>NC_090271.1:216247545-217447545 GCF_040414725.1 Anabrus simplex
TTTCCCATTTTCACACCAGGCAAATGCTGGGGCTGTACCTTAATTAACACCATGGTTGTTTCCTTCCCATTCGTAGGCCTTTCCTATCCCATCGTTGCCATAAGACCTATCTCTGTCGGTGCGACGTAAAGCAAATAGCAAGAAAAGTTAAAAATGGCTTTATTACATGTCCTAAAAATTAAGAAAATGTAAGACGTAAAAATGTTAAAAATTAATGTTCTAAAATCATTTAGAAAATAATAGGTTAGACACAACAAAGTATATACTAGTAATATAGACCTTTTTATTTGGAGGCAGCTCGAAGACAAAGAATACACAATACAATGAATATAGGTTGAAAAAGAAACTGTTTGGAAATACGGTAACTGGAAATAATAAAAAACTATTTGTGTAATTTAAATCTACAAAACATTTAGAAAATTATAAGAAACAACTTAAGAAATTAATTTCTACAAAATTTAAAATATAAATATGATTCACAAACAAAGACTCGAAAAACAAGAATAAGACTACTTAATATTATATTGAAATGTTTTATTTCAATATTTGTATAACTACTAGTTGAGGCTTTCAGACGTAAGTTCATAAAATAATATGGTAACGTCACAAAAGGGACAAAACGATATAAAGAGACAAAAGTCTCTAACATATGACCGAAAAAGTCTCCAAAATCAAATCAAATGCTCTTAAAATACAAACAATTCAAACAATGCAAAAAATGAAAATAATGTACAATAAGGATATGTTTGTAACTGAGGTGCCACGAACAGAATTTGTATATACTCGAGCATTTCACCTGACCACTCAATAAAATATGGCATGTCATCAACATCCGGGCCCTAAACATAACATTCAACTAAAACAGCCTCGAACTTCGGTATCACGAAATATATTTGGAGATACAAAATGTTTCAAGCTATCGGAAGTTGAGGTATAGAGAATATCTACAGCTACGGAAACTGATTTTAATTAGCTCTATTTGAGGGACGTGTAAAAGTGTATTATTATTATTATTATTATTATTATTATTATTATTATTATTATTATTAACGTTGTGCCCTGCCAAGGAGCGCGATTTAATTTATTTAGCAGATGATGTTGCTTTCTTCTCTTCCCAGAACCTCTTCAACCTCTCGCTCGATTTTCTTCCTTTCTTCCGTCCATGCAAGTGTTGGCTCTTTTCTTCGGTTTTTCAGCAAAATGGTGTTTGTTCACCAACGCTCCTTTGTTATGTTAATTTTTGAACGTCTTTTACAATTTCGATTATTCAATTATTGTTGATTTTTAGGGAGGAGGCATAATTAAATATTCTTCCAGTAAAATTTTAAACAGTATTTTTCTAATAATGCCTGATGATTTCTCAGCATGCTGGTATAACTCTTCATCCACACTCTTTCTGTGCACACTGGGTCAAATATTTACCTAAGGATTTTCCTTTCTTTTTTTTCTTTTTCAGTTTTAGTTACTGATATGCCTCCAATAATCAGGGTTTCTGATGCGTATGATCCTTTAGACTTAATTATAGTGTTTTAATATAGCGTTCCGAGATACTGATTTTTTGTAGCTCCTCTTGAAAATGATTCTATAAGGTTTTTGTAGTTTAGAAATTCCCTCTTTGTCTGCTCCATGATTTAATCCAGATGGTCGGATTATTATTATTATTATTATTATTATTATTATTATTATTATTATTATTATTATTATTATTATTATTATTGTTACATCGCTAATTCCAATTGAATTATCTGATATACTTGCGTTCTCTTTTATTCCCCAAAATCTCTTTATTTCAATCCTATTTTGCGCTTTTTTGTGTCAGCTTTTATTTGTTCTAATTGTAGATTTGGCTCGAAATTAGTGAATTCCGACTAGTGCACCGAATGTTGAACTATCCTGCATGGTTTCAACTGTGATGCAGATTTCCTGCAAGTCTATTTTAATTAGCTAATTCAAATTGTTGTCCACTTTTAGTGGGATTACAAGGTTGAGAAATCTTTTACTCAGTCCATCGTCGTACATTCAGGGAGTACGAGTGTAGAATTTCAATCGGCTTTTCATGAAAGTGTCAGATTGTTTTTCAGAAACCCCGTACAGCTCATGAAGATTTCCTTTATACACACTGGGCTGGAGACATTTCCTTAGTTTTTTTCTAGTCCCTTAGTTTTGTGTTTCAGGATATTGATTTTTGTTTTATCTTGTCCAGGTGGATTCTATATGCTTTTTGTAATTTGGAGATTATATTCTTGCTTGATTCTTGATTTAATCCTGAAGGGTGAATCACTTCTCCTAGGTACCTGACGTTAGTTACTTGAGAAATTTTGTCGAAGCGAATGAAGGTTGTCCATCTAGGTACCGAGAGGATCCTTCTATGCACCAGATTTTTTCCTATGACATCTGAAGCCTAGTTTTGCCTGCAATTTCATGGAGTTTTCCAAATGAGTAGTAGTATTAGTAGTAGTAGTTGTACGTGTTCAATGAGAAAGTAAATAAACACCTGTGTGTCACAATAGGATTACTGTATACGTTTAGTTCACAAGGTACGGGTGAATATTTTTTTCCACATGCAAGTGTTGTTAGACGTGGGTTAGCTTGCATCGCGGGGTAAAATCTGAGTAAAAGACCACTCAGCAGCAGAAACTTAGTCCCTAATAATGGCATCGGGAACTTGGAATGATTTGTTTTCAAAGTACTTTGTGTGTGCTTTGAGAAACGCGAGGGAGACTGCATACCACTACTGAATTTATATGCAGCGTGGGGCGTCTTGAAAAAGTATCGAGCAGAAACCCGAGTTACTTGTAGTCTCAGGTCAGTGCACTCGCTTGCCTTCATCTCGTTCAATTTCGAGTCCACCACGTTAGCGAGAAGAGTGAAGTCTTCAGGCTTGACTGGGCTGTAACAGATACTAAGAGAATGTGAACGGTACAGCGGACCTGTTATCTCTAAGTGCAGAGCATCATCGGCAGCACATTCCCCGACTGAATTGCAGTAACAAAGGAGATTGGTAGAGAAGCTCGTCAAATATGGACACAGACAAGAAGTTATGTGCTTGTTGAAGAAAGAAGCTAAGAATGTTTCGGTTCTTGTGATTCATACGTAAGAGGGTCTGGACGTGAAAGTCATCAAATATTCAAATGCATTTTTTACTTATTTGAATAGAGTAAGGTTTCCTAAATCTATATACATAAAATTGTAACGACCGTGTGCCTGTACATTGACAATTTTGTCGAAATACAGTTATTCGTTTCAGTTGTAATAATGACCACCTGCATATTTTTTAGCTTTGTTGTCTATTTTTTTGTTTGTCAGTTTGTCTGTTTGTCTATAACTTGAAAACTACTGGATATATTTCTACCAAACTTCATATTTAGAATCCACCTGTCCTTGGATAGGTTTTAAGGCCAATAGTGTTTCTAAATCCCTGAACTGACTGGGGGTATATACGAAACCGAAACCGTGACTTTGCACTTCCACAAAATATACACAACCAAACTTAATGGAAATCTACCTGCCTTAATGGAAATTAAATTAAATGGCGTATGGCTTTTAGTGCCGGGAGTGTCCGAGGACATGTTCGGCTCGCCAGGTGCAGATCTTTTGATTTGACTCCCTAGGCGACCTGCGCGTCGTGATAAGGATGAAATGATGATGAAGACGACACGTGCACCCAGCCCCCGTGCCAGCAAAATTAACCAATGATGGTTAAAATTCCCGACCCGGCCGGGAATCGAACCAGGGACCCCTCTGACCAAAGGCCAGCACGCTTACCATTTAGCCATGGAGCCGGACTGCCTTAATGGAAATCAATTACTAAACCCTTTTTTTCATATGTGCATCATTTTGATACGAGGTTAGTAAGGGAGATATAATTAACGGGCCATTTTTCGGTACAAGTCCCACCGGACTTAACTCAAGAGGGGGTGCGTATAAAGCGTATTTCTTATAACTTGAAAACTACTGGAGATATTTCAGTCAAACTTCATACTTAGCATCCATCCAAATGTAAGTTCTTAGGTCCAGTGATTTTATTCTCCCACACCATATACAAATGATTTTGTGGCGAGACGTAGTGTTTAGAGTGCACTATGTCTTCTGGTATGGGCTAGAATAAATTCGTTACTTTCATTGACCTGTCTCAGTTTCATCATTGGTTTTGACAATAGGAAAGTGACAGAGGTATGAGCGATTCTGGTAATACCATTCCTTATGCAGCCAGTCCCTGTTACGAATGGTGTGAAAATATCACTCACAGGGTCGGTTGGTGCATGCATTTCTGTGGGCTTGGCAGACATATGTAACAGCAACTTCTGGCCTGTGCGGAAAGCAACGGGAAACTACCTCACCTCTCATTTCCCTAGTGTGCCTCTTGAGTGACACCTAGGCCATCTATGACAGCTGTTGGTGGAGCTGTGGAGGATCAAACCAGTCTTCGGGCTGAGTACCCAACATACAATATATACAAGGCCAGCCTGACTGGAAACTGACCAACCATTATGGAAATCCATTTCTAAAACGTTTTTCTCGTGTGCTTTTTTTCAATGTGAGGATTAATAAGGGATATATCATTAACGGACTGTTATTCAGTACAAGTCCCACTGGCCTTAATCAAAAGCGGGTGCGTGTAAAGCGTATTTCTTATAACTTGAATTTACTAGAGATATGTCAAACAAACTTCATATTTAGCATCGACCTGTCCAAAGGTAAGTTTTTATTTCCATACCATTTCAAATTCCCGAAATGGCTGGGGTTTATAGGGAACCGAAACAGTGATTTTACTCTCCCATTTCTAAAACTTTTTCCTCATGTGCATTTTTTCGATAGGATTAATGAGGGAGGTGTCATCAACGGTCGGTTTTGTCCAGCGGACATAGCCCAAAAGGTGCTGTACGTAGAGCAGATTCCTCATCTATATAAATTAAATCGTAACGACCGTGAGTCTGTACATTTACTATTTTGGCGAAATTTTCGTACAGTTATCCGTTTCAAGTGTAATAATGGCCATCTGCATATCTGTTAGCTTTAGTTTCCTGAAAGTACTCATTTTAACCCCCCCCCCCCCCTCCAATACAAGATTGAGGCACAACCTGCCAGACGAGATAGAAAATTGAAATTAGACAAAATTATGTCTTAGCCTGTAATCGACGGAAATCTTCGAAGATCTTTAAATATTTCATTTTTCTACCCCGAACAATATCGGAATATTAAGGCAATTTTAATGTCGGTGCAGGCCTTCGTATCGAGGTATTTCGCGGCTAAACGGTAAGTCGTATCACAAAACGGATGGCATAGCCTCAGTTCCATTTGGAGTGATCTACAACATTGGTTCTATGACGTTTCGTCGTATCTCTATTCCTTATATGTTAGAGTTGTCTCTTTTTCTCGATTATACCTACATTTTGATCTTTGTACACGTATAATTCGTAGTTCGAATCACTTTTAGGATATATAGAATCGTCTAATTATGAAAGAACATTGGCCCACCCAGTATCCATACGTGAGCCAAATTCTATTTTTGTAGCTGTGATATATTAGTATCCGAAAGTAATGCACTGTGAGAAAACCTTACCCAAATTTCACCCCAATCAACGTTTGTAACTCAATTTTACCCATAAATAGATGAGACAGGAGAAAATATCTTAAGACCAGTCATTTAGACTGAGGCATCTTATGGTACAATCCGTTTGTAGATATGATGTATCGATTGGCAGCAGTTAATCTGTAAATGAAGGTTTGCAATATTGTAAACATGCACATACTTCGTATGTCGCTATATACACTGTACATTCATTGAAGTCGATTTGTAGCGAAGTATAAATGATGTGTTTTCCATTATAATTAATATTTTACATCGATAGTGACTCTCAGCAGGAGGGCGTCTGCTATTGTAATCATTACTCTCCACATCGACTTTGACTGGCAGTAGGAAATGCGATCCTTCTCCAACTCCTTTGTTACTAGCATTAGTAGTAAGGAGGGACTACCATTGCATTTAATAATTCCCTGCTCGATTTGACTAGGCAGAAGTCAAGGGAGCATGCAATGTTGTTCAAAACTCCCCTAACCGATTGTGTTTGGGAGTAGGCATGTGTGCCCGCCATTATAAACAAATTTACCCATCTAAAATGTGACTGACATTAGGCATAGTGGCCTTGCTATTGTAATGCAAACTCACCAACTCGGTGTGACTGTCATTATAATGATAACAGCACAAAATTTTGACTGGCAGTAGGGAGGGTGCCTGCTATTATCATAAAAACTTCTCAACTTTAATCTGTTTGGAAGTAGTAAAGGGCATCTGCCATTGTAACAAAAACTTCCCAAAATCGATCGTGACCGCGCATTAGGTAATGGGGCCTCTCATTATAATGAAACTTTACCTACTCGATTGTGAATGGTAGTAGGCAAGTGAGCCTGCCGTTATCATCACAACTCCGCCACTCGCACTTTACATTGGAAACAATGTATGGGAACCTTCCCCTGCTGTTTCTAGAAAACGCTAAGAGTCATGCAATTTAAAAAAATCTTATTCGCTGCATGTACAGTAATTTACTTGATATGCGTATACAGTGTAGAATACCGTAGCGAAGCACGGGTACATTAGCTAGTATTTATTATAACAGGCTCCTGTAAGAAAAATGTATTTTAAAATATTTTAAATGGGTATTTGAATATGGTGGCATCACTGATACTTCTCCTCAGCTGTCAGCTAACATTATTTTACAAAGGCGACATTTTATTTTATTCTTTAGGTTCACTTTTCCCAGGAAATATACGAACTAGAACAACCAAACTCAGTAAATACTGAAATACAATCTTTGTAATACTATTTTAGAGACAATATTTGATGTTATATTTATTATTATTATTATTATTATTATTATTATTATTATTAATAATAATAACGAACTTTCACACATCCGCAATGAAACTCTGTATAGGAAATCAGAAAGGATTTCCGACACAATAAGGAAAAGGAGAATTGACTTCTATGGCCACATCCTAAGAATGGATCCGAAAAGGATAACTAAAAGAATCTTCGACCATTTCCGTAATAAGAAAACCAAGCCGAACTGGTTTAAGGAAACTGAGAAGGACCTACGAGAATTCCAAATTACAGAAGAGATGCTTGTAGATGGATCTGCAAAGAAAATAACCAAAGATAAAATGAGGTTTCAGGACAGGGTGAAGCCCAAGCGACTATACAGAATTTCTGAAGAAGAGAGGAAGGCAAGATCTGAAAGAATGAAAAAGTACTGGGAGGACAGGAAAACACGACTCACTAACCATTGATTGATCTATCGTACCCCAAAGAAGGTGAAACGGACAATAATAATAATAATAATAATAATAATAATAATAATAATAATACAAATTTCGAAGTGCATATTACTTATAATACCGTACCAGAAAGTGAATTGGGTACTCCATGTCGTATGACGCCGGCAAGTAAAAATTCTCTGGTGACGTATTTGGTATTTATCTGACAAAAATTCATTAAAAGTCTATCGCCCGATAGAGATTCGTTTCTCCGCTGTCTGTTAAAGTAAAACGGATCGTCTAAATTGACACGCATGCAGCGTAGATGCGTCAAATCGACATGGTAGCTGATTCCATACGATTATTATTATTATTATTATTATTATTATTATTATTATTATTATTATTATTATTATTATTATATCCAGTGAGATCAGCGCGTCGACCTCTCACCGCTGGATACCGTGGTTCAAATCCCGGTCACTCCATGTGAGATTTGTGCTGGACAAAGCGGAGGCGGGACAGGTATTTTTCCGGGTACTCCAGTTTTCCCTGTCATCGTTCATTCCAGCAACACTCTCCATTCTCATTTCACAGCATCTATCAGTCATTAATAAAATCACTTTGGGAGTAGCGACCCCATCATACTAATAATAATAATTTCGTGTGGCTATTTCTAGCCGAGTGCAGCCCTTGTAAGGCAGACCCTCCGATGAGGGTGGGCGGCATCTGCCATTTGTAGGTAACTGCGTGTTTATTGTGGTGGAGGATAGTGTTATGTGTGGTGTGTGAGTTGCAGGGATGTTGGGGACATCACAAACACCCAGCCCCCGGGCCATTGGAATTAACCAATGAAGGTTAAAATCCCCGACCCGGCCGGGAATCGAACCCGGGACCCTCTGAACCGAAGGCCAGTACGCTGACCATTCAGCCAACGAGTACCCCATCGTACTAATAGCCTATATATGATTCATTCATTTCATTCCTGACCCGGTCAGTGACTGGAAAACAGGTTGCAGGTTTTCATTCATCCAGTGAGATGTCCGTAGTAAGGCAACAGCATCTCGAAGGTAGACCACCGCTGACACTAAACTGAATAAATAATTCTTGATTTTAAGTCCTGTGGCACTTATCACAATCCATTACCAAAATAATTCCAGTTACTTACACTATTACATACAACGCAGATATGCTGTACAAGTACATGGAATTGATGACGAGAGATAGATTAAACAATTCTAACAAGAAGCAGGAAACAATCAGACTAGCTTGCAGCGGAAAGTATATACCATAATTTAACTAACACTAACCTTTCAGATAAAAAATTCTATTACAAATGCTTCTGCCCATTTTATGAGCTTAGAGCCATACTGATCTTCTCCTGGCGAGTTTTATTTTCTGCATACATGCAATTGGGTCAATACGCCAATGAAATGAAATGTCGTATGGCTTTTAGTGCCGGGATATCCCAGGACGGGTTCGGCTCGCTAGGTGCAGGTCTTTCTATTTGACACCGTAGGCGACCTGCGCGTCGTGATGAGGATGAAATGAGGATGATGACAACACATACACCCAGCCCCCGTGCCGTAGGAATTAACCTAATTAAGGTTAAAATCCCCGACCCGACTAGGAATCGAACCCGGTACCTTCTGAACCGAAGGCCAGTACGCTGACCGTTCAGCCAACGAGTCGGACAATACACCAATGGAATATATAAATAAGAAAAACGATAGGGCTATTCTCGAATGACGGGGAGGGCTGGATAGTTTTCAAGAGAGCTAAGTAAATTATAATCCTGATAATTTGCAGCTGTGCTCAATATACGTAAAGGCTATTGGTAAGTTCCGAACATATCCTCAACTTCCCCAGTTAAAGAAAAAAGAAATAAAATAAAATAAAATAAAATAAAATAAAATAAAATAAAATAAAGAAGGGCAAAGACAAGATCATAACAGTGATGAGGAAATTAGAGAAGGAAGGGAACAAAGCTGGATTATTCTCTTTTCCTTTTCTATTTGTTATCTAAAGTCGCAAGAGCACTTTCATCTGCGCTGGAATGGGAAAGATTAAAGACTGGGAAGATATCAGCATGGCACTTTCCAAGTGTGAAACTCGGAAAATAAGGAAAACCATCATCAGGGCTGCCAATGGTAAGGTTCAAACCCAGAAACTCCTGAATATACACTTACCGCTACACGATTCGTTCCGCATAGCCACTCGCTCGGCAGGACTTAAAGAAAGGATAAGGAAAGGCAGAAGGAGAAAAAAGGAAAGGAGCCAGGAAAGAGTTTAATAATGAAGAAAGCGAACGAGAGAGTATTTAAAAAAACGAGACAAGCAAGACAACAGAGAAAAAAGGAAGGAAGGAAGGAAGGAAGGAAGGAAGGAAGGAAGGAAGGAAGGAAGGAAGGAAGGAAGGAAGGAAGGAATAACCCGAGACTTGGGTTTCGCTCAGTGATAAATACAGCACCTAATATATATGCTATTGTAATTAAAAGCTAGCGCTCAGGACACCCCTGTTCTCCCCGCCCCAGGCTCCGCTGTGATTTAAAGCCACCGTTCGATTGCCTGAGAGCGCAATACGGAAAATAACTATTAACCACGATTACACACAGCTTCTCGCCTCGTTTTTATTCTCGTCTCACTGGGATATGAATGATGCCAAGTCGCAGAACGCATTTCCTTGATTGCAGCTACTGTTCTCAACACTTCTATCCTTCAAGTTTGAACCGAACTACCTGTCAACATGATATATAGCTCGTGAATTGAGAACAATCTAAAAAGTATGTGGCCTTCACTATGTAGTAATCACCAATATTGTGATAACTAGGACTCTAATTTCGGACAAGTCATGTTTTTATTCTGGCCTCTTTTTACAAATTTTAGTTTCAATAAACACATCTCTAAAGTTTGCTTACACGATGACAGTGTTCCCATTGGTCGTTTTAGATCAAATATGACTTAATGATAAAATACTGTAAAACACGAATTTTACATTATCATTAAATCATATTTGACCTAAAATGGAATAAAAGCGTATTTATGGTTTTATTATAATTGTTTTCGCCATCTCCAAGTATTATTCACATGTTGTGTGCCGATAATGTCAAGTGATTGTGTTTGGTTGTTTTGGATTTCCATTCCTTAGAAATATTTTTAATTGAATGAACGATATCACGAGGAGCAAGTTGTCAAAATAGGAAAGAAAAAAAAGAACGTCAACAATTTTCTGCAGGTCTTTTGTCTGAATAATCCAGCTTTTCGAAGCAATTTTTGGACAAACTTAATTTTTACGTAATATTTTAAAGTTTATATGTCATATTTTCGCATTTCTTACGGCATAATGAATGCATATTTCCAAAGTTCTTAGGCCATACATATCAGAGCCTTAACGATTATATTGTCCTAAAACAATGTTGTGACTTTCAGCGGAATAAATATATTATTGGCAGTTGTGCATGAAGTATCAGTCTCCAATTCCAATTACCAAGGACGCTGGAAAGGAAATAAGCTCACTGGACAAAAGAATAGTCATACCTGGAGAAATCATTACAATCATCATTTAATATGGTGTAACTCCACCTCCGGACTTGATAACCGCCTGGATTCGGTTAGGTAGTGAGTCCACAAGGTTGTGCAGACACGTTGCATTCAGGTTAAGCCACTCGCTGAGGATTTGATCGCGCAATTCTACCAAACTGCGAGGTTGCTGATGTCGGCGTTTTACCCGATGTTCCAACATGTCCCACAGATTTTCAATGGGGTTCCAGTCAGGTGACTTTGCAGGCCAATCGAGATGTAATAGGGTGGGGGAATGTTCATAAAACCAGTCACATATGCATCCAGCCCGATGAACTCTGATGTTGTCATTTTGAAAATTGGGGAATCAATTAGCGTAGTCATTCTGCAGATGTTGACTGAAAGGCAACACCTGATCGTTCAGAATGTTTAAATTTATTTATTTATTTATTTATTTATTTATTTATTTATTCACGAAGCACAAGATACACTACACTGAGCAAATTTCACTTGCACTGTCAACAGACTATTTAACAAACTTAAACTTTCATAATAAAATATAACAAACATAACAAAATATAACAAGATCAGGTACACATCCTACTAATAACTGTCCAAATCGAAAACCATGAGAATGTCCATGTTCATAGCCAAGTCGTCGTGGGTCAAGATGGCGGTATAATCCCTTCACATCAACTTATCTTTAAGATACTATTTACACACCTCTCGAATACACTTTTATTTGATGATATATCAAGCTCTTGTCTCCTATTAATATTGTTAAAGAGTGTTGGGAGGCGGATTAGGAAAGATCGTTGAAGTATTGAGTGCTGAGTGTGGGGAATGTGGAGAAGGTCTTTGGTTCTGGTGGAGCGGGAAGGAGCGCGGAGAGAGAAGAGAGAAACAAGATGTTCCGAGCGGTAATGTCCATTTAAGATCTCGTGGAGGAAACTCAGGTCAGCTACCTGTCGCCTGATGTGCAGCGGTGACACATTAATTGCCATTAATATCTGCTGCGTAGACAGACTTCTGAGCTTGGGGTTTCTGTTCCTTATAATTGCAGCAAAGAAGGACACTGCTCTGTCTAACTGCTTGGTATTGGAGGGGGAGGCTGTTGTCCAAATAGAAGAGCAGTAGTTTAAGAGAGGTTGAACGATCGTGAGGAAGAAGTGGCGAAGAGCAACGGGGTCAGAAATTTCTGTGAAGCGATAGAGAATGCCTAGTAATTTCATAGCCTTGGTTGTATATCAGGTTTATTTTAGTGGTCACCTTAGTGAGCGGGCTTAATACATGATGCGAAAAAACACCCCCAAAATATCACAGATGCACCTCCAACTTGAGCCTGAACTTGCACACATCCAGGATGAAATGCTTCATTTGGACTTCGGAGCAGTCGACGATGTGCGTCATTGACGTGATTCGTCAGACTACATTACGTTCCGCCAGTCAGCTACTGTCCACGTTCAATGATTTCTAGCCCGCTGAAGACGCGCACCTTTCTGTGCCTGCGTGAGATGGCCTCTTGCGAGGTGACCGGCTCCAAATGTTCATTGCAAGCAATTCCCATTGCTAACTTGTTGATTCACTGACTGGAGCAATTCCTGTCGGGTTTCACAGGCCGTGAAATGCGTCTCCGGTCCCTCTCAGTCAGGATCTTTGCCGACAACAATTTTGACGTCGTGTTTCGTGGCCACGTGTAATACACAACTTCTTGTAGACACGACGAACAGTCCGCACCGAAACACCAACAAATCCGGCAATTTCACGCACCGTATGGCCATGGGCACGGCCAAACACGATTGCCCCTTTTTGCCACTCTGTCTCACCCTTACACCTAGCCATGTTGACGTACACTGTCTGCTTGAAACATCAATGTCTCACTGATCGCTGCTGTCTTATGCTCACGTAGACTTAGTGCGCGTGCGGTTGAGCACGGGACTCGTTCGCTGCGCCATCTGTACTATCCATCTGTGCGTGCGCACTAGGATGACTATTCTTTGTCCGATGACCTTACTTCCAAAAGAGTCGAAATCGATCAAATATACACATTACATATGAATAATAACGCTATTGATTTAATTCCCTACTTTGCCCAACTTACTACTTTTCGGTTTTCGGAGATGCCAAGGTGCCTGAATTTTGACCCATAGGAGTTATTCTATGTGCCTGTTGGCATGAGTCAGGCGTATCGTAACACCTTCCAATAATACCACGGTATGGGCCGGAATCGAACTCACCAATTTGAACTCAGTCAGAGGACCAGCAATCTACCGTTTGAGCTACTCAGCCAAGTTCACAATGTGAATACCTGAATAATGACGTAAAATTAATCTCAAGTAACAATTCTCAGTTAATGCTCGTCATTTAGACTTCGTCATACAAAATTTGACAAATCCCACCGAAATCGTAATTTATAGCCTAGTATACGTATGTTTACTCATTACTCATTTACTCATCTCACGGCAAACGAAAATAATCTGTACAAGTATGTCAATTGTAAGGTGTTTAATAGGCCCCATTTTAACTAACAAATTGCACTAAAATAATCAGGTTTTCCGCTGTACTGAGATGTTTCTTCAAGCGACATGAAGCATGGTTTCGTGGGCTACATCACCAATATGTTCAATTTATTTTTATTTAAATAATAATTGTACAGTATGAACACATTATGGTCCTCAGGGCCCACCATTCAAACAGTCGACTTGATTCTTCCACATGGCGCAATGCAGCTATCTGGTAGGTACTTAAGTAACTGTGCATTACATTTCACGTATATTTTTGTGTTAGTAGAGGTTGAGTGCGTCTTTGCTGGCGAGGCGTAGGGTTTACAGTGAACCGTGTTTTCTGGTATGGGCTAGAATAAATCTGTAGCTTTCATTGTCCTATTCCACTCTTATCCTTGGTTTTGAAAACATGAAACTAACTGTGGTATGAACGATACTAATAATGTCACTCCTTACGCATCTTTAAAACTCTCCCCAACGGTATGAGAGTTGCTTCAAATGAAATTGACTGTCTCGAGGGAGAGAATTTAATAAATCGTGGGGTACAATAAGAGCTCCCCCTTTATTTATTAAAAATGTATCAACAATGATCTTTAAGAGTGGAATAAACTGGTAGAACCAGGCAAATTCAGTACACTGGCATTTCTGAAAAGACGACGATCTTAAGACAGCACAGGGAGTGAGCTAGAAAATAACCTTTTCCAACTGAACTGCACAAGTTAATTTTATCTGTTACTGAAAGTAAATGCATTGCATCTAGAGGCAAGCAGTTAAAAACAAATAGTGATAACTTGCCTATTGAACAGGTACAACACTTAACAACACTTAACTATTTGAGATGTGACGTGAGTATTACAGTGGCAGTCTTAACTTCGATGATGCTGGATTTAGAATGTTAAACTAGTAGTAGGCTATTTCTTGTAATATTTTCTTTCCATGGAATTGCTTGTTGTACTCTTGTTGTTGTTGTTGTTGTTGTTGTTGCTGCTGCTGCTGTTGTTGTTGTTGTTGTTGGGTAATCATATTTTAACTTTACTTAATTATCACACCACTGCAAGTGATCATTGTCACTGGGATATTTCTCAACTGCGATGTATTTTGTTAATAATAATAATAATAATAATAATAATAATAATAATAATAATAATAATAATAATAATAGCCTCCGTGGCTCAGACGGCAGCGCGTCGGCCTCTCACCGCTGGATACCGTGGTTCAAATCCCGGTCACTCCATGTGAGATTTGTGCTGGACAAAGCGGAGGCGGGACAGGTTTTTCTCCGGGTACTCCGGTTTATCCTGTCATCTTTCATTCCAGCAACACTCTCCATTCTCATTTCATAGCATCTATCAGTCATTAATAAATCACTTTGGGAGTGGCGACCCCATCGTACTAATAGCCTATATCTGCTTCATTCATTTCATCCCTGACCCGACCAATGACTGGAAAACAGGTTGTAGGTTTTCATTTCAATAATAATAATAATAATAATAATAATAATAATAATAATAATAATCTGCACTGATATCAAGCAACGCCTGGAACTATCAGAGAAGTACCTTCAAAAAGACCAGGTAAGAAAGAAGAATGCTACTAGGTCATGTTCTATGAATTAGAAACTTGGGTACTAAAAGAGTAATGATAAGCGGCACATTCAAGCATCTGAAATGAGATTTCCACGAGGAGTTAACGAATGCTCGCATATAGACAGGTTCCGGAAAGAGGACATTCACAGATATAACTTATACTTGAGGGGGTTTTTTTTAAGGGACGAATTAGAACGTACGAAGCCAGGTAGATATGCCAAACTTCTGCATCAGGAACTCTCCCCTGACAACTGGGAAAGGTCACTGGACCTAATCATTGTCAGCAAGAATAAGCAGACGCCACGAACCTACTACGCTGGGGTAGCAGGAGGGAGAGATGATACTCTCACGTGGCGAATAGGAGGGTCCTAACAGGCTTGCTGGCGGACTTGAGCGAAATAAAATAGCTCTCGCGGAGCAAACACACAACCCCCTGTGGGTGGGGGACGCAGACGAAGAATACACCCACGGTATCCCCTGCCTGTCGTAAGAGGCGACTAAAAGTGGCGAGCAAGGGATAATCGGATTAGAAACAAGAGACTACTAACTTGTAATTAGTACCATCACGCGGGGAACAGCCTGCGTCGCCTTTACTTGCGAGTAGTACCACTATGTTAGGTAGGCTACACAATAGGTTTGTGATTAGTAGCTTGCTCACTTGTTTTTAAAGGGGCCTAACATCTAAGGTCATCGGCCCGTGATTAGTAGCAACAGTGTGTGAATCAGGATTCGATTTACAGTACCCGTGATTAGTACCACTACATGCGGAACACCACGGGCTTAGGTAATTAGTACCATTATGTGAGAAACACCACAGGTCTGGGCGTTGCCTGTGATTAGTACCACTATATGAGCGACACCATGGGTCTGCGTTGCCTACAATTAGTACCCACTATGTGAGCTACAACAGTACCAGTAGGTACTGCGTACACCATGGGACAGTACGAGTCCTTGTGATTAGTACACCTATGTGAGGAAATCCATAGGTTTGCGTTGTTTGTAAGTGGCGCCGCAATGTGAGAAACACCATAGTGAGACTTTCCTAAATTTCTGACTAACTTTTGAAACATATATAAAACTGCATTTAACTTGGAAAATCTGAATATCTGCATTTAAAATGGAAATTATGAAAATTAACATTTATTAAATAAAATACACACTCGTTGGACCTTGTACTCACACTTACTTGTTACCTGCTTACTTACACATACGTTATTTGAAGGGCGCCAGCTGCCACTCAGTGCAGCAATAATACAATGAGACTCTTGACTATCTCTAGGGTGTGAGATAATAAGCTTACTTTTGACAACATACCATATAAGTTCTGGGAAAAGGAGATTGGCGTTCGGTTTCCCCATTAATTTTGAGGTTAAGATATTTTACTTTCATTGAAATAAAACTATGAATTCGTTTGATAGAACAATATATATTCTTTAAATAATATATCAAAAAATAGTGAGTCTTGTTGCGATAAAACAGATGAAAATATAAAATTATGACATTGCAACTGAAAGAAACTAGGCATGAATTTGAATTCTTCTTGACCGGACATTTAACAATTTATACGAAATATTCCCCTCACTGATTCACTTGACTGTACCTTCAACACTTTGAGTGTAATTACGACGTATTCCTTTGATCTGGTGTTTACTGCAGATGTGCCACGCCTAACTTGGTGATACATCCTTGTGACTGCTTCTTCTCCATATCATCTGACTTCTTTGTAAGTCAATATGGTATTACCTCTTGGCAGGTCCAGGGTTGCCCTCTCTGACTCCATGGTAAGCCCTTGCGTCCGTGTCTTCCACTAAGTGACGGACCAACTTTGGCCTCACTCTCTCAATGACCAATGATTAATGGCTCACTGAGTCTTCTCCATCTCTCGTTCACACTCGTTGACTGACCGACTGAGGCCTCTTCATCTAGTAGACTACTTCACTGTTCAGCTTCCGTTTAAATAATGACTGACGCTACAATATGCACCCACCTTTTATAGACGTTGGTTGATACAGCTACGTAATCTCCAGAAATAACAATGACATACTCCCACAACGCGGCAAATATTACATATAGTTGTGAAACCGCCGCCGGCTCGCTGGGTTTCTCAAAGAAAGTGAGATCAGTGCTAACTAAATACGATGACGTAGCCATGACGTGGCGATGACTTGGCAGAATCGCCAGTAGTGCAAAATATAACGTCATATCCAACATCTGATATACTGTATAACAATTCTCACTGTACATGTATTGAGTGTTATTTTCCACACACGTATATATGCATACATATAAGTACAATCCTGCAAGCTACAAGCATTGCAAATTGAATTGAACAAGAATTATAACAAAATAATAGTAATCTCACAGATAAAATAATAATAATACGGAAATAATAATGATGATAATAATAATAATAATAATAATAATATACATATTATCTTGTAACGGGATTTGAACCGTTACAATAGATCTGCGTTACATGTGCATATTACATTACGTGTAAGTAGTGCCATAATGTGTGGAATACCGCGAGTCTACACTACTTTTGATTAGTGCCGTAACATGACAAATACCATGGTTCCATTTTACTAGCGATATGTACCGTTATGAGGGGGCCGAGACCTTACTTTTGGACCCCTTTCGACAACAAACATCATCGATTCAGGATTGTGTTTCAGAAGCAGTCCCTTTTGTTTTCTTTAAAAATGCTATTTGTTCGGGGCGTCAACCTAGAAAGATCTTTTGCCCCTACTTGCACCATATATATGTGAGGAACCTGCGTGTATTTTGTAAATGGCGGAAGTCTAAAATGTTGAATGTGAGGAACGGAACTTTAAGGACGACACAGACACCCAGTCCCTAGGCCAGGGATATTAATCATTTACAATTAAAAACCCCTGATCCGGCCGGGAATCGAGCCCGGGGCCGCCGGGTGACAGGCGGACGCGTTGCCCCCTACATTGCGGGCTCGGACAAGCAGTCCCTTGGTCGGTAATATTATTGTTTTACGCTAGTTTCTCGGAATGTGGGGCACTGCGGGTCGGATCCACTGATTGTTTTAAATTCATATTCATTCATTCATTCTTCGTCATGTTTTGAATTCTGGTCAGCGGAAGATTTTGGACTTTTAAACTGTCATTACATTTCGCACCATTGGGGGCCGGTGACCTAGATGTTAGGCCCCTTTAAACAACAAGCATCATCATCATCATCATCATCATCAATAAAAATACGACGATGACGACTATTTTACGAGCCTTCTTTCACGTTGCTTGTAAACTTAATAGCTTCTGGCACGATAAAATAAGTTCACTCAATAAATGTGGAAATCAGAGATTAATGAGAACTCATCCCACTTCCTCCTTTCTGAAAACACATGTGAACGTCTTTGCAAACAAAAGTATTTAATTAACGAAATGAATTGCAGAAGTTTACAATTCCCATTAGCGATAAAATATGATGAGTTATCCCATTTGTGTTAAATACTTATGCCTAGTACTATAGAGACTCTGCTAACATGACGGTAATATTAACCATGGTTTGACGAAGTTATTCATTATAGCCGTTCCGGGAAGGCGTTGCTCAAGAATCTCCATATCGTACGCAATAACAAAAAGCGTGCTTATATTTATGTATGAGTGGCGTCGCATGGTGCGACAGCGACCTCCACAGATTTAATTAAAGAACAATTCAATAAATCAGAGAATTATTTCTGCCTGCAGGCGGCTGACTGCTCATTTATCTGGGCCAGCCTAGTCAGTTGCCACGAACAGAGGCCACTCTCTGAAACTGGAGGACACTTTACTGTCATTTCCACGACAAAAGATCGGAAGAATTTTATCTCGTTCCTTTGTTGCTTCGCTTTGACACGATTGTGGTCGAAAGGCAATAAATAAGTGTGCTTGCAAGTAGACCAAAATCTCCAAAGCTGCTTGCATAAAGCATCAGTTCCGTAGAAATTTGCTGCAGCTCGTTTTCCTGTGAGAAACATGTTGATACAAACCATGGTACTTCATACTGGATCATGGTTCTGTAATCTACACGATATTTCTGAGAAATATAATCCGAAACTCCAGCGAGTTCAGAATGTCTGTAGACCTATACGCTGAGTATTTCATGTTCGTAAAGTTTGTTATGAAAATATCGAACTACAAGTTCTCAGAGGTAGACGATCCTACTGAGCTGCTTACTTAGTGACGAGAATTTTAAAATGTAATGCTTCCTCATACTTGGCAACGCCCATTCTTTACACGAGTCAAGCGCATAATAGGTGCAATTGGTTTACGGCTAACACAGCCAATTATTACACTCCTAACTCCAACCAATGGGGAATCGGAGCCATACAGACGATGGGATATAGGACTTTCGCTCTTCTGTTAATTTATGAGCGAGGCTGTAGCATTTAATCATCCGGTAATTATGGATGTGAGGGGATTTGAACACTCAGTCGCCTGCCTCCACTAACGAAGAGTACAAACATCTCGTCTACGGGAACAAGTTCTGAAAGGTTGGCTGTACGACATTTGATGTAAATACTCGACCTACGTGACAAGTCTTGCGATGCAAACAATCTTGAGATGAAGATGTGATTCCTTCAGCTGTTTTGAGAGCTGTAATCCAGTAGAATGTAGACAATCAACATCATTAAACATGTAGGGTCGGAGAGTTTCTAGTCGCATGTAGTAAAACGAACTATTTATTTATTTATTTATTTATTTATTTATTTATTTATTTATTTATTTATTTATTTATTTATTTAATAAATGTGCCACCAACAGAGACACGCTCCAATTATAGGTGGCTTTTACAAATTATTTGAACAAATAACATAGAAATACCAAAAAGAAGAAAATGTGAAAACGCTATGTAAATGAGATGATAATGCTCTGTATGAAATGGATGAAACAATATCTCATATACAGAAGCCTATTAATCAATCGAACAAAAAAATTGTAACAAAATCATGTAAATATTATACATATAAAATCACTTCGACAAGAAAAATTCTTTTAATATATTTACATATGTGTCATATTCATAAGCAAAGTCAAGATCTATATGATACTTATTAAGTTATTGTATGTTTCACACATATTGATAAACGGAGAGTTCTTAAAAAATACAGTTTTGGAGACTGGAGTAATAAACAATTGCCGAAATCTTAAATTTCCTTTTCTAACATTAACGCATAACTCGTGAAGCGAACTATTATCGTCAATTAATGCATTAACCATCTTATAGAGATAAATTTGTAAACGGGACTGGAATAAACTGTATAGACAAATGCAACACTGTACAATACACTCCACGTGGATTGGACATCTGAGGCTCTAACTTACTGTGGCAAGAATACTACTGGTCAACAGTTAACCTACCAATGTGGGAGGGTGAAAAAATGCTTAGCGTTTGAGTCGCCAGTTGTTAACCATGAAAACAGTGGGAGATATACCCGTCTTGTAGGACAGAATTTCATCCATTAATTCTTCAGCTCGAAGGTTGGTTGGATCCATAAGTACCAACCACCAAAGATTATGCAAACTGACAGCTACGTGAACAAAACCGCACGGCCACTTGCTCGGTATATCGAAGAGAAATTATATTCGTGAGAATTGTTAGTTGCAGGTCAAAATTCTGGCATTTGAGCGGCTCCTTAAAGTTGAAAGGACGTTAAAACACATAGTCGGTTGGAGGCGCGCGGCTGTGAGCTTGCATCCGGGAGATAGTGGGTTCGAATCCCACTGTCGGCAGCCCTGAAGACGGTTTTCCGTGGTTTCCCATTTTCACACCAGGCAAATGCTGGGGCTGTACCTTAATTAAGGCCACGGCCGCTTCCTTACAACTCCTAGGCCTTTCGTATCCCATCGCCGCCATAAGACCTATCTGTGTCGGTGCGACGTAAAGCACTAGCAAAATAAAAACACAGACAAGCGCAAACGTTAGCAAAACTTCAGTTTTTCATTAGAAATCACTTCAGAGAAGTACCGTACACGTATTACTATGCACAAACAGAACTACAACATTGTGTAATTACATTAGGACACGTTCAGATATGTAACTCATCATCCATTTCCCTCCCATCGAATTAGATTACAGGATGAGGTCGATTGCTTTCTTTGTCAAGTAAGGCGATACACCGTTTTACCTCACTAACTAGAAATACAATCCTCTGTAATTTATATGGGTAATTGGACTGGAACAAAGGAAAGTCTTTCTTATTGCTCCACGGGGAGAAATTATTTTTCAATCAATATTTCTTTAAATGACTACTGGCCTAGTTACAAAATGGAGTAATTTGCTTCAACAATTCCCATAACAACTGAAAGAACACGGTATAAATATTGTCAAATTTAATATTACATTCGAATTTCCGTACAATAAAGAAAAATATACCACAACGGAAAGCTGATGTTTGTTTTTTGCTAGGGGCTTTACGCCGCACCGACACAGATAGGTCTTATGGCGACGATGGGATAGGAAAGGCCTAGGAATTGGAAGGAAGCCGCCGCGGCCTTAATTAAGGTACAGACCCAGCATTTGTCTGGAGTGAAAATAGGAAACCACGGAAAACCATCTTCAGGGCTGCCCACAGTGGGATTCTAACCCATTATCTCCCGGATGCAAGCTCACAGTCGCGCACCTCTAACCGCACGGCCAACTCGCCCGGTAAAGCCGATGGTAACGATCAAATGTATCAGTCTCGGCGTATTTTCTAAATCTATACATTTACTAATATATGTTGCATACTTCATTACAAATTTGGCTCATTAGCTAGCGGAGCGACGTTCGATTCGAAGGGCCCTGAGTTCGATTCTTGGTCGGACCGGGGAATTGGACCACGTCTGGTTATTTCCTCCGACTGAAGGACTGAGTCTTTGTGTTCATAACGATACACAGTTGTTCATGGTACACAAACCACCATAAACTACCCCAGAGACACGCTGTTTTGAATATATCCCTCCATATAGGGTTGGCATCAGGAAGGTTATTGCGACCATAAAAATGATCCAAGTGCCTGTGAATTAACCATCCCCAAGTAACTGAGAAAAAACCAGGAAGAAGAAGACAATAGGCAAAAGTACTTTATTCCTCGTATCCCAGTTATTTCTGGGGTCCCTGGAGACACCCAGGCTTATTTTCGTTTCATGACCGGATGCCCTCCTTGAATACACGTGATTTGTTCAGGTGAAAATTTTCCATCCAAAGTCCATCAGGAATCTAGCCATGGCCGTCTAGATGGATAACCAGCAGTTACCTCACTGTGCTAATCACGCTCCCACTCCCTTACATTTGCAGTAGCATAGACGCAATTCCAACAATATGAAATACACAATCCCAGCCTTGAGTCAAACATCAATAACAAAAACAAATATTGCAGCACAATACATTAAATATAGTATATTTTATCTAATATGATTAGCGTAGCAGCCTTTGTTTAGAGGGTCCTGGATTCAATTACCGGTCGGGCTGTGGATTTTAGCCGCATCCGGTTAATTCCTATGGGTATTTGTGTAGTTTTCCTAATATATGCTTCTTAATTTACACACGAAATACTTACGACCAGCCACCATATGGGGGTAGTGGCATAGCTTGCACCTACGACCCCACGAGGGTGTGGGAAAAGCGAACGAAAAAGATTGATATTGTTCGAAACCCAGGCAGCCCTCAATAGGGTCTTCCGTAGTTTCCCATTTTTCACACGAGGAAAATACTGCGGCTACACCTCAGTCAAGGCCACGGTCGCTTCCCTCCCACCCCTAACCCTTTCCTATCCCATCGTCACCATAACATCTGTTCCGGTGCGACATAAAGCAAATTTAAAAAAAGAAGGTTGTTATTAAGGATGGTTGGCTTAGCTGGTTAGGGAGTGGCCAACCCCGACGAGGATTGCGTATACGAATCACGGGCCAATAGATAGGGAATGTAAATGCGACATATTCATTCAAGTAGAAAAAAAATAGAGTCGCATGTTTTGACGTGATATGTATTGTCGAAATGAAGTTACCTTATCAGTATGCGTTTCTCATTTTATTCAAGTAAATTTCCTCCCTCAGGGGCAGTAATGTGCTAGGTTGGGGCTCCACTAGCGCGAGACTTGCCTCACGGCGCTCGGCCACCTTCAATTTGAGACGTTCTCCATAATCCAGTTGACACTCGACGTTAGTGATTTTGGACTTTTTGGAATTCTGGCAAGCCGCCCTACTCCCAGGAACGCGTTATTAATTATTTTAAGCCATTTATTTTCCATATGTCGTGATATTTTATGAAAGAATATTATGGCAATTCTTCACACCACAATTTTCTCAGGTATTCATAATTTGATTTCCCATGACCATGTACGTGTAGACTATACTGAGACGAATCGAACGACACCTTATACGACATGCTAATGCATCAAAGTCCAGAGGTACATTAATTCATTATTAGTAGTGAGGTGCGGATATTTTAGTACCTCAAGATGGCAGCACCCAATGACGCCACAAGGAGGTCAGATTCCTGCTACTAGATGCATTGATCTTTCCTCTTTAAAATTAGATATTAAACATTGTCGTCGTATAATTTGTCTAGACATTCTTTTGATTTGAAAACTTTCATGTTTGTAGCGCTCATCGTTCCAAGTACAGTTCAGAAACTACAGACTTATTCTACGTCAAAAGAGAATCTAAAATGTTCCTCTTCAAAGCAGCTTTAAACGAGCAAAAGAACTTTATTTTTAAAGATTAATTCAGGTGATCGAGAAGTTACCTACTGTGTTAAACTTTACATCAGTAAAGATCGATTCCTTTCAAGTCTGTATTGAATTTCTTCGAGTGTCACTGTATACTGCAGAGCTGAGAACTCGAATAGAACGAGAGAGAACGTTATTCGTTCCGAGTAGATTTTATAACGATACATGTATTTCTACTTTCAGGTGTGAATGCTCCATTATGAAGAAGTACTATCACAACTTGGTATAGAAGGGAACAATGCTATGTTATTATTACATCAAGAGTCACTAAAAAACGAAGTATCTACATAACATTACCAATTCATATCTGTCAGAAAGGTATTTCATTTTTAAATAAACGTTGTATTACACTTTTGTATTGTAATCTTAATTGTATTTCTCTCTCCTCCTATAAGGAAATACAAGAAACACCGCTCTGAGTAGATTGTACATCTACACACGTATTTCTTCTTTTACAGATAAACATGCTATTACGAAGAACTACCGCCAAACCTTGATGTTGAAGGGGACATAGTAATCGTTATGAGTATCTATATAAATCAAATTTAAATTTTGTTTGTACTTTTCAAAAATGAGTCTCATACTTCGTATTCATCGCGGATCAAAGAAAGGTTCAGTACCGATTGTGTCTGTCTATTTCTTTATTTTTCACGACATCACGGGAAAACGGCTTGACACAATTACTCGAAACTCAGTATCTAAGTCAACTTGTGAAAATTTAGATTTTATAATTCCACCTTTACAATACTGTAATTGTCTTTATTACAAAGACTACATTAAATTACACTCGTGAAACATGTTTCGTCCTCTCATAGGACATCTTCAGTCACAAATACAAATACATAACATTAAAAATAAGGCGAGGACACATTCAAATAAGTGAATGCAAAGTCTTTGTATCCTGTGACGCGGCGTGATAGCGTCTTGTCAATCTTCAATGTTAAAATGGTGCGGCGTGAACATGATATGAAACATGAAGTCCAATTAAAATCATATGTTAAAACTGTTGTTCAAAACAAAGAATTGTCAATTATAAAACACCGTGGCTATCCAAATAAAATTATGTGCATATTGTACATAAAACAGTGTTGTGGTGATGCCACATTATAGTAGACTTCTTGATTAGGAGGTGGAGTTATACTGATGCTAGTTGAACCTGATTGTGTGTTGACAATAGGTGCCTTCTTCTTCTTCTTTTTTTCTTTTTTAGACAATCACAGTATTGTAAAGGTGGAATTATAAAATCTAAAATTTTCACAAGTTGTTACTCTGACAATACGGACTCTAATATGAAATTTATAACGTGTCAGTATCTAAGGTCAAAGATAGCCTGGGTGAACACAAGGCTATATATTGTTTGATGACTGGTATACAGTGGCGTAGCAATATATAGGGGGCAAAAAAAAAAGGAAAGCTAAATTTCTCTGCTAATATTAACTGTATAAGAAAGCTATTCTTAATAAAAATGGTGTAAAGTATAATTTTCGATCTTTCAAGTTTCACGCATTTTACCGTACGAGGAATAATAACTCAAATATTATCGATTATTGCGTTCCTCACAAACTTTCAAATATATTCGAAAATACTACGAAGTAGTTCTATAATAAAATTGTAAATAACGATAATTAGGCTATAGAAAAGTCTATTTTTCTATTATTCATATCCGATAAATCTTTGCCATGCGAGGTATTCATGTATTCATGAATACAGATTTTTTGATTACCGAACCCACGAACAGTGATAACAATATTGTTCATTCGTCATGGTAACGATATGTGTGGTCATAAACGCCTATTCGTCACGAGGATATTGAAGATGACTGTCGAAATGACAAGAAACACGTGAAAGAGCGAGCATTCTAAAAATCAGGGAATAGTTAGCATAAACGATTGGGTGGGAAGGGGAGTTGAAAGGCGGGAAAAACAAAAACAAAATGAGATGACCAACAATGTCTTAAAGTCAATGAAACTTACCAATAATAACATTACACTGACTAACTATTGTTGTTTAGCTGAGGTGTGTTCTGTCTCATCTGCTGCCACTCACCTTGGTTAAATGGCATTACTGCTGCTATTACAAAAACTAACCAGTCAACGATGGGTACACAACAGCAGGTATTACTCCTTATTTAAAATACAATTGCACTTGGACGAGCTAGAGTTAATGTTTTTTTATCGCAGAGGGTAGAATTTGTGAGTGCTGCAAATACAATAGGGTGGATTCAGATTGGCATATTGTTGATCGTCCAGTAGCTATGGCGTTAGAGCGCAAGGAACCACTGTATTACCAAGGACTGACCGACCGAATAACTCAGCGCGCTACTGTACCTGGCGAGAAAGCTGCATGACAGAGCATCGCACATAAACAGTTATTGGCATGGCCGAGTGAACAAGTAATACACAGCGCACACATCAATCTATGCTTTTTTTTTTTTTCAGAACTATACTATATTGCGCTTCGTCAAGTTATTGCATCATTCCTCCTTGTAGTGAACATCTCTCCCTCCTCGTTTGGAAAGGAAATAAAGGAAATATTCGATAAATATGGAAACAACAAACTCAAACAACACTATAAAAGATGGAGACGGATTGCCCGCAGGAACAAGCTCGTCACGTTTTCTCACATCATTGCCTTATTGTTAGGTGCATAAAATATATTATTTCCCATTTTGCCTGCCAGCAGAGAGAAGTTGTCGTCGCTTTCAGCTATCAACAAGAATTCGCTTCGCTTCAGCAAAGCGTGTGACATGTGCTGGTGACAAGTTGCACGAGCTTACTGGCGTGACAGCAGGGTACAGCGCTGAGCGAAAAGTGTGAATCGCCAAATGTGGCCTTTCCAAAAAGAAGACAGGGACGTCTGCAATTATCTTTTTTTTTTTTTTCATAATTAGAACAAAACATAGTTCTCGACATATATTAAATTAATTCAATGTTTATAAGCTATTTCTAGAAGAGAAAAGATATGCCAGAATGAAAAGACTTCATGTAATTATAATCTATTTAGAGAGAGACTCAATGCAGACTTTGTTTTTAGGTCAATAGCAAATGATCACTTGCTTTCGTAGCTGTACGAGATGTCACATTTAGTCGGAGCACTTAAGCAATGCTGAGACCCCAAGGCGTCTACCAAAATGCGAATTTTTCGAATTCCTGAGGTTGAATTGCAGAGAATGAACCTAAAAATAGGCTCTCAAATGTGAAAAAGCAGATTTTAAAAATAGATGTGCAGCTTCAATTTTACTTCTCCTCCAGGCAAATGTCAGGATGGTACCTAACTTAAGGCCACGGCCGCTTCCTTCACTCTTCCTTGTTTATCCCTTCGAATCTTCCCATCCCACCACAAGGCCCCCTGTTCAGCATAGCAGCTGAGGCCGCCTGGGCGAGGTACTAGTCTTCATCCCCAGTTGTATCCCCAACGCAAAGTCTGACGCTCCAGGACACTGCCCTTGAGGCGGTATTCCTCGCTGAGTCTGAGGGAAAAACCAACCCTGGAGGGTAAACAGATTAAAAAGAAAGACAATAACTCCTTAGGGGAAAATATCAAAAAATTTCATTCACCCTCTTTGCTACAAACGTTACAGAATATAATTTTACCATCCGATGTGAAATGGGGTATTTCCTGTAACCACTAACGACGACTTGGAAGTTGTCACTTTCTTGTTTTCAGCAGGCCAACGCACAGTCGTGACAGAGACTACGAGAAGATTTTAAGGACTTCCGGGACTATGGTTTACAGTTTCCCGGTTTGAAGATTTTGTTTGAAAAGTATTTCAGGAATATATTGTTCTAGATACTTATGAGTCGGCAAATATTTTAGTTTCTCGGAACAAAATTAAAGACATTTTAATCGATTTAGGGATAAAAAATAGGAATTATATGAATAAAGGCAAATATAGGTTCTAAAGTCAATTTAGGCACTATAGGACCACCGTTTTTAACCTTATAAATACACGAAACATCTAAATACAACTTCATTTTAAGTTATCTCTCTAAGGAATAAAAATCCGAGGTTTAGTCGTCACATGCTACAACGCTAGTCTATAGGCGGAAGGAGAGCATTTTCAATACAATGTAAAGGGGTAAGTTTTGATGTTTTTCAGTCTGATTATACATTCATCGAAGTTGATCGGTTTTCTACGGGAGTACAGGAATGGTGTGTCGGTGAGCGCGCTCTCGTTCACCGACACGCGGCATGCAAGGAGGGCGGCAACCCTCACGCGACTCGCCCTGCATCGGTCTTAAAGGACGTTAGGGTACCGAAATTTTGCTCTGAAATGAAATTTTTTTACATGTCAGTAAAAGTATTGAGACAGGTCCCTCTCATTGAAGCAATGTCAACCAACCGCACCGAAATTCGATCTCGCTACTTACGAGTACGGAAGGTGAGCTTTAAACCAACCACGCTATACAGACGGCATTATGAAGTAGAGCGACGTAGGCAACGTCTAAGGAAAGTTCTGGTTATTTATCTAAAAACATGTACCGCCTTACTAATGGGAAAACGACTGTATATCTTTCTGCGCGAACCAAGTACGACTGTATCGATTAGAGTATTCCCAATTCAGTACAGTTGGCTGTTGTTCACAAGAAACAGTGTTTGCTCCGTTCTTCCAAATCCACACACCTACAACATAAAATTTATGGTTGAAACTCAAAAGATTTCACAAGATCACTGAGCTACATTCTGACTCGCTAAGTTGCAACAGTTGTCAGAGTAGCGTAACTTTATTTCAGAAATTTGCGCAATTTTTTTCTTAAACGGCGTGGAGTAGGTTGCAAATATAATTGGTGCACCGTCAGGGTTTTCCTGGATATAAGTGACAGAGTCAAGTTATGCATAACACACTATCGTTCAACATTTATATGGGAAAGACACACGGATATACAAATACGAGGTATTATTTCACTAAAAAATTACTCCCAAATGTCTAAATTCTCTGTTGAGTTCGAAATAGAACAGGCCTCGATATTTGGCTAAATACATTTTTCCACTGGCTGTGAGTGGGTAGAGTATGGACTCTGTATAGCTTGCTCTAACACTATATAAACATAAACATTGACAGAAACTACGCCTTGAAATGAAGACCGTGTTCGCTAGTTCCCCTTCACGGAAAGACAACACTCATTTATCTGGCCAAGCTTTAATTTGTAGCAAGTCCAGTTTATTACCATATGAGCATTCAAATTACTAGTAGCGTAGTTTTATTTCAAAGCATTACACTGAATGTTTATCTCAATCAAAGTACTCAGTTAAGCATGCTATTATGCTAATTCATATTTACTTACCATAATGAGTTAATTAAGGAAAACGCTCACGGGTGAAATCTTCACTTACCTGAAAGAAAAAGAAATACATGAGGTTAGTATATTCATTGGCAGACATTGATTTGATTAATATATACACCTCATATGTAAGTATGGAGCTCCGAGTTAATTTAGATTAGTATTCAATATCTATCGTATTAAAGTATTAGTAAGTGATACAAAAAGGATTGTCTATTAAATGAAAGGAAGTCTGGTAGTATTTGAAGGTGCTCAAATACACCAGCCTCGGTGCTGGTAGGTTTATTGACTTGTAAAGGGCTTCCTGGGGGACTACTGTAAGTTCCGAAAACAGCAAATATAGTTAGTGGAACGTAAAAGCAATACCATTATTATTAAACTGGTAGCAAATAAAACATTACATCAGCAACTGCAAGAATTCTGAGATTTAGCATGAAGTTATTTGTTCTAAATTACCAAACTTCCCTTTGAAAAATCAAATGATCATAAATATGTCTTTCAAAAAATGTGTGACGCGACCTGCAACCGTGCAGGCTGTGAGTAATTATATCAAAATGAACACAGAAAAAAAAGGGAAAAATATCAAGTTCTGGGAATTCATTTAAAAAAGACAGGGTGTACATACATTCATATTACAAACTTATGACAGAGTAGATAACATTTTGAATATAAACCCGTATCCTAAAACGTACCATTTCATCGCTAGAAGCAAACCACCAGTATGTGTTTAAATATCCCACGTCTGCTACGTAGGTGAGTGTAGCGGAGTACGTACATTCAACCGCACAAAAATTGGCCAGCAAAGAAGCATTTAATTTTATACATTATCGAAGCACGATGATACTCGGTAAACTGGGGATAGACGGTGGGCGAAGAGATGATACTCAGAATCCTACTACCTGCACAGTATATTCACCCTACTTCAAACAAGAGGATTTCGAAAGAAAGTCCTCTTCTAAGATAGCCAAGTTTTATGTGGATGAGTATACGTTGTTGTTAAAGTCCTTCTACGTCCACTTCCTTACAAGAAGAGTCGGAGGAAGATCTGCGTGCGCGCCTTATGGCAGCGGCGGATGTTCGACTACCAGCTGTTTGTGAGTGAGTGCAACGGAACATGATACAGAGGTACAATATTTGTATCAAAATGTAGGTGGTCGCCACGTCCAGCCGTGGACGGAGAAGCATTGCAACAACGTACATATTCCGCTCCGCAGCACACGCGGGACATTTAAACCTGGAGCGGACACGAGTTCCTTTTCAAAATTGTATCTAGTCGCCCCCCCCCCCCACCGCCCCCGTACAATCCATCAAAGTGAGTAATAGGAATCTAGATACACACTGCATAACTTGATAAATGTCACAAACTTATTCTAGAATGAGTTACGTAGCAAATAATACTCCAACTTTATGATGGAATGTTAAATTATTTCGTAGGATTAAGTTCTAAAAATGTATAAGATTTCTATTTTTAGTATTCCGAATCTCTTAAGTCCCTGGTCATAGTAAGTTAGCATTGTGTATGTTGAGTATTCAACCCGAAGGTTGGTTTGATCATCAATTGTTTCATCATCAGCTGTTATAGATTGCTCAGGTGTCACTGAAGAGGACTTCTACGAAAATAAGAAGTGAGGTAGTTTCTCGTTGCTTTCCACACCGAGCCAAAAGTTGCTGTTACTTATCAGCCTGCCATGCCCAGTGAAATGCATACAACAACCGACTTTATGAGCGACATTTGTACACCATTCATAACGGGGTCTGGCCACATAAGGAATGGCATTATGAGCATCGTTCGTACCTCAGTTACTTTCATATTGTCAATGCCAATGATGAGACAGACTGGGACAGGTCAATGAAATTAACAAATTTGACGTAGTCCACACCAAAAGACATAGTGCACTGTACACACTATATAGCTCTCTCCATCGCAGGCACAGATAGCGCTGATAGAAGTTATCACTGGAAGGCAAAGTAATATTCTCGACATAATGTGGATTAATAATCATCATACTTTTACCTCCCACTAACTACTACTTTTACGGTTTTCGGAGACGCTGAGGTTCCAGAATTGTGTCCTGCGTGAGTTCTTTAACGTGTCAGTAAATCTACCGACATGAAGCTGGCGTACTTGAGCACTTTCAAATACCGCTAGACTGTGCCGGAATCGAACTTGCCAAGTTGGGGTCAGAAGGCCAGCGCTCTATCGTCCGAGCTACTCAGCCCAGCTTATCGTGAAATGAATTGGTCACCAAATTGTTGGCTGGCTCCCTCATTACCATAACAATTACCTTCAATAAGTTAAGAAACAGATCAGATTAATGTGATTAATGTGCTTTTGGTACCGAAGTAATAGTAAAATTTTCCGTGTCCAAAAGTGTATACTTCACAGTTTTAATAAAGTGAAACTAAAATTATAGAGAAATAAATTTAATACCAGAATATTTTACTGTGATGATATTCCAATGTACAACTGTCATATATAATATAGATGTTTGAGCTATCGAGTTGAAGAACTGTTTGATGTCGTCGTAGCTATATCACTTTCCTATCCATAAAAGACAAAAACGGCAGTAAAACAAGTATGAAGATAAATACCTGTTGCTTTTCTACAGCAGAAAAATATGGTTTTCCGTGGTTTCCTATTTTCACACCAGGCAAATGCTGGGGCTGTAACTTAATTAAGATCAAGGGCGCTTCCTTCCAACTCCTAGGCCTTTCCTATCCCATCGTCGCTATAAGACTTATCTGTGTCGGTGCGACGTAAAGCCACTAGCAAAAAAAAAAAAAATCTTCAGCAGAAAGTATAGTTTGACGACAAAACTACAAAGAGTAATCAGACAGACAGTTCTACAGCCTACTGTTATGTCACACGAATATATGCTCAACTGTGAAGAACCTAAAATTCGTCTGTGCTATGCTACGACCGATTTCATTGAGGAAAGACGTTGTGAGCAACCTCCGACATGCTTGTTTACTGGGCTAAAGGTAATCAAAAGGAAATTATCACGTAGAATGGAAAGACAAGAACAGCGGGCATGGAGCAACAATAGGAGAAATGTGGAGTTTTAAACGTAGATGAAAGGCAAAGAGAAAAGGATCTTACGTACGGGGTTCTTAACGGAACAAAAGCGGCCAAAAGAACCCAATTGTAAAAGAAACTGCAAAGCTTCTTACTTACCCAGCCACCTAATACTGTTATATTTATGAGTCTGTGCAAAGTTTACAATGTTGCCACTACCGTCAATCAGGCCAGGGTTCTCATTGCACTTTAGTAATTAGGAACGATAAAATTTAAGGTCGAGAAATGTTTATAAAATTTACTCTAGCTTCCCTTACCGTGATACGTCTAAATGCCCACAAAATAACCTGTTTGAGACTTTAAGTAATGAACATAATCGACGAGAACAGAGAGTGGACAGCAACTAACAAAATCTCTGTCTAGCAATCACAGCATTGATTCTTTTTATGGGAGTTTCCGTACACAGTAGCAACACCGGTTACTGGCAGTTTCCAAGAAATAAAGAAGCTCTGTAACTCATATACTCTGATAAGGACCTTGCAATCGACCAACCTGACCCAGGTATTAGGGAGTTACGCGGTCACACAGTCAGACTGCTTGATCTACTTGATCGCGTTGACTTTCTTGATTGGATCCACTGCCTCTCATTTCAATAACTCTTCGGTTGCTCTCAAGACGCTCTATAAGGCCCGTTCCAGTCCTCAATTCACCATTGAAATCGTCTGGGTGAGTCTGGAATCGAACCCAGGATTTCCAGTAAGAGGTAGACACGCTCTCCTGATACCATGGGGCAGGCAGTTTAGAAATAAAACAAATTAAATTCACAGATGACGAAAATGTTTATAACGCCTTCATAGATATCTGCGTGATGATATTATTATTATTATTATTATTATTATTATTATTATTATTATCCAGGATTGTTCTCAAAAAAATATTCCTTTCCAACTTATATGGGTCGGTAATCGATGTGGATTTGACTCAGTTTTTCCTAGCGCCAACTCTGTGTGGAGGGACGTATTTACTATTGCGTGTTTCTGTGGCGGTTTATAGTGTGGTGGTGTATGCAAATGAAGATATGTATTAGGACGATCAAAAGCACTCAGTCCCCGAGCTAAATAAATTAACCAGACGCGGTTAAAAGTCCTCACCCCAGCCGAGAATAGAACCCTGAATCCTCTGAACCGAGTACCAGTACGCTGACCATTCTAGCAATGAGAGGACCTTATTATTTTCACACTTTTAATAGTTCGCAGAAATACAAATAACGAAGTATATTGTCTCATACTATACTTAATCTTCTGCTCGGTTTTCACTTTTCGTTCGGTCTCGTAAGTGGTTCAACAACTGGGCAAAGCTCAGAATGATTACTTTTCTATCAATTCGCAGTCTTAATAAGATGGTCATGAGGTAACTATACATTATTGTACGAGTATTACGCAAAATTAACACGAAATATCCCAAACTGAGCAGGTTATTTCTCTGAGTGTCAATCGAAAAGAGGATAGTAGTCGAGTGAAATAAATGTAAAAGACATTTAAAATCCTTAATGATAAGGAGAAATGGAAGAAGTTCCGCAAGTCGAATAGAGCATTAGTAATGAAGAGAGTGCGATTCAAAAGGAATAAGCGAAAGAGAAGAGGGTATGCGAAGGAGCAGATGAGTCCGACACGAACCAAGCAGTTAAAAGCAATCTCCATTGAATGAACATGACTCTAGGGTTTACCATGTTTCGAACAAAAGTGTTTCAATTTAAAAGCTCTGAAGAGTGTGACTGCAATATAAATTACTTCCTTACTCCTCCCTTGTTGTAACTTCATGTTCGAAGATGAAGAACGCTCCATAGCTTGGAGTGAGGCCAAATCAATCAATCAATCAATCAATCAATCAATCAATCAATCAATCAATCAATCAATCAATGACCTACATTATGGCTGTCACCCAGGTGGGAGGATCACTTATCCATTCTTTACCTAGTATTTTCTTAAAGATTTTCAAAGAACTTGGAATTTTATCAAACATTTTCCTTGATAAATTATTCAATCCCTGCATTATTTTCCTATAAATAAATATTTTCCCGAATTTGTCCTCTTGAATTCCAACATTTTCTTCATTATTACTATACCTCGGATTTTTAGGTGGTAATAGGTTAGAATGCAAAGTAATTTGGTTTGTAGGAAGTGTGACGCAACCCGTTGTACCACAATGTAGGAAGAATAGCATAAATTCAAGGAGTTCTATAGGCTGTACCCCTAATATCTATGCAAATCTCATAGCATAACCGTTGTACAGTGTAAGGTATACTTGTTACTGGCTTAAGTAAGTTTTCATTCTAACCTATCAGTACCTAATAATCCGGACTCTAATTATTACAATATGTCTCTTTAAAAGATCTACTCGATTTTATTCGTCTACGGTCATTGCACGCCATCTCTGCACTGAAAGCTCTGAACATACCGCTTAGTCGAGCAGCTTCTCAGCCCAAAGTTTGCAACATTTTCGTGACTAATCTTTTGTCTGAAATCACCCAGAAGAAATCGTCTTGCTTACCTTTGGACCTCTTCCAGTTATCGTATCAAGTAATCTTGGACACTAGAACCATACTGTAATTTGAGGCCTTACCAGTGACATATAGGCCCTCTCCTGTACTTTCTTACTGCAACCCCAAAGTACCCTCATAGGCATATAACCTTTATTTACGTTCTCGTTAATGCGATTAGCCCAATGAAGATCTAAACAGCTTCTATTTTGTCACCGAGCACGTCGCCGTGAGGTCACATACCTGTGAGCTTGCTTTCGGGAGATAGTGGGTTCAAATCCTACTGTCAGCAGCCTTGAAGATTATTTTCCGTGGTTTCCTATTTTCACACCGGGAAAATGCTGGGCCTGTACCTTAATGAAGGCCACGGTCACTTCTTTTCCACCCCTAGCCCTTGCCCTTTCCCTTTCTTATCCCATCGTCGCCGTAAGACTTATCTCTATCGATGCGACGTAAAGCAAATTACAATAACATATAAAAAATTATCTTTCAACTTTTCCTTATATAGCTCGTCAAAGAACTATTTTTCTTTTTGGAAACGAACTCCTTAATTTACTTCGGCAATGATCATCATCATTTGCTAATGGTTTATTGATTTTGAATGGAAATATGAGTGAGTAAAAAGTTTATTTGGGCAGTGTTATGACTTTTCTTTTTTAACGCATTAATGACGGGCTACGTGAATTAACGTTTTCTCACATTGCTTCATTCTTGTGTCATTTTATCCTCTCCACCGTTTATTAATTGAATTATTTCGTGTTGTTTAGAAACTAAAGTCTTTGTTGATCGGAATTTAGATAGATATATTCTTTCCTTGACAATATTTTCGGCACAGGAAGTGTGGTTTCATAACACTCAGTACCGCGTGACCGAGCGTATTGTCAGGTGTCAGTATAGCGCGTCGTAGCTAAGACAGCTTGAACGATGATGAAATATTTGGAGAATTGCATGCTGATAGTTTATCTGATGTCCCTAGTGATTGCGAAAGTATTAGTGATTGTGAAGATGTGTGTCCGTAAACATCAAAATATACGCGCGGAAGTGAAAGAGCGACACTCATTTCAGACGAGTCTGCTGATGGCAACAATAATAGGAGTGAAGATACCAGTGATAGTAGTGACCGTGACTTTGATGGATGGACAAATAAAGATCGAAACAGAGTCCTACAACCATTTACAGGTTTTACAGGCCTCACTTATACGGCAGGTAATTCCGCGAGTATCCTGGAGGTAGTAGATCGTCTCTTAGGCGATTATTTGTTTCAGTTGTTTCTCGCAATACCGCACTAAAAGCAAGTACTAGAATTACTGGTAAGTGCTCTCACTACGTTTCAATAATTTATATCATGTCATTTAAAAGTTACCTGTATTTATATTTCATCGCACTTCTCATGCTATTATAGGTGTGCTTCTGTTGCCGGTCCACAGGAAAGAATGAAGTAGCGCGCGCCCAGACAACAATGCGTTAAGGTATGACTTTTAGTGCCAGGACACGTCCGGTTCGCCAGTTCCGTAACTGCTTTTACCGGTACTGTATATGGGTGTAGGTGTAATTGCATGGGATAGGAACGGTCCCGGTATTTGCCTGGAGCTGAAATGGGTAAGTCGTCCGCAGATGCAGAGTAAGTGGCCGCAGCTGATCCAAGGTCCGACAGCTCTGCATTCCGTCCTACCAACATTGCAGAATGTACGACGGGGTATACGGTGGCAGTAATCACTTCACATGTTCATTCATCAAGCCATAAGTATACGATCGAATCACGTATGAAATACCATGTTTTAACTTTTTCGTAGCAACAGGCTTTTTTGTTATCTAAGGTAAGGGTGTATTCTGCCCGAAGGCAGGACCGAACCTCTGCAGAGTTGTGCCTGAGCCGGAGTTTACGTACGGTAGTGTGGCCAGTTCCTTTCCGTTACTCCATTCCCTTATACCCCCCCCCCCCCACAAACAGTGCATGGTAATCCATCCAAATCTTGACCACGACCAATACTGCTTAACTTCGGAGATCTCACGGGATCCGATGTTTCAACACGGTTATGGCCGTTCGCTGGCTTTTGTTATCTGGCAATATGAATTTATTAATGAGAAACATGCACTCATGTAGCCTCCGCGGCTCAGGCGGCAGCGCGCCGGCCTCTCACCACTGTGTTCCGTGGTTCAAATCCCTGTCACTCCATGCGAGATTTGTGCTGGACAAAGCATAGGCGGGACAGGTTTTCCTCCGGGTACTCCGGTTTTCCCTGTATTATTGAATTCCAGCAACACTCTCCGATATCATTTTATTTCATCCGTCATTCATTAAACATTGTCCCAGAGGAGTGTGACAGGCTTCGGCAGCCGACACAATTCCTAACCTCGCCGCTAGATGGGGCTTCATTCATTCCATTCCTGACCTGGTCGAATGACTGGAAACAGGCTGTGAATTTTCATTTTCATACACTCGTGTCGGTTCTGTTCTTGCTGGTATATAACAAGAAATACTGTGAGAACGAAATGGAAATGGAAAATATAAACAGTAGTTCCGCAATCCTATCGTCCCCATTCTACAGTTTAAGTGCAGCAAGGCGAGGGCATAGCTTTGAAAAGAGGATCCGTCTGTGTTGGTAATGGCTGATAGAGTCACATTTATACACGATGCGAAAAAAATGAAATATCTTTTCCTCGAGGGTACAACTGATTGAGTAGAGAGCACTACGCTAGTAGACCATTCTCGTACCGGGGCGGTCTGCAAACCAAACACAATCCTCTTAAGGCAGGTGACTTATATCCCACACTATGGAAACAGGTCACATTACAACTTTAAATTACTCTCACCATTCCCGCAGAACCGCTGTCACAAACTTTTATTCCGTACACCTGTTTAAACGTACACTGACTCTAAATGAAATTAAATTGAAACCGGACCAACATGTATTGCTTTAATTCTCCCAGTGTAAAGTTCTAATGAACACTGGACAATAATAATAATAATAATAATAATAATAATAATAATAATAATAATAATAATAATAATAATAATAATAATAATAATAATAATAATAATAATAATAATACCCAATGCGAAGTTCTAATGAACACTTGACAATGATTATGAAGAGGATTCTGTTTTTTTTTGCTAGTGGCTTTACGTCGCCCGAAACAGATAGGTCTTATGGCGACGATGGGACAGGAAAGGGCTAGAAGTTGAAAGAAAGCGGCTGAGGCCTGAATTAAGGTACAGCCCCAGCATTTGCCAGGTGTGAAAATAGGAAACCACGGAAAACCATCTTCAGGGCTGCCAGCAGTGGGATTCGAACCCACTATCTCCCGGATGCAAGCTCACAGCTGCGCGCTCCTAACCGCTCCTAACGGCCAACTCGCACGGTTTATGAAGAAGAAAAACAAACGAAACTTGAAGTTAATGAGCCAGCTAAGTAGCATTTTGTCAATAATAATAATAATAATAATAATAATAATAATAATAATAATAATAATAATAATTTGAATCAAGAAAATTATTCACACAAATGGATTTGAAGAAGATGAGAAGAAACCAACACGATGTACCTGGTCGGAGGAAAAGAAATTACAACAATCGATGAAAATAAACTTTTGGGTAAGGAGGAACGTTCAACAAATGTTGATTCCGCGTGGTCCTAAGTGACCCATTCGCGCAAAAGGAGGAGAAGAGGAAAAAGAAGAAGACGAATCTGACAGTGTACTTTTAAATAATCATCAATATGTACTTCAATGACAGAAAACAGAAAAATCGTCGAGTACTTAGAGAAGGACGTCGGCGGATGCACAGGTTTCGATCTGCAAGCGGCCAAAGTTGATCCCAGGTCCGACAGCTTTGCATTCCGCACGACCAACCGTGCAGGGAACGGATGGCCACGGCTCTATCCTGTCTCTATACCTCTGCATTCGGGAGACGACCTGAGAATTGTTTTTCCGTGGTTTTCCATTCTCCTGCACTAAGGTGAATGCCGAGCCAGTTCCTAATATAGGTCACGGTCACCAATCCCCTCACCTTCATCACAATTCTCCTTCACCACCACAAATCTCCCGGCCTGAGAGACGGCGTCTCCGTCTAAGAGGCCCGCCTCCCCCTTCAGGGGAAGATTGGAAACAATTTAATAATGTTATTTGCTTTACGTCTCACTAACTACTTCTACGGTTTTCGAAGACGCCGAGGTACCGGAATTTAATCCCGCAGGAGTCATTTTACGTGCCAGTAAATCTATCGACACGAGGCTGACGTATTTGAGCACCTTCAAATACCACCGGACTGAGCCAGGATCGAACCTGCCAAGTTGGCGTCAGAAGGACAGCGCCTCCACCGTCTGAGCTACTCAGCCCGGCAGGGAAACAATTTAGTAGTAGTAGTAGTAGTAGTAGTAGTAGTAGTAGTAGTAGGTATATTATTAAACAACAAATATTTTACCAATAATTGTGGATCATAATATTCGGCCCCGCGTTCTAGAGGTGACGTGTCTGCCTCTTTTTCGGCGGCCCCCGGTTCGATTCCGGTCAGGTCAGGGATTTTTATCTGCATCTGAGGGCTGGATTGAGGTTTACTCAGCCCTCATGATTACAACTGAGGAGCTATCTGACGGTGAAATAGCGGCCCCGGTCTAGGAAGCTAACCATGCTAACGAAGTAAAACTTGAATTAAACAACATTTAAAAAATATAACAAACAATTCCATGAAAATCATATATTACAAGAATGTATTTCGAAACAAGATAGAAAAGTAACTGACGATTAAAAATGACATACTAGTACAGTGACAGAACAGAACAAATTTGCGGAAAATTAAATATTCGAACCATTCATCAAGCCTCTACAGGTAAATGAATAGTCAACTAAGAAGGAAGGAAGGAAGGAAGGAAGGAAGGAAGGAAGGAAGGAAGGAAGGAAGGAAGGGGAATAATTCTATTTATTTCTTACGTTACTGAATCAATCCTGGCTCATGATTTTAGTCAAGGATTCCTTATTTGGTCAGTTGCCCTTCCTGAAGCCATGCCCTTAATTAGGTGAAAATTCCGTCCTATGCTCGGTCGTCTGGATGGAAAGCAAGCAGGTAATCTACTGCGCTAATCACTCCTCCACACGAGGGAAAGAAAGAAAGAAAGAAAAGAAATTAACTACTTTTTCTTTACTATTTGCTTTAAGCCGCACCGACACAGATGGGTCTTATTGCGACGATGAGATAGGAAAGGATTAGAAGTGGTACGAAAGCGGCCGTGGCCTTAATTAAGGTACAGCCCCAGCATTTGCCTGGTGTGAAAATGGGAAACCACGGAAAACCATTTTCAGGGCTGCCGACAGTGGGGTTCGAACCTACTATCTCCCGAATACTGGATACTGGCCGCACTTAAGCGACTGCAGCTATCGAGCTCGGTCTAGAAGGAAGAAAACAGCTCAGATATACAATTATAACCTTATATTTGACTACTTTTCTACCTCCGATAATCATGTAATTACATCAGCGTATTTCTTCTCTTTCATGCCTTACAGCTGCCTCCAAAAGCGGCTAGATTATTTCAGACAGCTCAACAAACTAAGGTGTTTTACGACGTGTAAAGCTGAATACACAAAAAATATGTTACATTTTATGACGTGTTTAACTACAGAGAAAGAGAGCAAGGCACAGTTAGAAAGTAATAAAAAGGCCACTTTTTCATTATGAATAATATCCTTACATTTGACGCAGACCTTTTCACCGTTATCTTCCACATATCCACACGTATTTATTTCTGCGTTTGTTTACACAGTTAAAATATTCATACAGTGAACAGCACGTTTTCGACTCCCCTACAGCAAGTTACGGCAGTGATATTAGAAGTTTGTTCTGCTGTAAGTTAGTAGAGCGGTTGACTGTCAGTCGTATATCATACTTCGTCCCCACAAAACCATTCAATATTAATATATTCAGGAGAGTCACATGCTAACAGCTCCATGTCCAAAATCAAAACAACTAAAAATAGTTCAAAGCGAAAGGGAATGTTTAAACAATTTATGGAAGCTCGCAGTGAGGAGATAAGGAATGAACTCGATGTATGAAGCTGTGTATATGGACTTCGATGATGTAGAGTCATGTCAGGCGAATCAAGGACATCTCCTAGGTTACCTAGGAGATTAATTAACTCGGCTGTCGAGGGTAAGAGAAGCAGAGGGAGACCAAAACGACGGAGGTTAGACACGGTAATCAACGATCTCAATAAGGTAAGGGGCACGGAATTACTGCAAAGGAAATTATTTCATTCACTGAGTCTAGCAGACTAAACGCTGAAAGGCATTACAAACTATAATGAAGAAAAACATGAAGTTTCTGAATAATAAACTGGAATATGTAGAATCTTTACGTGGTAGCCGCTCAATAGAAACTATTTTTCACATTTATTTCGCTAGGGTGAGGATTCAGCTCACAATCTAATCCATCCTTAGTTAATTTCTGTTACGAAACAGGAGATTATTTGAACGCAATTGACAACAAGAGGTAAACATATTCAAATGGATAAGGGAACAGACCCGTCACGTATGATAAATGAGTGGCTAAGAGAATAGGTTACTTACACTGAGGAAAGAGAACCGCATCTTCAGGTGTGGTTTATCCAGAAACTGTCGAATCCCAACAGCAGTAAGGGTGGGCTTCAATTACCGATAGCTAAAGTCTCTTTGGAAACTCTTTGATCATCCAAGTGGCTGGTGTGGGGTGGGGCTTTCATCAACTGTCCCCGCCATCAGAGAGTGCTGCTTTCATTATTCATGGAATGACGGAACTTTCTTAGATAGAGCTTCTATTATTAAATCCCTTTAGAAACATTTCTTTCATGAGTGTTTGTGTGTGTGTGTATCTGTCCAATATTCATACCTTTATCCCCAAACTTACAGAGATACCTCAGCCATAACAAACAATAGTAAAAGTTCTTCCAAACTTGCACAAACACTAGCACGATACAAAATATAACGGTGAGACATTCCTCAGCATGGATTTACGTAGAGAGAGAGAGAGAGTGGGAGAATGAGGGGGGAGGAGCTACCAACGTAAAATTGCATTCGATAGATGGTGGGTCGAACTCCATCATCTGCATCCCTGGAGATGTCTTTTTTCTTAGCTTCTCCCATAAACGCTCAGCGTGGCCGAAAAGCTTCGAGTGTAGGTGCTACGTTAAACAACACATGTATTATTTATTTATTTATTTATTTATTTATTTATTTATTTATTTATTTATTTATTTATTTATTTATTTATTTTACAACTCTATAGGTGGTAATATAACATGTATTTCGATATTTTATATATAAGAAACAGAGCTTAATCATAATTTACATATATTTACTATATACGCCAACGGCCGTAGCCGTGTTGAAACACCGGATCCCGTGAGATCTCCGAAGTTAAGCAACATTGGGCGTGGTCAGGAGTTGGATGGATTGCCACGCGCTGTTGGTGGAGGGGGGTGGGGTAAGGGAATGGAGGAGCGGAAAGGAACTGGCCACCCTACCGCACATAAACTCCGGCTCAGGAACACCTCTACGGAGGTTCGGACCTGCCTTCGGGCAAAATAACCCTTACCTTACCTTACTATATACGCCTTCATTATTCTCTCCGCTATAGAGTATGTAGCCTTTTCATTTTATGGTCTTTACTGAGCATTCAGGATTTTTTTTTTTTTTTTTTTTTTTTGCTAGTTGTTTAACGTCGGACCGATACACATAGGTCTTACGGCGACGATGGGACAGGAAAGGGCTAGGAGTGGGAAGGAAGCGGCCGTGGCCCTAATTAAGGTACAGCCCCAGCATTTGCCTGGTGTGAAAATGGGAAACCACGGAAAACCATTTTCATTTTCAGGAATATTCTGACGACGTTGCAGGTCTTCAAAATTGCAGCCTTTGTCCCACGTTGTGAATGTAGATGGAGAGCTGTTGTATCTGGAAATGAAATTGGTGTGAGTCCAGTGGGAGAAGGGAGAAAACAAAGAATTTTCACTCTGTTTTGTTTCCAGATCCTTGCTACTTCTATAGCCAGAGGAGTATACCGACCTTCTTCCTGTATTTCTGTTTCATATTGTGGTCGCTGAGATAGTGATGTCAATGAGATGTGTGTGTTGGTTCTTTCTGTCTGTTAATGTTATGTCTGGTCTATTGTGCGGAGTTGTTTTATCTGTTTGTATCGTTCGATATCAGTAGAATTTGATATTATTATTATTATTATTATTATTATTATTATTATTATTCATGCGAGGGAGAATAATTGCAACATATCACATTGGTTCCGTATTTTATATAGATTATCTACACTGAATATAAACCATTCTGATATGGAAATCGCTATAAGGATATGTCGACATCGATCACAAAATACGTACGGTACTTTAATAGTTGTATTACTTACGAAATTTAAGTATACAAGACCTAATAAGTAACAAATAATCAGAAATTAATAAGCCATTTTATTCACTGCTAAATGAATTGTGATTAATTGAGATTTAATTATAACTATGATAAAGAGTGAAGTGGAAACAGCCTCAGGCTTACGCAATAAACTGCTGATTAGCGCTTGATCAAAATACACAATAATGATAATAAAATTACTGTTAATTCAGTACAACATTTATTAGGTAAATGAACACGCATGTTGACTCATTATAGCCGATTACTAATTTATGCTGTATTTTATTCTTAATACAAACTCTCGGGCACTACGTTCCGGATTACGATTGTACAGAGGGAAATTGGTGAAGAGCATCACTGCGCTTCGACAGGCATTTACCTCGAGACGAAATCCACCAGTAGGCTACCTACTTAGAAAGTTAGGCGAGTCGATAACGAGTAAACCGGAATAGAGAACAATTCTAAAACACTCCCACTATAGGTGCTCAGCCTAATCAATAATTAGACCTGCTTGTCCACTTAACAATTTTGAGTATTGACCTATTTAAAAAATGTTACTCCTGTCGATCCATGTATCAGAGATAAACACCGATTCTGTAATATGCTGAGATCTGGGACTTTATATTATTACATTAAATTCAGGAATATTTTGATTCTATGCTCTTCCCATAATAAATAATAAAAGCAAGCAAGTTAGCTTGTTGATATCGCATTAATGCCTCGATATCTACAGTTTTGAATGTAATATGAATCACAAGAACGCGACTTTTCATTTTATTTCAAAAATTCCAAGGGCATTGACTGGGATTCGAACCGTGGTTGCCTCGGTGAGAAACGAGTGACAAAGCCACCAGGCTATCACAACTCACCAACAAAATGTACAATGAGAGTTAACTCTGGGAGATTTTTGAAATGATCACTCAAAGTCACTGTGCCTAGTAAAATAACGTCTCTGGGACAAAATTCCGGCATCTCCGCGTCTCCGAAAACCTAAACGTAGATAGTAGGACGTTCAACAAATAACATTATCATCATCGCTGTGTCTTGTCTTGTAAACCTGCGATTAAACAGGATTTACAGCTGAGAGGTAGATTTGCAAGTAATATGACGAGGAAATCCGAATATGATATTTACATCCTTTAATAAATTAGACATAACAGAATTACGATTATCTGAGCGATCATCATTACCATCTTCTTCAACCGAAAGGTTGGCGAGAAGTAGTGTATTGGCTGCTTTTTTACAGCCAGTTGTTCGATTTGCGGACGAGTTGTCCTTAGCTGATACTACCGAGGAATGCTCTTCTAGGGCTTTCTCTGGTATTCTGCCTTCGACACATCCTCCCAACAGCGCGGTGCATCAACTAAAGTGGCCGATAAGTTGAGTTTTCCTTTTCTTCCCCACACAGGCAAGAAGTTAGTGGAACCAGTCACTCATGAGCCTATTTATAGGGATATTGCCTTTTAATTTATAGGAAGCAGCACTTCTCCAACATACGACGGTAATAATATTAATTCTTGTATTTGAAAAACGTTCTTAAAAAGAAAACATCCCTCTTGTAAAGGCGGATATCTTGGAGCGCTATTATCTCGAAGGAAATGTTGAATCTTGAATATCTGAAGCAGTTATACAGTATATTATGAAATTATCAACGAGCTGAAACTAATGAACTTCATACTGAAGCAACTAAATTGAGCTATAAAAAAATTGCAACTGCCGTTTCTTAATTATGGGGGCTCGGTTCATCTATTCACCTGCAACACCGGATATTTTGGTTATCAGGAAAGGGGAACAGCTGTGAAATTAATTATTATTTGAAACTAGAAATGCATAAGCTATTAGGAGTATTTAACTGGAATAAGTGTGAGGTATACCACGTAGAATAACATCGGTCAGGATAGTAGAAAATAGCAGCGATGGAACGGGTCAAGTTTCCAGTTTATTCAGGACCACTGTCCACTTCCTCGCTACAATTATCATTAGTTGTTTCCCACACTCCCTCTGAAGAAATATTGCTAATATTTTAGCCACAAAGCAATTTACTCTAACACACAGCGCATAAAGGAAATACGAAGACTTCGCTATTATACATGTTTAATTTCAATTCCAAAAATAAGAAATATATTTATATAAATATTCTTCTGAAGTAAATGAAGTCAAATCCCGTGTAGCATTTGTATTAAACAATCAACTTACTCATCCGCATTGAAGTCTCCGTCAGTAAGAGGGAGAGGAATTCTATATACGGAGGTTGATTGAATGCAATATTGTCTCGTACTTCAGTCTGCTCATAAGAATGATGCTTCCACCTTCTCCTCTCGTTTCACACACAGGCAAGAAGTTAGTAAATCCTGTCACTCATGGGCCTATTTATGGTGATATTACCTTTCCTTATCTTTAAGGCTTCAATACGTGCACGGAACCACATCCCAAGGCTCCGCGATTCAACAAAGTTATATGACACAACTTAAACCTGGCGAGATCTGCACGACTTTGAAGTAAATTTATAACAGATCTATAACGTATCACCTCCAAAAGAAAATGTTAAAAGATTAATTTTCGGAAACTCTCTCGTTACAAATATTACAGCCATGCTTTAGTTTATCTAATGAGTAACGTAGTGGTGTTTCCCCCTCCTAGTAAAGAAAAATGTCATAAAATGAGCTGCAACTTAAATATGTAAACAGTATCTTTACTAGATAAGGCCTTAAACAATGACAAACAGAACTGATATGAAAATACCTTTAATTTGTGAATGTACAGACGGACAATGCCCGAAATGAATGGCGACTATGGACACAATCAACTTTGGATTCATATACCATTACGAAAGAAATAGACTGAGCAGATACGGGAGTAGTATAATCCAAAACTCCAATTCTCTGCTGAACTGGCAGCAATAGCTCTGCGACTGCGAAAAGATGAGACTCCACACGATCCAGGGCGGATATTGGCTCAGTTTTCATTCACCAAAGCCGAGCTACGTCTCCCGTTCTTTTTTTTCGTTTTACTCTTCCTTTTTCAGATCTAGCCAGCAACAAGAGTTTTGTAATTAAGGGTCGAGTATGATTCTATGTCGTGGAAGCTATACTACGACGTTCAATACACTACGCTCAGGAAGGATTCATATTCATTCATGAGACTCGCAATGCATTTCTTGAAAAGAGAAACAGAGAAAATACTTTGGAATTTATATTTGCCTCGCAAATTTCATATAAAACGGTATGACTCTATCCACATTAATTCATCAATCGATCGATCAATCAATCAATCAATCAATCAATCAATCAATTAACGAAATATGTGAGCAAAAGAGCCTGGAGTTTTTATGAGACCCTCTATCTCCAGGCATAAGCCATGGGACCTACAGTATTTTAAGTGGGACTGTCTGTGGAGCTGACTGTTTTGAATTCGCCGAGATTCAAACCTCGGCCACCACAGTGGGAAGCTATCACTCCTACTCAGATATTATCATAAACTAGTCTAGTAAAATTCGTGTTCAAAGTAATATTTAACACGAGATAATAGTAATAATAATTTAAAGTGTTCAACCTCAAATACTCTAGGTTTTAACACCACCACAGTGCCAGAATTCCATTCTAAGAGGAGTTTATTTAATTTTTCCAGTTTAATACCGCAGTGACTGTGCCGGGATTCACTCCTGTGAACTTCTATAAACTGAGCCTTCATCCAGAAATATTAAAATATTATTCAGCCATTTTCATCGCAATAACGTATTAAATAAAACAGTAAAATAATCTTCCAGCTGATATTCATAACATGTAATGCTTATTTCATTCTTGCAAACTAAACGTCGTTTATTCTGAATCTGGTTGGACATTAACTAATTTAAGACATAAAGGCTAGCAGTTACTTTGTTCATATATTTCTCCTAATTATTAGCTTTCTTTCGAACCAAAGGTTCAGTATTTAAGGAATGACTTTGGGGAACAAGTTGTTTAGATGCTGCATTTTAAAAGTTCAGCCGGCCAAAGAGTTCAATTAATACGTGTAGATGTTTGGGATAGCTACACAAATGGACAAAAAGACAAAAAGGAAGAATTTTAATGTAAATACTAGAAACACAAAAACAAAAGTGTATTCATAAGAAGAAACATTACCACAGACACGCACATTAAACAGGAATATAAGATGGAGGGGATAGTCCGGCTCCTTGGATGAATATTCAGCATAGTGACGTTCGGTTCACAGGGCCCTGGGATCGGTTTCCGGCCAGGGTGTGGATTTTAACCACATTTTGTTAATTTCTCTAGCTCGGGGGCTGGTTGTTTGTTTTAATACACATCCTCATTTACACACAACATATCAGAGTACTAACTACCACAGAAAGACGCATCAGTGAATATATCGCTGCACATAGGGATGACATCCGCCCGTAAAACTGGGCTTGATATACATTAGTTCCCATCCCAGATCTGGGTTAAAGGCCGGGAAGAAAATAATTCGGAAGGAGGGTTTAACAAACTGAAGTACTAGACAGAAAACGAGCTATCATGTGCATGTGTTTTGATGTGATACTATTTAAACTATTTGCGTGCCAATTTTGATGTTCCGTCTTAGTGTACCAGATGGCAGAGAAAGCAGTACTTTATGGAGTTAACTAACCTATAGTTGAAGTTTAATTAGTTTTCTTGGGTAATAATATTAATGGTTTGACGTCCCATTTACTATCAAAAGTAAGCTTGTAGTTACGTGACTCTTGAAATCGTGAATATAACCATGGGCCTCCAGTATGACGTGGAATCCGCACCACAGGGAAGTAATTCTTCATTTTTGAAACCTCATTTGTATTTTGTCGGCTAAACACCGCACGTGACACCAGAGATTTCTTTTACATGCCGACATCACGCGATATAAAGTGCAGAATGTAACTTTTACTGGCATTCAAAAACCAGACTACCTGTCAGGTAACCCACTATCCTGGGATCCAGAGGGCGACACTCTACCATCGATCCAAAGAGAAGCTGTAGAAACTGAAGAATCGAAAATCTGTTAAAATGATTTAATAAGACTTTTTTTTACAATTTGCTTTACGTCGCACCGACACAGATAGGACTTACGGCGACGATGGGACAGGAACAGGCTAGTAGAGGGAAGGAAGCGGCCGTGGCCTTAATTAAGGTACAGCCCCAGCATTTGCCTTGTGTGAAAATGGGAAACCACGGAAAACCATCTTCAGGGCTGCCGAGAGTGGAGTTCGAACCCCCTATCTCCCGAATACTGCATACTGGCCGCACAGACAAAACTAAACTCTACCATTCTCAAAGGCCATTTTAAAACTCACTGACCCAAGCTGTAAGTATTTCATCTGTGCCGTATACATGTTAGAACCAGAATAGAGATGGCTGCAAATGTAGAAAGAAAGAGACTCGTTTTAAGGCCCTATAGAGTGTGTTAAGGTCCAATCAGATTCTGACGATGTGATCTGTTAGTACGAAAGTGAGGCGCAAAGGTTGCAAAGACTATTGCTTCATCTATAGCTCAAGAGCTACCTAAGATACGGGGAAAGAGCGCCGCTTGGTATGCTCGTCGCGACGACCTGTGTCACCCAATCTCATTCCGTCCGTCGGAGATGAATTATACAGTACACTCATCTGGGCTGAGATGGAGGTTGTGCGTGCTGTAGCCATTCCAACAGCTATTTCTCTCTCTCTCTCTCTCTCATCTCTACTCTGAACGTCAGACTTGTAACAATTCAAGCGAGTGACAGCACAACACACGAGCTCTGTAGCCTCTTCTACACCACAAACCACTGGAGTAATTTGGTGACGCCTAAATACTTCCTCAAAACTAAACAGTCTATAAAATTACAGAAAGATGCACTGACGCTGAAATTATATAATATACAGAATGTGAATTCATATTACTAAAATTATGATTAGCACTATATTTTTAAATTGGAGGTACATGATTCAGGTTACTGCAGTCAGAACTGTTCTGGGCAGATCTTTAGACGGTAACCTCTGCTGGCGATACTGCAAGAAGAAAGAAACTCTAGGTCACGTCCTTGGATCTTGTCCGTTTGGTGATGTACCGAGGAACTCTCGCTACCATAAAATTAGGTCCTTCATCGCTGAAGAAATTCGTGGGAAAGGTATTAACGTGCATGAAGGGGTCCACGGCATATCATGTAATGGCAGTTCCAGACGAATAGACATGATTATCTACAACAACAAGTAAGGCTACACAATAGACCCAACTATCAGTTTTGAACGAGATAGAGGTAGTAGGTCTAATACTTGGAGCTCGTGGTACTGTGCCGGCCTTCTTCATCAAGTTCTGGAAACGATTCAGTTTACCAAAGGACAGATTACAATTTTGCTTTACGTCACATCGACACAGATAGATCTTATGGCGGCGATAGGATAGAGGAAAGGCCTAGGAGTGGGAAGGAATCGGCCGTGGCCTTAATTAAGGTACAGCCGTAGCATTTATCTGGTGTGAAAATGGGAAACCACGGAAAAGCATATTCAGGGCTCCCGACAGTTGGGTTCGAAACCACTATCTCCCTGACGCAAGCTCACAGCTGCTCGCCCATAACCGCACGGCCACCTCGCCCGGTACCTAAAGACAGGACTTCGGATCTCGTCATATCTGTAATACGCGGTTCAGTGAGAATAGTGCGATGTCACATTTACAACCTGTGAACGCTTTTGATTTTCAGTCTGCCTTCGACGAGCCTACATTTAATGCATGATAGTTTTCAGATTTATAACTTAAAATTTTAATTTTTACTATTGTACACTTCGTCCTTTGTTGGCAGCCAGTACCATACGCGGGAAAATATTAGTGTATGGCTTTTAGTGCCGGGAGTGTCCGAAGACAAGTTCGGCTCCCCAGATGCAGGTCTTTTGATTTGACGCCCGTAGGCGACCTGTGCCTAGGCTCCGTGCCAGAGGAATTAACCAGTTATGGTTAAAATTACCGACCTTGCCGGGAATCAAACCTGGGACCCCTGTGACCAAAGACCAGCACGCTAACCATTCAGCCATGGAGTGGGAAATAAGTCGATGATTTTAATAAATCATATTTCTCTATGCTAAGAATTACGAGTGGAGATAAGTGATGGACTGTGCCCTTGTATTTCAGGGTGCCACGGGAACTCACTGCGAACTATAGCGTGCTGCGAACTAGTGTTGGCTACTGAATGTATGATTCGAAGCAGTGTATCGATTCATTCAAGTGTCCGAGTGAATCGATTCACAGGAACGGCGAGCTCACGGCACATGATTCAGCTTACTCCCAGCGGACAGTGCTGAGTGGCGCACTCACTGGACGTTGACGGGAAGCCGAGCTTCCGCTGCAGCGAGACAGTGAATCAGTGAATCATGGCACATCGAAAGAATCGTGAACGAGCGCGGCTCAGTGAGACACAAGATACACACGGCTCCTTATCGGCTCACTGCAGCGAGACATACAGTGAGCCATGCTACACTGAAAGAATCGTATGCTATAATGGACTCTCGAGCTCAGCTCATTTGAAAATAATACCCATTTGCATTCACTGTCCTCTTCTTACAGGGAGGTTTAAATAATAGATGGATTTATTTGCAGTGTTAAAAAGGTAGTCACAACATAATTCTGAAGTAGCTAGTAAGTAGGTAGGCTATTATGTTATACTATTTATTAGTTTAATGAATCTTAGTATTATAACTTAGTTGACATTTGACAATTAAACTCGACTCTAGCCTGCCCTATGACTATGAGTCATGCTCATGACCACTCAAAAGTACCTGTTTTATATTTCATATGTCACATCGTTGCACAAGACTTCAATCATATGTGGACAGACGCAATAACAGTATGTTGAATCAGAAAACCAGCAGGCTACTGTACATCTCGGGTAGCCTATACAAATATGACTATTAAAAAAATCCTCAGCTGATAGAAAAATACTTTTTAAAAAAATGACTGAGCGAGTTGTCGTGCGGTTAATATCGCGTGGCTATGCGCTTGCATTCGGGGGATGGTGGGATCGAATCACACCGTCGGCAGCCGTTAAGATGGTTTTTCCGTAGTTTCCCCATTTTCACACCAGGAAATGCTGGGACTGTACCTTAATTCAGGTCATGGCTGCTACCTTCCCAATCCTAACCTTTCCCACCCTGCGTCACCGGAAACCTTCGATGTATTAGAGTAACTAGCATTTTTTCTAAGAAAGGAGTTCATAGTATGAAGACCAGATGGCAGCTGCGAGCACTGAATGCTGTTGCTGCTGTCTTACCAGCACATACTACACAGATGCAGTAGGAGCGGTGACCAATGAGCCGTGAATCGGATTACTGTATCGATTCAGTAACGTGAACGGAATCAAATGAATCGAATGTCCCAACACTACTGCGAACAAAGAAAGGTTGATAACCACTGCCTATTATAAATACTGTTGTCAACGATTTAGCATTAAATTACCTCAAGTCTCGTATTACGACAATCTTCCTCACTGAGGTTACAACTTCATGACTAGGAACTTGAAGTAGCCATCACCACTACAGGGATGTTATCGTGTAAAACGAGATGTAGAAATTTCTAAAAGCAACAGACATGACTAAGAAAATGATCGCCGGATAAGTTTTCTGAACAAACGAATACAGGGACAAGATATTAAGGCAGAACTGTTCTAGCAGATTAAAACTAAAGTGAATTCTTGTGAAAGGAAGAAGGGAGCTGGAATGGCAAAAAGAAAGTTGAGAGAGCGAGAGAGAGGACAATCAGAGCGCAGTGCAGACCGCAGGCTGGGTATGTAGATTGCCACTGGGTTGGAATGTGAGGAACTCTCGCCAACAGAGCCGTCCCCTGTCCGCTCGAGCTTATTCAATCGCTGGGACCTAATACATGTCCCAGCCAGTGAGATATGGAACCACTATGTCTTGAGCAGATGTTCACTTCGATAATAATCAGTAGAAACACCGTTTTCAACGCACCAGTACTTTCATCTTACAAATTGGATCTTCCTGTGACCGAGAACAGAAAACCATCGGAATATACATCTTCTGTCCTCTTATTTTAGTACTCGTATTCTGGAACGAGCACTGCATTTCCCGAACTCTTTCAAGCTAACAATACAGCAATGCATTTCTCAAACTACTTCAAGCTAACAATACAGCAATGCATTTCTCAAACTCTTTCAAGCTAACAATACAGCATTGCATTTCTCGAACTCTTTCAAGCTAACAATACAGCATTGCATTTCTCGAACTCTTTCAAGCTAACAACACAGCACTGCATTTCTCGTACTCTTTCAAGCTAACAATACTTGTATACTATATTGCTCAGCAAAAGAATATCATACATTGATACACGTCAAAAATTCGTCTCAGCACGAGAGGACATAAAATGAGCTGGAACTAAAGAAGCAGAGGATTATTAAATACCATTGAAAGAGATCTCTTCGAAAAATGTAATTTCATATCATGCACAATTCTCTGGAAAATGAAGACAGATTTTTAAAGACGTAGTGGTCTGGAAATTTTGAAACGTAATTATAAATTTCCAAACCACGACAGCTATAAAAATCCAATCTTCTTCCTTGCCTTTTCCTGACTTTTTTTTTCATTTGCTTTACGTTGCACCAAGACCGATAGGTCTTATGGCGACGATGGGATAGGAAAGGCCTAGGAGTGGGAAGAAAGCCATCGTGACCTTAATTAAAGTACAGCCCCTGCATTTGCCTGGTGTGAAAATGGGAAACCACGGAAAACCATTTTCAGGTTTTCCAATTTCCTGGCGTCGGCACTTTGTATGGATTTAGCGCAGTTTCACGGCCGGATGCCTTTCCTGGCGCCAACACTACAGGAAGGGATGTTTTCACTCCGGCTTGCTTCTGTGGTGATTTGTAGCGTAATGTGTTGTATTTAAATGAAAATGTGTAAAAAGACGAACGAAAACATCCAGCCCCCGAGCTACAGGAATTAACAGGAATCCTCAAACCGGAAAGGAATCAAACCCAGAGCCCTCTAAACCAAAGACCAGTATGCTGACCGTTCGGGGAAGGAGTCTGACATCTATAAATATATATATTATTGCATTATGAAAGCAATAGAAAACCAAGTTCATTCATGCATATAAACATACCAATTACCATATACTAAGTACAACGATATTATCTTTCTTCTACGTCCTAGTGCCAGTGTATTGCAAGACAGCCTCAGCATCATAATCTACTATTAGCCTACAGCAAGGCCTCTCCCAACTTCTTCCTCAGTTTATGATCTTCGACCAATTGTAACCAGTTTTTCCCGGCAAATGTTCTGATCTCAAAGGCCCACGTTGCGTCAAAAAGTCTGCCTCTACGTCGTTTGCAACCGAAAGGAATCCAGTGTCTGACTTCATGTCTGTTTGTCTTGTGATGTTACCTGCCCAGCCCCACTTCCTCTTCTTCACAGTAGCAATGACATCTTTCACATAAATCTGATATATATACTTCCTGAGTTTTCGGTTATTCCTAACATAGCACTGATCTCTGGGCTACTCCGAGTTTTTGAGGTAGTTTTAACATCTAGACTCAAAGTCTCACAAGGAGAATGCGCCGTGCGCCGATTAAATACCCTTCTTCTTAAGCACAGAGACAGATTGTTTTAATGTTCAGTTTTCCATATGAACTACTAATCTGAGACTTGTAGCCTATATATAAAGCTAAGTAATTTGTGGAAAACAACATTTCCGAGGGAAAAAAGGAACATTTACAAAGAATTATCTCTTTTCCTGAAAGTCGGTTTAAAATGGAATTATTATTTTGAAAAAAATAATGCTGATGCAATTATGTGAAATATATTATTCTTAAATAGTGAATAACCCCAATTTTTATAATTAAATTATTTGGATTAGTTTTTCATTAGGTTTTTCTTTTCTAACAGTCTCTTGGATAGGCAAAAATATAACGCAATTTAGGGTTAAAATGAACTATCAAGAACAATAATATCATCCGAATAAAGATAACTATGCTTAGACCTTGTGGATTACATACGTGGGCGATGCTATCAAAATACTTAACAAACGAAAGCCTGTTGAGGAAATAAAGAGAGACCGTTTAAATCAAAGGTTCGTTGATGAAAAATGAAGTACGTGTCAAATGTCAATATTACATTTCAACCTGGACTGTTTACTGTTTACACGGGTAAACCCTCCCTGCTCCTCCTCGGGGGACAGGTCGTAATTCAAGCGCTCGATCGCTCTTTTTACAAGTCTCAGAGGGAAACTGAAGCGCTCCCTGGACAGCCGTCACTCCTGAGGTGCACGCCGCGCCGTGAACCGCGATGAATCGCCGCCGCGCGTCGTTACAACCCACATGTGCTACTTCATCACCACGAAGTTTCAGAACGCGATAGCGAAGACGAAACTGTTAAGTGACAGATGCGCACTCCGAAGGGTGCGGGTTCGGTGTTCTGATGCTTAACATCTCTTCGACTTGTATTATATGCACTCGACACGGTCTAATTTCAAACACAATACTGTCGTGATAGCTAAAATATCAATTTGAAGTGTCTGCATGAAGTGGGATGAGTGTTTGACGTCTCGTGAAAGTTATCTGAGAAAAGGACACGGGTGTATTTAATACACACAGAAGTGAACAGTAACCCAGGTCAACGGTCCCTCATAATAGTACTTATCGCTAGTAAAGTTGATCCATGATATTTGTCATGCTGCGGTACTAATCAAAAGTAGCGTAGACTCATGGTGTTCCACATATTATGGTACTACTCACAAGTATTGTACTTCGTATAGGTAACGCAGACCGTTGGTGTTTCTCGCAACTGTACTAATCACGGGTACTGGAAAACCCATACAGACTCACTTTCTGTTGCTACTAATCACAAACCTATGTGTACCTAACATAGTGGTACTACTCGCAAGTAAAGGCAACCCCACGTGATGGTACTAATCACAAGTAGTTTCATGGTTCTAATATAAGCATCCCTTGGCCCCCGTTTTAGTCGCTTCTTACGGCAGGAAGGGGATACCGTGGGTGTATTATTCGTCTGCCTCCCCCACCCACAGGGGTCCACACTTATTTTTTTTTTTTTTTTTTTTTTTTTTTGCTATTTGCTTTACGTCGCATCAACACAGATAGGTCTTATGGCGACGATGGGAAAGGAAAGGCCTAGGAATTGGAAGGAAGCGACCGTGGCCTTAATTAAGGTACAGCCCCGGCATTTGCCTGGTGTGAAAATGGGAAACCACGGGAAACCATCTTCAGGGCTGCCGACAGTGGGGCTAGAACCCACTATCTTTCGATTACTGGATACTGGCCGCACTTAAGCGACTGCAGCTATCGAGCTCGGTCCACACTTATTTAGGGTACCAGTATGTTGTTCTCGTACTGTTCGAGCTCTATCAGACAATATCAATATATTTTTAAAAATATCATTTTATCAAATATAACAATAATGAACAGAGCTAGTCACAATAACAAGGACAACATTAACTAGAATGCAAGTTTTAACTATCTTATCTTACACTTTAGAAACGTATGATCATTTTTATTCCGTATTTCAAAGTTTGTCCACGTGCCCGTATCTGCGCAGTGATGGCGCTAGTAGTCTTCGGCGATTTGAGCAACTGCAGATGCTGTAGGTCCGCCCACTTCCGGCCCTTCAATGCAGGACATTTCATTTTATATGCCGACTGTGTCACCTGTGCCCTTACGACCGTCCAGACATGACAACCGTAAAATGTTGATTGTTATGCTCTATTGTGGACCTTCTGAACATTTCTTCGTCTAGAAGCTGACCAGGCAAAATGCAAAAAATCTCAGACATACTTGTATGTTCAGCTAAGAAAGTACTGCACACGCCCTGTTAATTAAAACAACTTACGGACACACTGAGGTTGTTAAGAGCCAACCTAGCATACATTTTTGTATCTGTTTGTTTTCGCTAGTCACGAGACGATGCATTGCCAACATCAAATAATTCATCAACAGGAGTAAAACTCCAGATAAGAGGGCCACGGAAGGATGAGTCCAACAATAGGGTTAACCAGTTCCCTTTCCATATTAATTTTACAGAACAGGAGAAGTTGAGGCGTCTCCAAAAACCGTCGAAAATAGTCAGTGAGACGTAAAAAACATTATTATTATCATTAGGAAAAGGTGAATAAAAATATAGATATTAAGGCGATTTTGAGGTAAATTTGCTTTCCAATCATCGGGTCTCGTCCATTATTATTATTATTATTATTATTATTATTATTATTATTATTATTATTATTATTATTATTATTAATAGCTGCTAAATCCGTCGTTACCGGGTTAGTCTTCGTACATCTGCAGCAGTAATGCCATCTAGTAGAGATGATTGGTAGCAAAAGACACGAAGCACACGTCAATAACAGTAGTCAGTCAATGTAATAATAATAATAATAATAATAATAATAATAATAATAATAATAATAATAATAATAATAATAATAATAATAACGGCGTGCTGCCTCCGAAGAGGCCTTGTGCAAGTCTTTCGAGTAGACGCCGTATAGGCGATTTGCGCGTCTGTGAGGATGAGGCTCTACCTACGATGAATTCTAATGCTGAAGACGGCACACACATCCAGCCCCCGTGTCACAGGAATAAACCAATAAAGGTTAAAATCCCCGACCCATCCGGAAATAGAACCTGGGTACTCCTGGGCCAAAGGTCAGCGCACTAACCATTTAGCCATGGAGACACACTCAGTCAGTGTAACACTATTATTGTTGATTAGTTCCAGGGTTAGGATTAGTGGGAGAGCTTCGGCCTCGGATCGCAAAATTGCATGTTCAAAATCAGCGCGGTACGATTCCACATGTTCTTTGCAATGATGTCAATCAGGGTTGATTTTGTCAGGTTATGAATTATTCAGAATTACATCTTAAGTAAGTTTTAGTAAGTTTTATTTGACAGATTCTTCTGGAGTATTTATAATGAGCCCTTTGTATATATAGACATAATAAGCAAGCAACAAATTAATTTAGAGTAGTAAATTCATTTCTTTCTATATATTAGCAAGAAATTAGACCCTTTCTTCTTTTGAAAATCATAATGACAGTTTTCCCGCTATCTAGGTTGAAACAGTCGTAAAATTCATACCGAGTTTCATAAATAAATGCCCAGCAGCTTTTACATGATCATCTAATAAACATAGGCCTGCATAGAAGCATACATATACGAACAGTGAACTGGTTGTTAAGGCCTTGATGTGAGATGGACGGTTTTCGGTCGGTGGATGCAGAGTGAGTTTCGGCCCGTAAGAGGTCGCGGCTTGTCCGTGGTCCAATAGCTCTGTACTCTGACCGAGCAGAGGAAAGTTGGCCACGGCTCTACCGTTTTCCGTAGTTTTCCATTCTCCTGCAGTAAGGCGAATGCCGGGACAGTTCGTAGTATAGGCCACGGCCGCCCACCCCCCTCACCTTCTCCGCAGATCTCCTTCACCACAAGATATCTCCCGGCCTGAGAGACGGCGTCACCGTCTAAAGGTAATCGCCCACTGCAGGGAACCGCGCCGCGCCGCGCGGAACAAGCTTGTGGAACATTCCACGGGCCATTTTCCGAGACTTCGCCCATACAGCACACCTCAACGCGCCGCCTCTCTCCAGTTGGGGAAGTGCAGCTAACACAGAAATATGAGTTCCAGTTCCGAGGAGGACTTATTATTTGCGGTTGCGATATTTGCAAATGAGGAAGAAGAAAAACGCGAAAGAAAAGTTTGGGTCCACAACATTTATGAGAAAAGGGAAACGTACGGAGAGTTTCACAATTTATTTACTGATCTACTAAAGGACCGAAGTAAATTTTCCCACTGCTTTCGTATGTCCCAAGAAAAATTCTATGAACTATTGAACCTAGTTAAGCCGTGTGTACCGAGTTCGATAGCTGCATTCGCTTAAGTGCGGCCAGTATCTAGTGTTCGGGAGATAGTAGGTTCGAACCCCACTGTCGGCAGCCCTAAAAATGGTTTTCCGTGGTTTCCCATTTTCATACCAGGCAAATGCTGGGGCTGTACCTTAATTAAGGCCACTTCCTTCCCACTCCTAGCCCTTTCCTGTCCCATCGTCGCCATAAGACCTATCTGTGTCGGTGCGACGTGAAGCAACTAGCAAATAAAAAAAGCCGTGTGTAGAGCAAGAAAATAATATCACCTTTCGCCGAGAAAGGCGTACAGTGCACAATACCACTAACCGCATGAAGGTACGAGCGTGCTGGCACTAGTCGAGGACTCACGAAGACTGCCGAAACGCCACGAAATAACATTCTTTCCGTTATTCCTTCCTTCTACCCTCGCCCATACAAGCGCGCCGAAAGGAAAAAGTTCCGTTCCAGAAACCTGGGGGCTTCTGGTGCGGAAATTCCACAAGCTTGTTCCGCGCGGCGCGGCGCGGCTCCCTGCAGTGGGTGTTAAGCCATTTCATTTCACAAGAAGCAGACCACGGAAATTTCTTCTCGGCTGCGCTGCGCGGCGCGGCGCTGTGTAGTGGGCGATTACCTTAAGAGGCCCGCATCCCCCTTCAGGGGAGGAATGAAAACGTGTAGTAGTAGTAGTAGTAGTAGTAGTAGTAGTAGTAGTAGTAGTAGTAGTAGTAGTAGTAGTAGTAGTAGACAGTTTTCTTACCCAAACAAAATGACCAGAAAGTAAAGAGCAAACATACACGTCTATATAGAAACAATAATATAATTAATTAAATTCTTCTTCTACTACTGCTTCTTCCTCTTCTTCTTCGACTTTAGGACCACTAAGGGCCGCGAGATCTCAACTGTTTGTGTTCTTGCGGCCCACCAGGTTTTAATCCTTTCGGAGTGTGCTTTCTTCCATGTATTAAAATGGACGTGCTTACGTTCTTGGTGAACCTGTCCAAGTTTGTGTTTAAGTGATGCTCAGAGTTGAAAGTCCGTTTCTAAGATTCCATACTTCAAAGGATCCTTATCGACCTCCACCAACCTAGGAGGTATCCTTTTGAGACTTCTGAAGTAGGATAATAAACGTTTACAGATTCTTTCAGCTGGCAAGTGAAAAGGTGACCGTAAAAATTCTATCCTTTTCCGGATTACGCTTGATATCTTTTCGGCGTCGGTGTATATTTCTAAGTTTTAATTAAAAATTATCACCAGTATTATTACTCTTATTGTTATCATCATCGAGGTCATATAAGATCGTGGTTAGGAAACTATTGTAACTATTTGAATTATTCTGCCCGATAACCTGTGGTACTTAGAAATTAACTACTCCAGGTCCAAGGTTACAAAATGTGTACTAGGTTTGGATATAAGGTATTATCCCAGCGTATGCTAAAGGTAAAAAATGAAATGAAATGAAATGAAATGGCGTATGGCTTTTAGTACCGGGAGTGTCCGAGGTTATGTTCGGCTCGCCAGGTGCAGGTCTTTCAAGGCGACGTGCGCGTTGTGATGATGATGATGATGAAATGACGATGAAGACAACGCATACACCCAGCCCCGTGCCAGCGAAATTAACCACCCCCTGTGGGTGGGGGCAGTAGAATAACACCCACGGTATCCCCTGCCTGTCGTAAGAGGCGACTAAAAGGGGCCTCAGGGGCTCTGAACTTTGGAGCGTGGGCTGGCGACCACGCAGCCCTCAGCTGAGTCCTGGCATTGCTTCTACTTACTCGTGCCAGGCTCCTCACTTTAATCTATCCTGTCCGACCTTCCTTGGTCAACTCTTGTTCTTTTCCGACCCCGACGCTATTAGGTTCGCGAGGGCTAGGGAGTCTTTCATTTTCACGCCCTTCGTGGCCCTTGTCTTCCTTTGGCCGATATCTTCATTTTTCGAAGTGTCGGACCCCTTCCATTTTTTTTCTCTCTGATTAGTGTTATATAGAGGATGGTTGCCTAGTTGTACTTCCTCTTAAAACAATAATCACCACCACCACCACCACCACCACGAAATTAACCAATGATGGTTAAAATTCCCGACCCTGCCGGGAATCGAACCCGGGACCCTTGTGACCGAAGGCCAGCACGCTAACCATTTAGCCATGGAGCCGGACATGCTTAGGGTGAGTGATCCAAACGCGAGAAAGAAGTACTAAAAGTAGTCGAAATACAGATCGAACCGGAAAGCGCTGACTTCCTTCCATCCTAGACTACAAAAATTGGCTCTTAAATTATGTACGGAAATACCAAGTTTCTATCGTTCTCTAGCTATCGTTATTTTAGTGACGTGTTTATCCTATGAAAGTGAGCAAGTAAGCAAACTTGTAGGGCTCTTGATGTCGTATCATAGCAATGGTCGATTCTGCTTTACGTGGATTAAGAACCACAAGGACGTGGCTTTTCTTTTCAAATATCCCACATGCATTGACGACCTTTGAAAGGCAATTTGAGGTACTTTCTTTACAGCGAAAATTGGAAATGAAGTAATAAAGTCATGAATATAATTTACATGTATTGCCATGCGGCCCATTTCTCCCACTGATTACAAGTTATACTCAAAAAATCACCGACGGAAGAAGCTAAACTGAATGATGACTAGTAAGGGTAGATGTGACGCTTTACTACAAATGTAGATGGCGAGCATCAAGTTGTGACTGGGATGAGCAATTGGAAACCATCGACCACATTGTGTTCGAATGCCCTCACCCAGTTGTACCAGAATAAATCGATAGACCTCCACCACGTGTCTGACGAAGGGATTCCTTAAAATCACCAACGAATTTAAGTAGTAAATGAATTGTAAGCTTGAGAACTCTGGGTTAAATAATAATAATAATAATAATCGTATGGCCTCAGCTACCGTGTGCAGACATTTCAATTTGACGCCATCTGGCTGTCTGCTCGTCAATTTCGACGTTCCGTTTTTCTCTAGGCCCCCACTAGGTGGCAGACCGAGTAAACCGAAACTCTCTTGGGCGTCTATGGCTGAGATTTAATTAATTTTGTCGGGTAAACACCAAATGTGTCACCAGAGATCTTTTACATGCCGTCATCGTACGACATGGAGTGTCGAATGGACTTTTTTCCGCCCTTCAAAAATCCGACTACCTCTGCCGGGTTTGAACCCGCTAACTTGGGATCCGGAGGCCGACACTATGGGTTTATACACATCACGGCCGACTGGATCCCTCGCTGCGCTCCTTATACCGGCCTTGACAATCGCTTGGGAAGCCCAGCATAAAGCTGTAATTGGAAAGTTTCACCGTAATGCCGCTGGAGCGCTGCCCTACTACCCACTGACAGGAAGCTGTATACCGCAAATTACCGCACTTCCAGTTTTATTTATATGGTTTTTCTGTCGGAAATGTTGGCAATGGGTTCGCAATGAGGTTCTTGTTGGCCTAATATTGAGATCTGATAGTTATGCGCTAGGGAGTTTATTTTTTATTGTGTAGTGTGGGGATTATATTTTTTAAATTGTGTTTACAAATCTTGGAATTTGTGACATTCTTGTGCACCTTGTCGTACTTTGAGCAGAAATGTTATGGAAACAAGAACAAAGTGATTTCTCGCTGTAACTTCGTCCTGAACAAGAATTTTAATTTATGCGCTAATACATTTTTTAATGATGTGGTGATTTGCTTTTCTTTAACTGTGTTAGGAAATATTCGAATATGTATTGCTGTGTGCCTTTTTTTGTATTACGAACAGGAAAAAAAGAGCAAAGGGACACTATCATTTCACGAATTCTCTGTAGACCAGGACAAACGTACGGAGTGGCTAAGAGCAGGAATTACTCTCATCTTAGTTTTCCGTTTCTATTTCGGGTATTTACCTTCGTTCTTTCTTTCTTTCCTTCTTGCTTACTCTGTTTACCCCTCCAGCGTTGGCTTTTCTCTCGGACTCAGTGAGGGATCCCACCTCAAGGGTAGTGCCCTGGAGCGTGAGACTGCGGGTCGGGGGATACAACTGGGAAGGATTACCAGTACCTCGCCCAGGCGGCCGCAACTTCTATGCTGAACAGGGGCCTTGTGTTGCGGATGGGAAGATTGGAAGGCATAGACAAGGAAGAGGGAAGGAAGCAGCCGTGGCCTTAAGTTAGTTACCATACCGGCATTTTCTTGGAGGAGAAGTGGGAAACTATGGAAAACCACTTCGAGGTTTCTGAGTGGGAATCGATACCCCCTGTACACAGTTGACCTCCCAAGGCTGAGTGGACCCCGTTCCAGCCTTCGTACCACTTTTTAAATTTCGTGGCAGGGCCAGGAATCGAACCCGGGCCTCCGGGAGTGGCAGCTAATCACGCTAATCAGGTATTTTTACCCATGAATTTTCTTTCATAGAATAATCCTTTAGGCGATGTCGTATTTGCCATATAAGAGCAACACAACACATTTTCATCCAAGATAATCTGAACTTTAACATTTAAACATTGGCAAGTAAGAATCACTACTGCTATGACGGCAAGGCCATCGTATGAAGTGTTGTTACCTGAGCAATGGGGCCGATGACCTAGATGATAGGCCCCTTTAGACAACAAGCATCATCATCGAGCAGAGAACAGTTTACAATGTATTTACTCAAAATACTTTTCTCTCACTGAATTTTTATTTAAAATTATTCTTCTGCTATTTGTTTTACGTCTCACCGACACAGATAGATCTTATGACGCGGTGGAATGGGAAAGGGCTAGCAGTGGGAAGGAACCGGCTGTGGCCTTAATTAAGGTACAGCCTGATGTGAAAATGGGAAACCACGGAAAACCATCTCCAGGGCTGCCGACAGTGGGGTTCGAACCCACTATCTCCCGGATGCAAGCACACAGCTCACAGCTGCACGCCGCGCGGCCAACTTGTTCCACCCTACTGCATTTCAAGTAAAATTATTGTCTAAATTTAGCACGGCCAACTTGCCCGGTATTTAATATTCTAGTGAAAGGTATGAATGAAATGTAATCTGAAACTATATTGAAAATAAAATTTAAACATGTTTGAGTCAAAATATATATGTTATGCATACAACGAATATGGAAAAACTAAGACTTTTATGTTTTGTCCAGTCCCCTTCCTGAGAGCAGCGCCTGAACAATTTTAAAACTGTAATTGAACAATGACTCTTAATCTCAATATTAACATCAGAAGACAAAAGTATTGCGGTAAGTTCCGCTACGTATCTAAATGCCATGATAATAAAAACGATTACTATTATTCCTCACAATTAAGGAACGTCAGTTGGACTATTCTATCCTCCGCGGTTTCATTTCACGACGTTATGTTGGCACATATCAATGACAGTAGCCTTTAGGATCAATCATTTTAACAATATTAGTCAATGTAACATACTATTTTATTCCCTAAATTAAGATACATCGGCAATCAGAGTCAATATCAGAACGTCAGCTGGACTAAGTCATCTCCCCGCAGTTTCATTTCACGACATCATTTTGGCAAATATCAACGAAAGTAACCTTTAGGATTAATAATTTTAACAGTATTAACCTATGTAACATTCTCCATAACTCTAAATTACGATAAATCGGCAATCAACATCAATACATTTTCCATAAAGAAGAATGCATTTCTACCGCAAATAGGTCGGCCGCCAGCACCACGTGTCGAGCTGTGTAACTACTCCGATTACAGTGCGTGGACCCGATTGTCAAGGCCGGTAAGGAGCTACTGAGAGCGACGCATCAAGTCGGCCGTGTACACATGTAAGTAACGTTATAATGTTTTAATGATATACATAAGCAAAGAACCAGTTCCAGCGAAGCATTATATTCTTAATAAATAAATATGTACGACTCCTTGGATGAATGGTCAGCATTGAGCTCTTTCGTTCAGCCCGTTTTTTTTTTTTTGTTTGTTATCAAGTCTGATTAATTCATCTGGCTCGGGCACTGGGTGCTGTGTTTGTCCCAACACTGTCCCATTCATATTCAGACACGCTACACTACCACCACCACCACCACCACCACCATAGAAAAGCGCTACAATGATTACATTCATGTAGGGTTGGCGTGATGAAGGGCATCCGGCAGTAAAACAGGGCCAAATCTACGTGTGCGACACAGTTCGCACCAACGACCCCACAGGTGTGGGAATAGAGGTAGAAGAAGAAGAAATAAATGTATCTAATTTATTATGAAGTATTCATTTCCGAACGAATAATAAAAAGGCCGTGTCCATTATCCACTATACACTTGAGCAAGGTAACTCGTGTATCGATTTACGAGGATCGTAACCTACATCGCAAATATTTTAAATGAGATTTTTATCAGCTACGTATTACCTTACGTGGTAGAAAATTTACGATATCGTGAATGAAGGTAATAAACATTTTAATGTTTTCTTGGTCTCACAATATTTTCTTGATTGGTTCGCTCTAAATAATGCACGTAAGAACAAGTAACTTTGTTAAAGATTGTTTCACATCCCATGAGTGCCGCATAAAAAAAATCCTGGCCTCAAAGTTTCATATTGTATATGTCAGTACAATATTAAGATTACTTTATGCATTACCAAGGCCTTATTAATAATTCATATTTACTTATAAAGTGTGAAGTGAATGATGAAGATGAAACGAAAAGAGCGTAATAGACGTTACTACGAGAATCCAGCGCACAATCCAACGGCAAGGCCCGGTCAACCACAGCAACACCGGGCGTGGTCAAAATGTGGATGGGTGACCATCCAAATTTGCCCTTGCCGCTGGCTCAAAGAAAAATTTAGACTTTTTAACTAACATCCAGCCATGGCACGCAAAGAATAACGTTGGGTTTTACCATATCACCACATAACCGCACCCACTTTACCGTCAATTTCTACCACTTATTATTATTATTATTATTATTATTATTATTATTATTATTATTATTATTACTATCACTTTAATATATTTTATTCTTTTTATATATCTATTTTCTACAACAGGCCAGGTGAGGAGCGCGGCATAGCGCACCGGTACTGGCACCGCAACCGGCACCCCCCCTAAGGGGTGTCCAAACTGAACATATGGGAGAAACAGCGAAAACCATTTACAATAATGAAAAATCTACAACCTGTTTTCCACTCAGTGACCGCGTCAGGGATGGAATGAACGAAGCACCCACCTTGCGGCGAGGACAGGAATTGTGTCGGCTGCCGAAGCCTGTCGCACTCCTCTGGGACAATGATTAATAGGCTAACTGACAGATGAATTGAAATTATATTGGAGAGTGTTGCTGGAATGAAAGATGACAGGCAAAACCAGAGTAACCGGAGAAAAACCTGTCCCGCCTCCGCTTTGTCCAGCACAAATCTCACATGGAGTGACCGGGATTTGAACCACGGAACCAAGCGGAAAGAGACCGACGCGCTACCGCCCGAGCCACGGAGGCTAATTTACAATAAGTAACACTTAAATTATGTCTCTTATATCACAGATCCATACCACACCGAGTTATTATCTACATTCTAAGTGTACCATGTTCTATTGAATAAAAGTTATTGTCCATATCATATTTTGTATTTTATTTCTGACAAGTAAGTCTACGAAACCCTAAAAATTCTGCGCACGTTTCAATAGTGACAGCCTACCGCCATTTTTTTAAATCATGGAATGTTCTCTTTATTATGAATACGATACACTAGAATTATATTTTATTTCCATCGATTAATATGCATATGTAAATAATATGCCTTTGCTGGCGACATGTAGTGTTTACAGTGCACTATGTTTCGTGGTATGGGCTATATCAAATTTGTTACTTTCAGTGACCTGTCTCAATCTCATCCTTGGCTTTGACAATATGGAAGTGACTGAGGTATGAGTGATGCTAGTAATACCATTCCTTATGCAGCCAGTCCCTGTTATGAATGGTGTGAAAATATCGCTCGTAGGGTCGCTTGGTGCATGCATTTCAGTGGGCTTGGCAGACCGATATGTAATAGCAACGGCTGGCTCGGTGAAGAAAGCAACGGGAAACTACCTCACTCCTCATTTCCCTAGTACGCCTCTTCAGTGACGCCTAGGCTATTTATGACACCTGTTGGCGGAGCTGCAGAGGATCAAACCAGCCTTCGGGCTGAATACCCAACATACATATACATACATGTAAATTATAATAGGAAATGTCCGTAACACCTAGAACAGGCAATAGACTTTCAAATAGGCAACGAAAGCTAAAATACGCAAAGGCAAAGTAATAACTTTCCTACCCATTCCCAAATGTACAGAAATATGTTTACAGTATTTCTATTTGACACTTCGATTTATCCATCCAGTTTAAAAAGACATTTTATCTAACTTCTGGGCTCTGGCTATCAGTATGGCGACGTATAGTGTCGAAAAATGGTTATTTCGAGTTGAGATATTTCTCCTAAAGAAGAAATCATATGACAGAACCATTTGCATATGTCTACGTCGTTTCCACGCGCTGCAATGCCTTCAAGATAATACATAACCAACTTATTCAGGAAACTGGGTCTGCTTCAAACAAATAGAGAGAAACACACAAGAAAATTCTGCAGATATCTGAGCAAGAATGGATATCAGCCCGAGGAAATCTTCAAGCCGACTGGTATTTTACAAAGACCGCCATTACGGGGACTGAATACGCTACAATATTTATCACCCTTAAAAAATGCGAGTGGTTTATCTGTTAACACTAAGGGATCCAGCTGCCCGCAGAAAATACTGTGGGTGGATGCTGTAATCTGTCCATGATGGTACTGTCGATTCTTCTCTTTTAATAGATCGGTGAAGCACATTTCCATGTAATTTTCAGAATTAAGGTACTGGGAACACTGGTAATACTCATGTAGTGCATGAAATTCCTCTTTGCGGTAACTTTTCACTAGCTCTTCCTGTATGTTTGCAGTTTCATCTGTGTTTATCTGTGGCTGTCAAAAGCCTTAATTGGCAGCAAAAATTACATTGAAAACAGTTATAGATACTAGCCAAGCTACAGCCGGGGTCCTGGCCAAATGTATAGCGTGCTGGCCTTTGGTCCAAAGTGTCCTGGTTCGATTCTCGGTCGGGCCGGGGATTTTAACGTCCATTCGTTAATCCCAATGACTCGGGGCTTGGAAGTGTGTGCCGTCTTCACTGGTAGAATTCGTCATAGGTAGGGCCCAATCCTCACAAACGAGCAGGTCACTTATACAGCGTCAACTCGAAAGATCTGCCCCAGGCCTCTTCGGAGGCTACACGCTATTATCATTATTATTACTGTTATTATTACCACCAAGCTATTGAAAATTCAATGTATAAGTCATACGAAATACGAGATGATTGCAATTCTCACAAAATGTACTGTACACGCGTCGGTTTACATGAGAGATACTGTTTCAGCGACCATTTTGTAGTCAGCCAAGCTATCTCATCGCTACAAGGAGTCATGAATTATTTTATGAGGCAGGTGAGAAGCATGCTGCACAGATTCCCTAGCGTACGCCGAGGAAATTGATAACGGCACAGCTGTGAGAGAGGATGGAACGGTAAGAACAACTTCTTATTTATTAAAGCATGTTTAACAAGAGTTTTTCAAACTTGAGGAATGTAGTATACATTAGTAAAGGTGTGCAATACCATTAACAGTAGTCCGTCAATAGCTAGGGTTTGATAAGTCGGTCAGCGTAGCTCAGACGATAAAGTGCTGGCCTTCTGAGCACAAGTCTGCGGTTTCGATCCCGGCTCAGTCCGATGGTATTTGCCAGTTTGTTTTGGTTATTTACTGGCACCTAAACGAATTCCCGTGGTACAAAATTACGTCTCGTTGGTATTTCTAAAATTCGTAAAAGTTGTCAGTGGGTCAGAAAACTAATAACTCTACACTGCCATGCTCTGCTGGTATGGTATGGCAATATAAGAATACATCTTTCTGACAGAAGTGAAGCAAATCGAAGTAGATGTAATAATAAACAGTCTTCACTGGCGCGGTAGAAATGCTGGGCTGTGGACGTCACCACTTTCTTGCGTTGCCGGTAGTTTTTGATCCATTTCGACCGAAGATATTATGGCACTTTACAAATTTAGCTCAATTTTCAATATTTCAACCCACCTGGTCACAAAGTTATGATAACCAGTGGCGACCATTAGTGGGGGCAAAGGGCGCAGTCCTCCCCAGCACCTTTAAGAAGAGAAAAAAAAGTATTCTATTTTAACCATCTAAACGTAGGAATCATAAAAAATATACAAACTCTGTTGTCTTTTCCCCTACTCCTATCATTTAATTTCGTTAATTATTTAAACAAATACCGATTGGAATTACGCACAAAATGTCGTTCGTCTCAGCTAACCGATTCGTACAGCGCCACAGCAAGTAGCGAAGACTCGCGCAGCAGCGTGTAGCATCTACTGTGAGGTAGAGATAGCAGGGGTATATTTTTGCCAAAGTCATAGACACAGGTATGATTCATCCGTTTGCCACGTCCGACTCGTTGGCTGAACGGTCAGCGTACTGGCCTTCGGTTCAGAGGGCCCGGGTTCGATTTCCGACCGGGTCGGGGATTTTAACCTTAATTGGTTCATTCCAATGGCACGGGGGCTGGGTGTATGTGTTGTCTTCATCATCATTTCTTCCTCATCACGACGCGCAGATCGCCTACGGGAGTCAACTAGAAAGATCTGCACCTGGCGAGCCGAACCCGTCCTAAGATATCCCGGCACTAAAAGCCATACGACATTTAATTCCATCCGTTTGCCGCGAGCAATCGCCAGTCTGACAGTCTCGTTCAATGTGTCAGTGTTTGTTGCTTTGTTAGTGTGTAGTCAAATAGGCTACTAAATAACGTCTCATTGTATAATCATTACGTGCTTATATTTAATAGTAATACATGAGTAATTGCGCCTTTGGTGAACGTTTTATTGTAGAGTATTGAATCAAAATCTCAAAACTATTATTCCCGCAGTTAAGTTAGTAAACTTTCAACATTTACTTCTATGTCGAAATTCAATCAGAGAGCATCAAAAACTTACCATTTTATAGCTACGAGGGCGTACCCAAATATAACCGGAATAACAACGCCGTGGGCGAAGCTTGTGTAGTACGCATTTCTGCCGCTAGGCGTGTATAGCGCAACTCATTGCCAGTTCAGTGTCGCCTATGTTGTTGACCTGGCTTGTTCTGTTCATCTGCAGTGATTGTTTTTTGCTAGCACTGTTTTGTTCTTGTTTCGTATTTTTATGATGGCAAGTTTAAGTGAACAACGTGCAAACCTTTTATTGGGAAGGTCTAAGAAGATTGCGCAACAGTGTTCGTCGAAAAAGACCCGATTTGTGGCAGCAGGAGACTGGTTCGTCCACCACGACAACGCACCTGCACACACAGCCATCTCCGTTAGACAGTTTTTGGCTAAAAATGGCATTGTTCCGCTGCCCCACGCCTGACCGCCTCCGTGCGACTTTTTCTTATTTCAACGTTTGAAAGGACACCGATCCGACAACAATGAAGACGTCAAGATAAAACGAGGGAGGAGCAGTCAGCCATTTCTAAGGATGACTAAAAAATGTTTCGAACAGTGGAAGCACCGCTGGGACTTAGCAAATCTCCATCCTTCTCTACCAGTCCCATCAAATCCCCAAACCCCGCCAAATCTCCTGGCCAGAGAGAAGGCGTAACCTTCTAGGTGGCCCGCCCCTTCCCTTCGGGAAGGGGAATGAAAACTTCCCCCTTGGTCCTTGTAATGGACAGTAATTTGAAGGGGACACGATGGTTTTGTAAAAAAGGAAATATATAGTTTTTAAAAATAATTCCGTTTTTTTGGGTACCTCCTTCTACGTTGTTTCCTAGACCATCAGCACTTCTTGTTGTCTAGGCCTATACATTTTGTGCCCCTCCCACTCTCCCAATTCTAATCCAGAATTTTCGCCACTGGTAGGTAATCAATGCTGGATAGAGCTCTACGAGACAAATGTAACGATATAACTTGCAATCTGCAACAACACGGAGTCGCGAGCTATATTCATTTTACTGCGTCACGACGATCTCGATTTCAACACAATATGGCAGACATCACCACAACCCGCCATGAAGTCATCGATTATTGAAACTAATTTCAGATAATATTTTCATCATCGAGCGAGATGGCCGTGCGGTTAGGGTCACATAGCTGAGAGCTTGCTTTCGGAAGATGGTGGGTTCCCTTTTTTACAACAGGTAAATGCTGAGATTGTACCTGAATTAAGGCTACGACCGTTTCCTTCCCCATTCTGATGCTTTCCCATCGTAGCCGAAAACCCTTCGTTGTGTTAGTGCGACGTTAAACCACTAACAAAACATCACCTTTTTAATCTTATGTTAACTATTTTTATATATCCTTTATAGTTGCGCCATTATGAAACCGAACTCGCTATACATTCCGATGTGGCGATCGAAATTCTACGTGGGACAAGGTACAAACATCATAGGCCTACGTCAAAAAAAAAAAAAAAAGTTGTGTTTAATGACAGTTTACCGGACGAGTTGGCCGTGCGTTTAGGGGCGCGCGGCTGTGAGCTTGCATCCGGGAGATAGTGGGTTCGAACACCACTGTCGGCAGCCCTGAAGATGGTTTTCCGTGGTTTCCCCATTTTCATACCAGGCAAATGCTGGTGCTGTACCTTAATTAAGGCCACGGCCACTTCCTTCCAACCCCTAGGCCTTTCCTACTTTCCTATCCCATCGTCGCCTTAAGACCTATCTGTGTCGGTGCGACGTAAAACCACTAGCAAATGTCAGTTTGAAGGACTATCTCACGGGATGCCGGAATGTTGCACTGAGAAGGTTGTTAGCTCTTCTTCTTCTTTTCCTACTGCCTTTACCACACGTATGGGGTCGCGAGAGCGAACTGCATCGCATATGTGGATTCGGCCCTGTTTTACGACTGGATGCCCTTCCTGACGCCAAACATATATGAAGAGATGTAATCAGTAATCACTATTGCATGTTTCTGTGATGGTTGGTAGTGTGGTATGTTGTCTGAATATGAAGAGGCGAGTGTTAGGACGGACACAAATACCCTGTCATCGAGCCAGAAGAATTAACCAGAAGCGATTAAAATCTCCGACCCTGCCGGGAATCGAACCCGGGACGCTCTGAACCGAAGGGCAATACGCTGGCCATTCAGCCAACGAGTCGGAGAAACGCCAACCGGCTGTGTAATAATAATAATAGTAATAATAATAATAATATAATAATAATAATAAATAATAATAATGCAATTGGCTTGACGTCCCATTAACTAGTTCTTTGGTTTTTGGAGACGTCGAGGTGCCGGAATTTTTCCCGGAAGGAGTTCTTTTACGTGCCAGTAAATCTAGCGACACGAGCCTGACGTATCTGAACACCTTCAAATATCACTGGACTGAGTCAGGATCGAACCTCCCAAGCTGGAATCAGATGGCCAGCGCCTCAACAATCTGAGTCACTCAGCCCGTCGGAACTTGATTTTGCAACCTTGAGTATAGGAGGCGAGCGAATAACCCACTACGGTACACAGTTTGTTTGATGGCTCCTACTGCAGTGGAATCGGAACCCATAGGAATATTTATACTTAGTTGCGACTAAGTCTAAATAAAGGCGCCACTTTTCCGAGAACTAAAATAGAAATCAGCGGAAAATTAGTCAAGAATGGCCGGCGATTGGATTCTAACCTGTTAATCTTCGAAATTAATAGCTGTCGTTCAAAGGCAGCTGTCTCGGGATGTAGTACCTACACAACACTCCTTTCGTAATTAGGCAAACTTAGAGGTGCCATTGATTTTGTAACACTCTCAACCACCCTCTTAAAACAAACTTAAACGCGCTATGTGGGAAGAGGATACTCCACAATCAGCATGACATGTCAGAAACCACGCATTCACCAGTTTTCTGTCAAGCTACCGCTGAATCGCACCCAGCACTCCACTGAGAAAGAAGAGAAAAGGAAGGAAATTAGTTTTCTGTGACGCAGACACGACTGCTTGACGCCGTACGTGCGATTGATGTGATTTAGCGCCGAGCCTTTCCACTTTCCAAATTCCCTTCATCCTCAGCTGAATCTGCCCTGTTCGCTGTAAAAGGCGTTCCGCCCCGGCGCCCTGCCCTGCAGAGAGGGCTTGACACAGACTCAGAGAAAACAGAACGCCTGTCCTCTCAAATCCGGATGATATATGAACATTATCTGATCGATTCTCATCAACTCTCTCCGTTATTTTTTGTAGTAAGCCTCAAAACGTCACACTCAGAAATGTAATTTTGCTTCTCTTCATCAAATAATGATAGAGACTTATCACCTGCGAGATGTTATCAACTAAATAACCAGAACCTTTCCTGCCTAATGTGGATTCTGGGAATATTTCCTCTTCTGATAAGTAACCAAAAATACAGTCACTTTTTCTCTCCTATTTCTGAACTGAACAATGGTTAATAATAATAATAATAATAATAATAATAATAATAATAATAATAATAATAATAATAATAATAATAATAATAATAATAATAATAATCCACAACCTGTTTCCAGTCATTTGACCGGGTCAGAAATGGAATGAATGAAGCCCCTTTCTAGCAGCGAGGATGGGAATTTTTTTTTGCTAGGGGCTTTACGTCGCACCGATACAGATAGGTCTTATGGCGACGATGGGATAGGAAAGGCCTAGGAGTTGGAATCAAGCGGCCGTGGCCTTAATTAAGGTACAGCCCCAGCATTTGCCTGGTGTGAAAATGGGAAACCACGGAAAACCATCTTCAGGGCTGCCAATAGTGGGATTCGAACCTACTATCTCCCGGATGCAAGTTCACAGCCGCGCGCCTCTACGCGCACAGCCAACTCGCCCGGTAGGATGGGAATTGTGCCGGCTACCGAAGCCTGTCGCACTCCTGTGAAGCAGTGATTCATGAATATTTAATGCAATGAAATGATATTGGAGAGTGTGTTTGGAATGAAAGATGACAGGGAAAACCGGAGTACCCGGAGAAAAACCTGTCCCGCCTCCGCTTTGTCCAGCACAAATCGCACATGGAGTGACCGGGATTTGAATCACGGAACCAAGCGGTGAGAGGCCGGCGCGCTGCCACCTGAGACACGGAGGCTAATAATAATAATAATAATAATAATAATAATAATAATAATAATAATAATAATAATAATAATAATAATAATAATAATAATAATAATAATAATAATCGGCCTTGGCATACTAAACGGCCGCTTCTCAACCCGAAAGCTAGCAGATTATGAATGAGGTGTGGTCTTCGCTATGAATATTCATAGCTATTATTCTTAACTTTCGAGACCGGGGTCGCTATCTCACCGTCAGGCAGGTCCTCATATGTTTTCGCGTAGGCTGAGTGGACGTCGAATCAGTCGTTAGATCCAGGTAAAAATTCTTGACCTGGCTGGGTATAGAACCTCGGGCTTCCCAGTAAGAAGAAACCTCACCCTCCTTATACCCTGAAGCCGGAATAATAATAATAATAATAATAATAATAATAATAATAATAATAATAATAATAATAATAATAACACCACTTCCGTCACCCATCATGTCCCATACATCAGCTATCGCGACCCAGCCATGCAGCCAACTCACTGCACGTGTGAATAAAGTACAGTTTGACTTTCAATGATCCCAAGTACGCTTTCTATTACTCGTAAAATCAATCCTCTATATTTTCATCATCATCATCATCATCTGTTTACCCTCCAGGTTCGTGTTTTCCCTCGGACTCAGCGAGGGATCCCACCTCTACCGCCTCAATGGCAGTGTCCTGGAGCTTCAGACTCCTGGTCGGGGGATACAATTGGGGAGAATGACCAGTACCTCGCCCAGGCGTCCTCACCTGCTATGCTGAACAGGGGCCTTGCGGGGGATGGGGAAGATTGGAAGGAAGAGGGAAGGAAGCGGCCGTGGCCTTAAGTTAGGTACCATCCCGGCATTTGCCTGGAGGAGAAGTGGGAAACCACGGAAAACCACTTCCAGGATGGCTGAGGTGGAAATCGAACCCACCTCTACTCAGCTGACCTCCCGAGGCTGAGTGGACCCCGTTCCAGCCCTCGTACCACTTTTCAAATTTCGTGGCAGAGCCGGGAATCGAACCCGGACATCCGGGGGTGGCAGCTAATCACGCTAACCACTACACCACAGAGGCGGACTCCTCTATATCTAACCACGGTAAAATAAGTTTCCAACTCATTTGAACGGCCACAAAAGGCAGTTGAGTTCAAATTATTGTTAGTTGAAGAGCTCTAATTCACAAATCGAAATGAAGTGTGCTGAATAACAATACGACACTAAACGTACTAATTTCACATTGTGAGTAACCCCTGTATAGAGCAATGCAAAATTTCGAAAGCCGACATATCGCTAGCAATGTAAACGTTCTCTTTCACTACAGCAAACTCTTTAAACAGACAGAGGAACAAGTTTAAGACGTAGTAAAACTGGTCGTAAAAGTCACATGACTTTGCTGCAAGCGTCAAATTGGGAGGCGGTAGTTGTTAGTAAGCTGACCGTTTTCGCACATGCTCCTAGCGAATGGAAGCGAAGATTCAACATGCACAAGAACATAAAGGATAAATAGAGGATCGAATCCATTCAAATGTGAAGCGTGTTCGTAAGTGCTGAAGTCAGTAATTTGTGACGGAAATTGTTCTGGACACAAAGTCAAGCAATACAAATGAGACTGTCACCACCAATTGCTGCAAGCCATTTCAGTGAGAAGCAGTCCTCTTGGGCAAGCCAATGACCATGTACTGTAGGTTGTATGTGGCACATGATGTTGTGTAGGTGGATTGACAGCCCAGTATTATGCTAATTATTTGGAGTGTATGCATAGTTACTTGTTCCAGACGTGACATAGAACTGAGTGCGTGCTAAATTGTAGTTTTCGGAAGCCGAAAATTAGTGAAATTTTCAAAAATAATCTCTCATTTTTCCCTGTCATCAGAAAAAAAAAACAGGAGGAGCTGTAGATCGTGGGAATGTCAAATAGGGAGAGATGCATCTGTTTATATCGTGCGTGCCGGGCTGAGTGGCTCAGACGGTTGAGGCGCTGGCCTTCTGACCCTAACTTGGCAGGTTCGATCCTCGCTCGGTCCGGTGGTATTTGCAGGTGCTCATATACGTCAGCCTCGTGTCGGTAGATTTACTGGTACGTAAAAAGAACTCCTGCGGGACTAAATTCCGGCACCTCGGCGTCTCCGAAAACCGTCAAAGAAGTTAGTGGGACGTAAAACAAATATTATTATTATTATTATTATTATTATTATTATTATTATTTATTATTTCGTGCGTCAATATTATTTTGAAGTTGGTCTTTGCTGAAATCAACTTTAGTGAAAATGTTTCTCTCTCCCAATTATGTTCAGTTACTCTCAATGCAGTTGTGGAATAAAATTTAACTAACTGTCTAGATGTCTTGATAAACAAGCTAGAAAAAGATGCAGATAAATTCAGAACTGATCATCATTGGTTTTCAGTCCTAAGGCTGATCAGTTTCCATGAAATGAAATGAAATGTCGTATGGCTTTTAGTGCCGGGATATCCCAGGACGGGTTCGGCTCGCCAAGGTGCAGGTATTTCTATTTGACTCCCGTAGGCGACCTGCGCGTCGTGATGAGGATGAAATGATGATGAAGACAGCACATACACCCAGCCCCGTGCCGTGGGAATTAACGAATTAAGGTTAAAATCCCCGACCCTGCCGGGAATCGAACCCGGGACCCTCTGAACCGAAGGCCAGTACGCTGACCGTTCAGCCAACGAGTCGGACATCAGTTTCCATAAAACATTTCCATGTCATCCTTTTATTTGCGGCTTCCTTCATTGATAAATAATTCTGTGCCTGGATGTCACTTACAATTAGTTTGAAGGTGGTTCTCTGCAGTTTTATTTATTTACTTTATTTCTTTATTTATTTTATTTAGTGTCTAAGTTTTAGAGGCATACAATGCAAATGTTCATACAATTGCATGAAGCATTCTCAGTCGGAGGTAAAGTCTTCATAACCTCATCACTTGGTTAAAAGCTGTTTTCTCCTGAACAATACGAGATTTAACTTCAGTAGTGCACTTTCTCTCCTCTCAAATCTACTGATCTACGCAAGTGAAAGACTTACTTGTTGTATATCGGAATCATCAATATTTAATGGAAGAAGTTCACGAAAGTTTGACATTGAAAAATAATTTTGTACCGTACCTCTGCACCGCTGATAAAGTTCTTGAAGTTTTTGGAAGCCATTCCAGCTATAATGACCTGATCATCTGCGAACTTGTATGAGCATTCCATTAATTTTCACTCTTATTCTTGTGTCATTTAGAGCATCCATAATCATCAACTCGGCGAAAGCTTTCAACTGAATTGGGGAATGAGGAAATCCTTGACTTATTCCTTTTCTGATAGGCACTGCAATAATGAAGTATTCTGCATTTTGGCCACTGTAGAAACATTCTTATGTTACATATTTCTATGTTCAGATCTTCAGTACCAAAATCTAAACTTGTTTCATTGTTGGATTTTTTTTTTTTTTTTGCTAGGGGCTTTACGTCGCGCCGACACAGATAGGTCTTATGGCGACGATGGGATAGGAAAGGCCTAGGAGTTGGAAGGAAGCGGCCGTGGCCTTAATTAAGGTACAGCCCAGCATTCGCCTGGTGCGAAAATGGGAAACCACGGAAAACCATTTTCAGGGCTGCCGATAGTGGGATTCGAACCTACTATCTCCCGGATGCAAGCTCACAGCCGCACGCCTCTACGCGCACGGCCAACTAGCCCGGTATTGTTGGATTTTAAAATAGTACACCCTGAAGATGTCTTCGCAGACTTTGGCTGTATACCACTGATTATGTAACTCTCTCTTTGTATTTTAATGGAGACTGTACCATAAATCCTTTATCCTGAAGGAGATTACAGTCTCCTTATTTGAAGAGTTTCCTTTATGAGTCCCTAAGATACATGTAAGTCATACAGAAGGACGGTAGTGCGGGGACACGCATTCCTCAACTCTTCCTTTCGTCGACAATAGCCTGCGAGACTCTTTTCTAAACATTAGATTGCCATCATTCAGTTACTGCTGTTAAGAAGACAGATCGTGGCTTGCTTAGTGCAAGGCAAGTGAAGAGTGACATCCTCGTTAACATAGTGACACATGACCCAACGAGAGGGGTTCAACAGACTCCGTTTCATCAATCTTCAACTGTCGACTCCTCGGATACTGAATGCTAGTGATACACAATAATAACAAAAACAACAGCAGTATTTCCACTTTAACCTTATACTTCTTTATTGCGTTATCTCCTTACATCTACACAGCTTTTATCTACACTTGCCGGGCTGAGTAGGTCAGGAGGTAGAACGCTGTCCCTTCGGAGCTCAAGTTGGCGGGTTCGATGCCGGCTCAATCCACTGGTATTTGCAGATGCTCAAATACGCCAGCTCCGTGTCGGCAGATTTACCCGCACATAGAACGAAATCCAGTGATATAAAATGTCGGCACCTCGACGTCTCCAAAAACCGTAAAAGTACTTATTGGGACGTAAAACCGGTAACATTATTCTTTATACACAGGATGAACCGAAACTCACGCACTCGGGCGTCGCAGCGCGACTCCTCACATGCCAGCAATAAAAAACGTATCTCACAAAAGTATATCCGACAGAAAAAGAACGTTGAAAAGTGTCATTCTGGCAACACTGTAACCACATGTAGGGTAACTACCTCTGTCAGCACACATTAGTCGTGCTGTACAGTTGGTGCAGTGGATAGAGTTTTGGGTTAGCATGCGGGAGGTCGAGGGGTCAATCTTGGGTTGAGGCATATTTTTTTTATTTCGTAAATTTAGTCCAGTCCGCCTCTGTGGTGTAGTGATTAGTGTGATTAGCTGTCACCCCCGGGTCATCCTGGTCATCCTCCCCAGTTGTATCCCCCGACTTAGAGTCTGAAGCTGCAGGACACTGCCCTTGAGGCGGTAGAGGTGGGATCCCTCGCTGAGTCCGAGGGAAAAGGCAACCCTGGAGGTTAAGCAGATTAAGAAGTACGATAAAATATTAAGTGCAAGGAATATTCAACACCGTGCGCTCATCCTCCCTTTGAGCGACCAATGTCACAAAAATTTAATAATTTACGTCCCACTAACTACTTGAACGGTTTTCGGAGACGCCGATGTGCCGGAATTTAGTCACACAGGAGTTCTTGACCGTGCCAGTAAATCTACGGACACAAGGCTGTCGTATTTGAGCACCTCCAAATACCACCGGACTGAGCCAGGATCGAACCTGCCAAGTTGGGGTCAGAAGGCCAGCGCCTCAACCGTCTGAGCCACTCAGCCCGGCGTCACAATTTGTTTTGTTTTTTGCTAGGGGCTTTACGTCGCACCGACACAGATAGGTCTTATGGCGACGATGGGATAGGAAAGGCCTAGGAGTTGGAAGGAAGCGGCCGTGGCCTGAATTAAGGTACAGCCCCAGCATTTGCCTGGTGTGAAAATGGTAAACCACGGAAAACCATTTTCAGGGCTGCCGATAGTGGGATTCGAACCTACTATCTCCCGGATGCAAGCTCACAGCCGCGCGCCTCTACACGCACGGCCAACTCGCCCGGTTGTCACAAAATTGTAACGTGTGTAAATCAAATACGAATATTTGAAAAAGGTAGGTTTTTCTTGCGGTTTTCCTTTATTCTGTAATCTAATCAACATTTCGTTGAAAATGGTGTGAGGAAAGCAAAAATCGAACGTCAAAGATCTTGTGCCGTACCGAACGTGTTCGCTCCCTCGCTTGATTGACGTACGATTGCACTGCCAGCATTTACTTCAAGCCAGCCCGGCTTGTCTCAACGGGTGCCCAGCTGAGCAATTCTGCCCTAAACCGATAAAATCAACCAACAATAACATATTACTAACTACTGTCACCTTCATGAGATCAGTCTCTTCTGCTGCCACTCATCTGCGCTACGTAGCATTACTGCTGCAAAAATTAGTCGGTCATTAACGGGTACAGCAGCTACTAACAGGCTGTTGGCATGGCTATGAAATTCTAGAATATTCTTATATGGATCCTCGTAGAAACTCACTCTCTCTCTCACTCTTCTGTTGAAATCCCATTCAAGGTAAAATATATTTTCATACAGGAAGGAGCTCATTAAATATTTTCCCTGCAATAGCACAAAAGAAGATGGAATAGTACATGGAAGTTAATGAGCAAAATTGCTTCTAAAGTAACAGAAGGACAAATATATCCTGAGACTTATCTAACGTTTACAGATGAATACAGATGAATTCAGTTCAGGATAACGAAGACATGTTATGTCTCTCTCAAGATTAATTTTCGCTAGGTGTATTTTGCTTCGAAAATTAATTAGAAAGAAAGCAAGCTTGCAGTTTTACATGGACTGTGAACCACAATGATGTGTTTTTATTTAATCATACCACATGAATTGGCAGGTAAACGAACCTGGTTAGTCCTTTTGGTGCCTCGTTGAACCAAAGAAAGTTTTCATATGTAGATAACCTAGCGGACATTACACCATATACAACTTTTTTTGCTAGCTGCTTTACGTCGCACCGACACAGGTCTTATGGCGATGATGGGACAGGACAGGGCTAGGAGTGGGAAGGAAGCGGCCGTGGTCTTAATTAAGGTACAGCTCCAGCATTTGCTTGGTGTGAAAATGGGAAACCACAGAAAACCATCTTCACGTCTGCCGACGGTCGGATTCGAATCCACTATCTCCCAAATTGAAGCTCACAGCTGCACGCCGCTAACTTATTACAATGTGTGTGTGTCTATGAGGCAGAGCGCTTGGTTAATGATATTTACAGCGCTAGTAGCTTATTGATTTGTTTTTTGTTTTCATGTGGTTAACCGCAGTGTGTTGCATTAATATTAAAGTTCTAAACATTGAGAAAGTAAACATATGTTTACGCTAAGAAAATGCACTCATCATTCACTTGACTTAGAGTCCTGTTTAACAGAAGCAACAGCACGCATATAGCGGGTGAAATCAAGAACTCTTAAAGCTACCCAGTTGATGGTTTATTAAAATTACATTTCTCATTGAAGATTTATTATAACTGGGTTGATCGAGTGGTTGAAGTTTCGACCTTGTAACTGGAAGGATAAAAGAGAGACCGCAATGGAAGCATAGGATTTATGATTTGTGTCGTATTTTCAAACATGGGCTGGACTAATGAACTTTCTTTCGGGATAAAAGGCAATGACGTAGCTGATGTAAACATTTAGACCAAAACACTAACTGGATATGACAGAATCATCCGGTAGACCTGAAAAGGTCGAACAAACCCCGAACCAAACTGTACGGTATACTCATATTATTGAGAACCTTTGTCTGCCAGAATGTCAGTGTGAAAAGGTCCTTAATAGGTTGTTGCGCCAAGGTCTTTGTTTTGTTTTTTGAGGATAATGTACAGTAAAAGCTGTTCCTCTTGCAAGAAATATAGACTGCTTGTCAAGGCCTCCTCGTGTATAGTAGTACAGTTTAAAATGAAGATTTTCTGTTTTGTCTTGGTTAAATTAAGGGCTGGTATATTTCTGTAACCTAACTATAATCCATTCCGTAATCAATTTTCAACGTTTAATGACCTGAAATCAAACGAACAAATATTTCATTTTGATCGTAATATTTTTAAACCGTGTTACTGGCTGCAAAAATGTTACCAAGACTCAGACAGAAAATTTCCAAAGACTAAGTTATAACCTAATCAGCTCCCAGAATTGTCTCCATTAATAAACTGTAAGAATATTTCTCTGATTTGATCATACATGACTTCAGTAGAAGTGAACTTGTTTTTTTTTTGCTAGTTGCTTTACGTCGCACCGACAGATAGGTCTTATGGCGACGATGGGACAGGGAAGATCTAGGAGTGGGAAGGAAGCGGCCGTGGCCTTAATTAAGGTACAGTCCCAACATTTGCCTGGTGTGAAAATGGGAAACCATGGAAAATCATTTTCGGGACTGCCACAGTGGGGTTCGAACCCACTGTCTCCCGGATGCAAGCTCACAGCTGCGCGCCCCTAACCGCACGGCCAACACGCCCGGTGTGAACTTTTATTTGTGGTATCAATGCCAACACCTTTCGTAATAACTACACGATCGTGGCAGGCCGCTGCACCTTTATATTAGCGAATATCTAGCCATAAAATATTCTTTTGAAATAGCATTCGTTAAAGTAAGTACAGGATCCGACTGGGTTAAGTTTCATGCTTTCTCATCTTAGTTAATGAAGTTTATAGGAAATCTGTCTATTTCCTGAAACAGTATTTACACAAAAATAACTTAAAATTACCTTGCTCTTGTATTAAAAACGCATACTTATATCTGATAAACGAACCTCACATTAGTAACACTTCTAGTCAGTTTAAATAGTCGCATGAAATTTAGGACCGTGCTTAACACCTTGCCATACCACAGCTATCAAGCGATCCTTCGCTAGAAATCAGGAAATTAAAAATCAGACCCAGTAACACAGCATGACATTTGCTTGCCTTGTGAATGCAAGACCAGAGCCGGTGCTGGTAATATCGTTCCGATGCAAGAGATAATTGAAAAGAGAGAGAAAGAGAAAGGGACAGACGGACAGACAGAGACAGGAGTCACTAAAATTCTCCCTCATTTCAATATCTTCCGGAAGCGACACGACAGTGGTAATTTCTGAACTTAAAAGAACTCAATGGCGCGCATTCAACTCCATTCACTGAGATACAGAGGAGAACAAAAGCGTGTTACTCTTCTAAGGTAGAAGTGGAAAGCAAGAAATTAGGACTCACTTTGAGAGACAGTTCAACTTGCGCTATGATTTTGTTCGTAACGTAAGATTATTAAGACGTACACCTTATCATTCATTGATAGGCCTATGAGATTAGAGAAATGAGTAATAATCTTGCTTGTTTAACGTCCCTTCAATTCAGTGGATTAAAATGGGTGTCAGAATTTTTTCCCATTGAAGTTGCTTAACGTGCCAGAATCCAATAATGTTTAAGAACATTCAAAGGCCACCAACCTCAACTGGGACTGAACCTGCGATCTTGGGGATAGAAAGGCAACGATTAACCAACTACGTTGCCAGGTCAGCTTACGGTTCTTTTTATCATCATCATCATCATCATCATCATCATCTGTTTACCCTCCAGGTTCGGTTTTTCCCTCGGACTTCGCGAGGAATCCCACCTATACCGCCTCAAGGGCAGTGTCCTGGAGCTTCAGACTCTTGGTCGGGGGATACAACTGGGGAGTATGACCAGTACCTCGCCCAGGCGGCCTCACCTGCTATGCTGAACAGGGGCCTTGTGGAGGGATGGGAAGATTGGAAGGGATAGGCAAGGAAGAGGGAAGGGAGCGGCCGTGGCCTTATGTTAGGTACCATCCCGGCATTTGCCTGGAGGAGAAGTGGGAAACCACGGAAAACCACTTCCAGGATGGCTGAGGTGGGAATCGAACCCACCTCTACTCAGTTGACCTCCCGAGGCTGAGTGGACCCCGTTCCAGCCCTCGTACCACTTTTCAAATTTCGTGGCAGAGCCGGGAATCGAACCCGGGCCTCCGGGGGTGGCAGCTAATCACACTAACCACTACACCACAGAGGCGGACTCTTTTTATGCCAGTTGTTTAATGCTGAATTGACACGAACACGTTTCCGGCAACAATGGGTTCGAACCAACTATCTCTAGAATGCAAGTTTAGAGATACACGTGGCCAACTCGCTTAATGAGTTTTATTATTATTATTATTATTATTATTATTATTATTATTATTATTATTATTATTATATGGTTGCCACACTCTAGTCGTGTCATGGCTGTAAAATGTGTCTCACATTAGGTCTGGCCCTGTTTTACGACCGGATGTCTTTCCTGTCGCTAATAATATGTGGACGGATGTACACTATTGCGTGTTTCTGTGGTGGTCGGTAATGTACTGATGTGTTGTGTTTGTATGAAGAGGTGTGTATCAAGACAAACATGAACGCCCACTTCCCGAGTCAGAGGAATTATTCAGACGTGGCTACAATCAGCGACCCGTTCAGGAATAGAAACCTGGACCTTCTGAAATGAAGACCAGCTCGGAGAATGGGTGTCTGTCTTAATTTTAAGACATACCTTCACCTGCACAAGACGTACCATACCAACAACTACTACAGGAACACGTGGCAGTGAATATATTCCTCCACATAGAGTTGGTGTCAGGAAGGGCACTCGGCCGTAAAACTGGACCATTCCACTCAATGACCTGGAAAATAGGTCAGGATGAAGAAATGAGTCAATTAGTACATTCTAAAGAGTATATATGCCTCAACTGGTAAGACCATACTAGACGTTTATCAAAACGTCGTGACTCATTCATCACGTCGTCCTGTTGCTGAGTAACATTCAACATAACGCGCGATGTTTGAAAGGATACATTTGGAATATCGATTTGCTACCAAAGCAATAATTGTATGTTAAAGTAAGCGCAATTCCGAATTTCTTCAATTTCCAAAGGTACCTTTATAGAGCCATTAAAAACAAGTTGGTATCAATATCTTTGGAGTTAACCCTTACACGACGACTTTTGCTTGAAATGTCATCAGGGAACGTAATGAGTTATTTGCCTCTCAAGTTACTAATTTGGAAAGCAAAAACATTTTATTTATATTTTATATTATTAACTTTTAACCGAAGTCTTTTAATGTTATGAAAGATTTTCGCTCACTCACTAACTTCCATGGAGTGATTTCGTGTTTGACTACATCTAGGCTGCATGCACATTAATTTCGATAATTAATTTTACTCTACCAGATGATAATGTAAACAGGATGTCTCTTTGACGAGCTATGGCTGAGATTTAAATTACTTTCGTCGGGAAAACACCGAATTTGTCATCAGAGATCTTTTATATGCCGACATTCTACGATATGGACTGTCGAAAGGACTTCATTCCTTTCTTTCTTTTTCTTTCTTTCTTTCTTTCTTTCTTTCTTTCTTTCTTTCTTTCTTTCTTTTTTTCTTTCTTTCTTAATCCGTTTACCCTCTAGGGTTGGTTTTTCCCTTGGACTCGGCGAGGGATAGACCTACCACCTCCACCACCTCAAGGGCAGAGTTCTGGAGCGTGGGACTTTTGGGTCGATGGTAAAACTGGGGAAGAGGACCAGTACCTCGCCCAGGCGGCCTCACCTGCTATGCTGAGCAAGGGCCTTTTTTTGGGATGGGAAGATCGGAATGGACAGACAAGGAAGAGGGAAGGAAGCAACCGTGGCCTTAAGTTAGGTACCATCCCGGCATTTGCCTGGAGGAGAAGTGGTGAACCAGGGAAACCCACTTTGAGCATGGCTGAGGTGGGAATCGAACCCCCTCTACTCAGTTGACCTCCCGAGGCTGAGTGGATCCCGTTCCAGCCCTTGTACCACTTTCCAAATTTCGTGGCATAGCCGGGAAACGGAAATCCGAGGGTGGCAGCTAATCACACTAACCACTACACCACAGAGGCGGACGAGTCTACACTACTTTTTATTAGTAACGCAACATGACAAATACCATGGTTCTACTTTACTAGCGATATGTACCATTATGAGGGGCCGATGACCTGGCTTTTGGACCCCTTTAGACACCAAGCATAATCGATTCAGGATTGTGTTTAAGAAGCAGTCTCATTTTCCTTTCTTTCAAAATGCTATTTGTTCGGGGCGTCGACCTGGTGTTAAATGTGAGGAAAGGAACGTTATGGGGTGGCAACTAATCACACTAACCATTACGCCACAGAGGCGGGTAGGACTTCATTCCACCCTTCAAAAATCCGACTACCTCTGCCGGGCTTCAACCTAGGGACCCAAAGGCCGACACTCCACCAGTGATATACAGAGGGAGCTAAAATTGTCATACAATATGAGGAACGAAGAATCAAAAAGGGAATTCTATAAACAAGGTGGCCTCTTTTATAAAAGCAACATACTGGAGAAATGGACTTACGATAATAAATACATCCCATAAAGACACTATAGGCCTAATAATGAATACGTGTGGCTATTGCTAGCCTGATTGCAGCCCATGTAAGACAGACCCTTGGGGAGAGCACAAACACCCAGTCCTCGAGGAGAGGAAATCAACCATTTAAGATCAAAATCCCCGAACCGACCGGGAATCAAACCTCAGGCACTCCAAACCGAAGGCCACTATGCTGACCATTCAGCCAGGTAGCCGAACAAGACGCTAGCGTGCATTTGCGAACGTAGAATTAATCCAAAAATCTTTTTTTTGTTAATTGCTTGACGTCACACCGACACAGATAGGTCTTATGGCGACGATGGGACAGGGAAGGGCTGGGAGTGGGAAGGAAGCGGCCGTGGCCTTAATTAAGGGCTCTTTACAAACGATCAACGACTCGCGTACGGAAAACCATTTTCAGGGCTGCCGACAGTGGGGTTCGAACCTACTATCTCCCCAAAATTTAATTAAAAGAAAAGCTACAGTACTGCATTTCCCATTTAAATACATTATAACAGTTATACCTGTCTTTGTATGAAAATGGGTTAATAATTCCAGGAAAAGGGACCATGTTGTTTCTCAAGGTCCAATAATAACATAATTTTATTTTATGCAAGTTGCTTTACGTCGCACCGACACAGATAGAACGGATATATCTGAGGTGGGCGTACAAATTTGCAAACAGATATTCTAGACTATTTTTCTGAGCTCGGTATTTAGGTGGTCCGTTCGTTTCTCCTCCAGGTGTATCCCTCTGTACGTCGAATATCTCGATTATGTTGGATATTCGCGGAGCAGGGTGCACAAGGCTGTAAGAAATAAGAATAAGATGTGCGAAATTGAGTCTCGGTTGTAGCAATATGAGGAAGGAATTTATCACGGAATGCAATGTGGACTGTATCTACACGATATTGGCACCGCTCACTGTTGCATGATACATCTCAGCCTCACCGCCCCCCACGGCTGCAATGCTCTCCTCCAGAATTAGGTCGCTTCCAGGAAGTTCATACTAACTTCTTGAAAGAATTTCGAGCTCTTGCTATGCTTACTTTTAACTAATTTCCTTCTTGGTCTTCGTTAGTGGTTATTAAAAAGTTGCTTGCCGTGAAGATACATACCAGGCTATAAATGACCCGTATAATTGTTCAAGTACTTCTTAAAGAGAAACGCTTAAACTTATTATATACCCATATTTCCTAAGATAATAATAATAATCATAATAATAATAATAATAATCGGAGGAGGAGGATAACTCGTAAACGAGTGTGATGAACTTCATAAAAACAAACTTCTAAGGGTGTCTTTTCAAATGACTGGGGGGGAATCCTTCAACCAAATATTCTTCTAGAGTGCAGGCAGGTTTTCCCGGCTGGAAGTGGTCGGTAACTTTCCCAGACCTTTCTTCTAGCTCATCTTCTTTCTTCAGATTGACAGTGGAGATTTTCAAATTCCTCAGCTCCACTATAGATGGCTTCCCTCCTCCAAGCATTCGATCATGAGTAAGTGTAGAGGGGAATGTTAAAGGCTTTAATGCCTTATTACGCATTTAAAACGTTTTGGGGGAACCACCAATGTTTCTTTGGCAACATTGAATTCTAAGTAATAATAATAATAATAATAATAATAATAATAATAATAATAATAATAATAGGAATGACTTTTCCTCTGACTCACGCCAAACAGCATGAAGTTCCAGGCTGCAGTTCCAGTGATACTGAAAAACAGATTCCCAAAACGGGGAAATAAGAAGTTGTTTAGTGACATCATCTGTGCATATTTATTGAATAAATGTATGTGTTGTAATTATTTCTGTTGTAAATATGTGTAGATGTATGTATGTTTAGTCCTCAGCCCGAAGGCTGGTTGGATCCTCAACAGCTCCGCCATCAGCTGTCATAAATAGCCTAGGCATCACTGAAGAGGCGTACTAGGGAAATGAGGAGTGAGGTAGTTTCCCATTGCTTTCCTCACCGAGCTAGAAGTAGCTATTACATATCAGTCTGCCAAGCCCACTGAAATGCATGCACCAACTGACCCTATGAGCAACATTTTCACACCATTCATAGCAGGGACTGGCTGCACAAGGAATGGCATTACTAGCATCACTCATACCTCAGTCACTTTCATCTTGTCAAAGCCAAGGATAAAGCTGAGACAGATCAATGAAAGTAACAATATTGCTCTAGCCCATACCAGAAGACATAGTGCACTGTAAACACTACATCCTTCCAGCAAAGGCATAATGTGTAGATATATGTACCTATAGTTTCATAATCAAGACGGTGACTCCTTGCTTAGGCCGAGTCAGCCCATTATGTTACCGGCACAAGCCGAGCCTTCCTAACTTGATGTAATAATAATAATAATAATAATTGTACCGGGCGGTACACCTCTACACCGTTTATTTAAAAGTTGCGCCAGTTGAAACTCCTCTTCTGGAGGAAGGTTGAACTTTATCTATTCTATTAATTCTCTACTTTCTCAGAAGATGTCACCACGTGGAAAATTTTGAGTTTTTGAACTGTGTCACTTTTGATGTGTTTTTGTTTCGCTTGAAGTAAGAAGTGTGAACTTTCTCTTCGAGAGGACACTACTGAAGATCAACAATAGCGCACCCTAGTGCGGAGTCAAAGAACTATTTTGTTGGAGAAATTTTTATTTCAAAAGTTTGTTTCTTGTTAAATTTCTTTCTGTTATTGTTTAAGTTGGCTGTATACCCCTCTTTTTCCCCTTGTTTTAGATTTATCCAATCCCGAATTTCTTTTAGTAATTTCTGACCAATCTGGTGTATCTTCCCCCAACTTGTATCTGTTGCGGGGTCCTATCCAATAAAAACATTGTGGGCGGGTGTTTTCATTCCCCTAACGCCTAGAAACTTCCGCGAGAGTATATAAACTGCTGATTTTGGGGTCTCCGGGCCACTTCTGTTCCATCTTTCAGTGTATTAAGTACATAGCAGGAGGCGGGAAGCGCCTCTTTCTTCTTCAGCCGTTCAACACCAGGTAATGGCCTATTAATAACTTCTTTTCTTGCTAGGTCGGCAGTTTAACACTCGCGGCGGGTTCGAAGCATTTCCATCATGTAACCTTTTCCCAAAATGTAATTACTCTTTTCATCTTTTTCTTGTAAAGCTACATATTGGGATAGAGAGTGCTAACCCTCTCGAGCTCCCACTCACATTTGTTTTGAGGTGAACTTATTTTCTCAAACTATTCTTCGTTTATGTAATGTAAAGTGTTCTTCTCTAAGTCACCTCTGTAGTATGGGATTAGCCCTTGCGTTAGCGGCCCAGAGCCAGATTAGGTTTTAAAAACAAAGTGTATTAGGAGTGCAAGATCGCCTCCTCTCAAATTGTTATTTTAGAGGTCATGTAATCAACCTTCTTTTCATGTAATAGACCTCCGTAGGTTGGGTATTTTACCCCTGTGAATACGTCCTTAGAGGACAGCTTGAAGGTAGAGTTTGGTGTGGCCTTGTGATAGGCTTACAATTTTGAGAGCGGATCGCTCTTTGAAATTCGTTTCTGTATGCCTCGTGCAGGCCTTATGTGTAATGTTTGGAGCCAGTGCTCCTGGGCATGAATGGGGTTTTCTGCCCCTTGGCTAAAATTTTTTTTTGGAGTAAGGCGGGGCTGATTGCCCAAGAGTTATGAAGTAAGGGCACTGAGCCCGAATCCAGTAATATTGTACCTACATTTTTGCTACTCTGTACCTGTTATGATTGTTATCTCTTGTTTTTGAAAAGAAAATATAACCTAGTTAAATTTTAAATTAATTTTACATTGCACGTTAATTTCGTAGCTTGAAACCCATTCACACCCGCACCTTCTTTCACCTCTACCTACCACGGATATCTCCGTAACAAGTGGTAGCAGAGCGTGGTTGAATGGGTCTCAATTTAGCCCCTTTTGACGGCTAAACATTGCTTTAATTCGAACTCTAACAATTTTCTCAGTTGCTGGAATTTTTTGAGTTTTTCAAAATTGTTCTGTCATCATGCCCGGCCCTCGCGATGTTCTCCTCCTTAACTACTTGCGCAAAGAGGAGTTGATATACGAGTTAACTATCAGAAATGTGCAATCTGGAGGCACGGTTGCAATCGACACCAACAAGCTTAGAGAGTCCCTTGATTTGCCCATTTCCATCCCCAATTTGGGAGAGAAAGAAATTGATGACTCTCTTTCCACGATCGTCGAGAATATTACTGGGCTAGCATCTGTAGTCAGCTTTTTTGATGAAAACGATCCGTCTCCTAATCAAATTAAGCGTGTGCAAGGCAGGCTGTATCACTTTGCAAATAGAGTTAATGATCTGTTGTCTCTAAAGGTGAATGACGTTCAGAGGAAGCAAGCTAATACGCTCCTTGAAACTATTTCTGAATTGTCTAATAAGGTTACTCAATTGCTAACCGGCGAAGTTCCTCCCAAAACTGATCAACCCGCCACGGTGAATGTAGGTAACGAGGAAGAGCCTCCTCAGGGAGAAGTCAATAGGATAACCGTTGCTGCTCAAACTATCTCTGCCCCATCGAACAACGAATCTGAACGCCGTGCGTCATTGGGTAACATCCGCTCTGAATTAACTTCTTTGCCATTGAAACCTTTAACGACTATGTCACCTGGGTTCAGTAGCTTGCCTCATCCATTGGCAATGTTGCTTAGAGGTATCTCTAAGTTTTCCGTCAACACCACCAGTGATGTAATTTCATTTTTAAGATTTCTAGTGGAATTTCAGGATCATGCTCTTGTTTTTTCTCTTTCGCCATGTCAAATTTTGCAAATTATCTATCCGTATGCTATTGGTATTCTCTCTGATAAAATCGTAAGAGCCATTGCCGAGCAATCATCTATTGAGGATTTCCATGCCCATTTGCTAGCTAACTTCATCCCGGCTAGGGCCAGGTCCTCCCTGATTCAGAAGTACTATTACCGTGTACAGCGCTTGGATGAAAACTTGGCTGATTTCATTCAAGATATCAAATTCTACACTAGGGTGTTTGCTCTGCACTTTCCTGAAGATCAGATTGTGCAGGCTATTGTAGAAGGTATTTCGCCATCCTACAGGTCATATTTGTGTTTCGCGGCGTGTCCGCAAACCTTCTCTGAACTTGAAGCATTGGCCGTCTCAGCGGAAGGAGTTAGATACGCCGATTCTTTGCGTGTCGCGAAAGAACCCCTGCCTTCCTTTAGTAACACTCGGCCTCCACCTCGCCGACCAGTCAATCCCCGTAAATGTTATGCTTGCGGGTCGCCTGACCATCTGCGGAATAAGTGTCCTCTGATCAAGTCAAGTGGGACAAGGAATGGAGCAGGGTCATCACAAGGCTGTTTTAAGTGTGGGGCCTTCTCACATATCGCCAAGAATTGCCCAAACTCAAATAGCACCCCCTCCTGCTCAACTTCTGGTGCAAATTCCAGCTATGCCAATAATAAAAAGTGACTAGTGGCGTCGGCTGAGCCGACTAATCCATCTTCCCGAGACTTAGCCCCTAGTAAACAGGTTGTAAATGCAGAGAACGACCAGCCTTCAAATTCATCTTTTGAATGCCCTAAAGAGTGTCTTAGGATTGCGGCGGATACCCCCGCACCTGTTCCTTTTCTTAAGATTGAGTTAAATAACGAGCCTATAACAGCTCTCTTAGATTCAGGCAGTGTTTGTTCCATTATTTCGGCTGATTGGTATTCTAAATTGAAATCTGTTTGTAAACTCCCTGACTATGACTCATCTCCTGTTAAATATGTTTCGGCTAATTCATCTCCATTAGAAATTCTAGGTTCCTTACATGTCAAAATTCGGGTTTTTAAATTTACATGGAAGATCAAATTGTTTGTGGCCAAGCGTTTGTCTTGCCCCATCATATTGGGAGCGGACTTCATTTCTCACACTGGTCTTGTGCTCGATCTCCAGAGTAGGTCGTGCACATTCAAATTTGCGTCCAATTGTAGAATTCCCTTGTTAAAGTGTAATTCTGTATCATGTTCATCTATTTCGCCTACCCAGGATGAGATGTTGTTAGACCTTAGACATCTACCTGAGGAGCAGGCTGATAGTATTCGGAAACTGTGTCAGTCGTTTCCCGAGGTGTTCTCTGATACTCTTGGTGTTACTGACCTTATTGAATACAAAATTGAGGTCACGGATTCGATTCCTGTCCGTTTTCCACCGTATAGGCTATCTCCACCTAAAATGAAGGCTCTGAAAGAAATCATCGATCAGATGTTGAAGGATGGTATTATTAGGCCCTCTAAGTCAGCGTATTCTTCGCCTATTTTTCTAGTCCCGAAACCCCAAGGAGGCTTCAGGCCTGTCATTGATTACAGGGCTCTCAATCGGAAGGTGGTGTTGCAATCTGTGCCCCTTCCCGACCTTCATTCTTGCTTTTCATGGTTTCGTAAGGCCAAGTTCTTCACCATCTTGGACTTGAATCAGGCCTATAATCAAATTCCCCTTGCCGAAGAGTCTAAACATCTTACAGCGTTTGCCACGGACTGGAACTTATACGAATACAACCGCGTGCCTTTCGGGCTCCCCACGGGGGCAGCTGTGCTCACTAGGCTACTAGATAGGGTCTTTTCCGACATCAAATTTGAGTACTTATATCACTACTTGGATGATGTCGTCGTATTTTCCGAAACCTTTGAAGAACATCTAGATCATCTGCGAGAAGTTCTCAATCGCCTTCGTAAGGCTGGGTTAACTGTTAAGTTGTCCAAGGTTGCCTTTGCTAAGCCCTCTATGTCATTCCTAGGGCATATTGTGTCACCTGATGGTGTAGCAGTCGATCATTCTAGAACACAGGCCATCCGTGATTTTAAACCTCCTAAGGACATCAAAGGTATCGCTAGATTCATTGGCATGGTGAATTTCTTCAGGAAGTTCATTCCTAATTTTGCTAATAGAGCGGCGCCCTTAAACCTTCTCCGTAGGAAAGGCATCAAATTCGAGTGGGGACCGTCTCAACAAGCCGCTTTTGAAGACCTTAAATTAGCTCTCTGTAATGCCCCTGTACTTGCTATGCCTGATTTCTCGAAGAAATTCATCGTCCAAACCGACGCGTCGTCGTCGGCGGTAGCTGCAGTCCTTCTTCAAGAGACTGAACTAGGGAGGCGCCCCATCGCCTATGCATCTAGGACTCTCTCGGCTCAAGAAGCAAAGTACTCCATATATGAGCTTGAAGGTTTGGCAGTTTTATTTGCCTTAGAAAAGTTCCGTCTCTATCTGGAACATGTCAAATTCGACTTGGAGACAGATAATCAAGCCTTAAGCTGGGTCTTAGGTAGGCCGCGTCGTACTGGTCGTATAGCCCGTTGGGCCATCCGTATTTCCGCCTTCCAATTCGATGTACGACATATCAGAGGTACTGAAAATGTTGTTGCTGATGGACTCAGCCGTATGTTTTCTAACGACGTCGAGACCCATGAACCTGTCGACAGTTCATCACCTTCCGAGTCCATACTATCTGAGGTTAATGCCATCCTAACAGATGCTCCCATGCTCTTTAGGGATATCGAGAAATACCAACGTGAAGATCCGACGCTGGGTCCGATAATGGAAACCCTTTCTTCTGGGGAACATGTCGTCCCTTATGTTCTGAGGAATGGTGTTTTATGTTGCCCATCGAGGCATGATAAGATGATGAAGGTTGTCGTGCCAGCGGTTCTTGTGCCTATGATCTTCAAGTATTATCATGAGACCCCATTAGGAGGGCATCTTGGAATCTTTAAAACCCGTGAAAAAATTCGTGAAATGTTCATTTGGAAAGGTATGGACGGTGAAATCCGTGAACTTGTAAAAGCTTGTAAATCTTGTTTGCTTAGTAAACCCACCATGTCCACCAAGGTAGGCCTTTTGTCTTCGCATCAAGCGTCGCGCCCCATGGAACGCCTGTATATCGATTATGTAGGACCCTTCCCCCAGTCAAAGGGTAATGCTAACAAGTTCATCTTTGTGTGCGTAGATGGCTTTACTAGATTTTCTTGGTTATTTCCGACTAAGCTGGCTACCGCTCAGTCCACCATTACTTGCCTAAATTCCATTTTTGCTTCTTTTGGTCCGTGCCAATACATTGTATCTGATAATGCTAAAGCTTTTACATCAAATCTGTTTCGTAAATTCTGTTTTGACTTGTCCATCTCTCATGTAACTACATCTGCTTATTACCCTCAACCATCTCTGGCTGAACGGGTTAACCGTAATCTCAGGTCCGCACTTATTGCCTATCATCATGAAGATCATTCTAGGTGGGACACGTCCCTGCATTGGTTAGCTTTTGCTTTGAATTCGGCGGTTCATGAATCACACAAATTTACTCCAGCTTCTTTGATGTTTAAGTTCGTTCCCAACACGCCGCTCTCTAACCTCTGGTCTCTGAATGACATTCTGCCCGAGACAATAGATCCGGACAACATTAAAGATCTTTGGAAGAAGGCTAAAGCCAATCTTAAAGTGTCTCATGAAAAGGTTAGGGAAAGGTATGATCGTGGACGGAGACCCACCACTTTGAAGGTAGGTGACCAGGTTATGGTCAAAAATTTTGTTCCCGCGGGCAAGCTTGCCCCCAGATTTCATGGGCCTTGTATCATTCTCGATTTTCTTACGCCGGTTACCTTATTGCTAAGTAATCCAGCCACCGAGAGGATATTTAGAGTTCACCTGTCCCAGGTGAAACCGGTGTAATTTCTGTGTTAACTTGCTTCATATTATTTTGAAAGGATATGAAGGTTATATTTTTTTGAGTTTCACTTTTAAGGCATTCTGCCCCTTCTGTAATATTTTGGTTTTAGATGTAAGCCTTGTGTAAAACCTGCCCCGACCCGTTAAACTGCCATCCTGTTCTTGCCACGGCCATTACCACGCTCCCGTCTCCTGCTCCACCTTACACTGTGGCTTCATAATAGTAAATGCCATGGATATCTACACGCCGCTGGCCCCTCAACCTCTCCACAAGCCTGTACCCTCAAAGAAGATGATTGTCCAACACAATTCTGCCGCCTAGCTTTAATGTTTCAGCGCCCCCGCAGCCGCGCAGCGCCGTGCAGCGACTGGGGAGGGGGATGGGCCCCCTCCTCTCCAGCGAGGACGACATGTGCACGGCGAGCCGGAGCTCTCCTCCCGGCCAAGGCTGATGTGCGGCGCACGACCTGACACATGCCCGCAGCCTGTATCTGTTCACCGCGGGCGCGGCGTACTTCAACACCTCTGCTCCCCTCATAGTGCGGGCTAGCGGTATCTCAGGGTACTTGAGGGGTCCGAGCGGCCTCCGTTGGACGCAAGCTGCAACGGCCGGTCTGGCCATCCGACTCAATCTACATCAACTACATGGACAGTCACCATAAGCAATAACTACACTTGGGAATTCAACAACAATATTTGGTGGACATTGCAAAATTTTTCTTCACCTTTAAGTATTAAAAGTTTATCTTCAGAAATTCAAATTCTACAAACATAAAGACTTTCATTCACCTGCAACAACAACATTTTGAAACTGAATTAAGAAATCTTGTAAATGCTTCTGCTATCTATCTTCGTATCAACATCATTACTTGGACTTTGTTTCAAACTGATTTCATGTGTCACCCCTGGAGGAACTTTTGGGGGGGGGGGAGGTCTGTACCGGGCGGTACACCTCTACACCGTTTATTTAAAAGTTGCGCCAGTTGAAACTCCTCTTCTGGAGGAAGGTTGAACTTTATCTATTCTATTAATTCTCTACTTTCTCAGAAGATGTCACCACGTGGAAAATTTTGAGTTTTTGAACTGTGTCACTTTTGATGTGTTTTTGTTTCGCTTGAAGTAAGAAGTGTGAACTTTCTCTTCGAGAGGACACTACTGAAGATCAACAATAGCGCACCCTAGTGCGGAGTCAAAGAACTATTTTGTTGGAGAAATTTTTATTTCAAAAGTTTGTTTCTTGTTAAATTTCTTTCTGTTATTGTTTAAGTTGGCTGTATACCCCTCTTTTTCCCCTTGTTTTAGATTTATCCAATCCCGAATTTCTTTTAGTAATTTCTGACCAATCTGGTGTATCTTCCCCCAACTTGTATCTGTTGCGGGGTCCTATCCAATAAAAACATTGTGGGCGGGTGTTTTCATTCCCCTAACGCCTAGAAACTTCCGCGAGAGTATATAAACTGCTGATTTTGGGGTCTCCGGGCCACTTCTGTTCCATCTTTCAGTGTATTAAGTACATAGCAGGAGGCGGGAAGCGCCTCTTTCTTCTTCAGCCGTTCAACACCAGGTAATGGCCTATTAATAACTTCTTTTCTTGCTAGGTCGGCAGTTTAACACTCGCGGCGGGTTCGAAGCATTTCCATCATGTAACCTTTTCCCAAAATGTAATTACTCTTTTCATCTTTTTCTTGTAAAGCTACATATTGGGATAGAGAGTGCTAACCCTCTCGAGCTCCCACTCACATTTGTTTTGAGGTGAACTTATTTTCTCAAACTATTCTTCGTTTATGTAATGTAAAGTGTTCTTCTCTAAGTCACCTCTGTAGTATGGGATTAGCCCTTGCGTTAGCGGCCCAGAGCCAGATTAGGTTTTAAAAACAAAGTGTATTAGGAGTGCAAGATCGCCTCCTCTCAAATTGTTATTTTAGAGGTCATGTAATCAACCTTCTTTTCATGTAATAGACCTCCGTAGGTTGGGTATTTTACCCCTGTGAATACGTCCTTAGAGGACAGCTTGAAGGTAGAGTTTGGTGTGGCCTTGTGATAGGCTTACAATTTTGAGAGCGGATCGCTCTTTGAAATTCGTTTCTGTATGCCTCGTGCAGGCCTTATGTGTAATGTTTGGAGCCAGTGCTCCTGGGCATGAATGGGGTTTTCTGCCCCTTGGCTAAAATTTTTTTTTTGGAGTAAGGCGGGGCTGATTGCCCAAGAGTTATGAAGTAAGGGCACTGAGCCCGAATCCAGTAATATTGTACCTACATTTTTGCTACTCTGTACCTGTTATGATTGTTATCTCTTGTTTTTGAAAAGAAAATATAACCTAGTTAAATTTTAAATTAATTTTACATTGCACGTTAATTTCGTAGCTTGAAACCCATTCACACCCGCACCTTCTTTCACCTCTACCTACCACGGATATCTCCGTAACAATAATAATAATAATAATAATAATAGAGTTGGTTGCGCAGTTCAGGCCGTGAAGTTAAATTTGCATTTGGGAGACGATGTGTTCGAGCCCAACCACCCATGGTCCGGAAGATGGTTTCCCATTTTCATAACAGGCGAACAGGCTGTACCTTAATTACGGCCACGGCAACCCTTTCCTCTCCCATCGTCGCCGAATACGTACCTCAGTTAATGCAAGTTTAACCACTAGCAAAGATAAATAAATTCGACGTTGCGTTTTATTCTACCAGACGGTAGAGAAACCATAACTGCTGGGAGATCTATGAGCGAGTTTTAATTCATTTTCACCAGAATACACCAAATTTTGTTACCAGAGATCTTTTAGATGACACCATCGTACCGTGTCGAGTAGACTTGTTTCTGTTCTTCAATAATCCAACCATCGCTACCCACGAATTCGTTGCTCGGAAGCCGACGTCTGACCCACAGAGAGATTAGCTCAACTGAAAGAACTGGTTCATTGTACATATACATTTTTAATTTGTTCAGCTTATCCCAGTTATTTCCTAGGTCGCTGGAGCCACGCAGGCTCATTTTGAGTTTTGCTTAGGGTTTAAGGCCGGATGACCTTCCTATCGCCATGTGATTTTTGAGATGAAAATCTCGACTCAGGATTCACCCGGATTCGAACCTCAGCCTTCCGAGAGGGAAGCCAGCAACTAAGACAGTTATTGAGCTAATCACGTCCCCTACACTGTATTTGAATATTTCCTAGCGATAAAATAACAGATTGACACACGCCTAGACTCGGGGCATAGTGATTCTTATCAATATGGCCGCGGAATATGGAATGAAACAGACAATTCTTGACAGTATTTTAAAACATCTAGCATTATTCAAAAGCCTTTGCTGTTTGAGCATTATTCCCTGACTGTACAGAAAAATTCGCTGTTTTTTTTTTTTTTTTTTTTTTTTTTTTGCGAAGCAACTTTAACATTATTTCTATACCACTGCCAAAAGCATAACTACATTAATGTCCACCACAAGAAAAATAATATTTGTATTAAATAAGCCAACAGACTGGTGGATCATGCGGTGAACTTTCAGTAACCACTTTTAGACTGTTGCACTTTATGGAAATAAATAAATGGTATGTACTGAGACTGCTCTCCAGGTATTCAGCTTTAGAGATGTTCAGACGAAGACCGAACTGGCTGAGAAGTGTATGTCAGTCCTGAACTTGTAATTCTTCTCTGATATTAGCTGCCAACATTACATTATCAACGGTGAGCAAGGTCAGTAGGAGTATTATGTTCTACAGCAGGTCTCGCTTAATGACGTCCATGATCATGATGAACAGCAGCGGTAAGAGGGCTGAGCTTTTGATGTTGTTCTACATTTATAGTAAATCGTCTGCCCGACGTTCCAGCTGCACATCTTACCTAGTTTATAAGCAGTTTAGGAACTCCGTGGTCACGCAATGCTTATCAGATGAGCTGACCGGACACGCGATCGAATACGTTCTCCAGATCGAGGAAGGCTATGTGTGCAGTGGTGTTTCCTTTTCACGATGTTCTCCAGCAGCTGTCGAGCGACGAAAATTGCATCTGTGGTTCGGCGACCTTTCAACCATTCGCAATGGGTGGTGCACAGCTGGACTATTTCACGGATGCGTCAGTCAATAATATTTTCAAATGTCTTTATTGGACAAAAGTCGTATAAAACGGTAACTGGAGCACGGTTATGGGTCAACCCACTGGTGCATGGCCACGGTCTAGAACAGGGCTTCTCAAGCGCCCAACATCTCACGCGTGCAAACTGAGGAGCAGAGGTCCTGGGCACAGTGTATCGGTCCCACTCGGCTCGGCTCGGACCAGCGCGTCGTCTCGGGGCGGCTCGGCTAAGCTCGGCACAACTCGGCTCAAATTTGGAGCGCTACGGAGCAAGTGAGGAAGAGGGAGACAGGCGTGGGGAAAGAGAGAGACAGCGCTATTGCTCCAAATCAAGGAGTGGGGGGTCTGCACTCTGGTCATCCAAGCGAAGTCATCTTTTGAACCGTGAACAGCGCAATTCACTGGTGCATGCACCCTGAGAGGCCCTAGTCTAGAACATCATTTAAGAAGTCTGTCAGTTGGATGGCAGCGGTGTTACACAGTTCCTTTACTTTACACAAGTCTACCGACAGAACATCGCTGCCAAGTACTTCGAAATCTTTCATGCTGTTGATTGGCTCCAGCAACTTCTTCAACTATGATTCTAGGAATAGGGTCAACCTTGTGCTATAGGTGCGTGTCAACTTTATTCCATTCAACCCCTGGAGTTTTGAAATGGAAAGCCACGTTCCAACGAATAGCATTCTACATTAAAGCTAAACATGAGATGAAACTAAAAACAGGATGTTGGAAACACACAAAGATCTCTCGAACTTACGAAATGAATCAACAATGGCGCAACTTAGGCAAATGAGAGGATACAAATAAAATAATGTAGTATGTTATGTTTCAGAGTAATAAGCGAACACAAGAATACTCGTGGTAGAGAGCTGGTGTTAGCGCCCTTATGAGCGACTATCACAACATCGTTATGTCGCTACACAAGAGGTCAGTCTACAGCAGGAAAACACGAGGAACCTGACCACGAATACGCACAGCTGGGTTCCAGAGCAGACAAGCGTACGATCACGCCAACAATTACCCGCTTTGTGACCGATCACACGACACGTCATGAATAATCATGATACAGCTTTGCATGGTTGACGCCTTATCACTTTGCGTACGCTTCATGTTCTGAAAACTATCACGGCCCTACGGCCCTCGACCATAGATGAGAAAGATGATTAAAGTATTATACGGTAAACTCCCAATTATTCTTGCGCGAATTATCTTGTTAGCGGTTTATTCATGCAATCTAAAAATGAATTACAAATAAGAGACAAAAAAATAACTAAATGTGCAGTAGTATACACTATTTTTCCTGATTTTAAACTTCGTTTCACCGGGCGAGTTGGCCGTGCGCGTAGAGGCGCGCGGTTGTGAGCTTGCATCCGGGACATAGTAGGTTCGAATCCCACTATCGGCAGCCCTGAAGATGGTTTTCCATGGTTTCCCATTCTCACACCAGGCAAATGCTGGGGCTGTACCTTAATTAAGGCCACGGCCGCTTCCTTCCAACTCCTAGGCCTTTCCTATCCCATCATCGCCATAAGACCTATCTGTGTCGGGGCGACGTAAAGCCCCTAGCAAGAAAAAACTTCGTTTCCTCTAAGGTGAGTCTTTAAGAAACGTGATTTTTATCAAATTCACGCCGTATGACATATAATACCATATCAAGTTATCGGTCTAGAGTCTCTGTGAAAACCGAAAATGATTTCTGTTGTTAATCTATTCGTACGCTGACTGAAGGGAGAAAAACGAAAACAAACTGTATTGAAATAAAAATTGGGAAGTTATAGCAGAATTCGAGAAGGAAGAATCGGCTGCTAAGTTGACAGCACATAATGCAATAGAATTACAAACTGTTCGCAATTTTAACAAAAGAAAAGCTGTAGGGTTTTTTGATTCTTCGCAAATGTTCTCCCCCTTCATTATTCGAATTATCGAGAATTTACGGTAATTTTATCATTGTGTCGGAGTGATGTAAATACTCTTGACCTCATATCGAGATCTTTCCAGGCACATCCCCAATGGATGGGAGCTGCATGTACCATTTTAACAACATACCTGCCCTCCTGCCATTCTTACATCTCTGGCAGTACTGAGAACCGACCCCGGGACTCCCGAGGACCACTAACCGTCACGCTACGGAGGTGGACATCAGAATGAAGTTACGTCTAGATGAAGATCGTCATAACTTGCGAAACATTGAATCAATTTGTTGTACTGTCTTAAAATACACGGTGGAGGCCTGCATTTGGAAATTTCAGATTCGACGATAAACTTCAAAATACGAATCCGTACTGAATACGAGAAAAGCTTTCAATACTTAACGTCGTCAAGAAAGGTCTGTATAAGTCCGGCAGAGACCTTCGCTCTTTTATTCCAAAGTTATAACTTTGTCATCATTATTCGAAGGTAAGCCGAGTGGGTACTAAATCCTAGACTGCGCTTCAAATTCAGGAAAGTTTTCAGCAATGGAATTCGAATTTCAGAGTCCTGATATACGGAAGATCTAATCGTTCGAATGTGAAGGTGGGTGTACAATTTTTAGCCAACAAATCTACCATTAGTGTCTCAACAAGAACACACTAATCACAGGTAACGTAGACTGACGGCGTGTCTCGCATGGTGGTATTATGGTATTAATTACAAGTAATGTAGACCCATGGTATGTCATACACATTGGCACCACTCACAGGTAACACTAACCCATTGTGTTCCTCACATTGTGGAACTAATCACGGGCGCCGGTATTCCCGCGGTTTTCCTCAGTGGAATTAATCACAGGCCACGTATACTCGTGGTGTTGCTCACACAGTGGTACTAATCATAGGCACTGTAGACCCATGGTGTATGCCATATTGTGGTACCGCCCACAGGTAACAAACCCATCGTGTTCTTCACATAATGGAACTTATCACGGGCGCCAGTCAAAGCCGTGGTGTTTCTCACATAGTGTTTCTAATCACAGGCAATATAGACCTATGGAGTTTCTCAGAAGGTGGTACTACTCACATGTAGCGCAGACCCATTCTGAACACAGGGGAACCAACACATTCCAGCGCAGTGTTACGGCACATGGACATTAGTCCGCGCAGCCGAATGCCGGCACCCCCCTCCTCGATGGAATACACACGATGGTACTAACCATAGGCAACACCCAGACCCGTGGTGCTCCACACATAAGGGTACTACTCCTAAGTAACGTAGATCCATGGTGGTCCTCACAGGGTGGTACTAATCGCAAGGAAAATCGACCCATGGTGTTCCTCACGTAATTATTGTACTAATCACAAGTAGTCTCATGGTTATAAAAATCATCATTCCTTGGTCGCCTCTTTTAGTCGCCTCTTACAGCAGGCAGGGGATACAGTGGGTGTATATTCTTCGTCTGCGTCCCCCGCCCAAACGGGGTGTTATTTATATTACTGTATTATTATTATTATTATTATTATTATTATTATTATTATTATTATTATTATTATTATTATTATTATTATTATTATTTACAATATGGGTGATCAATGGAATAACATTTCCAAGTTTCAATAATGGAGTGCAGAGCACAGTGCATACTTAACACGATTACACCAAGACATGGACGCACCCCTTTTCGTATCTGAAGAGAGTACGATGGGGTGGATTGCACCCGCTGCCAGGGCTGTCACGGTCAAGTGATGGATGAAACTGTTCCGAGGGTGAATTATGTGGAACGCCGCACATATCTAACCGAACAAGCATCTAGCATAGCTATGTCGACTGATACCACCAGTCGACAACGCGTGTTCTCCGAAGGAGAAACCACTCTATGCCATTCAATAAACTATTGAGAAGGCTGTGTAGTGCTGTTTAACCCCCATTTTTAAGATTACGGAATAAAATTTAGGCTCACCGGTTGGAATAATAGATCTCTCAACGGGAGTTTGAGAGCTAAAATCAGAAAAGGTTAATATTTTCAGATTTTTGTCTCTTGAAAAGTGTAAAAGCTGTCCGATTTCTTAGCTTCTTAGTAGCGACCTTCAATTTAGAGAGTCCTGAGTTCGATTCCTGCTCGAGCCGGGAATTTTAGCCACGTCTGATTAATTCCTCTGAGACATTCCCCATATCTCCATATATATGTCTTATCTTGGCTTCATAGTTATTCCGAGTCGTTCTGAACTCTTTTCAATAACTTTAACACTACATGTATACTCCTTTTCTTTGTGCCGCTAGAAGACGTTCGGTGTACCATCTCGTGTCGAAGACTTTTTCCCTTCGATTTTAGTGCTCTGTTCCTTGCTTATAATTACTTTGCTTAGTTTCAATATTGTAAACCATATCGCCTTCCTCAACTATGATCGCGTTTTTAACCGGCTTCAATGCACATCAATTGAACAGATCTCAGTACCGTTGCCAGGTCCGATGTCTTCGTAAGGTACTGTATCCTATCTTATACATCTTTCGGTTGGTGAATTGGCCAGAGAGAAGGCGTTACCTTCTAGGTGGCCCGTCCCTTCCCTTCGGAATGGGGAATGAAAACATCCCCCTACAAACAATTCCCTATCGTTCCTTTTGGGCGGATTCCACTGTATGTTTCGTTTATCTGTTGGGAGCTCGTTTTCTAATTACCTTGAGTAGGATTTTGACCTGTTGTTTATTACGTTACGGAACGTCGTTTTGATTGCCGTTTCTGCTCTGAAGTTTTCTCGCTTGTTAAACCTCACTTCACTTAGTCACTGGTGTACGATTAATTTGTGTCTATGTTGAGACGGACTCCTGCTCACTCTCATCGGAGATGTATTTCGAGCTCGTGCTTGCCCAGTGAAATGTTACTGTACAAACTTGCTTTGAGAATAATCTAAATGACATTCCGTCATCGAAGCTCGTTCAGCTTTGAGACCGGGTATCGTGTTTAGACATGCCTTTGTTTCCACGATTGGATGAATAAGTGGTATTTTGGAATGTGTCCTTGGTTGTGGGACACTGTTTGACATGGTGAGTATTTGGGCAGACTGACAGCTCGTATCCTTGGATATTTTTATGTACTCCGATATTTGATGATGATTTGATTCACGGCACATTAACTATGGGGATCACGGATTCTGTATATCTGGCGAGTGTGGGCCAGGGATAGACTGAAGCAGGAGGTGTTAGCTTTTTCTATCACGGGGTACTTGGTTTCCCTCGGTTATTATGCGCATGTTTTCATGCCTAGTTTATTTCCTTTCGGCTCCATTTTGGTCATATTTCAAACATTTTCGTGGTAACCAATTTTATCTATCTTTCTTGTACCTCATGGTGGCCGCCATTCTGTCTGTCACATGTGCGAGTTCCTCCTTTTTATTTTTCCTCCTTTTCATGACGTCGTGTTTTTCGCTTTTGTTACTCCTTGGTTGTGCCCAATAATCTTGATTTTAGGGTTTCAGTGTGGTTCTTTGCCTGGGCCGTGGTATTACATTTAAATCTCGTGCCGAGAGTTATTTGAAAGGTTGATTTGAGTTGTTTTGTCTCTGATTTTTTTCTCTTCAAGCATGAGATGGAACATTTGATGTCAAAAGCGTGGTGCCTGGCCAATTGTTATATTCCCATCACAAAAGGTCGCGACCACGCAATATACTGAAGGCCATTGTATAACGATGTTGTAAGTACGCTATCAAGGTACTGTACATTTCGTGTACCAACTGTATGACACTCCTATGTCCTGATTTTCTCTTATCGATCTTTCCTTCGAAATTTAATACATTTTGTGTTCCTCTCCTTTTCCTTTTAGATTTTAAGCCTAGTTAAGTCGTTCGCGTCTTAATCTAAGAGAACGGGTTCAATTTCAAAATTTGTTAAGTTAGTCCCGTTCGACCTCCATGAGCCTGCGAGTTGTGTTTATAGATTCCACTTCGTTCATTTCTCTGCTAGGTATGTGAATATGCTACCAACTGCGAGTTAACACTGCTACTATTTTTGAGGGTGATTCTCCGTGGGCTAAAAGTGCAAGGGATTTGACACCTCTGGTTCGCGGACTGCGTGTTTGTGTTCCGTCTTAACACGCAACACTTCATATAAACCAACACAACACACTGCCAATCAACAGAGACACGCAATAGCGAATACATCCCTCCACATAGCGTCGCCTCCCTACCCAACTTTTTCCATTTTAGCAGGCTGAAGCTAGGAATTATAGGAATTATTATAAAAAGCAATTTGTACAAGCCGTGTTGTCTTATTAGCTAATTCTTTCCTTTATTTCCTTTAATTACAGTATTAACAAAATTATTAGCGGAAATAAGCACAAAATGTCGTTCGTCGTTCTGTGAGGAAGGATAGCAGGGGTATATTTTTTCCCAAGCTCACGAACACTGAGTACGATTCACCCGCTTGCCGCGCGCATTAGTCAGTCTGCCAGTCTCTTTAGCGTCTGTTAGTTTCTAAGGATGATTTTTAATATTATAGTGACGGCGTACTTCTATTTAATAATTGTAATAAATGTGTACTATTGTTCCTTTGGTAAAAGTTTTATTGTATACAGTAGTATTGAATCAAAATCTCAAAAAAAAAAAAAATAATAAATAAATATATTAGTTCCGTACTTAAGTTAGCAAACTGTCCGGCTCCATGGCTGAATGGTTAGCGTGCTGGCCTCTGGTCAAAGAGGTCCCGGGTTCGATTCTCGGCAGGGTCGGGAATTTTAACCATAATTGGTTAATTTCGCTGGGTGTAGGCGATGTCTTCATCATCATTTCATCCTCATCACGACGCGCAGGTCGCCTACGGGAGTCAAGTCAAAAGACCTGCACCTGGCGAGCCGAACTTTTCCTCGGACACTCCCGGCACTAAAAGCCATACGCCATTTCATTTTTCAATAATAATAATAATAATAATAATAATACACTAGATATGTAAATAACTCAGCTCCACGCTCAATCTGGTGGTGTTCAAATACACCAGCCTAGTGTCAGTAGATTTGTCGACACGTAGAAGACTCTTGCGGGACAAAATTCTAGCATCTCGGTATATTTGAAAATTGGAAATGGACCTAAAACTAATAACGTTACTATTAGCTTGGAAAAAGCAAAGTCATCTCCGTACAGGCCCTTGGAGGTGTAGAAGGTAAAAGCTTCCACTATCCGTAACCTCGGCACTTGATGGGGTAGAGTGGTTAGCTCTACGCCCGGCCGCACTTGCCCCCAGGAATTGCCCTGGTACTCATTTTTGGTGTAGGCTGAGTGGACCTCAGGGCCATATGCACCTCCAGAAGTGGAAATCTCATTTCTTAAATTTTACGACTTCCTGACGGGGATTCGAACCAACGTCCTTCCGGGCGAACCGAGCACGCCTTTACCGCCTCGGCCAGGCAACCCCTCACTATTAGCTTGAGGCTGAGTATATTTACGACACTAAATGGGATCGAACCTAGAAGCTCTTGAAAGCAGTTTCCAACAAATAAAGCTCACTAACTGGACTAAAGCTCAGAACTAGACTTCAACATTGTTGCGCGAGGTGGAACTGGGTCATTTACAAAAACAGTATTTTGCTATTTATATTAGATGCTTCCAATAAATATGTATATTTTGTAATATTAGCATGCATGTAAACAGCATGCTAGTGAATTACTGCAGAGGTGTGATGCATTATTTATCATATAACCAGCATTGCTTTAATGATATTCTGTTTGCATAACACCATGATCTCCCAATAATAACACTGCTAGTAAGTGTACAACTTTGTGCCCACTAGCTGACACGCAGAGGTGGATTTCATGCCCTATGCAGAACACTAAATAACGTTCAGTTAGCAAAAGTCATCAAATAATCAAGTACACAATTTTCCTCTCATTGGTACTAGATTACACAACGTATGCCCTTGAGGAATTAATACAATATTAATTTGCAGAGGGATTTACAAAAATTGGTTACGAAACATTGAAATTCGTGTATTATAGCTTGCTAATGAGATTCAGTTATCTACATTGCTGATGTACATCACGCCGTTCCAACAACTGTCTATTTATTACCTGGTTGACACTAATTTATATAAGGCCTTTTGTTGCGAAGTGAAGAACATAAAACCTTTCCGCTGGACAACACATTTCATGCGCGAGGGACGGAAACGTATTAATACCAATATAAAAATTATGATGTGTTATCTCTGGACAGTGATGCATATTTGTGCTTGAGTAATCATGTCCAGATACACATCATACAGAACGCAACAGTCAATGTCATTGATAATACTTCGATATTAATCATGATTATCATTATATTTTTTGCTATTTGTTTTACGTCGCACCGACACAGATAGGTCATTATCATTATCATGTGTATTCAGAATTGCGACTTGTTTGTCCCTAGGACGAATATCCTCTAAGTGAGTCTTTGAGCTGCCAGTTCGTTTCGCTTCTTCATAGTTCTTCAGGTATTCAACGGCGAAGGAAGTCTTCATAAGTGTTTGTCTTAATTTTCCGCGAGGGATTTCAGTGTATTTTAACTAATCAGGCCATCATGTTGCAGTCTGTGCCTCAGCCTCCTCCGGATTTGGTTGGTCATCTGTCGTTCCACACAAACTCAGTCTAACATACACTGCCTGACAAAAATGTTAAGCACCCATAAGGCGTGGTTAAAAGTGAATGAAACTACTATGTGCCTCTACTCAACTAATTACAGTATGGGATGAAAGAAAAAGACCGTTGGCAGTTATAACAGGTGCAATGTTGATGCCAGGTCAGTACGGTGTGACACCCGTCCCCCTCCCAACCCGCCGCAATGCGGTTCGGAATGGTGTCAAACAACCTTTGGATTTTCTCCTAAGGCAAGTTCGTCCACAGTTGTTGCAGCTCTCCTTTCAGATCCCGCACGTTGGTACTGGGACGGAGTATTGGATCTTGGATCTTGCTGGCCAGGGGAGGACCTCAACATGTTCTAGGCAGTCCATAGGCACACGTGCTGTGTGTGGACATGCATTATCTTGTTGGAACACTGTCCCAGGGTGTTGTGCCATAAGGGGTAGGACGTGCGGACGCAGAATGTCTGTGACGTATCGCTCTGGCGTCAAAGTCTGCCGAAACACTATTAGAGGTGACCTGAACGCATATCCTATGGCTCCCTACACCATGATGCCAGGGATTACACCTGTGTCTTTCCACAATATGCCTTCGACGCCGCCAAAAACGCACAAGATTGTCATCGGAGGTTATGGAGAAGCGGGACTCATCACTGAACATGATGCGACGTCAGTCGCCATCTGTCCATGCCTACCGGGCAAGGCAACACTCCAAACGCAGGCGTTGGTGTTCTGGTGTCAATGGCAACCGACGCATGGGGCGGTAGGACCCCAATCCGGCAGATGCGAGTCGTCGAGGCGCTGTGCAGGAACTCACGGGATGTTGTAGAGTCTGCAGTACATGTTGGTGGATGGCGGGTGCCGAAGTTATGGGATCAGGCCATGCTTGGCGCACCATATGACGGTGCCCCTCGGGGTGGTGTTTCCTGGTCGACCCGAACCTGCACGACGTGATTGGGTGCCCCCATGTACCCATAGAGTCCAACATTGGGCCACTGTGACATCTGTATGTCCCACATGCCTGGCAGTTGCACGATACGACCAACCAGCCTCATGCAGTCGCACAATGCGACCTCTGTTAAATGCTGTTAATTGGTGGATAGGCTGTCTAACTCACAGCAGTTGACTGCTAACAACTTACCAACAGGACGCTGCCATCACGAATGCACTCTGGTGGATGTTCTACACATCGTATATGCTCTATTGGTGGAAAAGAATCTAATTCCCTCCATGGGAACTTAGAATTTCCATTTGGAATTGCTAGGCGGGCATTAATTCCATTGTGGAGTTTTATCTCCCGTATGCAATTATCAGACTGTGCTTCATAAATAAGCTTCTGATAAGTTCACCTGCATACACCCCAGCGTCAGTGGGTAGGGTCTGACACATCCCACTCTGAAGAGTCTAGTGTCAGACCTAAGAGGAAACGCTGGTTAATAGAGCAAACGCCGGAAAAGCCATCCATCTGATTTTTGATATGCTCTATTGGTGGAAAAGAATCTAATTCCCTCCATGGGAACTTAGAATTTCCATTTGGAATTGCTAGGCGGGCATTAATTCCATTGTGGAGTTTTATCTCCCGTATGCAGTTATCAGACTGTGCTTCATAAATAAGCTTCTGATAAGTTCACCTGCATACACCCCAGCGTCAGTGGGTAGGGTCTGACACATCCCACTCTGAAGAGTCTAGTGTCAGACCTAAGACGAAACGCTGGTTAATAGAGCAAACGCCGGAAAAGCCATCCATCTGATTTTTGGTATGCTCTATTGGTGGAAAAGAATCTAATTCCCTCCATGGGAACTTAGAATTTCCATTTGGAATTGCTAGGCGGGCATTAATTCCATTGTGGAGTTTTATCTCCCGTATGCAGTTATCAGACTGTGCTTCATAAATAAGCTTCTGATAAGTTCACCTGCATACACCCCAGCGTCAGTGGGTAGGGTCTGACACATCCCACTCTGAAGAGTCTAGTGTCAGACCTAAGACGAAACGCTGGTTAATAGAGCAAACGCCGGAAAAGCCATCCATCTGATTTTTGGTATGCTCTATTGGTGGAAAAGAATCTAATTCCCTCCATGGGAACTTAGAATTTCCATTCATACATCAATGGTATGCATGTATACCGAAATGGACTAATATTGGACTAATCCTTCTGGGTGCTTAGCAATGTATTTGTATTGGTCGTCTTACTTCCTCCAAACAACACCAAAACCGTATCCCAAAGGCTTCCAATTTATTATTGTCACCTTTGTTCAGTCCGGGTATCCTCATAGAATATCGCAACCTGGTCACACGTAGGTCATTACAAGTTGTTTTCTTTAGGTGAGGGCCATTGTGCTCTGATCTATCAGAGACAGCTTTTTCGCGAAATACTACGCTGATAATAGGACTCAATTTGTCATTATCCAAAGAATGCAGAACTTTCAAAAAACCTACATTAAATTTCCTTAGAATTTATAATCCTTGGGACTTGCTGAATGGACGCACATCAGTTCCCAGAAACATGCTTTAGGTATTATGTATAGTGTTAAGATAATTGATTGATGATGATGTTGATTACTCCTTGGTAATTGCACCATCGCTGCTCGTCAGCACAGAGGAGCACTAGTGAATGAGTGAGTGAGTGAGTGAGTGACAAGTATCCAATAACCTCTGTTGTTCAGAAATGAAAATGTTTTAAGTGCGCGCATCTTATCTTCAAGCTAGGGGAAGACATCGGAATGTGCTTTTCTATGAGCAAACCATCATTCATAGTAAGTTTAATGGGACGTTAAACATATTATTATTATTATTATTATTATTATTATTATTATTATTATTATTATTATTACGGAGTTATCCGTGGAAGTCAGAGGCGAAAGAAGGTGCGGGCTGGAATAGGTCTAACTACAAGTCCTAAAGATGAATTTAAAATTTAAATAAAGGTTATATTTGCAATAGACAACAGGAGTTAACAAAAGTTTACATAGAATTTGAAAACTTAACAAGTCAATCAGGTACAAGACCAGAAAAGCAAGGCTTTAGAGATAAATTAATGATCTGGGCTTCAAGCCCCACCTTTTATAATCTCTGAGCTCACAACCACAAAATACCAAAGGGCAGGAAACCCCTAATTACATGGAGCTCCTGCTCCCGCTTAGTAATGTCAAACCTCCTAGAGGCACCTTCCACATTACCAGAAAGAGCTGACCTGCTCTCAATTTTTACAAGCCTATCAAAGGCCACAACAAACCTTACTACTAAATGCCCTCAAGGCACACTTACAAGAAACAGGGTTATTTGTACCCAACCTACAGGGCCTTCGCATGAAGAAAGAAAAAAACACCGGTTAAGTTACTGGCCCAAAATACAGAAAGGACTGGAGGCGTGAACTTGCACTCCTAAATACACATTTTAAAACCTATGTGGCGCTAGGCCGATAATACAGGGGCTAATCCCAAGCTAGGGAGGTGACTCGTATGATAAACTTTAATACACTAAGGAAGAGAAGAAACGGTCACGAAAACGTAGTCACCTCAATTTCAAATGAAGGGGAGATCGAGAGGGTAAAGCACTCTCTATCCCCGAATTAAAGTTCAAGAAAACTGAAGTTTACCAGGAAAAGGGTTTACATGTTTAATAGTTTACATATTAAAGGTTTCGAACCTTCCCCGGGAGTTAAACTGCTGAGCTAGCAAGAAATAAAGATGTTAAGAGGACATTACCTTGATGAAGAGCTGCTGCCTGGAGAACGGGGCGCTTCCCGCCCCCTGCTACATATCCACACACTAAGCTAGATGTTACTGAAGTGGCCCGGAGACAAGAAAATCAGCAGTTTTTATATCCTCGTGGAAAATTCGAGACCTTTCAGGAATGAGTAGACACACCCACTCAATTTTTATTGGTTGACTAAAAGTTACACATGGAAATTCGAAGAAGAAAGCAATGATTGGAGGAAAATTAATTACAGAAATTACTGATTGGCTTAATTCAAAATAGGCGGAAGGAAAGGATTAATACTGCCAACCCACAAACCATAGAACAAAATTTAGTAAAGACAAAACTTATGAATACAAAATGTCTTCAAGAGAGTTCATTCCATTGCACCAGAGTATATTACCATAGTTTTTGGTAGAGACATCTGTTAGAGAATGTTCACACTTCTTGATCAATGAAAAACAAAAGCAAATCAAAAACACACAGTGACATCTCCTGATAACCAGTAGAGTTAGTTCAGTTGTTAAAGTTTCGGGTTTCTACAGTAGAGAAGTTTCAACTGGCGAAAGATTTGAACTTGCGTCGTAGAGGTGTACCGCCCGGTACAATTATTATTCGATGTTTCTATCTCAGCTAATCGTGATGATCACGATGATGATGGTGACGAGCATTGTTCTGTTATGGGGGCCAAACATCTAGTTTAGTACCTGATCAGTTATCACGCAATAAATAACAAATAATAATAAATAAATAAATAAATAAATAAATAAATAAATAAATAAATAAATAAATAAAGCACTACTTAAACTGACAAAAGATGAATGAGCTAAACAGACAAATGCTTTTTTTGCTTTTTGTTTGTTTGTTTGTTGCTTGAGTTCCTGGCCCGACGGATGGTTAGATTCGTAATAGTTCCACCTGCAGCAGCCATAAAAAAAATCAAGGCATTAGTCAAGAAGCATATTAGGAAATTGGGGCTTCAAGTAATTTCTCGTTTTTTTTTTCTCATTGAGCCAGAATGTGCTATTACATATTAATCTCCAAAGCCAAGGGAAACATATACACCAACTGATTCTACACGCAATGTTATAAGCATGGCTTTTATCACAGTCATTTTCATATATCGAATCAAATGGTCAGACTCTGACAAATCATTGTAATTACAAAACTTGTTGTCGGTCAAAGCGCAAGCCGCAGTAAATTACATACACTATTCCACACGAAAGATGTATCTGGACATGTTGGAAAATTAGAAAGGAAAATGAATACTTATAAGCAGGGAACGGATTTCTATGTAAATACACTTCTGTTTAGTAAACTAAAATTATTTATATTTTGTACTATATCTTTGCGAATCATGACGTGTGTGGAGTTGAACAATGCTGTGTTTATTTTCGATTTGTTCATATTTTGGAGTTTAGCACATATGTTCCATATTCTTCGTCATATAATGAATACAGTCCATATTTCGGCAAAATTCCATTAAATTAGGTCTAACAGTCCTCTCAATAATGGAGAAACAATTTAACAATTTATATTTAAGCATTTAACATTTTTACTTGTGCACAACTCTACAATCGACAATATGCCAGTGGTTTCCCGATTATTTCTTAATTCGGGCATTCCCTTTTATTGTTTCATAAGACATTCTGCATGCCATGGCCTCTTAAAATCTAGCTTCAACTAAATCTGCAAGAAGTGTTTGTGACACAAGTGTGAGGAATGACTTAAGTTATATTCAGCATAATATTTCATGCATCAGAAAAGCACTCAAAAGACTCCAAAACTTGCATCTGTCATTTCTTGAAAGTCTGGAAAATGTGAATAATACTGTGGAACAGTTGAGTCGTGATAGAGGTAAAGCTGCAGATATAGCAAAGAATGATGGATCTGAAGATATCGGAAAGGTTGCTGCAATATTCTGTGGAAATTTCTGTGTGAAGTTAACGTTGGACTTAACCCTAGCAGACATTGTGAAGTTCAAACGTGTCAATACACTGTAAATATTTCCTCAGAGAAAATATTCACTTTCCAGCACTTATAGAACATTTTAAATCCATTGTTTTCAAAACAGATACTAAAAGATCGTATATTCTTCGAAGTTCATATTACAATGTGAAGTGCATCATTGTGATTCATGTAAGTTGTACTTTGTTTAGCTCCACTGAACTTTAATACTGAATGGAAATGATAGCTTTTCTTTGCAATTTTCATTCCATATTTCAATAAAAATAACTGAATATATATGTACATACCTGATTAATTCTTAGTACATATAAAACCCTTCCCTGCTCGTAAGCGATTAACTAAACAGGAGCCAACTGCAGAATTCACAGCTTGAAAGTTAATTTACGGAACTGTCTCCAGTACTTTCCAGGTCATAGCAGCCTGTTGTATTCCTTAGGTGCGTCAAAACCACAAGTTCAAACAATTTACTCTCTAGACCGCGGAGGGAGTCACTTCTTCCTGGAGAAAGTTCACTCCTCAGCTTACCTCACACTACCGCCCCACCTCGGCGAGCAATTCGCGGCTCAAAATCTTTAACGGATGGCTGCGACGTGATCCGTTTTCTCTGGGTAAAGTGCAAGTTATCTGCACTCTCTCAGCCTCACGTATACAGGAACATAAGTGTGCTATGGCGGTAATGAATCCTAGTAATAAAGTGTAAGCTGCTTAGAGGAGTGCGTGTAGATCCATGTTTATCACTGTTTAGTGTTGCTCTTACAAATATGGTAAAGAAAGCCCTTAAACACAGAATATGAATATATTGCATAGATCCACGAACGTCCAGGGTGCTTCAAAAATAACTACGGAACAATTCTGCAATTTAGAACTAAGAATAAATTGCACAGTATGTAATAATAATAATAATAATAATAATAATAATAATAATAATAATAATAATAATAATAATAATAAATAATAATACCGGTAATGAGTCCATGCTAGTGAACTACGGAAGAAGCAGTTAACGTCTTGCATAAGATCATCATTGACATATGGGAGGAAGAATCACCACCAGAAAACTGGAAGGCAGCTTTAATCTATCCTTTTCATAAGAAAGAAAATCCTACTGTCGATAGCCCTAAAAATACTTTGCCGTGGTTTCCCGTTCCCTTCCAACTCCTAGCACTTTCCTGTCACTTCGTCGCATAAGATCTATCTGTGTCGATGCGACGTAAAAAAACAAAGAAAAAGGACAGGAACAAGAAGAAGGAAGTATCAAAGATGTAATTACCTACCGAGCAGCAGCATACAACGAGTAGAACAGCAAGCTGAACGCTCGCCGCTTGGAGAATACTAACGAGGTTAAGAGCAGGACTACAATCTTAAGAAAACGATAATAATATCAGAGGTTGAGAGGCCGAACATACCTGTGTACATTTATAGACTTCAGAAAGTTACACGACTCCTCTGACCGCGATGATTTGATTCACATAACTGCGGAAATGGGAGTCGATGAATAACCGCTAGCGGTAATATGGGCAATCCTCAGTAACACCAAGTCCAAAGTAAAATTCCAAGCACGTTTCTCTACATCCCTTGAGATTAAAATAGGAGGTGGACAGGAAGATGGACTCTCGCTACTATTGCTCTATTGCGTCCTGGAAAAATTAGTCAGGAATGACGTCAGATGCTACAAGACAGAAACTTGTTAAAATCTTTAAGGATTCGGACGAAGAAGACCACAGTGGAAATGAACTGTTTAGCTTTCGCGGATGACGTAGCAATAACGGCAGAGAATTCTGAAACTGCGACAGAAAAAATATAATATGCTGAAAGAAGTATTTGAACACACTGGCTTGCGGACATCCTTTGAAAAGGCCGAAGTATTGTCGAACATCAAAGACACCAAATACACAGAAAATCCGGAACAATAAGCTGTGTGCGTACGTTTCAATACCTTAGTGAGCGGATCAAATCCACAGACTAAATACAGAGGCCTTAGCGGCCAGAGGAAAAAGAAAATTGGAGGTAGCTCATCAAAGCAGCCGGAACATGTACGACAAAAAGGTGATTTTCTATAAATAAAAAAATCGTCATTACAACACTGTCATTTCTCTATAAATCAGGATGCCTTATCCGCTCTCAGACATGTGCGCTTGCTAAATTAGTGCAAACTACAAATACGGGATCAACAAAAGAAAATCCAGACAAAATATCTACTGTAAGGGAGAGAAGATCACGGACAATGCGCAAACGCAGAGCTCGCTTCTACGGTCACGTACGCCGGAAGGACGACTCTAGATGGACAAAACGTATTTTTAACTATTTTTATTCAAAATTATGAAAAACAATTCCGTGGCACGTTACCGTTGAGAAAGACCTCGAAGAAATAGGCCTACGATCAGAAGACGCGCACAAACGGGACATTTTCAGAACAGGCATCGTGAATTTTTGGACTCTGCAAGATGAAAAATGGACAACTGGGATGGCAATTTTACAATTTTGCTTTTACTTCGTACCGACACAGTATGTCTTATGGCGACCATGGGAGAATAAAGGGCTAGGAGTGGGAAGGAAGCCCCAGCATTTGCCTGGTGTGAAAGTTGGAAACCATGGAAAACCACCTTCAGGGCTGCCGACAATAGGTTTCGAACCGTACGGCAAGTAGGATGAACGCCGTGGTCGACCCAGAGAGCTAATGAAAATGAAAAATGAATAAACGCCACAATGTGAAATGAAACTTATCGTGGTCCCTGTTTGGTCGATTAGCGAATAATAAATAAATAAATAAATAAATAAATAAATAAATAAATAAATAAATAAATAAATAAATAAATAAAACTACCAAAAGAGTTGGCTGAGCGGTCCGAGTCACGTATCTGTAATTTTAAATCCGGGAAATAGTGGCCTCGAACCTCAAGATGGTATCCGTTGGTTTCCCATTTTCACTCCGAGCAAATACCAGACCTGTAGTTTAATTAAGGCCACGGTCACTATTTTTCTCAGTCCAAGCCCCCGTCCTAAACTCATCGCCACGATACTTGTCGGAGTCAGTGTGACCTAAAACCGATAGCAAATAATAATAATAATAATAATAATAATAATAATAATAATAATAATAATAATAATAATAATAATAATAATAAACCAATGCAAACCATACCGCATGATGCTACAGCCTTGAAGGCCTTAGACCTACCAGGGTGCAGTCCCAGCATTTGTATACTCTTAAAAAGGCAAATAAAGAAAAAACATCTTCAGGGATGCTGATAGTGGGGTTCGAATCTACCACGCAAACTAACAACCATACGGCTCGACCCGCGCAGCCAACCCGCTCGGCGGTTTTCTTTGTATTTATATTTACGAAACAAATTGTCGTGTAACATTTCCTTTTTCTGCTAAGCACCAATGGTCTCAAAAATTTGCTGTCTTACTGCTAACAACACGGCGTTTTGACGATGAATGCGACAGTTTTGTACTAATAATATCTATATAATCCTACTACCAAATTCAGCGCTAACTCCGGTGGTAGTGCGTTGAGTTGTATGACTTCCTACCACTCAGCGTAATGAACGAATGAATGAATTGATTAATTAATAATTGGTATTCAGGAGCAGCGGTGCCATTACCTTTTATTGGATGTGCCAGGTGCTCCTGGGCTGCTGCCAATGACGATATAACGGCCGAGCACTAGTATCGATCACGTGATGTCCTCAGAGGAAGCACGAGGAGGGATGAGGGTACTTAACTCGTAATATAATTGCTTTTACTTTACAACGTGTTCCTTTCTACAAGGAGAACTAACAGATAACGAAGACTGCCACACTGGAGCCAATTAATGTGCTAAAAATTTAATATACGAAAAGTCTTTCCAAGAGATGTTAAAATTACAGATGATAATATCGAGATAGCTGTTTATAACATCTGTTACTGGATTTACTAGATAATTTTCGGCCTGAGTAGCAATCTGAAAAGCGGAGTCCATAGTGTGGAGAAGAGCGATTTCGTCTAGTTTTCGGAAGGTAAATCTACCTGGATACCTATCTGGAAATTCCTTCGAATGGATTTTTTTTTTCTTTCGAGATATTAGAGATTTCATTTTCAAACACCATCAGAAACTCGTCATATAAGGCAACTGTTTCGTAGCACAGTGGACAAGGCGCTAGTTCCGTAATGTAAGGTACGCTGGTTAAGTCTACAGTTAAACCATTTTTCATTTAATTTAATAGTGAAATTATTTTATTTCCTGCCAGTGTTTACTGATAATTTATTTCATTCTAACGTTCAAGCATAACATCACTTTCTATAAATAGCACATACAAAAAACAATTTTTAAAGTTCAAAAATATTAATGAAGACATTTTAAAGAATTATAGAGAAGTTTCAGGAGGATTGTGAAAAGCTAGCATGGCTTAATGGTGGAGTGAGAACCGAGAAGACGGGGAGGGCCTTTGCCAGAAGAGAGAAAGAAAGCGCCGATTGATAGACCCAAGAGATATTGGCAGGACGTGAAAGCCGGCAAACTAACAGATCTACTGGATAGTGAAAATAAGAGTGGTTGTTAACACGCCGTCCATAGAGGACCAATTCGAATGTTAAAAAGCAGAGAACCGAGCTCGATAGCTGCAGTCGCTTAAGTGCGGCCAGTATCCAGTATTCGGGAGATAGCAGGTTCGAACCCCACTGTCGGCAGCCCTGTAAATGGTTTTCCGTGGTTTCCCCATTTTCACACCAGGCAAATGCTGGGGCTGTACCTTAATTAAGGCCACGGCTGCAAAAAAAAAAAAAAAAAAAAAATCGAAAAGGAAAACGAAAAAAGAAAGATTTAATGACGTGCACATTACATTACGGGGCATTCACGTTGTCCTCTGTGCTACAAGAACGCTTAGAATTGATGTTTTAAAACTATTATTCATTACAATTTGCTCTACGTCACTCCGAAACAGATAGGTCTTATGGCGACGACAGAACAGGAAAGGGCTAGGAGTGGGATGGACGCAGCCGTGGCCTTAATTAAGGAACAGCCCCATCATTTGCCTGGAGTGAAAATGGGAAACCACGGAAAACCATCTTCAGGGCTGCCGACAGTGGGATTCGAACCCACTATCTCCCGAATACTGGATACTGGCCGTACTTAAGCGACTGCAGCTATCGAGCTCGGTTGTTTTAAAAATGAACGCCAAAATATCAAATAATAAAGCACATCCGAGGACACTTCAAAATATCTTGATATTGCGCCCACGTAATTTAGTCTCGCGGAAGTTCGACAAAATTGGTGTCCGCCATATTGTAGACTCCCCTATCCGTTTAAAAACCATCCTCTATGTAGATCAAATATTTTGGACTCTAATATTTTACAATCTTTTAATTAACACTCGGTAATGGTACATTTAATGGCTTTTGATGGCAATGTCAAGTGATGATCTTCAATTGTCAGCGAGCCTTGTACCTGATCCGCGCAGGCCCATTTATTAACACAAATTAAAGAAGACAGTTAACAAAAACTGCTACGTTTAAGAAACAAAAATTAGAAGAAGTCATCCAGTGCATTCAGATACCCTCCGTACTGCTTCACGAGCGCCATATACCGTCCGAAAAGAAGGATCGTGACTGTGAAAGCGTTTGTTTTTCACATGGTTTCTTTTAATTGGTTTTAATTCGTACTGACAATGATAGATCTTATGGCGACGATGGGATAGGGAAGGCCTAGGAGTAAGAACGAAGCGGCCGTGGCCTTAATCACGGTACAGCCCCAGAATTTACCTGGTGTGAAAACTGGAAACCACGGTAAACCATCTTCAGGGCTGTAAATACAGTGAGTTTCTCTCATCGGTTGGCCGGCAGCCGCTCCCAGCTTATCTGTCTCCCGTTACGCAGCACGGGAATGCCCGCACTTCGCAGTTCAGGTCCGTGCTTAGAACGTGTTTTAAATGTTGATCTATCGCTCCAACCGTTCTTGAGTTTCGAAGTGTTACTTCGGGGTATAATTCTCGTAATACCTCTACATGTGTACACGGTAGAGGAAAGGGTATTTATGTACGATAATTATCTGAAAACAGAGTCTTGCAGGGAAGTCGTTAGGCGATTTGTAACAATTTCCAGATGTACGCCCTCCACATAGGAAGACCGTGCAGAAAATCGTAAACAAAGTGAGAGGAACGGGCTCTTTACTCGATAAGAAGCGAAGTGTTAAAAAACGCGTACTCAACGATGAAAATAGTAAATGAAATCGCAGAAAGATTAGAACATACGCCTACAAAATTCCTAAGACGACTTAGACAACAAGCCGGGGTTTCGAATAGCTCTACATGGCGGGCCACGAAAATGTTAAAAATCTCCTGTCGTAAGGTACGAGCTTATTTTCCTTTTTTAATTAATAATCATCTTAATTCTTATATTCAAATTTTAATTGCTATCGTATGTCACACACGGATAAAGTGAGCGAATTGCACTCCATGTTGCTATGCCGCGGAGCGGGGAGTGATGAGTCAACTGGAAGCAGATAAGCCTCGGCGCGCCTGCCGGCCAACTGGTGAGAGAAGCTTACTGTACTTCAATAATTCTTCAATACCGGGACGCTTCCACCTGATGGCTTGACGCGAGTTTTGAAGGGTTCGGAATCGCGGCTGTATTTGCTAATTGCCCACACAAACAAACGACAATGCCAAATGCCAACTCCTGCAGAGCATTGATGGTATATTCTTGCCTCTTCCCTCCATCCCTTCGAAATCTCAATGAATCAGCGCGCACTAGAACGAGCTGTAGGGCCCGACCAGGTTTAATTTGATGTCACTTGACTAAACCCAGATTTTGGATTCAGAATTTTAAGGTTATTGAAGTAACAATTCTACCAAAATAACAAGCATCAAACTGCAAGGAATGAACACCATTCGCCATCGATGCCAGCAAATATTGATCCTCACCATTAAGTTTCTTACAACCAAAATACCTTATGATGTGATACATCCACATCTGGCTGAGATTCCAGTCGTAGGTTGAGAATCGCCTATTATGAGTAAGGCATTTCATAGTCAGCTTTGATAAATGTGAAGAAGGTACCAGGTTTTAACATTTCTTCTCCAACGTTTATGAATATCCTATTCAATTTAGCATATCTTTCTCTCAGTTAGTTGATTGCTTTCAAGTAAGGCGTGAACCAGACATGTAAGAATCATCCTGGCAGAGGCTCAATCTCTCTCGCTCTGTAGATTATAGCAAAGCAAACATACAGTAACAATACAGAGAGGATATGAATATGCAACGGCAAGGTGCGATCCCGGAACTACAAGATTGTAACATGGTCAGAGGAGCTCCCTCGCTATCTGTGACAAATGGCCACGCCATGTGCAGACGGGATACTACAAGCTCCAATGTCCGGCTTGAGAAGAACTGGAAGGGGCCTGTGTTCTGGAGAAGATGAAGGATGAAGGGGAAGCTCCAAGTTTGGGAACTAAGCCTGGACATAACAAGAAGATATATATTCCGTATACATTTTCCGCATCCGAAATTAGTTCCTGCTTCTGTAAAGAGAAGCCTTAAATTTTATTATTATTATTATTATTATTATTATTATTATTATTATTATTATTATTATTATTATTATTATTATTTTCCAAAATCCTATATTACAGTACATTCACGAGTTTTACTTATTCGAAAAGCTGCATTGAGCAGTTCTCACTTGTAATACCAACAGAGGAATTAACAAACGCAAATTTTGATAATGTAATGTAATGTAATGTAATGTAATGTAATGTAATGTAAGCATAAGAAACAAGACCCACTACATATAAATAACTTTTCAAATCGCAAACCAAGAGAATATCCTCGTCCATGGCCAAGAATTCGTAGGTCAAGAAGGCGACAAATAATTTCACATTACGTTTAAAGAGATTATTTACACTGCTCTGATATCCACAAGTCAGAAAATACAGCCCAACATACCTATGGAAACATGGATAGATCATATAAGAATAGTAATTTGCTCAAAAGAAACAAGACCCATGATTAAGACACCTATGACTCCACAAGCTGATGAGATCTTCACCACGGATGAAATTGCGAAAGCGATACAGAAAATGAGGAATAACAGAGTACCAGGAGTAGATGGAATAAGAAGTGAACACTTAAAGCAGACAGCACAAGAATACTTACCGATATGGACCTCCCTTCTAAATAAATGTTTAGAATTAGGAAGTATACCAGACGAATGGAGAAAGTCAACAATCAAGCTATTATACAAGGGAAAAGGAGACACAGAGAACCCAAACGCGTATAGAGGAATAGCGTTGGAATCTACATTACTGAAACTCCTAACAGGAATCCTCGCCAAAAGGCTGGCAGAGAAGCTAGAACCCCTTCTACCAGAGGAACAGTTTGGTTTTAGAAAGGGAAGGTCCACGACTCTGGCAGTAGAAAACCTGTTGGAACAAATAAAACAGACGATAGAAAGACCAAAAGGAAAACTATATGTGGTTTTTGTTGAATACTCAAAAGCCTTCGATACGGTCAACAGAAAGGTATTAATAGATAAACTGGAGGAACTAATTGGAAGAACGAGCACAACGACCCTGATATCGAATATACTGGCAGAAAACTACATACAGATAGATGATGGAATAGGCATATCTGACTGGCTGTCGCAGACGGTGTCCTCCAAGGCGATCCACTCAGCCCTATCCTGTTTAATGTTCTGACGAACGATGTCACCAAAGAAATGGCAGGAACATGCACATACGTATACGCTGATGACGTGGCCATCGCAGCGACAGATATAGATAAACTGCAAGTATCGCTAAACACACTATGTGAATGGGCAGAGAGAAACGACATCCAGATAAACGAAGAGAAGACGGAATTGGTAGTATTTAGGAAAGGAGGAAGACTCACTGAAGCAGAGAACATCAAATGCAATGGCAAACTACTCAAGAGGGCTAACAATTTTAAATATCTAGGTATCACAATTCAAACAACGGGAAAGAGTTTCAGTTTACATATAAGATCTAGAGCAGTGGCGGCCACTAGGGCTATGAATGAAATCAGGAACATCACACAACTATCGATCAGCACAGCTATGGACTTGTTTAGGTTAAAGATACTACCTGTTCTGACGTATGGACTAGAATTAGTGGCAGAATACCTCACGTACAAACAGCTGGAAGAATTGGAGCGAGTAAAGGCTACATGCCTGAAGAGAATTTTAGGAGTCCCGCAGAATGCAAGATCGAGGCTAGTGTATGAGCTTACCAGGGAGACTTTCTTGATAGAGGATCTGAGATGCGAGCTCATACTTCAAGCTAGTACCAGCTTCAAACAGCTTATACAAGATCTGCATGAGAAGAAAAACAACATACCAGAGGACTTCTATGCAACATCTGCTATGCAAGACAGGACCTGGATGGAAGCTAATCATGATACGCGACACGTGACGACGAGATTGGCGATCCATGGTTTCCACCACAAGTTGTGCTGCAACAAATTATTTCACGAACCAAATGACGAATGTGTGTGTGAGTTGTGCTTGGAATTCTGTGATAGATACCATATTGTAAAATGCAGGAATAGACAGAAATCCATCGTAGCTTATAGCAAAGAAAAGTAATGTGTATGTAATGTAAATGTAATGTAATGGTATTCTGCACGGCATGTGCGCATTTTTCAATAAATAAAATAATAATAATAATAATAATAATAATAATAATAATAATAATAATAATACCGCGATACACGTCCTCCGGCCAGTTAAAATGCGCGCCTTTTATAAGGCAATCTATGTAATCTGTCACTGACGTTATGCCAGATACTTTGGTTTTTAATCGTTAGATATCTCTGTCATCGGTTTTGTTGCTCCCCCTAGCGGGTCGAAATCGAATTAATTTAGTAGAAAATTTGTACTGTAGTAGGTGGCAAGCCTTAAGATTTGAAGATTGTTTTGTCAATGTGTAAAAGTTGTCAACACTTCTGCTGGTTCCTTCTTCAATAGCTATCAACCAATCAGAAATTTGTAAATATTTTCGTTAGCTAATTAAAATTGGGAGTGTATACAGGAATCCAGCTCAACTGAAAAGAGTTCTGGAAACTTCCCCTCTAAATACTATAAAAGCTGGGCGCTTTAGGGCCGTTTTGTCATCTTCATCGCTCCAGTTTATTGAGTGCGGAGTGTCCTAATGGAGGCAGGGGCCGCGGGCAGCATTTGGAAGGCTCAGCAAAGCAAAATAATGGCAGAATTTTCATAACATGTGATAGCTACGGCAGATAGCCTGAGGGGAAGGTTTCAAACTTCTTTTATTTATGTAAAGTTCCAAATTTGGTGGTTTACATGTAGAATTTCGGCAAGACTGAGGACTTTGTTCTATTTTCTACTTGGAAACGTGTAAACTAAGGGAACAAATGTTGATACCCACTCGAACTGGAATGGGGCGTCTAAGATTTCTAAACCTCAAAAGTTCTTAACACTATTTTCGCACTTAATGTTTCTTATTTAGTCATCCCTCTGTAGAATAGGCTTAGGCTATGTATCATTGGGCCATAAGCCCACTTAGGGCTTTTAACCATTTCTATAAGGAGGGCAAGAGTTTAGCCTCCTATTCTTCTGTTAGTGACCGATCACGTATAACCTTTTCCTTTTACACTAAGGCCAGGTATACGGGCAATCTTGCCCCTGTCTATTAAATAATAGTTTGTAGTGTGAAGTTCCTTTTAGGAACAGTAAGTTATAACTCTGTTGAAGCCTCCGTGGCTCAGGCGGCAGCGCACCGGCCTCTCACCGCTGGATACCGCGGTTCAAATCCCGGTCACTCCATGTGATATTTGTGCTGGACAGGTTTTCTCCGGGTACTCCGGTTTTCCCTGTCATCTTTCATTCCAGCAGCACTCTCCATTTCATTTCATTTAATTTCATTTCATCTGTCAGTCATTCATCATTGCCCCAGGAGTGACAGGCTTCGGCATCCGGCTCATTTCCTATCCCCACCGCTAGATGGGGGCTTCATACATTCCATTCCTGATCCGGTCAGATGACTGGAGACAGGCTGTGGATTTTCATTTTCAAGTTATAAAACTGTTGAGCAGAATATAAGCCCAAACCAGGGCTACGTGACTGTAAATACCTTATTTGAAGATTGTCAGGTAAAACCTTGTGCCCTGATGAAGAGTCGGGGGAAAAAATCAGGTAAGTAACTTTTTCATCGAAATTGAGATATTGCTACAGTCCTCTTCAGTGTGATCATGCGCATCTACTGAGAGGTCGGAAATGGAAAAAAAAAAGCAGGCGAGTCACGATAAATTAGCACTCAAAGTTTCACTGTTAGGGGAAAGAACTAGGGAAGTCAAGCACAAAAGTTGCATTTTCTCTAGTTGTACAAATACTGACTCTCCTGCCTTTTTCCCCTGACCCTTCCTGTAAGAAATTTATGCCTTTGAGAGGCTGGACTATATTAACTTTTGGAGCTCAGTCTCCTAGGCTATGTAAGTTAGTGGAACAAACATTTCTCTTATAAAATAGTGTGTCTGTTCGGAGCTATAATGCTCATCCATTTGCATATTATCGTGTCGATAATTCTCTAATTTTTGTACCTGATTTTCGGACTTACAGTCCGCTGTTGTTATCGGAGCTGATGAGCTCATTGTTATTCTATTTAACTGTTATTTATTCCAATCTTCTGTCTGTCAAATTCTAACCTTAAAAAATGAAAGACCCACGAACTACTTTTTTACGGCTTTTGAAGACAATGAAATGCCAGGATTTCGTCCTACAGTGTTCTTTTACGTGGCGGTGAATATACTGAACGAGGCACGCGTATTTAAATAGCTTCAAATACCACCGGGCTGAGCCGAGATCGAAACCGTAAAACCTGGGATCAGACCATTCTAACGTCTAAACCACTCAACCTGGCCCTAAATAAGCAACAGTCAAAAAAGTTGAATGATAAATATCGAACATAGAATACATGGTATATGAGAGACCAACATTGCTTATAAGATACATGGCTACTAAACTCCAAAGCACTACAGCCCCGATGGACATTGGCTTACCAGGCGACCGCTGTTCATCCCGAAGGCCTGCAGATTATGAAATGACGCATGGTCAGTACGAAGAATCCTCTCGGCCGTTATTCTTGTCTATTTTTAAACCGGGGTCACCATCTCACCGTCAGATAGCTCCTTAATTGTAATCACCTAGGCTGAGTGGACCTCGAACCAACCCTCAGGTCCAGGAATCGAACCCGGGGGGAGGCAGGCACGGTAACCCAAGACTGCGGGGCCGCCATGCATGACTACTACTTTAGGGAGAGATCGGGTTCGTTGCATACACAAACGTCGCTTAATTTGATGTTCAGACGGGCTTAAATTCCACGATGTGTGTGTAGTACTCAAGAACCATACTAGGGGTTTGAAATGTCACCTAGTGCTATTTTATATGACAGGAATCTACTGCACAAAGGAGATGAAAATTAGATTTCTCATCTGCCAACGAGCCAATGAAATTCCTACACATAGGAAAACCGAGTTGTTCATTTTGCATCAATGGTTAATGAAGATCAGAGCATTACGGTCGTACTCCTGTGTTGAACTTACTGAGCGCATGACAACAGCGGGAGGACAATACGGTATTCTACGGAACACAAATATTTGTCAACGCTATTATTAGATTGACTATTACTTTGGTTTGTGCGTGTGCTGTTTGCTCCCAGACAGTTTAAGGGCAGAGCAGAAATCACATATAATACCTTGCTAACACATCACACGTATAAAATTCTATTTTAGAATTATAAATCCTTGAATCAGCTCAACTCCACCTATATAAAACTCAACATATGTATATATGTATTTTTTTTAACCGTGTTTTTCACAGCATGCCCCATTACATGATAGTAACATTACACGTTTGAAGTAATCATATTACAAATGTAACTTAATTTTCTAATTACAAGTGAGATACATTATTAATTCTATGGCTGATATGACGTGTAGACAAAATAATAATGTAAACAAAACTATATCCTTCTTTTACAGTTGTTCAGATACTATTGAGTTCGTGGACTGTTTAAAATAATCTTTGACTAACCTACTTTTTCTCACTTGCCATGTCTCTGTACCTAAAATATATTTAATTAAAACGCTTCTTTCTCTCTCAAGTAATTCACAATGAAATAATAATGGTCAACAGTTTGATCACTGGCATTACATGGACATATGGGACTATCTAAAATGTTAAAACGGTGAAAACAAGCTTTTAATTTTCCATGACCCGTTACCATGTATATTACTGGTGTCCGGTTTAAACTCGAGAACTAGAGGATCTCCAGGGAAAGGTTTCCGAATATTAAATGTAGAACTGTAATAAAAGAAAACCGAGCAGTACGGGATTCTGCAAAAAAAAAATAAAAAAAAAATAAACGATGAATATGACGGCACGCAAAAGCTTTCTCGGCTTACGCTGCCTAAACCGTTAAAGATACCCACAAATTACAAGTATAAGCATTGTAGAGCATAAAACGGTTAAAAAAAGAGACCGGAACATCACATCCCTGTCTTTAAAAAGTTCACCCACAATAAAAGTTTTAATGTTTGTGAAAAGCAGAAACGCTCCATTACGCACGGGAAAGCATTCCTGAGGCTCGGTTTAACAATGTATACCCTCAGATTACGTGTAAGTATTGTCGAGTATTTTAAAAGTTCTACGATAAAGTCAGTGAGAGGAGCCCTCAACTAAATAGCTACATTTTTGCACGTCTTCGCCGACGTAAACCAAATGTTTGCGAGTCTCTATTTTAAAACAATACCAGGGGCAAAAGCATAATTTCCATGCAGGTGGAGACGAGGAAAAAATATTTATTAACAAACAGCAAATAATACCATTCTAACTTCTACATTTCCGGAAATATAATAATTCGTCATTGAGTGACAAATCATATCAAACCTTTGAGTATGTTTAAGATTAGTCAGCATTCGAAATATTACCTCCCGTACGTTTTCGTCTAACCTCAGAAAGTCAACATTTACCCCCGGTTTATTCAAAACCATTTCACTACAACGGCTGAAACAGGTATGCTTTTCTGTTACACTTTGTGATATTTTACTTAACTCAAAAGGCACAATCACTTGGATTCGCCAAACATGGTCGGCGGGGGTGGAGCCACAGGTAAAAGCTAGACAAGGATAAACAGTAAAGAGCTCTCTACTTTATCCACATAAATACTATTTAAAATTTTGTCTGTATTCCCGGAAATTTTGGCTTATATTTCGCCTACGTTTTTTAACTTACCAAGAATGACAACCAATTTCTAGCACTTGTTACAAATGGTGAGCGAAAATATTTCGACGAAGAGTGCATCTCATCTTCAGCCTACTTCTCTAACGCCACATTTCAAAAGCTTCTATTCTCTTTCTTTCTTTCTTTCTTTCTTTCTTTCTTTCTTTCTTTCTTTCTGAGCTAGTTATTGTCCGTGCTTCACTTCAATACAGCGCACCTAAAGAGACATATGGCATTTGTTTTCTATTTCTGGGAGCGAAAGTGGCAGGATATATAACTAACCAATCTATTTCACACGAATAGCGGAAGCCTTTACCTTCCACTCCTAAAGATATTTTTTGTAATCTGTACGTAATAATGTTATTTGTTTTACTTCCCACTGATCATTTTTACTGTTTTCGGAGAGGCCGTAGTACTGAAATTTAGTCCTGAAAGAGATATTTTATGTGCCGTAAAATCTATCGATAAAAATCTGACCTACTGGAGTATCTCCAAATTCTACTGGACTCAGCCAGTATCGTCAACTTGGGTCCGGCACTTTTCAAGCTGAGTTACTCAACTTAATATAAGCCCTGTACGGAGATGACATTACTATATTACCGATCAAATTTAGGGCTATAAATATCTCACTGCTTATATTATTCTCCACTTTCCTTCTCGAGTTCAGTTCCTCGCTGTATCAATATAACATTTGTCTTGCAACGTCCGAGATATTGAACCCCAGGTGCAGCTGTGAAATGCCGACATATAACCGTCCGAGGCACGGAGACACGGGCATTTCTTTTACGCCCTAGATGATGTCTTGAGCCGGAAAAGAAAAGAGAAGTAAAGTAGATCGATAGAGCCTTGAGCATGCATTTTCAGCAAACAACAGTAGCACGTCCATTAGGACCGCAGGGAAAAAAAAAGAGATGGAAAGGGAAGGATAATGAGACACGCTACTGGTGCTGGTGACGTTAAGAAATTGCTGCCCACAGTGGAATAAATGAGAGGCGTACTGCGCTCGTAATTAAGACACCATAGTTCGTTCGACGGCACCTCTTGGGGTTAGCGCGTGCATAAGGAAGTCTTCCTTCGTACGCTGCTCACAAACATACAGATTGGTAATGTTGGTGTTGTGATGAAGTATCTTTGTTTTTTCAAAATACAAGCTGTTTTAATTGTCATTGACGGGTTAGATTTTGTTCAATAGCAACAGTATCACCATTTGAGGAAAACTAGGTAAACGACTGATGGAGAATCTGTCATGGCTGACAGCCGTAAATGCAGATCAATGGTGATTGACTTAGCGGACTTGAATGGCCGCAAAACAGACAGAGCATTCGCCAATTAAAAATAGTCACTCGTTATTGACTATAGCCAGTGTCATCTGCCCGGTTTCTTGGTCGAATGGAGAGTATCGAGGTCCTCACTTCAGAGGGCCCAAGGTTCGATTCCCAGCTGAATCGAGGATTTTAATCTGCCTGGGGTACTGACTATTTGTGTTACTCTCAATACATACAACCAACTACCATAGAAATACACAACACTGAATTCATTCCTCTCGTATAAGGTTGGTGTTCCATTCCAGACTAATACAAGAACCTTAATCCTGGTCTAGTAGGTTGAACGGGGCTCTCTCAAGTTGGTGAGGTTAAAAAAAGTCTTGATGCGAAAAGTAGTGGATCCGAGCAAGAAAGCCTAGGAAAAGCTGAGGAAATCATCACGCTGACAATATATCACAGGATGGTTGGCCATTTGCACTTCCTCTTAACAAACATCACAACCACTATTCCAATATCTGATAGGGAAGCAGATATATTCCTTCAAACTTTTATGCAGAGGTTCCACGTTCGGTTCCAGACTTTAACATTTTGTGTGGTCCATGGGTTCAGTTTCTGGTTTCTTTTCAGGAGAGGAAGAGTTTTATCCCTCGAAGATCAGTAGTATCGAGCACAGACAAGGACTGACTGGATACCAATAGATCCTACGGAAAGTTTAAGGACACCTGCATATTTCATTAACATGATTCCTGCCTTTAAACTCTTCGTCTCAGGCATACAATTTTTTACAGGGAAATATAACATATATAGAGGAACATTTTTTGAAATTTTCATGAAAATATCACACTCTGTTTTGAAATTATTTAAGTTTCTGTTTATAAATACTGGACAGAAAAGAGCTATTTCTATTACTTGATGAGATATGGAGAGTACAGTAGGATATTTATACTAAAACGTAACATAGAAGCGATCTCGGTAGCATGAGGGGGTCTCCTCTCCACCCAAGGTCAAAGAATGTTTTCTGTTTTCACCACTTCCTGTGTGTAAATAGTCTCTTAAAGATAAGTTGATGTGAAGGGATTATACCGCCATCTTGACCCACGACAACTTGGCTATGAACATGGACATTCTCATGGTTTTCAATATGGACAGTTGTTATTAGTAGGCTGTGCACCAGATCTTGTTATATTTTGTTATGTTTGTTATATTTTATTATGAAAGTTTACGCTTGTTAAATAGTCTGTTGACAGTGCAAGTGAAATTTGCTCACTGTAGCTGTATCTTGTGCTTCGTCAATCAATCAATCAATCAATCAATCAATCAATCAATCAATCAATGTTTAAATAAATAAATAAATAAATAAATAAATAAATAAATAAATAAATAAATAAATAAATAAATAAATAAATAAATAAATAAATAAATAAATAAATAAATAAATAAATATCCTTAACATAACAACATGAACTACGAAATAACAATTCTAATATGCTAAACATAATCTCTCTTCTTTGTAACACGTTTTTTACATAAAATTAATATTTATGTTATGTAATAATAAATGCAAATAAATAACAATATGCAACTTGGGCGGAGAGAATTTAGTTTTTCATTCGAGGAATTTAAGCAGTCGGCTAACGCGTCGTACTAACTCTTCATACTCTAACAAAAAGTCCCACTTGCATAAATAACTATTACCGGACACAAAGCATATCCTTCTTGCATAAGTATTTCGCAAATCACCTCCTGACATTGAATAACCAATTTTTCCCATATCTCTTCTCAAAACAAAATAATCTTCAGTTCCAAGCGTTAAAACGACCGCCAACGAACTTTCAAAAGAATACAATTCATAACAAAACTAGAACAGAGAAACAAACTGAGGCATTTAGAAATACCGACATTTCAAATTCATGGCCTCCAGGTTACTTAGCATACAGAGAGCGATATTGTATCAGCTCGTTGCAGAGTATTTGACAGATTAGTGCGTCGCGTTCATAACAAACTAAACTCTTAATTACTGGCAGGAGGAGGATTCCGAAGTCAAAAGCGATTACCCTTGATCAGTCCAGATAACTATCGACTAAAACCACTGGATAATCAACTACGTCTCGTCCAATTAAATGCATTATGCATCAGCTCTTCCCTAATTGGGTATTATATATACTTGTTTCCACCTAATTGTAACATGAGTACTAGACCGCCGCTTGATCCCACTTTCATTAACTCCAATGCTTCAAGAGCCCCGATATACACTATATGCGGAGTTCAAAGTAAACAGATAAGGCAGAGTACGATACATACGCTCAGAAAATTAATTAGTTCGCCTTTGAAAAAGATTTCACTACCGCGAAATTAATTGCGCTCCAGTCCCTCTATGTGGATGTTTAAATATAGTACCTTAAGGAGATACGCTAATCCTCTTGAGAAGAATATCAAAGAAGTTCAAGGTATCAACAAGAAACACTTAAAATATTTCAACATATCTTTATTTATATCAATATCCTAACAAAGAAGTATTATGAACTTCAGAGGAAATATTTTTAAATAAATACTTAATATTAAATTGCCATCCTTGTGGTGTAAGGGAAGCGTGCTTGCCTCTTCCACGGAGATTCTGGGTTCATTTCCTGACTATTTCATCTGGCTGGGCAGCAATCATCCATGCAGGCCAAACGCCTTTATCCTCTATATACGCAACGGAATTATATTTTACTTTCTGGATATAAAAATGGTTTGGCAGCTTAATTTTACACACCGAGGGCCCATTTATGAATACTGGTAACCTTCGTAAATGATATTTTGCCCTGAAAAACCATGTGGTGTAAGAAAGGCCTTGGTTCAGGGAGTACCGCGTTTGATCCCCGACCGAGTCGGGGTGTTTAGCCACGTCTATTAATTCCCCTGGCTCGTGGATTGGGTGTTTGCGTGTTTGGTTCGTGAACGATAGGCAACGGCTAGTAAGTGGTCCTGAGATTCGGGACACCAGTTGTTCCGAAATAGGAGTGGGAGTAGATATTCTGAGTGATGGCCCGCCTTTTGCGCAGGCTGCTAGAACTATACAATCCACCGTCCCTAACTCGTTATAGGAGAGATTCTCACTGGAACGACGTGTAAGTAAGGCAGCATCCTGCATCACAGTTACAGAGTCCCACTTTCATTTGACAGGCGAGGGACTTCGAAACAACTTGGCGAATGAAATGGAATTCTATGGTGATCTATACATATTAATGAGGCTTATGGAAGAAAGACAGTAGAACTGGCAGAGTCAGATGCGTCTGGATGTGTTAGAAGTTAATGATATTCGGGTAAGTGGGGATAACGAGGAAGAGATAGAAATAATTAAGTATTCGTAAATGAACGAATAATATGAGTAGATTTAGCTGTTAGAGGAATTAAGACGAGAATTGTTGCAGTCTATTCGCCGTGTGAGGGTGCAGATGAAAGTGCTAACGGGCGATTTCAATACGAAAGTTGGAAAGAGAACTGAAGGATATGGCAATGTGATGGGTAAATATGGCGATGATATGGAAGCTAATGGGAATGGAAAGCGTTTACTGGACTCCTGTGCTAGTGTGGGATAGTAGTTACGAATATATTACTCATACATTCCTCACCGCTACGTATGGGAGGGTACGGACACCAGACTTTTAAAAGACCATATCACAACAGAATTTGAATTCAGGAAATCTGGTATGAATCTGCGGGTAGTCCGGGAATTTTTCGATGATACAGACCACCATCTGATCTGTAGTGAACAAAGTATCACTAGGCTTAAGGGTAGAGCAAGTGAAAGTGCAAACGAATAAGGTAGAAAATGTACAGGACGAGGAAATTAGATTGAGTACATGGATATGATTAGTAAAAAGTTCCAAAAAGTATACAATAAGCAGGTTTAAGATATGGATAGAGAATGAGTAGCATACAGGGATGCTGTAGTAGAAACAGCAAGGAATGCTTAAGAACAACTGGGTGTAAAGTTGGGAAAAAGAAATATCTTGGTGGAATGATGAAGTGAGGAAAGCTTGTAAACGTAAAAAAATAGCTGTACCAGAAATGGTTCCAAACAAGGACAGATGCAGACAGGAAATTGTACGTAGATGAATGAAACAGAGTGAAAAAAATAAGTGATGAACCCAAGAAGTCATGGGAAGATTTCGTTAATAACTTAATAACATGGAAAAAGGCTTGGTCAAGCAGCAGGAAAACCTTTCAGGACAGTAATAAAGAAGCTTAGAAAGGGAGGAAAATGGGAAACTAATAGTGTTTGGGGTTATTCAGGCGAATTCATAGTAGATCTAAAGAAATCCCTGGACAGGTGGAAAGAATATTTTGAAAATCTTCTCGACGTAAAAGGATATTTCTGTTGAAATCGCAAACAACCGAGTTCACGGCCAGGAGGACTATGATGTCAGTGAAATTACGCCTCAGGAAGCGGAAAGGGATGTAAACAAACTCCGTCATAAAGCAGCAGGAAGAGATGAAATTACACCTGAAAAAATGATGAAATACAGTGGGGACGCAGGGATGAAATGGCTTCACAGAGCAATAAGGGATCAAGATCGATAGCTAAAGTCGCTTAAGTGCGGCCAGTATGCAGTATTCGGGAGATAATGGGTTCGAACCCCACTGTCGGCAGCCCTGAAGATGGTTTTCCGTGGTTTCCCATTTTCACGCCAGGCAAATTAACGCAAGTATCGAGCTAGAATTATTATTATACGATTATTATTATTATTATTATTATTATTATTATTATTATTATTATTATTATTATTATTATTATTATGACTTGTAATGTATGGCTATGAAGTGTGTACATCCATTTAGTATTAGTATTGCCCGACTCGTTCGTTGAATGGTCAGCGTAGCGGCCTTCGGTTCACAGGGTCCCGGGTTCGATTCACGGCCGGGTCGGGGATTTTAACCTTCATTGGTTAATTTCAATGGCTCAGGGACTGGGTGTTTCACTGTCCCCAACATCCCTGCAACTCATACACCTCACATAACACTATCCTCCACCACAATAACACGCAGTTACCTACACATAGCAGATGCCACCCACCCTCATCCGAGCGTCTGCCTTACAAGGTCTGCACTCGGCAAGAAATATTTAAATTTAAATTGAAAAAATTATTAGTATTATTATTGTTATTTACGTACTCGGATGATCGCAATGTTTGTGAGGTTATGCCATGAGACAAATACTGTATATAGACATTTATATGAGTTCAGTTAATGTAAGAACCCGTATATAATATATTATTACCTGTATGTATGATTTGTAATCCACTACAGTATTGTGAAACACACTGTAACATCCAGAATGGCACTAGATAGACGAGAACTATGGAGATTATTCTGTAATATATATGTATGTATTAAGCACTCTAGAATTCACGAGAAGGTATGTTGTAACAAATCTTTCTAGAAGCCTGGCCAGGCACCTATATAAGGAGGTGGTCTTGATGGTAGAGACGAGTTACTGTTTGGTAAGAGTTATGGTTTAACAGGAGTTATACTTGTAACCTCGTGTTGCGTTTGGCTAGACATGCTGAGGCAATCAGCAGTCAACTGTTTCAAGGTTGTAATCTCTGTGTGTTCCGTGATAGGCAGTTGTTAAAAGGGTGGTTTGTTGATGTTTCGGATTGAAGTGTTTTGTTCTGACGGCAGTGATTTAGGTTATGTGTACTTAATTTCTATATAATTGTCAATAAATAAATATGCCAACTGACGGCATTTTGTGTGCGTCTTTGCGGAAACTTCAAAATGCTGGGGCTGTACCTTAATTAAGGCTATGACCGCTTCCTTCCCAGTCTCAGCCCTTTCCTGTCCTATCGTCGCCATAAGACCTACCCGTGTCGGTGCGACGCAAAAGCAACTTTGTAACAAGAAGTAATAAAGTTAGCATGGAATGCTAGTAAAGCACGAATTATCTTCTGATTGGACGAAAGCAGTAATTCCACCTATCTATAAGCATAGGAACAGGAAAGACTGCAACAACTATCGAGATATTTCATTGATCAGTATAACAGGCACGGTGCTCAGTGGCATTCTGGAAGGGAGGGTGCGATCAGTGGTTGAGAGTAAGTTGGATGATAACTAATGTGGTTTCAGACCACAGGGGACTGTCAAGATCAGATTTTCAGTATGCGGCAGGTAACTGAATACTACGAAAGGAATAGCTCTATTTATGTTTCGTACATCTAGAGGAGGCATGTGGCAGATTACCGACGAAAATGTTTTACTCGTAATGGGAGATTATGGGATTAAGGGTGGATAATAAAACAAATCAAAGGCATTAATATTGGCAATTGGCCTGTAGTGGGAATTGACTTTATCATGAGTTCTTGGTTCAAAGTAATAACAAGGATTAGACAATGCTTCATCTTTATTGTTAATAGTTTAAATTATATAGAGTGGCAAGGAGGGATTTAGTTAAGTGGAAATGCAGTAAGCAGTTTAGCCTGTACTTGGTCATAATGGCAAATTGTGTTAAAAGTCTGCAATCTAGTATCTCGAATATAGGTGTAGTGAATATGATATGAAAATTAGTATTTGCAAGACTCAAGGGACGTCTGTAGGGGAGAAGCCTAAGATGATCGAATGTCAGGTCGGGAATACAAAACTGGAACAGGTAATCATTTCGGATAAGTATTTTCCCAGGATGGCCGGCCCAATGGTGTAGGGGTAGCGTGCCTGCCTCTCGCCCGGAAGCTCCGGGTTTGATTCCCGGCCAGGTCAGGGATTTTTCTCTCGACCTGAGGGCTGGTTCGAGGTCCACTCAGCCTACGTGATTAGAATTTAGGAGCTATCTGACGGTGAGATGGCGGCCCCGGAATCGAAAGCCTAGAATAACGGCCGAGAGGATGCGTCGTGCTGACCACACGACCCCTCGTAATCTGCAGGCCTTCGGGCTGAGCAGCGGTCGCTGGGCAGGCCAAGACCCTTTCAAGGACTTTAGGTGCCGTAGGGTTTGTTTTTTTTCGCCAGGATGGTAGTTTAGTAAGCGAGATTGATTCAAGGTGCACCAAAGCTAATCCAATGAACTCACCGTTGATATCAACGGTATTCTGTATGAAAGAAGTCACCTCCCGGACGAAACTATACTTACACCGGTCATTACTTTCAAAAGTAGCAGGGATAATGTACTCACAAAATGCATAAAGAAAAATCTGAAAATTCTGAAAGATTGTGTCGCTAATATATCGTAGTTCTCCAGACTTTTTACTGCGAATAAGGTAACTACTGCAATTGCAGATATCAAGCCAGGCAAAACACGAGGTTTGGATTACGATAATAATAATAATAATAATAATAATAATAATAATAATAATAATAATAATAAATGGCTTTACGTCCCACTTACTACTTTTACAGTTTTTGGAGACGCCGAGGTGCGGGAATTTAGCCACACAGGAGTTTTTTTACGTGCTAGTAAATCTATCGACACGAGGCTGACGTATTTCAGCACCTTCAAATACCACTGGATCGAGCCAGGATCGAACTTGCCGAGGTGGGATCAGAAGGCCAGCGCTTCAACCGTCTGAGACACTCAGCCCGACAGGTGTGGATGGTATTCACTCGGAATTTATCATTCATTGTGGGGATAGAGTTAGAGTATGGGTGTCCAACTTCTTCACGAACATCCTATAGAGTGTGCAATTACCAAAGTTATTCAAACAAACAAACACACATACACACATACATACATACATACATACATACATTATAGCCATTTTGAAGAAAGGCAAAACTACGGATAAAACAGAGAACAATCACCCTATTTCCCTGCTTAGTGTTACACAAATTACAGAAAAGCTCTTTCTCAATAGAATTGGCCCAGGGATGCTCAAGAAAAACTCAGTGGAGCAGGCAGGATTCAGACCGCACACAAGTACTACCGACCAAGTAATGTCTCTTTCAACTTTCACAGAAGCAGGCTGTCAGAGAAAGCTTAAGACATCGGTGGCTTTTATTGATCCGACGGCAACGTATAAGACACAATCTGGGAGGATGGCTTAACTTTAAGTTTCTGAAAGTGATACCATGTAAGACGACTGCCCGGATTTTGAATATATGCTACGTCAAAGACTTTTCCAAGTACATCTGGGGAATACTGAAAGCAGCAAAAGATCCCGAAATAATTGACTTCCCCAGGGCTCCCTTCTTTCTCCAATCGTATTTACCTTAGCATAAATATCTCAGATATGCCTGCAACACTTTCAAGAAAATTTGGTTATGGCGATGAATGGGCGCTTGCTACTAAAGTACAACTTTCGAGGAATCCAAGGTGACCCTAACGGACGACCTTTTTTTCTTGCTAGTTGTTTTACGTCGCACCGACACAGATAGGTCTTACGGCGACGATGGGACAGGAAAGGGCTAGGAGTGGGAAGGAAGCGGCCGTGGCCTTAATTAAGGTACAGCCCCAGCATTTGCCTGGTGTGAAAATGGGAAACCACGGAAAACCATTTTCAGGGCTGCCGACAGTGGGGTTCGAACCTACTATCTCCCGAATACACGGACGACCTTTAAGAGTTGGTGCAGTACTTTAAGTTGTGCCAACAAAACATAAGTATGTTGCTTCCATCTATACAGCAAGATGCCTAATAAAGAATTGCAGCTGTACATTGGAAATCAATAATAATAATAATAATAATAATAATAATAATAATAATAATAATCATGATAATGTTATCAGTGGTATGTCCCACTAACTACATTTACGGTTTTTGGAGACGCAGAGGACCTGGAGTTTGGTTCCACGTGAGTTTCTTTACGTGTCGCTAAGCCTACCAACACGAAGCTTGCATATCTGAGCACGTTCAAATACCGTTGGACTGAACCGGGATCGAACCCGCCAACTTGAGCTCACGAGACCAGTGTTCTGCCATCTATTTTTCGAAGAATGCTGGTGATGAAATTGAAGATAACACTCATTTTCAGTTATAGAAGTAGGTCAGTCTCCCAGTCCAGTTACAAAAAATGTCAGCAGTCAATACAGGTGATCGCTATCGAACAGTGAATAATGTTGACCGTACGCGATAAGCTGACACAATAAGGTAAAGAAAGACGACAGGAGAACTCACAAAGGATTGAAGAGGTCACGTTATTGATATTATCGAACCTACACCATTCCCGGAAGCTCAGACTGAAGAGACTTGTAACTACTTGCTCTGTGAGCATGGAAAACGGTTACAGTACTGAGACTTTCAAAACAAGATGACTGAACAACTTCGAATCCAGGTAAGAGTGTATGGATGCTATGGTGACTATAAAGCTCAAGGCTCCAATGACCAATCTGCTGCTATAAGAATATGAGAAACAGCTATCTTCCCCTACAATATTATCGTTTTCGTATTATCACTTTCATGTTATCACACCTATGTTCACTTGTATACTATTACATAGATCAGAATAGCACACTGCAACATCTATATACTTTCTCTGCTCTAATAGCAGTTGTCTTCAATAATAATTTACGTAGTCGTCATAATTCTAGACTGCGACCCGAAGAATTCAAATACAGTGATAAAATAGTAGCCTATATCTGCGTGCTGAAAGAGTTTTCTCTGTATAAATTGTAAATGACCGTGTATTTGATTTGTTTTACACTGAAGCATTTTCAGTTATCATTCATTCATTCATTCTTTCTTTCTTAATCCTTTTCGGTTCAGGGTTGGCTTTTCCCTCGGACTCAACGGGGGATCCCACCTCTACCGCCTCAAGGGCAGGGTCCTGGGGCGTGAGACTTAGGGTCCGGACTATAACTAGGAAGAAGGACCGGTACCTCGCCCAGGCGATGAAATGAAATGAAATGGCGTATGGCTTTTAGTGCCGGGAGTGTCCGAGGACATGTTCGGCTCGCCAGGTACAGGTCTTTCGATTTGACACCCGTAGGTGACCTGCGCGTCGTGATGAGGATGAAATTATGATGAAGACGACACATACACCCAGCCCCAGTGCCTGTGAAATTAACTAATGATGGTTAAAATTCCCGACCCTGCCGGGAATCGAACCCGGGACCTCAGTGACCAAAGGCCAGCACGCTAACCATTTAGCCCAGGCGATCTCACCTCCTATGACGAACAGGGGCCTTGTGACGGGAGGGTGGAAAGATTGGAAGGGATAGACAAGGGAGAGGGAAGGAAGCGGCCGTGGCCTTAAGTTAGGTACCATCCCGGCATTTGCCTGGAGGAGAAATGGGAAACTACGGAAAACCAATTCGAGGATGGCTGAGGTGGGAATCGTATACCTCTCTACTCAGTTGACCTCCCGAGGCTGAGTGGATCCCGTTCTAGACCTCGTACCACTTTTCAAATTTCGTGGCAGAGCCGGGAATCGAACCCGGACCTCCGCTGGTGGCAGCTCATCATACTAACCACTACACGACAGAGGCGGACTCTCGTTATATTACTACAGATAATCTCGTTGTTCCCAAGTAGAGATTACATACAGTCGACGGACGGTGCCGGGCAGATCTCTTGCAATCAAACCTTCATATACAGTAGGGTCAGCGTTAGTGAGGGCATCCGGCTGTAAGACGGAGAGCGAAGCATACTTGTGAGACAGCGCGCACGCGTGACCCCACAACGAAGCCCGGCTCCATGGCTAAATGGTTAGCGTGCTGGCGTTTGGACTAGGGGTTCTTGGGTTCGATTCACGACTTGATTCCGATTGCTCGGGTGCTGCGTGTGCGCGCCGCCTTCATAATTAGAATTCATCATAGGTAGGGCCCCATCCTCATAGACGCGCACGTCGCCTATACGGCGTCAACCGGGGAAGTCCTGCGCCAGGCCTCTTCCTAGGTCATACGTCGTTATTGCCCTACCACGGTGTGATAAAAGCGGCGGAATAAGAAAAAAATAATAATGTTATATGTTTTTCGCTCCTGTAACTGCATTTACAGCTTTCGGCATCGTCGCAAGTGGAGGTGTTCTCTTCCGAGCTGACAAATCTACCAACACGAGTATGGAGTGTTTGAACACCTCCAAATAATACCGGACTTGGCCGGCATCGGTAACTCCAGGTACTGTGTGAACCTCCGTGCCTCAGTCGCGCAGTCGCTCTCCTGTTCCAGAGGTAGCGGGGTCGATTTCGGCTATGGTCGCTGGCATTTGAAGGTATTTATATCCTACACCTCCATGTCATTAGTTAAGAAAATCTCATTGGGACAAAATTCCGTCACCCCAGCGTTTCTTAACACATTTAATGCCATACCTTGCAGCTGGGATTTTTTTGCCCTGTGCCAGGCATTGAACAGTAAGAGTCTCTGACAAGTACATAAATTAATCCTTTAAATAAATCACATTTCAAACGAGTCTTTAAAATACTTTTAAAATTGAATGAAACCCTTAGGTTCACTTGAGAACCCCTTCAGGGTCTGGTAACTTGTGGAGCAGTGATGGCTAACTGCCATGTCAATTGGATGTGGCAGCATATGCCACGGTGGTTAGGCGTAAAGAACTCGCCTCAATGCTGTCGTTACCTACGCCCCTACTCTCACTTTCACTGAAACATATGAGTAAGTATTTAACTCTTTCTTACGAATCACGATTGAGAAATGCTTCTTCTAACACTGCCACTCATTTCAGTTTTTACTCTTACGGTACGAAGACACACGTTAGAAGTATTAAGTTTACAAGCCAAAACTAAGTATTTTTAGTGGATAAATACAGAACTTCCGACATAAAATCTATGTCCGAAGTGTTCCTTGCTCATCTGTGTAAGGATTAGCTGCCTTAACTTAAAAATATAAACTACTACATGAACATGAGTATAAAAGGTGTCTCCGAAAACACAAAAAGCAGTTGTTGGAATGTAAAACCAAAATAATAATAATAATAATAATAATAATAATAATAATAATAATAATAATAATAATAATATATTATCTATATAATTATTATTATCTATTATATATATTATTATCTATTATTATCATTATTATTATTATTATTATTATTATTATTATTATTAACTCTCGAACTATCAACAAAAGAACATGGAGTATATACTTGACTCTGAAGATCTTAGTTTCACCGTTTAGGATAAGGTCAGTTATTGAGAAAGTTAGGGTACGGCTTAACAGCCAACTTGACGTTATTTTTAAACAAAAATATTACACACTCACATCTGTCTCCCTTTAATAAGCCGTCTTCTCATTGTCAGAATAGTAGGACAAGACATTCTACCGTAGAATATGTCGAGCTCCTTTAATAAAGTCAAATCAATAACGGAGAGGTGCAAAGGTTTTCACTCTCACATAATCTTGTTGCGAATAACTTGTGCTTTTATATAGGCCAACGCTTTTTTAATTAAGAAGTCCAGACAGGTAATTAAATATAAAAATACGGATGGAAAACAAGGGGAAAAAAGAAATCACTTCAGCGATGAACTAAAAGAGAGGAAGAAAATGAAGAGTAACTCCAGAAGAGGAGACTGAGGAGTATACGTAAGAAATAATCCTAAATATGTCTAGGTATCGTTATATATCACCCTGCCTTGAACAGCTGCCGTGGGTATATTTAGCAGAGAATAAACTTTCAGTCGGTATCGCTTGTCCACAACATTCTATGGATTGGTACGCTAAATAATCTGAGAGCAGTTCTTAAATACTTGCCTATTTCCAAATAGCATCACTACAAGGTGAAAAAGCTACTGAGTTTGCCTCTTACGGCAAGTTACGGTAATTCATACATGCAATCATACGCTCCTCAAATTCTCTTTCTGTTGTAATTGGACACAACACACCTACTAAAACTTATTTAAAAAGAGATGTTAGGAATACTACATTTGCGTTAAAATGGGTAGCCATACATAAAACAGGACCAAATCTACATCATGTGCGACGCAGTTCACTACTGCGACCACACTAGTCTGTGAGTGCGACCACACTAGTCTGTGAGAAAAGTACGGGAAAAGGGAGATAAAAGATGTGGTAAGGATACGAAATTAGTACGTTTACCTATTTTTAAAAACTGAAAGACCGGGCGAGTTGGCCGTGCGTGTAGAGGCACGCGGCTGTGAGCTTGCATCCGGGAGATAGCAGGTTCGAATCCCACTATCGGCAGCCCTGAAAATGGTTTTCCATGGTTTCCTATTTTCACACCAGGCAAATGCTGGGGCTGTACCTTAATTAAGGCCACGGCCGCTTCCTTCCAACTCCTAGGCCTTTCCTATCCCATCGTCGCCATAAGACCTATCTGTGTCGGTGCGATGTAAAGCCCCTACCAAAAAAAAAACTGAAAGGCAACTTAGGCAAGATACACTTACTAGGACTGACTCACTTCAACCGCATCAGAAATGGACTGTTTTTAATCAGTTTATTGGTCCGACATTAATACTATATCCCTTCCAGAACGTTTCAGTGAAGAAAAAAAAGTCCCTAAGAAAAGTTTGCTGGAAGCCAATAGCATGATCAAGAGCGCAGTTAAGGAGTTTTACAGTTACCAAACGACACTCCTGCGAATATCCTACATGCAGCTCATAAGTATAAAAAATTATCTACATTACGTGCAATCTGGGAAGCATATTTCAATAACCACAACTACTGAGGATCCGCACGTTAACACTGTTTTGAACTTCTCAGCTGTTAAATCGCGTTGCCTGACAGAACTGCGAGTGATAGCTGAAGTATCAGCCAGAAGTATGGGGCAGCTGCGAGAGCTACTAAGAACGTGCGAATTTGAACCTTCGTGTGGAAGGTTGGGGGAGGGGGAGTTATTTGCCCAGAAGTTGCATATGCTAATTCATAGATTGCAGAAAGGGATGAAATAACGAGTTCCGAATGGAGAGAGATTAAAAAAATGCCGGAGTTGGTAACACCCTTGCGTAAACTCCAACAGGACACGTAAATGTAGGCACTGTAGGGGGTTTGGAACTTTACCACACGTGCTGGGGAGTTGCTCTCAGGGCTGGTAACTTCGGATTAAACGCCACAATAACATCAGAACCATGAAAGCTAATGCTGTTCGTGTAAACTATCTTGAAGTACATGAGGAAGTACACTGCGTTGTTGATCGAGGCAGCATTCGCAGGATCGATATCATTGCAATCAACCGAGCGACGGGTGAAGCTGTGACTATCGATCCAACTATACGGCTCGAATCAACTGTATCATACGAATAGGAAACGGATCGGCAATACCTGGTCGCAAGAACGTAAAGAATACCATTCTCAAAGGATGAAGAAATACTTCGCTGATCAAAAGAAGAGCCAGAAATGAATGACGCTTAACGTGGTCCATAGAAGACCTTAATGGAAACAAAAATATAAATATAATAAAATAAGAATCACATTTCACAACAGATATTAATGCAACTTGGTAGTCTGAAGTTATCAAATGTACCCTTTTTTGTTTTTGCCAGAAATGAATTCTCTGAATCTTCCTGTATAAGAAAATATGTACTATAATGTGATGTTTAAATGGAGTGAATGCCTCTTTGAATCCATAGTGTCATGGACTATCACACGTTGCTGAAGGTGTAAATACTTATAGTGCCAATAATGGTATAAACAGTAAATAGTATTATAATGTTAGTGTAGATCTGTTGCATAGGTTCATAAGTGAGAATATTCTAGCCTATAACAATTCTGAAAGTCATTGGGATCTCTGCATATAATGCTGAAGAAAACTATCATTTTTAATTGTAGCCTAATTTTCTTGTAACGCTATTTTAGAATATGGGTATTTTTTCTCAACAACTACTAGACAGCTCAAACTGAGTTCTATTTGGTAACTGGTAGCTTTTTAAAGATGACTGGAGGCATATTATTGGAGCAATAATTATTTTTCCTTAATTTTTTTCATAATTTTGAGAAATTAATATTTTAAATATCAAACCAATAAATAAAACTCAATAATTTGGATAAAGAAAGTAAATATGGGTCATAAGAATATGTATGAAAATCCTTTACCACACATGTTTTGAGTAAAATATACACATATTCACCCCACCCCTACTTTAAGGCGTAAATTTATTTCGCCTGTCATGTTAGACTAACATGTTATAATTTAAAAGAAACAGATATGACCAATGACACTTATTCTATATAATTTCCATAGTATGCTGAAGCACAAGGACACATTTCAGAGGGATATATACAATGGTTTCTACGGATATGGTCATTCAAATCAGGTTTAGGGCGGAGTGAACTTTTACACACTAGGCATATTCTTAAACCTAGTCGCTGATTTATTTCTGAAAAGTATAGGTTATCCTATACTTCACGAGAACAACTGTGAAAATATGGCTGCTTTCTCAAGGTACTATCTTTCCTCCTACAATACAAGTTTTTCCTCTTCCTCATACAAGCTGCTAATGCGAAAACTGGCTCCAAACATTTCACGACAATCATCAATCAACCATCAGTCAGAACACAATATACTGTACATGCAAAATTATGAACGCGTCATCCAAAGCTTTAATGGCGGCATTCCTTCCACTAATAAACTTTGACCTTCGTCTTTCAGACAGTGAAGGGATCGCAGCCCTCTATTGAGGCAGCACGCGGAGAGTAAAGCACGGCACAATAATTGGGTCGCAAGACGCCTCTCTTCTCGGCAGCGGGCCAGCCAAGACCTAGCAAAGCGAGCGCCTCGTTGCTCCTCAAAGAAAAGGGCGGTAATTCACCCGGCAGGAGGCAGCACGTGCGCCTGGAGCACGTCTCACACACAAATCAGAAGGGGACTGTGACTTCCCTTGGTCATTCCATAATTTGAACTGCCTCCGGCAAAGCGCTTCCACCGTTCATGAATACGTAGACAGACGAATGGCCGTCTTAGTATTCTTAACGCTCCATAACGTTCGCCTACAAACGAGTGAAGGAAGTGCCAAACCAAAGACAATTATCGCAAACTTCTCCCAACCACCGAAGGTATATAAAGAATGATAATTGTTTCCTATTTTATAGCCCAACCCCAACCCTCTTACGACTGGCTATGACACATGCACTGTTGTAGAGGAGTGATTTATCATTGTACATTGGTTCAAAATCAAGCGGCAATGTCAGGAAATTTGAGCTCGGCAAAGAAATAGGCAACAGGTTTTCTCCATAATCATCGGATATTTCGGCAGAAACACAGTCGATTCCAATCTTCAAACGACCTTTCGAAGCTCTGCCAGCCGCTGGACGTTCTTAAAGTAAGTTTGCCTAACAGGATTGCAGGCCTTTATAACGCCTGCCGTTTATGCAATATGTTCCACGAGATCGCAGTGCGGGCGGACGGTTTCCGGGGTGTAATTCAAAAACATGAATACTGAATTAAGTTCCATGAAGCCGGGTGAATGGTTACTGCTCGGTGTTCCTCTCATGTTGTCAAGGTTGTACGAATGAAACCTGATGCTTCCAATTGGAACTAAAAATAATTTTTGAAGTAAATATATAGAAAGCCAATATATTTACCGCCAAGTTAAAGAACCCCTTTTCTGGAGATATTTCCATCGAAAGTTCCAAAATTGGTGACATATTTTATAGCAGTAACAGGGCCACCGATTAGCCTGGCAATGCATTCGCTGCCTTGTTCCAGGTTAATGTTCCTTAACCTTTTCTATCCGATCACACTTGGTCAGCAACTGGTCTCTTCCTGCCAAGAGAATATTAGATTTTCAGGCGCTAGACAGTTTTATTATTCGCGAGTTATGTTCTTTTATCCATTAATGTGTTTTTGTTATTTTGCAATTTGCTTTACGTCTCACCGACACAGATAGGACTTATGGCGACGGAGGGATATGAAAAGGCTGGGAGAGGGAAGGAAGCGTCCGTGGCTTTAATTAAGGTACAGCCACAGCATTTGCCTCGTGTGAAAATGGGAAATCACGGAAAACCATCTTCAGGGCTGCCGATAGTGGGGTTCGAAATCTCTATCTCCCGAATACAAGCTGATAGCTACGTGACCCAAACTGAACAGCCACTTCCATTGATGTTAAGATTATCTGAAACTCTTCATTTTTTTTCCTAAAGCAAAACCACCGCACACCACCAACACATCGAATAATTCATCCTAAGATAAAGCAGAAAATTGCAATTTTACGAACATTTCAACATGATCTCAAAAATTTGGTCTTGGAACAAAATGGGATTAAAATTCGAATTAAAGGTTATTATCAGAAACTACCAATTTTCTTTCCAAGGAATGATGGAAACTTTATATTGCTGACTAGTATTTCGCTTCAAGATGATGACGATCAGTACGTCCTTATCAGTAAATCAAGAAGCGGTAAATGCGATCTTGTAAAGCTGTCCACTTGGAAAGTTACTTACATGGTTCCTAAACAGTTTATGTAACATTAGAGCACACCAAATTTACTAATCTGTCTCCATTTTCAACGCATATCGATTTTAAATTTAGTCCACGACTCCGACACGCACATGCGCCTTTGTTTAAATACATGCATCCATCCATCGAGAGTTAACGCCGCATAAATACTGGTTTACGCATACATTTTATACAAATCTGGAAATTAAATCGCGAGCCGTGATTAAAGCCAGCTTACCAAACAGGGCTCCGAGCTCACGTTCAGCTGGGACCGACCGACGACCAACCTTTTAAATGATTTAACAGCTTGTGCAAAGAGCATGTCGCAGTATTGGAACTTTCCGAATTCGGAAAATAAATACGGCTACAGTATTTAGACTGTGTTTACAAACAGCACCATTGCGCCAACCTGCGCCAGTTTCATGCCCAACAGCCAGATTAGCGAGCGTTTCTGTATCAATAATAGACAACTACAATGGTCTTAATACCGCTAGTATGACAATGTGTTTAATGCAGGCAATCAATCGTGAGGGGAATAAATCGTAATTTACTCACAGATGTACATAATCTAGTTTATACGGCGACAATTTAACACTGGAGTAGGGTAGCAGTGGTCCATCAAATAATTCACATCACTTTAGATCTAAGTAATTTCTAATATGGGTACGTTGGTAATTCGTATGTGAAATAAAGAAAAATATAATTCTGCCTGTACATTGCAATTCCCCACCACGCCCCCCAGACTTTAAGTTAACAACCGGCACCTCAAAAGGCTGCCAAGAAATGAATGGGATGGGAAGAGGAGGAAGCGAAGTTGTCAAGTTTTCTTTCTGGAGTGCAGTGTATATTTGTTTCAAGTTGTTACTCACTTCATATTTATTTCATGGTTTGATCAATTGAGTTTCACGTTTTGAGTTTCATAGTATCCAAATCGTAATATCGAACCTATGAAATATGTAATAACGACAATACAAAATATAGAAGCCCAGCACATCACTCCACGTGTACTTGATATGATACTGTCACCCAGAATTCCCAGGTTTCCACTGAATACCGCAGAGCTCTCGCTGGTGCGGCTTGAGTCAAATACTATTTTGCCCCTAATCTACTGAAGTTGTCGTGCACGTGGCACAACTGTGGCTAAAATCCCCAGCCCGAGTGGGAATCACCCCGGGGCCCTCTCAACCGAGAACCATTCAGTCAACTATTTCCTTTTTCCCTTCTTGCCACTGGTTTCACGTCGCGTTTAACACTTTACAAGCTTTTAGCGACACAAGAATGGAAAGGGCTAGGATTCTGAAGGTAGCGTCTGTGGCCATAATTAAAGCAAAGCCCCAGCATTTGCCTGGCATGAAAATAGGCAAACTGGAAAAACTATCTTCAGGGTCACCGGCAGTGGTATTCGACCCCACCATCTTCCGAATGTAAGCTCACAGCTACGCGACCCCAACCGTGCGGTATTCAGGAGCCGGACGCCATCTGTCAGTTCATTTGCATAATAATTACGACATAAATTTCACGTTTCGATAAGTGCACTAGGTGTATAAGATACCTCACAGCACCTAAAGGAGAAAATAGGTAGAACAGTTAACTCATACAACTGTCCACTATTAATCGAACTACAGTGTAGTCTATGTTTACCGATGTTTGACTGTACGTTTATTTCAACTCACGAGAATAGAGACTAGGGCTGCAGAGACTGGAAGCAAACCATCATTCTAACACATTTGACATAACCCAGTTAACAGAACGTAATCTGAGCCTATGACGAATTACAAAAGTCCAGTCATTTCACGTGTCAAAATCAGTGCTTGCAGTATTATATTACTGAGGAGGTCACTACGTTAATATTATTTCAAATCAATACTTAATACTGTCATTTACAAAATTGAATTTCAGCTAATAGTAAATACCTGCATTCTCGCTGAAAGAGCAACTGAAATAATTTAACAAATCTAATTCAAAAAAGGCTTATTATACAGTAATCAGGGCACACGATGTATAATTCTGAAGGCTCTAATAAAACGCACCGAAATCACAGCTGTAGGAAGCTAAACAACTGACTGATAGTCGGTAGAACAATATGATTCATAGGGGTTGCCAAAGAGGTTGATGCTGAGAAGAACAGACACTTTAAAGACTGAATAAAATTGTGAATTTCAAAATTGGCAAGGCATACGTGGTTGTTTTGTGGCTGCAGGACAGTTCTAAATTTACGTTTATTCTGTTTCTTTCACCATCAACATAACGCGATGATGTACAAACTTCGGAATGAATTAACTTCTTGATTGACTGATCGATTCGTTTTTCTAGTGATTTAACTTCGCATTACCACATCGGAGATGGGAAAGTGCTAGGTTTGGGAACGTAGCGGCCGTGGCCTTAATTAAGGTACAGTCTGCGTGATGTGAAAATGGAAATCCATGGAAAATTATCTTCAGAGCTGCCAACGGAGGGATACTAACCCATCATCTGAATGCAAGCTCACAGCTATGCAACCCTAACCGCACGGCCAACTCACTCGGTGATTGAATTTTTTACTATAGAGTTAATACGTAGTCACTTATAGTTCTCTGCTTTGTCAGTAGTAGGCAATGTATTTGTATGTTGGCGCAAAGCGCAGGATGCATGATTACCTACCGAATGGATTCAAGTACGATCCGCAAATTAGGGAAAGGTAAAATAATAGGAACGACAAAACGCAACATGCCTCGATGATGCACACTCGTAATTAAAACAAAACCTCAAGAATCTCCTGACCATCTAGGGATTCAGAGGAGATGAGTAGGAGAAAATTTTTGCCCATTTCACTTACGACGGTGGAAAGCGGACTAAACAGATATTCGTGCGTGCATATTCCCGTACAGCTCTTGATGGGCAGTGCTGAAGGCAGTATGTCTTTTTCCCCTCACAATGCGCCTGTTCTGATATCAATCGCCAGCCTTGGCTTTCTTCCCAACACATGCTCGAGCGGCCGAGGAGGAAATGAAATTCGATCCGCCGAGTGACGTAGCCATAGAAACAGGAAGCCCTCGTATTCATTCCCGACATGCTAAATATAATCATTGACCAGAGACTAGCTTGGTCACTTCGTTACGACCGGGCTAGGATTTCGATGACCTGTCATCTTTTAATTGTTTCACAACAGACATTGCTAACTTGTACAGAAATCCTGATCATAGTTTCCTCGTTGTAGAAATGCTAGTTTGTTAGGTCTCTTTTGTCATTTTTGCCATTTTGTATTTTTAGCCCATTTTCTAAAATTGTACGTCATTATTTGGTCTCTTATGGAATGTATTAGGCTATTTTATACTTTTTGTGTCATTTTCTTACATGTTTGAGGATTTTGAAGCATTTACTCGTGTGATTTTTGGATATTACCGCAAATTTAAGTGAGGACGAATACGTAGACTTTGGAATCTTCACAACGCTTTGTCAATCTGGGGACTAAAGAAACCTTGTTCACCACTTCTTGGAAATGTCCACATTCCAGGAGAGACGCCTCCAGTTGGAGAAGTCTTCCCCGTGAACAGATGAGATTTTCTTCTGAAGACGTGAAGCAAAGTTCTCAGCGAGACAAAGAATTTCACCTTGTTTTCTTAACATGGCAAAAGCCCAAAAGCTTATTATGTCTATAACATGAATATAGGCTATAACAATTCGATTAGTAAACTGAATATAAAATCTGATTTAAAATGTTCGTCATTTTTAAAGTTTTTTGATCATTTTACTGGATTTTGCCGTCATTTAATAGATGATTTTAAAAAAAAATTTTAGGTCATCAAAATTTTTTTTTTTTTTTTTTTTTTTTTGCTATTTGCTTTACGTCGCACCGACACAGATATGTCTTATGGCGACGACGGGATAGGAAAGGCCTAGGAATGGGAAGGAAGCGGCCGTGGCCGTAATTAAGGTACAGCCCCGGCATTTGCCTGGTGTGAAAATGGGAAACCACGGAAAAGCATCTTCAGGGCTGCCGACAGTGGGGCTCGAACCCACTATCTCCCGATTACTGGATACTGGCCGCACTTAAGCGACTGCAGCTATCGAGCTCGGTATCAAAATCCTGGCCTTAGTGATTTTCTTACATGTTTGAGGGTTTTGAAGCATTTACTCGTGTGGTTTTGGATATTACCGCAAATTTAAGTGAGGACGAATACGGAGACTTTGGAATCTTCACAACGCTTTGTCAATCTGGGGAATTATTTCGTGCACGTAAGGAATGCAGGAATATAGAATAATCTGTTTACGTGTGATGAAAGAGAGACTGATACTAGTTCAGATATCTCTAAAAATTTGGAATGATCCAAATAATAATGTCCAGGATCCTTGTTTCACAAATAGTTCAATGTATTAAATATTTAGGTCACCCTGTCACCTGCAATAACAAGGAATATAATTCCCATTAGATACACTGTTGAGTACTTGCAACCTTTACACTTACAGAATAGCTATGAGCTTACATTTGGTTTTCCGTAGTTCCCCATTTTCTCAACAGACAAATGCTGGGGTTGTAAGTTAATTAAGGGCACGGCCACTACACTCCCAATCCTAACCCGTTCTCATCCTCGCGTCACCGAAAACCTTCGATGTGTTAGAGCGAGGTTACACCGCTAACAAAATAAATAAATGAGACCTTTGCTGGCAAGATATAGTATTTACAGTGCACTATGTCTTCTGGTATGGGCTAAAATAAAATTGTTACTTTCATTGACCTGGCTTAGTCTTATACTTGGCTTTGACAATATGAAAGTGGCTGAGGTATGAGTGATGCTAGTAATGCCATTCCTTATGGAGCCAGTCCCTGCTATGAATGGTGTGAAAATATCGCTCATAGGGTCGGTTGGTGCACGCATTTCAGTGGGCTTGACAGACTGATGTGCAATAGCAACTTCTGGCTCAGTGAGGAAAGCAACGGGAAACTACCTCACTCCTCATTACCCTAGTACGCTTCTTCAGTGACACTTAGGCCATCTAGGACAGCTAATGGTGAACCTGTTGAGGATCCAACCAGCCCTTGGGCTGAATACCCAAAATAAATAAATAAATAAATAAATAAATAAATAAATAAATAAATAAATAAATAAATAAATAAATAAATTACCTACCGCCTCCGCTACCGTGTGCCGGTATTTGATTCGACGCAATTTAGACTTTCCTTTTTTTATATATTCCATCATGTGGAAAAGAAAATGATCTTTGTTTGGCGATCTATGGCTGAGTTCAATTAATTAGCCTCCGATTCCCGTGATGCAGATTCAAACTCGGTACAGTTCGTCGGATAAACACTGATGGTGTCACCAGGGATCTCGTACGACAGGGAGTGCCAAATGGACTTCAGAAATCGGATTACCTTTAGAGGGTTTGAACACGTGATCTTGAGATCTGGAAGCTGACAAGTTACCGAAGACTAGCGAATGAAATGTAGAAACAGCCGTCCACAATCAGTACAATGGTATGAATGGAGAAGGGTGTTTGGTACGATATTCAAAGCAGGTGCCACCGTGCACAAAGAGCATTGTGTGCGAAACATTGTATCTCCTGCACAACAGTCATTAGGGTAGAGCTAACACCACAGCAGAAGGCAAAACATAACAAGCGGTGGAGTTTCGAAGCAAAATAGTGTTGCTTGGTATTATATGAGTGTTAGTCATCAGACAGATGAAAGGATAACGGGGAGTAATTTGAATCACGATCTCACCTCGACGACAAAGTCGTACATTTAGAACGTATTCCACTAAGCAATTTTGTATTACTGACTGCTTGAATTATGCTAACGAGAAAAATGATAATGACCTCATGCAGATGTACAATAGAATTTCTAGAAGCCAGAATAATACATCTGAGGCCAAAACCATGTTTATTGAACCATTATACAATTAATAATCAAATACAGCCGTAAAAGCATAGGCCTACAGATTGTAGGCTAACACCTATTTTATTCATGAGGTAAGGCAGGGCCTCTCAGGGTGCATGCGCGTGGTGCATGCACTGTGCACGGTGCAAAAGACGACTTCGCTTGGTTGACCAGAGTGCAGACCCCCCACTCCTCTCTCCCTACACCTGTCTTCCCGTTCGGCCTGTCTCCGCGTTCCTCACCTTCAATGCTGTTTCTCCCCCACTGCGAAATGTTTACGTGTGATAAGCGGAGACGCACAGTTGTATGGGACAAGGTTACCAGTGTTATTAAAAAAATAAAAAAAGTGAATTAGAAATACACATACATGTTTGAGAGGAATGTAAACATAATTTTAAACAATGCAGAACCCGTAACCAAAATGAAAATGCTACAATACTGGAACAAAACTCATTTGTGGATATAGAATGCTCTTCTTCAAGCTGTTTCAACTTCCTTAATTCTTTCTCTCTGACGTCTCCTATGATTTCACAATAATTTTCCGAATGTAGCCTGTTGTAGTGTCTTTCAATAGATGATTTTCTTACGCACGTAATTATCGTCCCACGGATTAAGCATTTGGCGTTATCGTCACGACAAACAAACAAAAATACGAAAGTTCCCAGTTCGATTGAAATGGACTTTCGGAAGTCTTTGCTTTCTTCGAAACAGCTTGCTCCATTATTATGTTGTTGTCGTGCGCTTGTCTATTTCACTGATAAACACGTCGTCTACCACCAAACACTTCGTCGCTCTCAGCACACTACACCATCCGAGTCAAGCCGAGTTCAGGCGAAGCGTACCGATGCACAGTGCACAGAGCCTATGCACCTCGCTCTGCAAGCGTGAGAGTTTGGGCGTTTGAGAGGCCCTGAGGTAAGGTAAGGGTTATTCTGCCCGAAGGCAGGTCCGAAACTCCGCAGAGGTGTTCCTGAGCCGGAGTTTACGTGCGGTAGGGTGGCCAGTTCCTTTCCGCTCCTCCATTCCCTTACTCCCCCACCAACAGTGCGTGGCAACCCATCCAACTCCTGACCACGCCCAATGTTGCTTAACTTCGGAGATCTCACGGGATCCGGTGTTTCAACAAGGCTACGGCCGTTTTGTTCATGAAGAGATAACTTAAAAGGGAGTTGTATTTTCAAGTTTCACGAACAGTATTTACAACGTTCAAACGGTGGTCCTAAATTGACGTCAGAATAGTTTTTTGCCTAAATTCCTATAGGTATATCGAAATCGATAAAATGCTTTTAATTTATTCTGAAAACTAAAACATTTGCTGAATTGTTTTCAGTTTGAACAGTATATTCTTGAAATACTTTTAAAACAAAATCTTAAAAGCGAGAAGCTGTAAACCACACTCCCCGAAAGTCCTTAAGAACCTCCCGCTGCAAACACACCAGTAGAATGCATTTCAAGAGGCGGGAGACAGTGTCCGTTGACGTGATGGAAACAAATTTTTCATTCTGTGGGAACATCTACTTTTCCGTTTATTCATGTGTCCATTATGCTGAAAGTATCAGCTTCCAAGCCGTCTTTAATTAAACCGTTCTTACAGAAGTTCTCTCTTTCAAATCGGCTGCCTCTGTGGTGTAGTGGTTAGCGTGATTAGCTGCCACCCCCGGAGGTCCGGGTTCGATTCCCGGCTCTGCCACGAAATTTGAAAAGTGGTACGAGGGCTGGAACGGGGTCCACTCAGCCTCGGGAGGTCAACTGAGTAGAGGTGGGTTCGATTCCCACCTCAGCCATCCTGGAAGTGGTTTTCCGTGGTTTCCCATTTCTCCTCCAGGCGAATGCCGGGATGGTACCTAACTTAAGGCCACGGCCGCTTCCTTCCCTCTTCCTTGCCTATCCCTCCACAAGGCCCCTGTTCAGCATAGCAGGTGAGGCCGCCTGGGCGAGGTACTGGTCATACTCCCAGTTGTATCCCCCGACCAAGAGTCTGAAGCTCCAGGACACTGCCTTTGAGGCGGTAGAGGTGGGATCCCTCGCTAAGTCCAAGGGAAAAACCGAACCTGGAGGGTAAACAGATGATGATGATGATGATGATGATGATCAAATGCTTATTAAGACAAGTAAAATTGAAGCTGCCTAAAATATATTTTAAGAACCTACTTTTTCATATTTAACAGCCTATTTTAGGCGCCTAAAATAGCATTTTTTGGAACCTAAAAATCCGAGGTCAAGTGATAACTAAGGCGGATTTTGACATATTTGCATGTTTTTTCTTGTTTCAAGATATAATATGCCCATAAGAAATAAAGGCAATTCATACCATTTGAGATAGAATGGCTAAGTTCTATAGTGCATATAAATGTACATATACGGAATACGCGCATATTCCTGACATATGCATATAGCCCTACAGGCGTAACTACAGTTTTAGTATAAAACAACATATAATATTGTGTACTGATATTCAAATCGGTACAACAACGCAAGTTAATGAATATGTATACAATGTATTTTTGTTGACAGTCGACAGTACAAGAACTTGACAAAGTTTATTTTTCTGTGACGTTTTGGTACCTGAAGTAGCAGAGAAGGGGCTGCCTTGCCGAGGCGGTAAAGGCGTGCTCGGTTCGCCCGGAAGGACGTGGGTTCGAATCCCCATCAGGAAGTCGTAAAATTTAAGAAACTCGATTTACACTTCCGGAGGTGCATATGACCCTGAGGTTCACTCAGCCTACACCAAAAATGTGTACCAGATTAATTCCTGGGGGCAAAGGCGGCCGGGCGTAGAGTTAACCACTCTACCCTATCACGTGCCGAGGTTAACAATGGTGGAAGCCTTTACCTTCCACTCCTCCAAGGGCCATCATGGCCTGTACGGAAGTGAATTTGCTTTGAAGTAGCAGAGAGGAGAGATCCTTCCTCGATAAACGACAGGGACCAACCTACCCGCCCCAAGAAAGTATTCTTACATAGAAGAATTAAAACAGAAACACCCTGGTCTTGTCATTAACAGGACCTAATCAGTCCACACCAACTGTCTTCTTCAGACCAATATTGTCTAGCTCTATCCTATCTTACCGTTCATCTTTTGTGTTCTGTGGATAATGCGCCAACGTTGGCAAGCCTGTTTACTACATTGCGAGCTCACCGGAGCCGCGGCTAAGTTAGATTTATAATTTATACTTTCATTTCTTCCTTATATGAAGAACAGTAACTAGGCTAGTAGAAATCATGCAAAAAGAAAAAGCTGCTAAAAGTATTCTGCTTCAGCAGTTTATATTTGGAGAACCAACCTTATACATAGAGGAAAGACAAGTATTTTTAAGAGAATACAATAGTGCGTATATGAATGCATATATTGATGTTCTTAGTGTATAGATGCATGCGTATTTCAGGTGCATATGTATCCTCCCTTTAGTCATAACCTATATTACGTGCGCTCAGGGTTGAGGAGTTAAACTCCCTGTTTGATCCAGGAAAGTTCGGTGATTTTTTTAAGACATGAACATGCATAGTTCAGGGTATCGTTCATGTCGCTTTTTACAGTAGAATTTTCACTACCGTAAGTGTTTGGTGTAAGAGTTTGAAGTAGTGCTTCAGGATCTCAGACGGGTGCGTAAATATTCAAGTGAATTAATCCGCAAAACGCATAATCAGTCTCATTAAAAACCATATTATATCACTATAGCCTACGAAATACGAATGGCGCGACTCTCTGGCTGAATGGTCAGCATTGAGGCCTTCGGCTCAGAGGGCCCGGGTTCGATTCGCGGCCGCATCGGGGATTTTAATCACGTGTGATCAATTCTTCTGGGTCGGGGACTGGGCGTTTGTGTTTGTACCAACACTTTCATCTTCATATTCAGACAACGCACTAAACTACCAACCACCACAGAAACATGCAATAGTGATTACATCCCTTCATATAGGGTTGGCGTTAGGAAGGGCATCCGGCCGTAAAACAGGGCCAAAGCCACATGTGCGACACAGTTCACACCCACAACCCCACAGATATGGGAAAAGCGGTAGAAGAAGAAGATACGAACTACGAACGCATACAAACAATATTAATGACATCGACTCAAAACTAAGCTTAAGTTGGTAGTTGTCCTGGAAATGGAACCCAGGATACCTGAACGGGAAGCACGCATGCTAGTTACCATAAATGTGAAGAGAAATGGTTTCATTTTCCACTGACTGCCATCTTAGATGGTAGTTATCATGGTCCTGTCACTCCAAATCCAATGATGAGGTGAAACAGTTTCCAAATACATATAAAGAAATGATCATCGTGTTCTCTCCATGATTACTCATAATTACGTGGGAAGTGCCGTGTACCGAGATTAGTTCAGAGAAGATGGATGGGTGAGAAAATTAAAGGGAGAGGCTACCGTGAACATACAGTGATACACGTTCCTTTCTAATGTATTCATTACCAGCCTTCCTGTCAACTTCGTTCTCCGTTACCGTTTCTCCCAGTGCTCTGGACGAACTTGCCCTCATTATGTTGCCTGGCCCACACGAGCAACTTGGAGAGACATTTAAATTCTACAGAAACGTGATTACCGGAGAAATGTTTAAATCTTTAACACTCGCTTCTCATACTAATCTCTCTTTTACTTGCAATTTATTATACAGTCCATTTTCCCAACTCCCTTTTCTTATTACTTTAACGAAGAGGATGTACTACTTCGTATCTTTAAAAGGCGAAGTTATACCCATACAGGCCTCCAAAGGCAATTGAAGGAGTTGAAAGTAAAGGTTTCCACTACTCGTAACCTCGACTACAGTAATAATAATACGAACGGTCCGACTCACTGACTGAATGGTCAGCAAAGAGGCTTTCGGTTCAGATAATAATAATAATAATAATAATAATAATAATAATAATAATAATAATAAAAATAAAAATAAATAATCTTCTTCTCCTCCTTCTTCCTCCTCCACCGCTCTCCCACACCTATGTGGTCGCGGATGCGAACCGTGTCGCACACGTGGATTTGGCCCCGTTTTACGCACGAATGCCTTTTCTGACGCCAACCCTATGTGGAGGAATGTGATTAATGCAGTATTGCGTGTTTCTGTGGTGGTAGGTAGTGTCGAATGTTGTCCGTATTTGAAGAGGCGAGTGTTGAGACAAACACAAACACCCAGTCCCCGAGCAGAAGAATTAATCAGGCACGATTAAAATCCCCGATCCGGCCGGGAATCGAACCCGGGACCCTCCGAACCGAAGGCCTCAACGCTGACCATTCAGCCTAGGAGTCACATAATAATAATAATAATAATAATAATAATAATAATAATAATAATAATAATAATAATATGGCTTCAGCTCCGCTACCATGCGCAGGCATTTTAATTTTACCTCACTTTTAATTAAAATAGTCGGCTAAACGCCGAAATCGTAGTATTGCTCGTCCTTCAAAAATCCGACTACAGCGGCCGGGTTTGAACTTGCGATTTTGCGATCCAGATCTCTGATGCACAGAAGAAGCTACCTCGGCACTAACTGGGATATAGTAGTTAGTGCTAGGCCCAGCCGCCTTTGCTCCCAAGAATTCACCTGATACTTTTTGGTGTAAGCTGAGTGAACATCAGGGTCATGTCTCTCTCCAAAAGTGGAACATTCGTTTCTTAAATTTCGGACTTCCTAACAGGGAAACTAAACCATGTTCTTCTAGGTGAACTAAGCGCGCTTTGGCGGTCATGGATAGGCAGTCCCTAACCTTGTATCTATGGCTGAATGTCCGGCTCCATGGCTAAGTGGTTAGCGTGCTGGCCTTTGGTCACAGGGATCCTGGGTTCGATTTCCGGCAGGATCGGGAATTTTAACCTTAATTGGTTAATTTCGCTGGCACGGAGGCTGGGTGTATGTGCCGTCTTCATCATCCTTTCATCCTCATCACGACGCGCAGGTCGCCTACGAGCATCAAATCAAAAGACCTGCATCTGGTGAACTGTCCATTGTCTTTTCATTTTGCTTTATTTTTTCCTCTCTTGCTTGCTACTTAAAAAAGTTATTATAATCTTAAGGACAGGACTTGTTTTGTTGTCATTTGTGTCTTTTTAAAGCACTTTTTTGCAGACCTTTGTTAAGTTCCTAACAAATTACAAATAACTAATATATCATGTGACGCGTGGTTATGTTTGCCGTATTCTTCTAACATTTACTATCATAATCTCGTCATCTAATGTTCCCACATATAGCCTTATCTACCTTGTAAACGCTTAGATTTTGAACTATGGTACGTTGTGATAAAATCGATGTAGATTCTTCAACGAACATGTCCTCAAAAGAATTTGTTCAGACAAATGTGTACTTCCACTTAACAAGTATGTGTTTAGCGACTGTCCACATAAAGTGAATTATAAATTGAGGAACACGTTGATAAATCGCCGAGTTCACGGTATGTACTGTACACCAGTGACAGCTAGAAGAAAAATAATTCTCCTTTGTGAAAATTTTTAATTTAACTGCGGCCGTGAAGGCTTTAATTGGTAAAATGACATTTCTTGTTTTACTTTGCCTGTCCTTGGGTCTAAAGCGCATAATGTTGAGATAAAATGGAAGTAGAATTCAAGAAGGAATATATCCTTAAAATAATGCACTTAAAGTTACCGCTAGCTCCCTCTGTGTATGAGAGGTAGACTGCTGGTCTCCGAATCACAAGATCACGGGTTCAAACCCGGTAGATGTAGTCGGATTTTTGAGGGGTGGAGGAAAGTTCGTTAAGCCCTCCATTTTAAATGATTTCGGCATGTGAAGGATCTCTGGAGGTACATCTGGTGCTTACCCGACAACACTTAATTAAAAACTCAGCCACTTATTGTCCACTTCCTATAGTAAAAAGGAATGTCGAAGTTGACACGCTGACAGCATAAATGACGTCAAATAAAAATGCTTGCACACGGTAGCCGAGGCCATACGAATCTTCTTCTTCTTCTTCTTCTTCTTCTTATTCTTATTCTTATTATGTCCGGCTCCATTGCTAAATGGTTAGCGTGCTGGCCTTTGGTCACAGGGGTCCCGAGTTCGATTTCCGGCAGGGTCGGGAATTTCGATCATCATTGGTTAATTTATCTGGCATGGGGGCTGGGTGTATGTGTCGTCTTCATCATCATTTCATCCTCATCAAGCGGCGCAGGTCGCCCACGGGAGTCAAATCAAAAGACATGCACCTGACGAGCCGAACATGTCCTCGGACACTCCCGGCACTAAAAGCCATACGCCATTTCATTATTATTATTATTATTATTATTATTATTATTATTATTTATTATTATTATTATTATTATTATAGTATTTATTTATGAACAAACAGGCTTCCAGCCCCAATACATGTTCACAAAGCAATGTCCAGAGTATAGCCAGGATTAAACTACAATTTATTATTATTATTATTATTATTATTATTATTATTATTACAGTAAGGACTTTTGAAATATCGTGATGAATAGCCTTGCTTAGGACCTGATAATCTAGGTTTGTGTTGCTTTTAATTGCGAGGAATTTCAATGGATCTAGAACTGGGAAGAATGTGGCACTGGCCTTCACGCTATGTACCACCTGACATTTACCTGACGTTGATATTGAAAATCATACTAGCTGGATGCAAGAATGGAATTTTTACCCATTTCTATTCTCAGCTGTGTACTCAATCTAAAATTCGTGGTAGATATGGTAAATGAACCCAGGTCATCTACGATGGAGGCAACAAATATTAATTCTTTGTGAGATAAAGATACCGAAGACACAACCAGTCTAGGCGTACCGCTTTTCATTTCACACCCTTTTGTCGGGTCGTACGAGAGGAACAGGCCACCGGGGATGCATTCTAACCGCAGACGAGCTGCATTAAAAAGACTTCGACTACGAAATTTAATATATAAGACTGTATCCAAGAGAGACGGCGGTTTGTGACGCAGACGAGGCAGGGAAAGCACCCTAAAGTTAAGAGACTTATTTTCCTGACGTAGAACCCCAGCGCCTGCCAAATGCGAACACGAGAGCTCGCCAAGGAAATACAATTAAATGTGACTGGCTGAAGCAATAAGTCCCTCTTCCCAATTAGCATAAGGAACAACACGTCATACCACATTTAATTAAGTTTCCGAAACAACTTTTTCCTTCTTAGATGGGCTGCTTATTATTAAACAATCGACATAATTAAAATGGAAGTGAAGCTGGATAATACTGGGGTTGAATCAGAATAATATTAATTCTTACGTGTCTGAAAGGTAACTGATAAGGGTATAGCGGGTAGTCACAACTATAATAATAATAATAATAATAATAATAATAATAATAATAATAATAATAATAATAATAATAATAATAATAATAATAATAATAATAATAATGGCGAGAAGGCCGTGCGCTTCAGGGCGCGCAGCTGTGCGCTTGCATCCGGGAGATAGTGGATTTGAACCCCATTGTCGGCAGCCCTGAAGATGGTTTTCCGTGGTTTCCCATTTTCACACCAGACAAATGTTGGGGCTGTATCTTAATCAAAGCCACGACCGCTTCTTCCCATTCCTAGGCTTTTTCTATCTCATCGTCGCCATAAGACCTATCTGCGTCGGTGCGACGTAAAGCAAACAGCAAAAATTATATCGAGTTGAGTGATTCAGACGGCAGAGTGGAGATTTTCTAAGCTCAAGTTGGTAGGGTTGATTTGGCTTAGTCCCTTAATCGACCTATGAGTTGGATCTGCGCTCCTTGGTCAATTATTGTAAGTTTGGATTTGTCTAATCCGTATGATAGACGAACATCTTTTACATTTCTCAGTAGGCCAGCAAGTTCAACTTCACTGCTGGCTATAAGGAAAGCGTCATCGGCAAACTAGATATTATTATTTATTTTTATTTTTTTTGCTATGGGCTTTACGTCGCACCGACACAGATAGGTTTTATGGCGACGATGGGATAGGAAAGGCCTAGGAGTTGGAAGGAAGCGGCCGTGGCCTTAATTAAGGTACAGCCCCAGCATTTGCCTGGTGTGAAAATGGGAAACCACGGAAACCCATTTTCAGAGCTGCCGATAGTGGGATTCGAACCTACTATCTCCCGGATGCAAGCTCACAGCCGCGCGCCTCTACGCGCACGGCCAACTCGCCCGGTCTGGATATTATTAATAGTTCTTCTATCACCTAATATTCCTATAGTCCATCCATAAAGATATTTCCTAATGAAATATTCAGTATAGATGTTGAATAGTTGAGGGGATAGGACACAACCCTGTCTAACACCTTTAGACATAATGAAAAGTTTGGAACTTGCCAAACAAATATATGATGTTCCATGTTAAATGCGGTGCCATATTTGTACACCCCTAGTGATAGTAACGCAGAATAGAACGTGTAGACTAGATTTTAAAACTTAAATAGCACTTACCGCCGCGAGTGAATAAAAGCCCACAGAACAAAATCTCCACTTACCTGAAAGAAAGAATAGACAATTTTAGAGTGGATAATACAGAAATAATATAAGTAGCAAGTAGTACAAGTAAAAAAAGAAAATAAGGAAAATGTCAGTGTTATAAAACAGAGAGCACAGAGTTAGATAATAATAATAATAATAATGTTATTTGCTTTACGTCCCACTAACTACTTTTTAAGGTCTTCGGAGACGCCGAGGTGCCGGAATTTAGTCCCGCAGGAGTTCTTTTACGTGCCAGTAAATCTACCGACACGAGGCTGTCGTATTTGAGCACCTTCAAATACCACCGGACTGAGCCAGGATCGAACCTGCCAAGTTGGGGTTAGAAGGCCAGCGTCTCAACCGTCTGAGCCACTCAGCCTGGCCAGAGTTGGATAAAGTGAAGCTGAAAGAAAGCTGATCATGGCACGGCAGCGTTGTAATGTCAGTCCTCTGATCAGATCATCAACAGGATTCAAAAAACGAGGTGCGTGTTTTTACCACGTCAGAAATCTCCCTTAGGACAGCAAAATCTCCATAACATCAAAGATAATTAGGTACTTGTAATGGGAGGCATGATAGTTGAGTGCCACCGTCATTGGTTCCTCACTAAGACGGCCGTGGTTCGAATCACGGCCAGTGCATGTGGGACTTACGAAATGAAATGTTACGTCCGTAGAGTTTGGATTACAGTAAACTTAGAGGTCCCGTGGCTATGCCCACGATATCAGCAGTCTCCTAAAACTACCAGCTTGCTTTGTTTGCTTATTTGTAATGCCTACTTCCAGCCTGTGATAGCCCAGCCAGTTCAGGGATTTTTACCTGGATCTGAGGGCTGATTTGAGGTCCACTTAGTCTATATGAGAACATCTACGGAGCTATCCGACTGTGAGATAGCAGCCCTGGTCTTGGAAGCCAAGAATAGCGCCAAAAGGATTCGTCGCGTTGACCACGCGTCATCTAATAATCTGCAGTCCCTTAGGGCTGAGAATTGGTCTCTTGTTAGGCCACGTCCCTCGGGGCTGTAGCCCCATGGGGTTCCGTTTAATTTTTAGTACTTACAAACAACAACAGACCTATGCAATCTTGAAACTTGTATCGTCAAAACTGAGGTAGCCTAATAGTAGATTTAATTGCATAGATGAAGTTCCTGCGATCAGTGTTTCAGGAAACAAGAGGAGTTCTGTCAAGAAATCCAAGTGAAATAAACACTCCGCGATACAACAGCTAGATCAAGATTTAAATGGTTTTGACACGTGATAGGTACTGTGACTTAGTAACTTGTTCATTCAGAAAAAGAAATGAGCTTTACGTAAAAACATACACCTACCTGTTTCAAATTTCTCCGCTCTGTACCAGCATGCTTTAGAGAGGACTGTCTCACAGTATTCCGGGCCACGGAGAAAGTTTTAAATTATGACCATTTTAAACTGCTTTATTGCATAGAAAACACTCTCCAGCTTGATTCATCGCAACATTATGTGGCATGAGGCTATTTCATTAAAAGCACTCCACTCTGCGGTGTTTTCTGTCGGGGTGGCGGAGGTGGAAGAGCAAGAGGTAAGCAAGCTCACAACACAAGAATCTACACGGTCATGCGACAGTAAAAATATCACTGATTAGTTTGCACACAGTAAGTACAAAATGATCTAAATCACTGGTCGCAAAACGTCGCAAATTAATGTGCAGACCAGAGAACAATATGCAGATCCATGCCTTTATGGAGCCAGTTTGATGAATTTCAGGAATTTAAGGCATGGGGCAAAATGTTATAATTCATATATCAGTGGCGGTTTCTGATATAGCGCAATGGAGCAATGAACCTCCAGTTTATATAAAATTTTATTCAACTACTTAATATTCGTAACTCCCTTGTCAATCTCGAAGCTCTTGCTTAGCCCATCTATCCGTAATATACTCGTACTAGCTTTCAATTCATGTGACCTGCGCACGTTCCGTGGCTGGATACTTGTCTGGAATGAACCCCCTTGGAAGGAAATCTCTCCGTCCGTACCTGGACGAAAGGAGTGGCGTGGTGCGGGGGGGAGGTGGGGGGGACATCGGCCAGCACCTAGACAAGACCAGGATATCGCAGAAACATATATCCGTGGTTTACGCATGCGCAATATGCCACTCTCTCTAGTGTTGTCGGGGGGTGTTGGAGCAAGGTCTGTCTAGACTGACCTTGTGTTGGGGTAAGTATGTGCCTGCCATCTGTTGCCCTTACAGGAATTCAACTACGTAGCAGAAAATAGTGCACATAATTAGCGCTAGTGTTGAAGAGCATCATTACTGCCAGCAGTCACATTAAACTGCCAAATTCCAATTGATGTCTTTCCCCAAATACATCAGTATTTACTAATCATCTGTTCATTTGCCTTCTTTGGAATAATTACTCTTTTGAGAGAAAATTAACTTAAAAATCACCGAGGCAAAGAGTAGCGGGAATGTAATACCAAAGTAAACGCTAATTGCCTAGCCACAGGAGTTCTTAAAATTAAGTTACCAACATTGCGAACATACATCCCTAAAGTTTACTCTGTTTTTCAAATGTGATGCTAGTGTTTACAACAGTTTGCAATAGTTATCATAATTCGTAATATTATTGTACGCTGTGCAAGCGTGTGAGTGTTTTTCTGCACTGTTGTGCCGTTCAGAAACTTAATTTTTAGGACATAAAGAAGTTACAATATTTTCTCCGTGTGTGTATTTTTGTGCACTGTAGTTGCGTCCATAATTTTGGTCCCGGGAAAGGTAAGGGGCTACATAATGAGTTTGAACAGTGATACGATACTTAAGACGACAAACTTTTCTTCTCTCTCTCTCTCTCTCTCTCTCTCTCTCTCTCTCTCTCTCTCTTGAGCGTAAACTTAAGATTAAGGATGCCGGACGCCCAATGCCTGATCTTGATATAACGAGGCATCCTAAAAGTAAAAGTAATGAAATCGTGCGTAAATTCAGAATGGATTTATACCGTATAAAAGAATCAAGTAGATCTGTGGGTGCGAAATTACTACCATCTTGATTTGTTTTCCTTTTTTATGATTCATGGGTGATGAAAGCGAAGGGACTTGGACCAAAGTCGGAGTGGTAGATATAGGATATGTGTCCAAAAAAATAATAAAGAAACACAGAAGTTCTAAATCACATATGCTTGCCCAGTTACAATTCGATCTCGTGGGAAGACACGATAACCGTCAGTAATTTGACTGTGCTTACAGGCAGTCTGTGGAAAGAGGCAACGACCAAGTACGGAAAATTCGTTATGTGCTGTGTAAAGGTCTGTGGCGCGTTTGAGATGGCACTGCGTGGGCATGACGAAACAAGTGAATCATCGAATGCTGGCATATTTCGAGGCCTCGTCAATTTTAGTTCTGAAATTGACGTTGCATTAAGAGACCATCTGTCCAAAACTACTGTTTTCAAAGGCACCTCGAAAGACATTCAGAATGATTTGCTTTCGTGCATGTATGAAATCTGTCGTGAGAAAAAAAAAAATCACCACAGCGCACTTCATTTCGGTAAGCGCAGATGAGACCACCGATATATCAACTACAGCACAATTTGTTATCATTCTTCCCAACGGTAAGCCAGTTGAAATATTCTGGGGTTTCCTCTACCCTCTAGTCATGATGCTAAGACAATAGCAGAGTGTTTAAAATTTTCTTTGAGCGAAGTTGTGGATAATAGAGATAAGTTGATTTCAGAAGGTTACGATGGAGCAAATGTAATGAGTGGTCACCACTCAGGGTGCAAGTTCTCATCAGGGAAGATTTTAGGCATGTACATTATGTGCACCGTTATGCCCATTCTCTGAACTTAGTCATGGCACAAGTGACAGGGGTGCTGGGAGATATTGAGGTAGGGGGGGGGGAATTTTTCCTTCTGTTGAACCCCCAGTGACGAAAGTCACGCGCCGCCACTGGCATGTATGATCATATTTGGGAGTTAGTGCATATTTAGGACTTAAGTGCACATCTGTGGATATTATTCGCATTCTTTTTTTTTTAAATTCTCGACGTACATAAAAGAAGCCAACTTTGGCTAACCCTGCAGGCTTGCGAAGGAAGGGAATGTCAGAGGTATCTGCGGAGTTCCTAGAACAGTCATACTAACAGGCTGATACTATGGCTCCTCGTTAAGCACCCCCTACCCTACACAATCCATTATCTAACAAACAAGGGAAAAACTTCAGTTATGTATCAATGTCGCTTGGGCTAGCGCCTTGTGTTACCTGCAAACTCACTACATCAGTCAAGAGAGATACGAAGATGCCGAAAAATAAGTGCTAAGAACACGTTCATATCACAGAGGATTGCAGGAAACATCTCCTGTACAAATGATGACAGTGTTATTTTTTTGAAGTATGTAGGCCTACTTACTTTTTAATTAATATTTTGATATTTCTCGACGGTACTTCGTTCGTGTTGGTAGGGTTAGGAAATAAGAGAGGGTGCTCGGAGTGGAAAGAAAGCGACCACGGCCTTAATTAAGGTACTTTTGCCTGGTGTGAAAATGGGGAACCGCGAAAAACCATTTTCAGGGCTGCCAACAGTCGGGTTCAAATCCACTATCTCCCGAACGCAAGCTCAGAGGTACGTGACCCTAACAGCACGGCCAATTCGCTAGATCAAAAATATATCAAATCAGTACAATCTTTATACTTGCCCCCCCCCCCCTTATTTTTTTTAAGATGTCGTTTTTCAAGTGAGCAACTTCCAATTATAAGTCTGGTAGTCTTACTTTCACTATGCTATTTTAGAGCACAGCAAACATTTCGTGTCCTCGTTATGACTACAAAGAAAACATTTATTCTTCCATTCCACACCTAAGACAAGTTGCCGTGGACGTTCTTATGGTTTTGAAACGGACATTTTAGAAGACAGTAGAATCTTTACAAAGAACACACATCCACTGAGTTGTTGCAGGTATCTTTTCTAAGCTAAGCGAAGTGGTTGAGCGAGGAGGGAGACGTTGTGACGCCAGTCTCGTTCAAAGGCTTCTCTCGCGAGTCCACATTTTGCGACCAATGATCTAAAACATTGCGTCAAGACCAACTACAAAACTAGGACCTTAATGCTACTATCGACTGGCGGGAAAAGAGGTGGTCTGGATGTGTAGTTCGCACATGGTTATGTTTACATTGTGTAAAGAGGGCAAGCAGTTCTACTTCATCCGCCTTATTGAAATACATATATACGCAGTGTTTAGCTAGTTATTAGTACTGTGTGGAGTTAGTGACTTATATAATATTATATGTAATATGGATAATATGGTGCATAATAGGTATAATATATTTTCATAATGTAACATTTAACAAAATGGGCCGTTCATGATGCATACCGGGCTGTTGACCAAATTAAGTCGCAGACACTTCAACTTCGAAATTCCCTAAAGATAAAACTTAAACGGAGAAGTGGATAAAGAACATACACCGCAAAAACCTTAAAGTCAAATACCAAACCGTTGCGAACGTTAAACATTTCGAACCAAAATTTGTGATTAGGGAGGATTTCTTTCCAACGGAAAGTGATGACCCTATTAGTGCCCCCGAAAAGTTGCTAAACTAACAAATTACATGATTCCTACAATTTTTCCAAATAAACCTTCCTACCGCACGATTAAACTCCCGAAAGATAGGATAAATTCTCAAGAATTGTTACAAGTAGTGGGCGAGGAATACTTCGCCAGATGGTGTGGACAAGATTTAATATCTTCCTTTGATGACTTAAGAAGGATGCCTGGAAGCAAACAGGTAGCCTCATTTGCTGTGGTAATGAAGGACCTTATACGGGAATTTCTATATTTATGGTAAGAGTAAGCTTTCCTCTGTCATTATCATCAAAGACTGGAGGGAAGATGCCTGAAGGCAACCATGTCTCAGGGTCACCCAGTGAGAAATTGTGCTTAATATTGAATGAAAACCTATAACTTGTTTTCCAGTCATTGACCGGGTCAGGGGTGTGATGAATGAAGCAGATATAGGCGGTTAGTACGATGGGGTCGCCAATCCCAAAGTGATTTATTAATGAACGATAGATGCTTTGAAATGAGAATGGAGAGTGTTGCTGGAATGAAAGATGACAGGGAAAACCGGAGGACCCGGAAAAAAACCTTTGTCCAGCACAAATCTCACATGGAGTGACCGGGATTTGAACCACGGTATCCAGCGGTGAGAGGCCGACGCGCTGCCGCCTGAGCCACGGAGGCTCTTGTGCTTAATATTAATGACTAGCAAGATACCCGTGCTTCGCTACGGTAATATACTGAAATTTATAATTGAATGCTTATCGTTTTATACACAACCCGCCGATATTCGTGATCTGACTCGTTTACTGAGAGATTACGGCAACGTTCCTCCCATTTTTCAATCTTTCTTTCCAGCAATCGATTTCGTATTTCCCGGGCTAGGTCCAGGTATTCCACCCGGTCAGTTGGGTTCCTAAATCTTAGCCATGCTTTCCTATAAGCATTTTTAATGTGGATCAAATCCTTGAGGAGATCCGGCGTGGTGTCCTCTTAGGTGCCTTGGCGGTACTAAACCGGCGGCCGGAATGCAATCTTAGTCATTACTCGTCCAGGACCCGTTTTCAGCACGGTCCGCACATGTTGACGACGGTCCAGGATATTATTATTATTATTATTATTATTATTATTATTATTATTATTATTATTATTATTATTATTAGGGTGGTTGAAATTAATTGAATTTAGGTATTATTATTATTATTATTATTATTTTTATTATTATTTTTATTATTATTATTATTATTATTATTATTATTATTATTAGTATTATTATTATTGATGTTCTGGACCCCACAGCAATATGCAAGACCGCTACTTGGCGGTAAAATACATCTGCTGCCATTGTCATTGCTAACAATGTGACCAGCACCATTGTTGCGCGTAGGCAAGTGTGCGGAATTTCTGGCGATACGAATGACATACCTCCGTGTATTATTGACCTTATTATAGAGGTGAACAATTTGACGGCCAATCTCATTCCTATCGTTTATTTCAAATGTGTTTACATTTTTATTTATATGCCAGGAGAATCTACTCTAATCTAAGAACGTTCTCCGAAGGAAAATATGGCTGTTGAAAAGGAACCCAGGAAAGATTAAAAATGATCGGTTTATGATCAGAATAAGTACATCGCAAGTCTGCAGCCTGTTTCCTATCATTCGATAGGATCAGGGATGGAATGAATAAAGCCCCATCTAGCGGCGACAATAGGAATTGTGCCGGCTGCCGAAGCTCCCCTCTGGGGCAATGATCGATGAGTGACAAATGAAATGAAATATTGGACAGTGTTGCTGGAATGAATGATGACAGGAAAAGCCGGAGTATCCGGAGAAAAACCTGTCCCGCCTCCATTTTGTCCAGCACGAATGTCACATGGAGTGACCGGGATTTGAAACACGGAACCCAGCTGTGAGAGGCCGGCGCGCTGCCGACTGAGCAACGGAGGCTCCTTATAAGTACATTACGAACAGTAAAATCAAATGGTCTCCCCTCCTTTTACACCCCACCGCCGTTAAGTTTATTTACCCCCACCCTCCAAAAAATTGAAAGAAGGCGTGCTTCTTTATGTTTAAAGGAGATTCCAAATACCAATGTTCACGTTTATTACCTTCAGTTTTGAGATATAAGTATCCCCTTAAAAATAATTCACGTTTTTAACTTCCTTCCACACTCCCCCCCCCCCCTCCTCCCTCACAAAGTGATATTAAAGCAAAAAATACTTGTTCCTTTAAAAGTAAAGGATCTTCTAAATACCAATTATCACCACTCTAACCTCTTCAGTTTTTGATTTATGTGTCCTCATGAAAGGAATTCAACTCCTTTTCACTCCCCTCCCCCAAGATTGTTTCCCCCCCCCCCCCCAAACGCGCTTTTCTTTCTTTTTAAAGGAGATCAAAATACCAATTTTCACGTCTGTAACAACTTTAGTTTTTATTAGATGTATGTATTCTCATACAATTAAGTCAATTTTTTCTATCCTTTAACACTCCAAATCCCCTTCATTGGATTTTCCGAGAATACGTGTTTGTTTACTTTTAAAGCAGATTCCAAAAATAAAATTTCACGTGTGTAACATCTTCATTTTTGAGATATCAGTAGCCTAATTAAAAGAATTCAACACCATTTTCAGTCACTTTTACCCCCCCCCCCACCCTCTACTACCCAAGTTGTATTTCCGAAAACTAAAAATACACTTTACTTTATTTTTAATAGGATAAAAAATGACCATTTTTCACTTCTGTACATGTTATGTTTTTTGAGATATACTGTAGAAATTCTCATTTTAAAATTTCACCCCATTTTAGTTCCCCTTAAGTGGAGTTTCCAAAGACAAATCACCTATGTTTCTTTACACTTACAGGAAATTCCAAATACCCACTATTTACGTCTGTAACATTTTACGCTTCTCAGATATTCCGTAGATATAGTCTTTCAAAAAATTCACCCCAATTTCCCACTTCTGTTTAACCGCCATTAATTGAATTTTCCAAAAGCAAAAATATACGTGTTTCTATATTTTTAAAGGAGATCCCATTTACAAATTTTCAGTTCTGTAATATCTTCAGTTTCTGGGATATATGTATCCTCATTAAAGGCGTTCAACCCATTATTCACCCTTTTACACCCCTCCTATTGAGATTTAGAGAAAACAAAGAAATACGTGTTCCTTTATTTTTAAGGGAGATTATAAACACCAATTTTTACATCTGTAAACGTTTAAAGTTTTAAGATGTAGACACTTACATTTTAAAAATTCACCCCCCTTTTCACCCCCCATTATTTGGATTTTCCAAAAACGAAAAAATACATGTTTCTTTATTTTTAAAGTAGATCCCAAATACCAATTTTCAGGTCTGTAATATCTTCAGGTTCTGAAATATAAGTAGCCTCATTAAAGGCATTCAACCTATTTTTCACCCTTTTTCACCCTTCCTATTAGGATTTTCCGAAAACAAAAAAGTACGTGTTTCTTTATTTTTAAAGGAGATTTCTAAATACCAAATTTTACATCTATAAACTTTAAAAGTTTTGAGATATAGATACACTCATTTTAAAAATTCACCCCCCTTTTCACCCTCGCATTAATTGGATTTTCCAAAAACAAAAAAATATGTGTTTCTTTATTTTTGAAAGCGATCAAAAGTACCAATTTTGAGGTCTGTAATATCTTCAGTTTCTGAGATATATGTATTCTCTTTAAAGGCATTCAACACATTTTTCACCCCTTTTCACCCCTCCTATTGGGATTTTCCGAAAACAAAAAAATACGTGTTCCTTTATTTTTAATGAAGATTCTAAATACTAATTTTTACATCTCTAAACTTTAAAACTTTTGAGATATAGATGCACTCATTTTAAAAATTCACCCCCCTTTCACCCTCGCATTAATTGGATTTTCCAAAAACAAAAAAAATATATGTTTCCTTATTTTTCACAGCGATCAAAAGTACCAATTTTGAGGTCTGTAATATCTTCAGTTTCTGAGATATAAGTAGCGTATCCGGATTAAAGGCATTCAACCCCTTTTTCACCCCTCCTGTTGGGATTGTCTGAAAACAAAAAAATACGTGTTTCCTTATTTTTAAAGAAGATTCTAAATACCAATTTTCACATCTGTAAACGTTTAAAGTTTTGAGATATAGACACACTCATTTTAAAATTTCACCCCCCTTTTCACCCCCTTAGCGACGGAATATCCAAAAATCCTCTCTTAGCGAGCACCTACATCTTAATATGAATCTATGCCCAAAATTTCATTTCTTTATGTCCAGTAGTTTTGGCTCGGCGATGATGAATCAGTCAGTCAGTCAGTCAGTCAGGACAAGCTACTTTATATATATAGATAGATAAATAAATAATTTCCTGTGGCTATTATTAGCCGAGGGAAGCCCGTGTAAGGTAGACAGTAACAGTGTGAATTCACTGGAGACTGCAATTTCGATGGTGAAACAGTAAAGTAATTTATTTCAAAGCAGTCGACTCTCGCCTCCTCTGTGAAAGACACGATTCTGTTAATTAGCTTCAAGCGAACAAGGGGTAATCCATCAGGCTTTGTAGCACACATGCACAAGACTGAGCTTTCAAATGTTAATCTCGCTAACAATGGGCCATTTTTATCTGCCGTAATACAAGGATATCCTGTGGCCGTCCGGCTCCATGGCTAAGTGGTTAGCGTGCTGGCCTTTGGTCACAGGGGTCGCGGGTTCGATTCCCGGCAGGGTCGGGAATTTTAACCATAATTGGTTAATTTCGCTGGCACGGGGGCTGGGTGTAAGTGTCGTCTTCATCATCACTGCATCCTCATCATGACACGCAGGTCGCCTACGGGAGTCAAATCAAAAGACCTGCACCTGGCGAGCCGAACATGTCCTCGGACACTCCCGGCACTAAAAGCCATACGCCATTTCATTTCATCCTGTGGCCGGATGGGGAAATCAGCAGCCAAAATAGGGTCTGGAGAAGGATACAAACTACTTATCCCTTGTAGGGTTAACCATATCGCCGATATAGTTACAACTTTTATTACATATCTCAAAAAACAGTTTGTAATAATGTCGTACATGTTCTTTCCGATATTTAATAAACAAACAGAAACCTCATGGTGCCACAGCCTTAATGGGCCTTGGTACGTCAAGCCACCGCTGCTCAGAACGAAGGAATTGAACCTGGAGCCTTCCCATAAGAGACGGACTCGGTACCATCAGACCGGGATATATAACAGTAAAGTTAATTCCAAGTCGCAGATTAAAAGAGAAACAAAAATATTCTTTTCGACAAAAATTCAAGGCTATTAAAGACTTTTAGGCTTCTACAATCGTGGAATAACGTTTCACCCCACAGTGGTGGCGGGCTCCCAAGTCCGAAGAGATTCAATTCTTGTTGATATTACCTTCTCGATTGGTGAAATAAAATTATGGTTCCCCACTAGGAACTACTTTTTTATTTAAAAACATTGTCAGTATTTAATATTCAAATGAACAAATGAACTCTGTGAAAGACACGATTTTGTTAATTAGCCTCACACGAATTGAAGATAGTCAGTATTTCAAACTTTCGTTCGGGAGTATATTACCGCAACGGAACTTGCAAAAGAACTGCCTGGCCCATGGCTAAATGATTAGTGAGCCGACCTTTGGTTCAAGGGGCCTCGGGTTCGATTTACGGCCGGGTCGGGGATTTTAACCTTAATTGTTTATTTCCACTGGCTCGGGGACTGGGTGTGTATGTCATTCTTAAGTAGAAAATAAAAGGAAAACAGGGGAAGAATGAGAAAAATATGATAACATCAGTAATTAAAAAGGTAAAACAAATGTTTACAAAGAATAAGCAAGGTTGTACTCTTACATGACTGCAACGGAACCTCTGGTTTAACGTACATTTCGAACCACAGTGAAACAGCATTTTAAAAATACTACATAACCTGCCAGGTTTCAAACCACAATCACCATGGTGAGGAATTGGTGACGATATCACTCGGATATGGGAGCTGTGTTGGGGTCATGACCGCAAGTTTTGACGTAGCGCTTGATCACTGTCAAAATAAGTAGCTAGTCAGAGTTCTTCTTCTTCTTCTTCTTCTTCTTCTTCTTCTTCTTCTTCTTCTTCTTCTTCTTCTTCTGCTGCTGCTGCTTCTTCTCCCACTCATGTGCGGTCGACGTTTTTGGCATTTTCTTCTGTCGCACATTTCTCTGTCTATTAGACGCGTTTCCCTCAGGTCCTCAATCAGGGAATCTCTCCACCTCATTCTTGGTCTTCATCTCTCCCTTTTGCCATCCAGCTCCAGAGCAAGTGGTCTCTTGTCCAAGTAGTCCTCATTCCTGCGCAGAGCGATGGTCTCTGTCACCCCTACGCTGGTTCTCTTCCGTGCTAGTTCTTACATACATGTATTGGACAATGGGGATATACTTCTCTGGTACTCCTGTGGACTTCATGCACATCCATGTCTTTTCCAAGTCTATGAATATCGCATGTAGTTCTTTTTCTCCCTGTACTTCTCCATAAGCTGTCTAAGTGCAAAGGTAGCATCCATGGTTCCATTTTTTCAGGCATGAAACAAAACTGTTCTCTCGAATCCTCTTCTCAATAAAGTTCTCTCAGATTTTCATTGCATAAGACAAGAGCTGTACGCCTAGCGCCTAGTCAGAATGGGTTTCAAATTTTAATCCTTAATACCAAACAAATTTACGCATCTTCAAGACCATGAGTTCAAAATCATTTTTGACAAATGGGACAGCAGAGTGCACGGCTTGGGCTCCAGCAGCACGGAACTCGCCTCACTATGCTCCCTATAAGACTTCTGAGGCTTAATATTGGTGATATTGGACCTTACAGAATTCTCACAAGCCACTCTATTTTTCCGAATGCGTTTTCGACCATTTTGAAGCCATTCACTGTCCTCATATCTCGACAATTTACAGGAAATATTTTTTTCGTATTTCCCCGCACCAAAATTTTCTCAAATGATCATGATTTGTTTTTTGTCACATGCGTGTAGATCCCAACCATAAAAATTAAATGACACCTGACACGACACGCTAGCACGTCAGAGTCCCGAACTACCTCAATATGACAGCACTATTGCGTCATCCAATGACGTCATACTGAGGTGAGACACTTGTTAGATACCCTGGTCATTACTCTTTGAAATGACCTACTGAACATTGTCGTCTTACAATTGTCTAGATATTAGTTCGATTTTAAAACGTTCATATTTTCGTAACTCACCGGCTCAAGAGATATGGACGTATTCTGCGTCAAAAGAATGATACGAGTTCAACAATACTGTTGCAGTATCACCACTGATCTCCATTTAGGGCAGTCATCCATGTGGTAGATTCCCTATCAGTTATTCACCTAATCTTTTCTAAAATAACTTCATAGGGGTTGGATATTTACCGTACATCTTCCTTGGTAAATTATTTCAATCCCTACTTCCTCTTCCTATAAACAAATATCTGCCAAAATTCCCCTCCCGCAATGAATTCGAACTCTCCATTCATTTGATATAACTCCATCATGAAAATCCATTGTATTTTGCTTATCCACAGCAATCTTATCAATTCCAGCTGATTATATAGTATCTAGTTTTCAAATTTTGTTTGATATTGTAAATATACTTATCACAGGTAAATGTCAGTACATCGTTAGTATTAGCCCCCTCATCCACCTGGACATTATTCCTTACATACTGCTGATTGAATATAACGTAAACACAGCAGTACACACCTCGTGAGCATATCAAACAAAATATCTTCAGCATTTCTTGGGCGAAACAAATGACTGAAACATAACACTTTCACGGCATCCTTAACGGATAAGTAGCCGGAAAATCTGGAGTTTAATTTAAAAAACTGTGACTAAGACGGATAAGCGGCGCATTGAGCTGTTGGTAAAAGTGGCGAATACCTATGAAATCAGGAGACAGGTAGGTTTGAGTCCAATCATCAGCGAACATGAATTTATAACGTTTACCATTATCTACTTCTGAAACTTGTCGGTATAATCAAATGAATCAACAATAAGAATGGGGCAAAGGCAACTGAGTAAATAATGTGACAAAGGTTCTGGTATCAATCGCACTCTCTGCATAACGCCACCGTTCAGAGAAAAGTGCTACGAGATATCGAATATTTTCCCAGCTTATCAGGCCACGAAGTATTAGTACAACAGTAAGTGACTGTGACAAGTCTATTCCGAAGTGCGTACAAAGTGTGTCTGGTCGTGTTAGTAGAGCGAAGTACGCCTCTGAGAGTGAGGAATATAATACCATGGCAAATATTGACAAGTTTACTCAGGTATCGTATCGCGAACAGTGAATGTTTATCAGGAATTTCCTGTCAAGCTGCCCCAGTCGATACTGGAATTCTCATTTACATCATAAAATATTCAACACTTCTCTATTATAGTTATGGCTCAGGCTTCTCATATCCATATCTGGTGATTACAAACACTGAGCGGAAAACAGCAACAACACTATGTTACGACTAATGACAGTAAAATAGGAACTGTCTCACATATTGTGCCTAATGTATTAGTTTGAAATCATGAAATTGACAAGCCAAAAAGTACTCAACAATAACACAAAGGGCAAAATTAATATCCACGGCAGCTTTAGCCCTGATTTGACATATTGGAGAAAGAAAATTCGATAATAATAATGGCGGAAGTGTAAAGTGTTGAATGTGAGGAAAGAGGACGACACAAACACCCAGTCCCCAGGCCAGGGATATTAATCATTTACAATTAAAAACCCCTGACCCAACCGGGAATCGAACCCGGGGCCACGGGGTGACAGGTGGCGGGGCCGGACACCGGAGGCCAATACTCTACCACTGAGCCACAGAGAAAGCTAGAAAATTGCATGATATAGTAAAAATACGATAAAATAAGATCACTGATCGCAGAAGACATCCAAAATTTAAACTTCAATGCGCATGAACAATCTCACGGAATATATTCGATTGATTATCGATTCCACAGTGCAATTCGAGCACCATATAGGGCAGCCCCGGGAAGCACATCTCCAGAAAAAGAACATTCACGATCCAACAATAATGTCCTACACCCATAAGCACCATATTACAATTAAATTAATAATATATTATCGTTCCACCTATTCAATACAATAACACTTGTAAGTTTAATTTCAACTTTTCTGCATAACAAGACAACTAGCTATTTGCATCTTTCTTTCTTTTTCTTTCTTAATCTGCTTACCCTCCAGGATTGGCTTTTTCATCGGACTCAGCGAGGGATCCCAGTGTCCTGGAGCTTCAGACTCTGGGTCGTGGATACAACTGGGGAGAATGACCAGTACCTCGCCCAGGCGCTTGCTATACTGAACAGGGGCCTTGTGAGGGGATGAGAAGATTGGAAGGGATAGACAAGGAAGAGGGAAGGAAGCGGCCGTGGCTTTAAGTTAGGCACCATCCCAGCATTTGTCTGGATGAGAAGTGGGAAACCACGGAAAACCACTTCCAGGATGGCTGAGGTTGGAATCGAACCCACCTATACTCAGTTCACCACTTTTATTTTTCAAATTTCGTGGCAGAGCCGGGAATCTAACCCGGACCTCCGGGGGTGGCAGCTAATCACACTAACCATTACACCACAGAGGCGGACTATTTGCATCTGAATATATTAAACATACGATTATAAGATTTAACGTCGAGCTATTTATTCATCTTCACATCAAGATTTTAAAGACATTTAAAACCTAGTGCTTTATACTCAAGTGTTATATACAGGAATATTCAGCAAAGACGTTGGACGTGGCATGAAAGGGCCGAGGATGACTACTGTGGTGACCCTCACTTTGGGGGTTACGTTTCCGGAGTATCTGAGGAATTTCATGGCATGTCCATGGAGTACGTTTGATTTTTTTCTTTCTTATTAATATTGTTTTGTTTGCTCATTTTTGTTCTCTGCGTGTTTTCTTTTTCTTTTCTTTTTTCTGTACAGTGTGTAGAGTTTGAAAGAGTGAATTTTGGCATGGGCTGAACATGTTATTTTTCTCATTTAAAGGATCAAATGGGTATTATTACTGTAGATCTAGAGAAAAATAATAATAATAAAGTATCTTACTCAAGTGTTATATAGTTCAAGACGAACTTTCGTCTTGAAAAAACTTTATATTGTCTACGATACTTGTTATTCTTTTGTGCATTGCTTTTATCTTGCACCTTTTGAACGATCTGCTAATTATGACCCAGATCTGGGGTCGAAATAGGTACCATTTTTGATCGACTTGTGATGTAACCTCGCATTACTAAGTGTTATTGTATTGAATAGGTGAAACCATAATATATTATTAATTTATTGTCATCTCAGTTCAATACGGACCAAAAATGAAATTCTTATCTTTCAATACGTACCATATTGACAATATTAAAATTCCAGATAGCTGGAACACGTGTTACCATTCCACACTTCTTTACAAAATTCTAGAAAGAGTTTCAGCTGCCTGTGAAGAGCGTCGATAAAATTGTCATTGCTGCGATTCGAGGGTCTGTTAACATACTCTAATCTCATTTATACGAACTTCTTTGATTTCACGCTATAAACACCATGTTTCTCCCTGAATAGTTGTATCTATACATGCAATGTATTACTTTGTCAGTTTGACAAACCGTACATGCAGGAATGACGTTGACATCGTCAATTAATTATTATATTAATAGGCATATTGATCAAGTGGCCGGCCCCGTTGTGTAGGGGTAGAGTGCCTGCCTCTTATCCGCAGGCCCCGGGTTCGATTCCCGGCCAGGTCGGGGATTTTTACCTGGACGTGAGGGCTGGTTCGAGGTCCACTCAGCCTACGTGATTAGAATTGAGGAGCTATCTGACGGTGAGATGGCGGCCCCGGTCTCGAAAGCCAAGAATAACGGCCGAGAGGATTCGGCGTGCTGACCACACGACATCTTGTAATCTGCAGGCCTTCGAGCTGAGCAGCCGTCACTTAGTAGGCCAAGGCCCTTCAAGGGCTGTAGTGTCATGAGGTTTGGTTTCGTATATTTATCATTTTCATGGAAGCAATGAAAATGAGGGAAAGGGTAGATGATATGGTTAATTCTTGTTGAAGTTAGAGGAAACAGTATCGTCGAAGAAGCTAGATTTCATTCCAACAAACTCATCTCGTTTTTTAAAAATTTGAACCGACACAAAAAGGTCTTATGGCGATGATTGTCTAGAAGTGGGAAGGAATCGACCGTGGCCTTGATTAAGGTACGAACATGGAAAACCACGCAAAACCATCTTCAGGGCTGCCGACAGTGGGGTTCGAACCCACTATCTATCGAATGCAAGCAGGCAGTTACGTGAACCAAACCGTGTAGCCGTGTGCTCTTCTACACAATTTAGAATAACATATATTATACCGAGCAAGTAGCTGTGCGTACACGTGAACTTTAGTTGTGTTTTGGTGTATGTTCGCGACGTAATTGTGCGCAGTCAGCCCTAGGTTTCATCGAAGATGTAGTTCAGCTAGGCAGCTACGTACAATTCCTCTCAAGGTAGTGCATAATTTAATACGTAATTCTCTTTTATACATAGATAATTTCCGAAATTATCATTGTCATTTCTTGATGGATGCAGTACTTTTGCATCCATCTCTTGACACAGGCCAGAGTAAAGTGTAGCTTCCACCGAAGTCCCAGTCAACATCCATGGCTGTGACAATATGGAAGTTGCTGGGCTATGGGTAGTGCTAAGTAATGACGTTCGGAGCACGACTAGTGCATCTGAGTGTTATGAAAGGTGTTGCTCATAGGGTCAGTCGTGCTGCAATAGTACTTTCTGATCCAGTGAGGAAAGCAATGGCAAACTATCTCACTCCTCATCTTCCCTAGTACGCCTCATTTTGGTGCTGCCATTGGCTTTTGGGGTTTCCTTATAACCGCATAATCTTTGGTGGTGCTATTTGAGGATCCAACCAGCCTCTGGGCTGATGACCTAACAGACATGTGTACATCATGAATTGACTTCTGGAAATTCCTTTCGTACAGACCTTTCCATGCTGTGGAGACGAGATGAGTATGTTGGTAAGAAGTCTAGCTTCTTCGAAGTTACAGCTTTCCTTCACTAGACCAAATAATGAATGTTCCTTAAACAGGTTGTCAGTACGCGGCTTTCATCATAAACTACACACACCAGCCGTCTGTGAGTGGTTTTTATTTTTTTTTTTTAATGTAAAAGCCCATCTGAACATTACCACTTGCACCAAGAAAACAAAATTTCTGCTGGAACATTGTGAAACTTAATCCACATTTGTGCGCGGATTATTATTATAATAATACACAAATCCGATTTTCCCCTGCGGTAAAAATAAGTCCTAGTGTAAACAAGAAATCAATTTTAAAAGTACAAAAGCTGCATTACATAAATGGAGGTGGCAACTGCAGATGTTCGTGACAACAAGTAGTGCCCATTTTGAGCTCTACAAATGTACATTCGTTGTGTTGTTTTCATTCCCTGAGAGGTCTTTTATTTTTTGTTTTCTACGTTTCTAAATTCTAATATTTAAATTTAAATATTTAAATAGTGTTACATTTCGCGTTTTTGACAGACTGAAAAACTGCAAGTTTTATTAACTGAATTATCACTGAAAAAGAATGACTTCCTTTTTAACACAATAAGTAACTAATATTTAAAGGAAATATTTTTTATCATCACTATGACAACAAATATTTTGCACGCAAGTTCGAAAAACTTGTAGCTAAAATTGTTTTTTGACTAAATTAAATCTAGGAATTTGGTGACAAACTATTGGGAAAACGTAAATACTATTGATTATTTGTGAATATGGTGCGCATTACCGTATAAAAGATGAATCTGAAGCGCTTCTTCAATCTGCTCGATCGCTTTCACCTAGAGGGATGCTGTGCTTCTACATGTGTACTCAGTAACTCCCTCGCAATTCCCCTGGCACCTACATAACCTAATCCGACAACTAAGCTTTAACCCAAACCCCAGAGACATTGACAGCATCGATCCTACAGCGAAGCGGGGCAGAAAATCAAATAGCAGCATGGCGGGTGACCCACCACAAGCCAGCGTCATATCACTGTTAATTATGAGTGACTTTCAACGGATGACGTCCTTTAAATCCAACGATCCATTTTAATCTTCGGCAGAAAACTGCAGTAGAACATCAATATGACAAGTGTGTTGCGAAAATATATTGCCTTTATACAGAGCAAAGTAAACAACTCTTAACAATGATGGGAAAGATAATATAATATTGGACACATACCACCGAAAGTCAGAAATAATCATCATTAGAAGTTGCGCCTGCATCACAATTAGGGCCAACCAATCATTTTTCTCACTGTTAAAAATTCTTCCTTTACAGAGATGTTATTTATAATGTAATATTCAAAATTCTAAAACGGCCTAGACAAGAAAATTCAAATATGAAATACATAATAACAACGACTAAAATTGTAAATATGAATAATTTTTCATAGATAAAAATTGAAAGGAATCGTACAGTAGAATCGAGAATATGGTTTAGAACTAACAATGTTGTTGGTTTCATGTCCCACTAATCACTTTTACAGTTTCCAGAGACACTGAGTTGCCGGAAATTTTGTCGTGAAGGAGTTACTTAATGTGTTGATAAATCTACCGACATATGTGAAAGTCGTTAGCGGTTAAACAATGTTCAAACTGTCGGCCAACACACTGAATACAGGCATTATGTAAACGAAATTCACTCTAATTTCATTGTCGCGCAAGTTTTGATCGGATGGAGATTGCTTTGCCATGTCTTCACTCATCGATCTCTCTTCATTGTGAGTAATTTGATTTCCGAGTGTTGAATGCTTACCAACAAAGACATCGTGCATGAATATTTTGTAGTAAGTTCACAGTCACTTATTCCCAAACAGCTGTATTTGTATTCGCTATAATGTCACTTAAATTGTGTTAGTCTAACTGTGAACAAAAGGACACATGAATACATGAATCCTTTGAATCGGTCAACAACGCGTCCACTTGCTAAGGCCCTCCGAAGTGTACTGAGTGCGCGTAATAAATAGGTTGATTTTCGTAACGCCAACTTTTTCTGCATACTCGAGAGTGACGTGTTCTTGCGTCAAAACTTCTCAAAAATTAGGAGGCATTTCAAGCTGCAATTTTCCACGCAGTAGCACCTACACTAAAAAATAGTCGGTGATCAAAAATTCCACGGACATTCCAAAATGGGCGAGTCTTTCAGAAAACGTCTGAAAGTAGTGATGAAATCCTTTTCCAATGGCGTATAAAGTGTTCATACTATGCAAGAAGAGCCTGGCACAAACAGAGCAAGTAAAGTGAGGTTCAGATCGGGAGTGCTGGCTCAGTGCATACTGAATACAAGTTTAAAACGCACCTGATTTCTTTGACCTGCAAGCGAGCTGCATTTGAATTCATCTCGAGAATGTTTCTTTGTTTCACTGTTCCTGATCCCTAATTAAGATTTTACCTACGACTTGAATTTGTTTCCTGACCAATAAATAAATAAATAAATAAATTAAGTACATAAATAAATAAAATCGTTCATTTTTCATCAGATATTTTACTACCTTATTATACCGGGCGAGTTCGCCGTGCGGTTAGGGGTGCGCAGCTGTGAGCTTGCATCCGGGAGATAGTGGGTTCGAATCCCACTGTCGGCAGCCCTGAAGGTGGTTTTCCGTGGTTTCCGATGTTCACACCAGCCAAATGCTGGGGCTGTACTCTAGTTAAAGTCACGGCCACTTCCTTCCAACTCCTAGCCCTTTCCTATCCCATCGTCGCCATACGACCTATCTGTGTCGGTGAGACGTAAAGCCACTAGCAAAAACTACCTAATTATAACAAGTATTTAAGCTCAAGAATCAGTGATCAGTCCGGTATAAGAATATCAGGAATTTCAACCAATCACAGCTGCCTATAAGCAGAATGTTATCGTTTTCGTTTTATCACTTTCATTTCATTGTAGCTGCGTGTATTTTCTTGTATGTAAATTCATCAGACAAGTGCAGCGAAATATCTTCATAGCGTACAATTGACCACAGAACGCACAATCTACAGGAAGTAAATATACTCTTCTGATAAAGCCGACAGCCGACATATCGGCAGGCTGTGGCCCAAGAATGTAAATGGAATTTGTTTTATACAGTGTGCGGCAGAAATACCTGACGAATTTCAGACGTGAATAACTCAGCAACGCAACAAGCCATTCACAATTCTGTTGCGCATTTTAAAACAGCGGGGTTTGCCATTTATGTCACATGCAGTAGATTGGAGCAAATTGAAGGTCGTATTGGCCACAGTTTGCAAACAGGTGTTATTGTCGTGGTCGCGCGGTCTTGGCCTTGGCCTTGGAGAACACGTGCATCGTCTCGTCCGGGCTAGTCAGCCAGCCAGCCAGCCAGTCGCTAGCATGGCGTGGGGAGTGGAGCGGTGACCACCGAGGTTTCGTGATTGAGACTTATTTAAAAAATGCCGACTCTGTTACCACAGCACAGCGTTTGTTTCCCAGACACTTTGGTTTAGGTCGACATGAGAAAGTTCCGAAAAGGAACACCACTCTGTTATGGGCGAACAGTTTAGGAAAAAATGGTTCGAGTGTGAAAATGAAGCCGCCTGGTAGGCCTCGTAGCGTCCGAACTCCAGAGATCGTCCGTGCAGTGAGACACGCCATTACGCAATCTCCTCAACGTTCGGTGCGTAGGCATTCAAGTGCTATGGGACTCTCGGATCGCACAATGGCCAGCCCGTTCCACTGACTTTGCCCCGTGCGATTTCTTTCTCAGGGGATATTTGAAGGATCGCGTCTTCCGACGTAAGCCGCGAACACTGCAGGACCTGAAAGCTGCTATCCGTGAAGAAATCAAGGCAGTACCACAAGACATGCTCAAGCGCGTCATGCGAAACTTCAGGGAGAGGCTTCAGGGGTGCATCGAACAGTACGGTCGGCATTTGGATGACATTTTCATAACTTAGTGTATATATGTATGTGACGCAAATGGCAAACACTACTCTTTCCAACTGTGCAATAAATCTTTAACTGGCTTGTTGCGTTCCCGAGATATTTACGTTTGAAATTCGTCAGGTATTTCTGCCGCATCTGTATTTATCCAAATTTTATTGTGATTAATTTAATGCTGTAGTTATTTGTTAAACAGTCAAATTAAATATAACTCCAGCTCCAGATTCTCTCAAGATAAGTCCGGAGCTCTCGTTATATGACTTCAGATGATTAATATAATTAAAATATTACTATAATATTAAATTTTACGTGTCACGGAACAGATCGACTTAATTATAATGCCTCTTAATTTGAATAACCAATGAATTACTCTCGATAGTCTTTAACAGAAGTCAACATATTATAACTCTTCAGTCATTTACACGAATATATTGCATGCAAATGAAATTTAAATGCTGAGATCCAATATCACGCTTCAATCTCGCAATCCTAATCACAAGATGCGAATACACGTCCAATGGAAAACTAACACAGCTGGCTCATACAGAGTCAAGTTCAATTTCTTGGAAGAGAATGAATGTTAACAAATAGGGCAATGTCAACTTTAAATTGTTACCACTGACATTTTCTGGTGTAAATTACTCAACATGAGAATACGGGTGGATCAGCGACAAGCTCAGCCTGAGATGTAACGATGTATTGTGGTCACGAAGAGCTGTCAAACTGTAGACGCTCTTTATGGAACTATAATTTAAAGCTGTGTCGAGTGTTGCAGCACTTTACTGGTCTCCATAAAGAAAGCCACAGTAACTTTGTTGTGTTTTTACGATAGCCCGTTTCGATGTGACTACCCACTCGACAAACGACAGCACATCAAATCTATTCAAATGACCAACACTTCTTACAACATCTAAAAGTTAATGAGCAGTAACTGCAGCATCATACAGAAGGACCTCCAGCAGGATTTTACCGACTATCGCCGTAAAAATATAAATTTTAACTCAGCACACCATCCCATAAACGATCTTTAAGATACGCATCTTAATAATTGTTCTCTCGTAAACAATGGTTTATAAGTGGTAGTTACTTGGCTCGATGCATGTTGTCATTTATAATCCACAATTAGTTGTACAACACCTCCAAAACGACAGATGTTGCAAAACATATCTAGTGAAGTATCAGGTTGCATTCTACAGAAAATTTTCGTTCTGAAAAAAAAAAAAAAGAAAGAAAAAAAATCATCATCTTCTTCTTCTTCTGGTGCCGTCTTCTCACAGAAAATCGTCGACCACGATGGAATATTTATTTCCCTATTTTATGTTCCCCGTATCAGAGTTGCCATATCGTCGAACCACTGCCGGAGGGTCCACGTCAAAGATACTGTAATCTCCGCTCTCGTCTGCGTTTCCCTCATATCCTGCCTCCTATGATCAGTTGTATCAAGCTAAATTTGTGATATCTGAAGATGTGACCGAAATGGGCTGCATCATGATAAAAAGTGCGTCTGAAAATTTCGGTGAATGATACCATAACACTAAGGAAACATAAGTGACAAAATAAAATACATTTAGTCGCCTAAAGTACTCTCCATTGGTCACAATACACTTCAGGCAACGTGTATACCCCTTTCAGACCGAGTACGCACAATTGTGCGGGTTCGTATTTTAGTTATCCCTGACCATATTTGATGTTTTTTCGGCGCTACACCGGACTGCAGTGATTGTGCAGGATACGTGGCGTGTATTTCAATTGATTTTAGTATGCGCTTGACCGCCAGGGCGAAGGAAGAAGAGTTTAAAAAGCACAGTTGATCGGCGAGATGGCAGGAAGCAGTAGTGCCGAAAGTAAGTATTTATTAACTGCGTTTATATTAATCTAGAAGCTTTACTGAATACCGGAATATATTCAATGAAGTGTGTACATTGGTTAGTGAACGTAAATTTTGAAGCTACACCATCGTACGTGATACGAGGTTTTGAATTTTGATACGCACAATTGTGTGGGTCCTGTTTTTCGGATGTTAGTTTTTATTTTGTAAAATAAACTATTAATATGTGTATTGAGGAGCATTTTAGTCAGTTCTTGACGTACAAACAAAAATTCACACCTCCAGTTTTCTTTCAGGTCTGAAAGGGATATAGCAGCTGGAAACTGGCAGCGATAGCGTCTGTTTTGGAATTGACGAAGCACTGATGTCACATGTCCTAGGATGTCCGGTACGTCAGCACAAGCGTGCCTTTCAGGATTCTCTTGAGGCAGGGAAACAAAAAAGAAGTCTGCAGACGCTAGGCCCGGGCAGTATGGTGAACATTCAAGATGCGGTGCATCATCAAGAGTTTCCTGCCCATCCGGAAAGCGTTTGAGCCAATTTTCTGCTAATGGCTTCTGTTCCGTACACTTGCACTAACATCTCAATTTGTAACGAAACTTGATGTCCATGCGTTGCTCCGTTCCACTATGACACGAGTCTTCACACGCACTACATTCGACTGGTTGCAGCAGAATAACTTGATTCAGCTCCATGTGTTCAATGCTATGCGGTGCTTCTTGAGATGTCTTTCTATTCAAATGCGCATGCACGCAGTGTTACTACACATTGCCATTATAATGTCGGTATATTCACAGTACTTTTTAGACACGTCTTGCATATCATCAGTAGAGTCCGGATTATTAGGTATTGATAGGTTAGAATGCAAACTTACTTAAACCAGTAACAAGTATACCCTACACTGTACAACGGTTATGCTATGGGATTTGCATAGATATTAGGGGTGCAGCCTATAAAACTCCTTGAATTAATGCTACTCTTCCTACATTGTGGTACAACGGGTTGCGTCACACTTCCTACAAACCAAATTACTTTGCATTCTAACCTATTACCACCTAAAAATTCGAGGTATAATCATCAGTATTACAAACCTGATATAATAGGCGTCTATACTGTAGACTATATCAGAGCTATCTCCATACAGGCCTTGAAGGCCGTCAGATACGTTGAAGATAAAGTCTTCCACCATTTGTTACCTTGGCACTAAGTGGATTAGAGTGGTTAGTCCTATGTCCGACAGCCTTTGCCCCCAGGAATTAATCTGATATACATTCCTGAAGTATGAGAAGTACGTCTTCCCAGAACTGGACGTCCTGATTCCAAATGTTTCTACTTCGTAACAGGGAACCCTTGCTTTCCAACGAGGAGGTACGTAGCCATGGCGGGAAATCATGTAAAGGTTTAACCCTTGTCAAATACAGAAAAGCAGCCTATGGCGATCATTATTGTTCACACATGACAAGTACACCATAATACAGCTGATACAACTTTAGAGACGGGAAAGGTGGACGTAGGCGCAGAACATAATTTTGGGCGCAGAATCTTCGACAGTGGCACACTATAAACGATACGACAATTTTAATACGGGAAACATCAAATTTACTCAAATTCAGCCGCCAGAAGAAGAATGGGAAATTGAACCCACAGTCTTCCGCATGAACCAAGTGCTCCTTTTCTACTTCAGATTATGTTTAACCCACCTGCGTGACAAAAGCTGCACTGTCTCCAAAGTGTGATATAATTTTATGTCTCACCTAAATGTGGCTAGAGATCGAATCTGCATCTGTAGATTGACTTGGCGTGAAAGGTGATAGAAGATACCATTCTCGATTCTCCCAATAAATAAAACGAAGTAAAATAAGAATGTTGATTTCTAAAGTAACTTCATACAAGAACGTGGTGAAGTTCTATTGCTGTTGCCTCGTTGGGGACGGTAAGATCTGTGGAAGCTGTTTTCCAATCATCCTGGGAACTTGTTAGGTGAAGACACGGACCAATAGTCACAGCCAGCGAGTTCCACGCCATTAAAACTTTTAACAAAACCCTGTTGATAAGGAAGTAGCTACCTACAGAGAAAGAAAATGTCGCTAACAAAGAAATCAACCTTTGCCGTAGCATGGAGAGACGGCTTCTTTCAATTAAGTGAACTCGAGTTAAGTCGAGTGTGAACAAACAACTACTTCCATTCAGAACATGTCTTGATTTCACAGTTCAGTTGAAAACTGCACCGAATCCTTACCTCAAGCAACAACCTAATTACTTCCAACTACATCAGAGACTTTCTTAAGGGCAAGCTACTCGATTCTGATCGTAATTGGAAATCAATTATTTTAACTCGTATACAGAAGAATTTAAGCAGCTTACGAGAGATAAATTATGACGAGCTTCAAGAACTGAAGGATAGGTAACTTCAAGATTTATTTCAACTCCAGCATTACTAATGAAATGGAAAAACCAAGAAATTCTGCGATCTGCTATTCAAAACCAAAGCAACGCAGAGAAACTGAACGGGGAAATTGGAATCGTAAAATAAAAAGAATAACGTTTCGCTTCACTTTACAAATACGATGATGATGATGACTGTAGTTTTAAGGGCTCTAACATGTAAGTCATAATCCCCTCCCAGATAAGAAATAACGGCAGTATTTAATATAAAATTTGTTTGTTTGCATGCTTCTTTGAAATTTTTTCGCAGTATTTGCAGGTTGCATTGAAGACAACGAGTAACTGAAGTCACGCAGTTAGTTACTAAGTAAAATTCCATAATGGTACTCAGAAAACAAAAAATTAAAGAAATAACGGAGAAATTATCCTATATTTACATGAGTCAAGGCCCATGCTTAGTGTGCTTCCTAAATATACAATGGAACGTTTGAGGACTGTTATGACAATTGTGTTTGTGGAGCGAGTACCTATACAAAGATCGACAAAAAATTGGGGATAGTCCCACTGTCTCTTATCATTAAGTCAAATGCTGTTATTGATTCGAGATGGTATTTTTCTCATGGATGGGCTTCTTGGTAGCATCGTCTCCTTCAGGCTGATTTTCATGGGTCTCGATCTTCATAAGTACAATATATGCTACATCCATGAGTAGAATTAAGCTTAAAAGCGATTATATCTGTGATTCATTATAGATCCCGAGAATATTGTAAAATGAGTAAAAGAAGAGACCGTCTTAAGATTCTAATATATTTTCACACTAAATGGAGCTGCAAACACTTTTGGAAAACAGCTGAAAGCAAAATACTTTGAAGGTAGTGCGCCGGACATTACCAACAAAAGTTACACACCCTGGAGAATCTTGAAGGTTAAGAGGCGCAAGAGCCACTCACAGAGATTTTAAAGAAGGCTGTGCACTTAGCAGCTGCGAACATTGTAATGGTTAAAGGATAACCAGCAAGTTTAAAGCGTTCGTAGTTAAGCTCTCCGAGAATTATAACAAGAAATCATTTTATGTCGATCAGAAAATAATTTGACATAACATATCTCGGGAACCACTAAACCGATTTCAGTAATTCTTTCACCATTCAAAAGCATAATTCCTAGAGATTATTCTAGAACACATACAACTGTGCTAGCTTATCTCTAGAGCAGACTGTTTATCCTATGGCAATCTCTAATAATTATTATGTATGTGTGTATGATGGGTATTCGGCCCGAAGGCTGGTTTGATCTTCTGCAGCTCCGCCAACAGCTGTCATAAATAGCCTAGGCGTCACTGAAGAGGCGTAGTAGGTAAATGAGTGAGGTAGTTTCCCGTTGCTTTCCTCACCAAGCCAGCTGTTGCTATTACATATCAGTCTAACAAGCCCACTGAAATGCATGCACCAACCGACCCTATGAGCGATATTTTCACACCATTCATAACAGGGACTGCCAGCATAAGCAATGGTATTACTAGCATCACTCGTACCTCAGTCACTTTCATATTGTCAAAACCAAGGATGAGACTGAGACAGGCCAATGAAAGTAAGAAATTTGATATAGCCCATACCAGAAGATATAGAGCACTGTAAATACAACATCTCACCGGCAAAGGCATAATAATTATTATTAAAACCGAAATTAATTGCACAATTATTTAATTTGACCTTATTTTTCAGAAATGCATGAATGTCATTATACTGGCATAAAATTGATCCCAACACATTTACAAATTAAATTAATTTACAACAAATATCTAGTTAAAATCGAGACGAGGATCATTAAAATGAAATCGCAGTCAAAACAAATTCTGTGGGTGCCAATGTAACCATGTTACATAATAAATATACTGAGCATGAGCTCTGCTTATTTCTCAATCATGGGCTGACGATATCCAAACTTACGATCTTACCTTAGTACCTGCTAAACTGATTTAAAATAAGGTGGGAATATCATACCGAGGTTAATCATCCTATTAAAATAACAAATTAACTTGAATTATATACTCTCTTTAGGTTAATTTAAAAATTATTTCTGTGGGTCAGTGGTGGAGTATCGGTCTCTGGAACCGAAGAACATGAGTTCAATCCGGCCAGAGGCATCTGGATCTTTTTAGGGCGGGAAACGTTCACTTGGCACCACCTCATGTTGTACGATGTCGGTATGTAATGGACGCCTGGTGACAGATTTTGTGTTTTCGTTAAAATGAATAAAACCTCAGCTGCGGTTATCCAACAGAATTCTTGTTTCTCTGTCATCTTGTAGAGTAAAACAAAACGTTCAAATTTTCACGCAAGCAGCTTAAGTAACATAGAATGAAACGGCCCGTACAAGGCAGCTGAGACCATTCGATTATTATTATTATTATTATTATTATTACCTCCAGGTTTCTTTCTTAATGTATTTATTGTTGTCTTTACTAACAAGTGAGTTTACAAAGTTATTTTCTTCTACATAGTCTATTGCAGTTTCGTAACGCTTGAGTATAACATTTTCTCTCGTTCAAGCTCATCTCTAGCCATAACACAATATGTCTTTTAATATTTTGCACCATTCGAGTACATGGTAATTTAGTTTACATCTGCAAAATATATGAAATACCTCATGCCGGCCATAATGTTTATTTTTCAACGGAAGGTCATAATGGCAGACATATATTGGCGAGGTTCGTGTATTTGAGAGGACGTCGAAGAATACGATATCTCTCATCTGAAGACCGTTTTGGTTGTTCTACTAACAGTTAAATATATAACTCCAGTATCTGTGAAAATGAAGGTCAACTGTATGTTTACGTGTGTGGTGTATCGAAAAGAACCAAATGAACGAGCTGAGTAAAGCGAACACCACCCTAAACGGCGATGAAAGTAAATTTATTTGAACCGATGTGATATAATGTTTCCGTAATGCCGGCACTGCATAACGCTTCCATTTGTCACTAATGATCAGACACCGTGGCTTAGCGCAATCTATCTTTCACGAGCAGTTAAACGTATTACATTTCTTGTTACTTCAGGGTATCCTACCACCCTTTTTCTTCCCTCTAGTACTGCGACTGAAATTGATAGGTCAGTGAATTACGATATCCGAGCCCTTCAAAAAAAGCAATGCTAAAAATGAAAGCGATAATTATATAACTTTCCCGTAGACAGCAAATTAACTGGTAGACAGTGAAGCATATAAGTCTATATTCATGTTCAATTTATCCTAGTTATTTAGGTTCACAGAAATTATATGAGTCATCCTGGTTCATTCTGGATTGGACGAGAATTTAAGGCTAGGTGTTACTTAAAACAATGCGACTTTTTACATTCAAATAACGTCGAAACTTCACAGTGAGCTTTCGGGTAAGGAGACTACTAGCTAAGAAGTATATATTTATTCTTATTCTTCTTAGTACCATCATCATCATCATCATCATCATCATTGTCACCTTCATTAGTAGGATTAGGATTTTAATGCACTATGCAATACTAAAATACACATTCAAAATGCAAACAATGTCTTAAAACTTCAAAACTGAACTTAGGGCTATGAACATTTTTATTTCAATATTTGATTTTCATGTAAGATTTGAAAATAAAGTCAAAATTAATTTACAAAAAACCACAATTTAGCAAATATTACGATTGTTTAGCAAAGTTTAAATTAAAAATCTCAATCAATACACAACTGATTAAGTTATCTCAGATTTCTGTTTTATGTAACTGGCAATGATTCAGTGTTCGATTCATCAGTCCTTAATTGCAATACACAATAACACCATTTGTAGATGGTGGGAGGAAAACGAATGTCGAATGATTGCTAATAAAGCCTTATCCACTGAGAAGCTCCTTTCCACTTCTACTAACACTAGAGGTGCATTTTTTATTTATTCTTCCTGGAACTTTTGAAGTTTCCAAACTGATAAAGAATATCATACAATAAAAATTCAGTAACCTAAGTACAATTTTGAATAAATGATATGGAATAGGTCTAATGATAATCTTCAGTGATATATATATATAATAGACGTAATATGCCGACCAGACCACTTCACGCTGGGGTAAAGCTAGAGTAAAATGACGTACCAGTTACTGCGAGATTAGCCGTAGTGCAAATTAAGTCAAGCCTTCCCTACAGGAATATTACTGAATTTGTAGGAGTGGGCCAGATACAAAGACTGCTGACGAAAAAATAATACCTGCTAGGAGTTTCAAAAACTGTTGAAAGAATACAAACTTTTCTATCTAAAAGATTTCAAATATGTATTGTATTGACAAACATTATTTTAATCTACAGTTTCATACTTTCCAGATAGTCATGTTGCTCTTCCCTTGTACCCCTTCTATTCACAGAATACTCAAGGTAAATAACACAGTTAGTGCCATGGTGGACAGCAATAACTAAAGTTTATATTAAGCTGGGAAGCAATGAGTGTTCTCACATGTGGAAGGGTAGAAGAGCTGTAATAGAAAAGAGCAGAGAAAGGGCTGTAAATAAAAGGTATATTATCGTGCAGGAGGTAGAAAAATGAAGGACCCGTTCACAATAAAAGTCCAAACTGTAGATCTTGCGCTTGCTCACGAGACGCTCGTCTATTGATCCATACACAGACTCAAAAATATAAGTGTGTGAGAGGGAAGAGGACAAATTTTGAGCCCTAATTTATTTCACATTATTTGCTGTATCAGTTCCAGTAACAGACTATTGTAGATGGGTACTTATCTACCCCTGATGATAATAGGATAATAATAATAATTCTCTTTTTATCCTCAGGTGATTAATTTCGCATCCTGGTTCTTCCAATGCCCAATGAAATGGAAATGGCATATGGCTTTTAGTGCCAGGAGTGTCCCAGGACAAGTTCGGCACGCCAAATGAAGGTCTTTTTTGATTTGACTCCCATAGGCGACCTGTATGTACTGATGAGGATGAAATGATGATGAGAGACGAGAAGAAAGCCAAGCAATGTGGCTAACCGAGTTACACTTCAACACAGGGCGATTCAAGAGGAGTTACCGCTACTTACATAGCTGATTACTGAAGACAAGTTTGAGTAAGAATAATGTCGTGAGAACCAGTGTCGTATTCTCAATAGTTATACTAATTTGACAGTTGCAATTCTCTATTTAATTGGTTCGTGTTCTGAAGCTCAATACGTGCTCTTAATTTTTTAATTGCTTCGTACAGAAATGATTACGTTCTTAACGACAAAAGTAATACTTTCTTATAAAATAGCAATTGTTACAAATTGCGCCAATGCTTCAGAACACAAGCCGTGGTCTTGATACGCGACACCACTATCGACAACACTATCAACGATGATTCAATGACTGATATAAATAATTATGGAGATATACTGGATTGAAAATGGCAAGGGAAATGCAGAAAAGTTGTTCCGACACCGCATTCAGCACATTTGCAACAATGGCAGGATGATACGTGTGATGATCGTCTGATCGGATGATCGTCTTGGACTGTGGTGGATTCATGTGAGGCGAGTGGAAAACTTGTTACTTCTTTTTTTTTTCTTTCTTTCGGGGATGAGACGAAGAATGATATGAAAGGTTTCAAATGTGCCGCAAATAGAATTTAAGAGTACCCGAAATGTAAAGAGGATATTGTACAGGAATAGGCGGAGATGTTTAAAAGACTGGACACTGAAAACTATGCTGTTCGGACATACGTGTTGATTAGAGATGAATAACGAGTCAATGTTCTCATCCGATGTGTACGTCAGGCTACGAACTCCTGGCAAGTAGGCAGACTAGCATGACACATTTGGACCTTTCATGCATAAGCCCGTTCAGATGTCTTGAACACAACGAATCCCGTAGCTGCACAGACTCCGACTGCTAAATATATCAAGAAAAGTGGAGTAGTCCACCAGTTAGTACATACCCTTCTCCAGGAAAACACGCTTCAATTCGGATGTCAAATATGTGCTATCAATCGAAGAAACTCTGAAAGCAGTTACAACGGCGAGGGAAATTAGAAAAATCCGAAGCAGTCTCATTTGGAGATTGCGCAAGAAAAGGTACTACATTTAAACAAGCATCTTTTGAAAAAAATTATCCAGTTCCCAGGCCTGTGTTACGAGGACCCCCAACAGCTACACCCAGCGATATCCCCACCTTTCCTTGTAGTTAGGGCTTGTCTGCGAGCTTATTGAGCTGTAATCTCGGATTATATTAAAGAGAGGACTACAGTGCATTCGATAACATAAATTGATGGCATAGTTATGTAAGATTATATTGTCATATCCCTTGTTTTCAGGAAACACTAAAAGTAATGAGCACAAGTTTATTCCTTTGTTAAATAAAAACTTCCCACCGTTTGTGTAGAATTTTATGAACCATAATATTAATATCGGACTAAATATTTTCTGCTCTTTCCTCTATAGTTATTCCTTTGTTAGCTGAACGTAATCGACTATGCAGGCAAGACTAAACCATACTCCGCGTCTCCGAATAAATTCTGCGTCGAGACAGGTGGATACAAGTTCGCTGTACTCACAGGCCGCGGGAGTCGAGCGGGGCAGAGCAGATCTTTGATCATCTCCAGTAGTGACTACAAGCGGGTTTGAGCTTCAGACTGGATAGTACTCGGCGGAGATTTTAAAGGTAACCAGCTTCCCTTTAAAGAACTAATGTACAGTACTTTAGTGTAACTCAGCACAATAGCGAGATTTCAAGAACTTCTATTACCTCCCTGTCCATAACGTACTGCACGTTTCCGAGCTACACTTTTATTTATTCCTTGTTTCTTTGTTCTTTCTGTTCGTACCTTCCTGGGTATATTGACCTTGTCGTTGTTCCAATGCACAAGTTTTGCAGTGCTCCATTAAGGGAAAAAAACTCAAGAATGGCAGTGAATGTGTTTCGTCTGTAATTGCATCGCAGCGAACCTTGTGTGTGACGAGTGCTGGTTTGCTGTTCAGGAACTGGGCAAGACGAATGATTACAGGAATTACAACCATAATAAATATCTGTTCTCATATCTCAATTGAACAGTTCTAGAGAGCTTAGGTAATATACATACATACATACATTGCTGAGTGTATCACTCAGGATTGCCAACCTCAAAATCCGAAGTATCGTACAAAGCGTTAATTTCTTTTACCAATATCATCGTGCATTTTAGGAGAGGAATTACTTTTAATGCAAAAGAAGCAAGTATTTTTTCTAACTTTCTTTCCTCATTCTTATAACTTCTTCAAGCGTTCCACATTTTGTTCTTACGACATCACTTTCACAGTCACTATCCGAATCACACAATTTAACGTATTTATACGTATTTATTTGTTAATCTCTGAAACTAAAATACAGCACTTAAATACCGGAAAAAATAGCTCATCAGAGAAACCCACTACTGTATTCGTACGGATTAAGATTGTCTACTCGATTGCGATGAGAAAAGGCAAAACTAGGTGAAGCCATGCCTAGAAATCAGATCAAACACTAAGACACCGTGGGTTTCAGATGTCACCGTAGTGTACTAGCTATGGCGCGATCTTTTCACTCCGGAGGTCCGTGTTCAAATCCCTTCCTTGGCGAAAACGTGCAGATTTAGCAACGCCGCATCGGATTGGCTAACTTTAGCAGCTCATAAAAATGACAACAACGCTAAACATAGAATTATTATTTTAAAACTATTTATCAGCATAATCAAACCTCTTACGTTCATATACCCGATTCACTTTGTTTCCGATCACCCTGTATTAGGACGTCCAAGTATCATGGAAATGTACGAACAATACTGCCAGCAGGAAGTAGACCACCAGACAGTCTTGATAAAGCCTACTGTATCGGAAATGAAACGTCCACACTTTCCGAAAAGAGAAAACTGATTCAGCAGTCCGGAAGTTAACAATGTTTGACTGTGCATCGGTTTACTTCTTGCTCTCCTGTGAGTTCATCTATTTATTTATTTATTTATTTATTTATTTATTTATTTATTTATTTATTTATTTATTTATTTATTTATTTATTGTCTTGTTTTATATGGCGGGGCTCAGGCTGTCCGACCATACATACACCTACATGAAGAGTTAAATATACACTAAATTATCTACAGTTTAATATCTTAAGGTATCAATTAAATGTTTTAATTAACCTAATAACTTAGCTATGATCTAATCCTACTATGTTATAAAAAATTATTATTATTTATTAACCAGGTTTGACACAGTTTCTTAAAGCGGAGGTGGTTTGACACGCTCCTAATTTCAGCAGGTAGGGAATTCCAAATTCGGCTGGCGGCGACTACAAATGAATACTGTAGCCAGTTGAGCGCTGAATGGGAATGCTTAGTACTGAGGTGGATGACGATCTGGTAGGAATACTACAAACGTTTCAAACGCATAATATGAAGGCACAGGAAACATGAATGAATGCTTTGTCAAGATACTGCAGTACATTCTAAATTAAATCAGTAAACTACAGTATATACAGATAAGTGGCTTTGTTGCTACCACCTAGACGATGTTTGCAGATCGTAGCGAGTCATCATTTTGCAGTATCATATTGTAGCACATTTACCGCTTTGAAAATGAACTCGAGAGATGAGGACGAAACGTAAACTGATTACTCACAGACTGAATTAAAACTGTACTGTACAAACTACGTGTCATGCATGTTTCACCTGACTTTCTTTCCATTTAATTTTTCGTTTGTTGGTTTGTTTGTTTGTTTGTTTAACGTCGCATTAACACATCGAAGGTTTTCGGCGACGCAAGGAAGGGAGTAGTCTAGGAATTGGAAGGTAGCGACCGTGGCCTTCATTAAGGTACTGCTCCAGCATTTACCTGATGTGAAAACGGGAAACCACGGAAAAACATCTTCAGGGCGGCCGACGATGCGACTAGAATCCATCATCTCACGAATGCAAGCTCACAGCCACGCGACCCTAACCGCACGGCTAACTCCCTTCGTCATTTATTTATTTATGTACTTATTTATTTATTTATTTTTATTTTCCAACGCTATAATTTTCAACATCTTGTTGTTTTGTTTTTAGTTTTGTTTTCTATTTTCTGTGCCTCAACTTGATTCATTTTGTTCTACTTGCTTTTCTTCGTACCTTCTCGTTTATTTTGCCTTAATTTTTTAACGTTTTTCCAGTGTTCTTTCTCTATCGAGGCTTTATTTGTTTTGAGCTTCTATACTTTGATATGCTACCTTCCGTTCTGAACCTCGGTGTAATTTGCTTTTCTGAACTAAGCCTCGGTTCTCTTATTTTGCGCTGCATAGGTAATTCTCTGTTCTTCCGTCGCCATCATTGCTGGGCCATGCTCTACTTTAATTAAGCGTTGGCACCTGTCATAGACCCAAACATCAACATGACACTTTTTTATAAATATTAACTAAGTGGAACAAAACCCAACACATAACTGGTAAAGCCCCCAATAAAACTCGCTACGTGACAGGCATATCCGCAGTATGCACCACCATTTCCCACACAACCAAACCGACAGGTTCTGACGAATTACCTGCTGCGGTACTGCTGACAGTTTCAAAAAGAGAGCTCATTATCTAGTACAGTACTCAATCATTTAATACCTGAGTTTTTCTCATCCATACTTACTACAGATTGGGGAAGATATATTATATATATATAAAACCATCTGATGCTCGTCTTTCCCGAGCCGCCTATCCATGCATGAGGTCTATCTTTATGACAGAAGAACGCAAGCACTATGTCTTATATTCTCTAAGAAACACAATTTTGCTTTTATGAGTCTTCCAAGTATTACTCCCGGACGGAGTTACGAGTTGACACAAGCCAGGGCGCACCTGCTAACCTCCTGCTATAGAGAAATGAAAACTTCTGGAATGAAAAAAAAAAGACAAAAATGTAACCCGAGAGTGCACAGTTACATAAACAATGGAACAAGGAAAAAAAATCAGGTTGAATGGATCCCAACCCTTCCTTCACAAACAGAAGAATAAATAGAAAACCATAATAAAGTACATAGAAGCGCCCTTAACTGGAAAAATGATGAGACAAAAAGTTTTAAAATAAAAGAATATATATTTCAATAACAATCTCGAACAAAACCTTCTCAGTGCGAGATACGAGAAATGAAAACTTGGCGAACGCTTGGCGCGTTTAGAAACATAGAACGAACTTGAACGAAGGAAACAATTCGCTCTATTTGAGTAGCAAAACGTAAGTGAACGAAGGCGAAGGAAACTCTGCGATGTCGGTACCTCAAAAAATATTCGCATTCGATCTGCTTCTCTGAAAATTGGCATTCGGTTCGGTTGTTCAGCGACTCAGTCCGAATTCACTTTAAATAATGCAGACCCAAGATTATGTTTATGGTATAAATAATGTGAATACTTAGGGAAGATTATCCTGGTTTAAGAATCTCCAGCTATCTCCTGATGCTAAACATCGCAGTGTTAATAACAATCTTTCTTCTACAGGAACTGATTCACAAAATCTTTGGCCTAATTGAATTTAGTAGCCATTCAGATTCGGGAGCTGATAATTTAAAAAAAATGCCCAGTTTCAATATCTTATTTGAAGTCTGATAAGTTAACGAATCGCTTCCATCAAACCGTCCTCTACTTTTCATAAGTTGCGTCACCCACCTATGTCCTGCATGTCTATGTCTTATTTTTCTGCATAATTCTGTTTCTAACCGAGCGGAGTGAATTCGGGAAGCGAATAGGTTCGAAACCCACCGTCAGCTGTCCTGAGAATGGTTGTCTGAGGTTTTGCCATTTTCACTTCAAGGCAAAAACCTAGATAGTTCCTGTTCAGAGGCCAAAGCTAATTCCTTCCACTTTCGTACGCAATTTCATTCACCATCTTCATTAGCTCCTTAACTGAGTCTGGCGTCAGGAACGGCATCCGGTCCTAAAACATGCCATATAATTTCAACTCACCTCACACCATACCCTGTATCAGGAAGCGGGACTAGGGGTAGACAGACATAATTCCGTTTCTAAAATTGTTCACACACCGCGTAGAATAACGGCATCTTCGTCTGACAAGATCTCCTAGTAACATAGAACTTACCCGACCGAGTGAGTTGACTGCGCGGTTTAAGTCGTGTATCCGTTAGCTAGCATTCGGGAGATGGTGGCTTCAACAACAATACCGGCAACCTTGATTTCCCATGCTTTTTCATGGTTTCCCATTTTCACACCGGTCCTTAATTAAGTTCATGGTCGCCCTTTCCTATTCCATCGTCGCCATTAATACCACCTACCTGATCGGTGAGACGAAAAACCAATAGCAAATCGAATTTTCCTGACTGGGGATTGCTGTAAACCCCTACAGTGACTGCGCAAGCGAACGAATTTGAGAGTTCATTTTTGTTTAGTTTCTTTCGCTGTGTGTGAACGCGACCAGATACACAATAGTTTATTATGAGACTCCTTCTTCTGCCGAAAGTTGAAGGCAATTGAGGAGTGAGGGCAGAGGATAAATGACCTTGACATTTTTGCAGCTGTAGGAAGTGTAACAATTGTCTCCCCTGTCTGTCATGAGTCTCGGGCTTTCCTTAACCCCTTCTTGCAAAACTATGCCGACCACGACCTAGCAGCATTCGAGCCTTCTCTCACAAGGCAAACTATAATTAACTGTGTCTCATTGCTAGGGCCCGGATTTAAAAAAATGCATACGCGCATATGCAAATGCATATTTTGAACGCTAGTGCATATACAGACATATTTTTCTCTTATGTATGATCGTTTATCTAAGATTTCTGAATAAAATGAAAAATCTAATGAACTCTATATATGTTGCACATCCCTTGGCAACATGAGAAGCCTTCCCTGATCAATGAAAGTGCAGGCGGATAATGACCCTTCTCACAACAGCTTTTTCTTTCTTTCTGACAATCAATCCATAAGCAACTACATAAGTAGAATCAGAAGTAAAATAAATAAAATCAGGCAGTCTTTGCCAGAAGAATGTTCTAAGCAGCCAGTGCCAGTGTACAATTATTGCCCAGTTACGTCCGTCGACGTAGAACGATCATTTCCAGCGTATGAATTAATTCTGTCCGAAAATAGGAAGTCATTGGCCCCTGAAAACATTGAAAAACTGTTAATAACCTACTGCCATGCATCATTTTGCAAGAAAATAAACATGTTTGTCAATTTAACATGGAGCTAAAATTAAATAATATATTTTGTTTTATTTTTAGTGCATATTTTCGTGCATATTTTCAACATTTTTAGTGCATATGTGCATGCATATTTTTGGAGTTTTTAGTGCATATGAATCCCGGCCCTACTCATTGCTGTGAGCAACGTATCTTGGGTGGGCCAGAAAGCAGAACTTCACTCGTTAGAATACCAGCTTAGTAGAGTACGAATTTAAGCACAGTACTTTCTTGCATGGGAGAGATATGCTGCTAGCGGGTGAAAGTAAATCCACTGCTCATCTCGTGACAGTCAATTTTATCACACCCCTGAGGCTACGACTGAAAACGAATGTATTGCGATACCATAAAAAGAGCATAAACTACCAATGAGCTTGCGCGTGCTTCCTATCAATCGAATACACACAACCATTACGACAATAACGTACGGTGGTGGGAATGAAGTGAGCACGACATAACGATGATTAATGTGACTACTGGGCGACAAAGATATCACCAACACGCACGATCACCTGGCTACAGATGTCAGGCCATATTTTATATGGTGTACTATCGCAACTGTTCAGTTAAAGGATTCAGGTAAAAATGTAACAAGTCAAAAATACGAATTTAGTAGTAACTCCAAGGAATCAGAATTCTGGTGGATGTATATCACTGGTAGAAATAGGTCAGTGATTTCCCCCGCGGCACTACAGCCCTTGAAGGGCCTTGGCCTACCAAGCGACCGCTGCCCAGCCCGAAGGCATGCAGATTACGAGGTGGTCAGCACGACGAATCCTCTCGGCCGTGATTCTTGGCTTTCTAGACCGGGGGGTCAGTGATGGATTCAGATAATAAGGTGGACGTTACCTAACCTAGTTATCTATCATCAATAACAACATGATTCGATCTCCCTTCCTTCCACTATAAACTGCAAAGGCAAGAAATAAAAATGGAGTCAGTAAATCTGACTGACGGTCAAAATTATAATACGTTGGTTCCATCCTCAAAGCCTCCGTGGCTCAGGCGGTAACGTTCCGGCCACTCACCACTGGGTTCCGTGGTTCAAATCGCAGTCATTCAATGTGAGATTTGTGCTGGACAAAGCGGAGGCGGGACAGGATTTTATCCCGGCACTCCGGTTTTCCCTGACATTTTTCACTCCAGCAACATTCTGCAATGTAATTTCGTTTCATCTGTCAGTCATCAATCATTGCCCCAGAGGAGTGCGGCAGCCGGTGCAATTGCTATCCTCGTCGCTAGATCATGCTGGAGAAGAAATATATATACATACTCACACGAGTATATATATTGCAATTTTTCCTTTACGTCGCTTTGTGGCAACGATGGGAGAGGATAGGCCTAGGAGTGGGAAGGAATCGACCGCGGCCTTAATTAAGGTACAGCCGCAGCAATTGCCTGGTGTGAAAAAGGGAAACCATGGAAAACCATCTTCAGGACTGCCGACAGTGGGGTTCAAACCCGCTATCTCGCCGAATGCAAGCTGATAGCTACTTGACCCAAACCGTACGGCCACTTGCTCGGTCACATATGCATTTCTAGGTGACTCTACATTGCAATGCTTTTTGGGCGTTGAACATTTTTCACATCTTCCAGCTTTATGACCGCATTCGTTACACAGTTGTTTCAATTATATATTCCTAAGCAGACTGTTATGTCTATCAGCTTTCGGTCTGCAAGGATCTGTGAATGAACTAAACGTTTCCAAAAAAAAAAAAACCTATTTGCAACTGACACTGTGCTTCACGTAGTTCTACAATAAAAATTGGGTCTATCTATCGTCTCCTTCATCTCCCTCTGTTTCTCTTGTTCTCCTAGATAATCTACCTTTTGCATTTCTCCTTACATGACCGGTTCTCAGCTTCCTACAAGAAGTTAATTGCAAGATCCCTTCTGCCCAATGTTCACCTTGATTGTGCTAGCAATCATTCTCACTAAATTTCTGTAGCTTACTTCGAGTCTAAGAATGAGATACCCTAGTCCACCCACCTTTTATTCCGCACAGCAAAGTCGGCCAGAAATTAGAGCGATGACCACAATATACTAATAATTAAATTACTTTTCTGGATGATCCTCCTAAAGTAAATGTTAGAAGCGTTAGGTACTGCAACCACACTTCGCTACAGCTCACACCGAAATCACAGCAAGTGGAGTTCTGATTCCTAGTCCTTTCGAGACATGTATGTAAGTATGAACCTAAATTGTTACAGATAACCAAAATTATGCTATGAGAGTCGTAAGGGAGAAATTATACTTCAGCTAATTGAAGATATTTCCAAAGATCTTAATACGGAAGGAGGTTTACTAAATCCATTAAAATCCTATTAACAACAACGAATGTTTACTTTAGAAGAAACAAACAGCTGACATTGCGTTTAAAGTATCCGATTTTGTTGAGTCAGAGAAAGTTGGTTGGAGATTAAAGTGGTCGTGGGAACTGAAGCAAACATCTTTATTATTAGACTGATCGCCAAGAAGGCTAATGCTCAATTTCATTTGCTAAAAGAAGACGTCACACTCATTGCCTCTCTGAGCTTACCGATTGCTTCTGCTGAAGTTGGAACGAAAAGTTACTTCGTTTCTCCCACTTCACTTCCTAATAAAATTTTCTTCTTCTGGACACTAACAATGTCGATACCTTCGAACACGAAGAAATGTGGTGGACGGTATCGTTTTATATTCAGAAGACGACTGGCTTTCACAATGAATGCTATTGTAGACATTTAGAGCAGAAAATGTGAGTTAAAAATTAAACGTTTTAATGCTGGAATTCTAGAGCCACTGCAAATGGTCAGCGGTGCTGCTGAATGGGTGCTAGCAGAAGTAGAGCAAAACTGATTGTCTTCTTTTAAAAATGGTCGAGAATGAAGACCATAAATCAAATAAAACATTCTGACGCCCGGCTGCATCGGCAAACCATCGAACATTTCTGTAAAGCGGTACTGTATACTACAACCGAGTATGAATGATCGGGCAGAGTCTCGATTCGGTCCTTCCGTATGTGTCAAATGTGTTCCTTCATGTCCTGATAGGATTAACTACCTTTTGGTTGTCCATAATAATTATAAAAACGTGGCTGAAATTAAAGAAAGCACAGAAAGTGCATTGTTAATCCAGTATTAATTCTGCTTAGCTATTATGCGTGAGAACATTTTCTTTCAATTATTTAATTAATGCAATTATTTATGTTAAAAAGATGAAAATACATTGAGAACACAGAAAAGTATTATTCAAATAATTTAGCAGAAGAATAGAACCCTCTGGTTATAACATTAATCTTACAGTTACGAGTTAAGAATCGCAAATGCCTACGGACACAAATTATACTACACAGTCGCAAAAATCTGTTGCGTTACGTACGAACAGAGTCTAAACCAATTTATGCCGGGCTCTAACAGGAATATATAATCGATATTGCACAGAATTTCGCACAAGCTACAAAAATACACAGCTAGGCTTCCCATTCACTGATCTTCAATATCGAATCCATATTTATATATGAAAATACTTTTTGAGGTAGCTTTCATGGTTTTCATACGTTCCTATAATTTCACCGATATGATAAGGCTGTCATTCATGTGTGAAGTGTTGCTCGAACGTTCACTGAATGGAACTCTCGCACTAAACGAGACAAATGCATATAAAAATCGAAAAGCGCTTAGCACTAACTCATTTTAAACTACTGATTTCCATACTGCGTACGAGCTCGGCTGAGTTCAAACTTCGGGGAACAAATTTTAGGAAGCAATTAAGTTAATTGTTATCAAGCTAATTCAGTTTTAATCCTATCATTGAATTTATGGGGTTAAAAAGTTCTATATTACTGCACGCGCTATTTCCAGTAGCTAAGAGCTTGTTTTAACAGGCCCTCAACCATTAACGGCATTAGCAATGTGCAAGTTGACATCCACACAATTTAAATTATCCCTCTGGAAAAAAAAAAATGAAACTAAAATCTAACGATTGTGTTAAAGATGCCTCATTGTTTCCCACTGATGATGATGACGATGATAATAATAACAATGTTATCATCGTGGTCCTTATTACGTATGACATTCTCATCTTCATACTGAGCCCTGTGCCGAATAATTTATCTACTGTACACAAAGCTAGTTCGGGATAAGAAAGTAACAACACTATGGAGATGGCCCAAAACTACTAAAAAATGGCTCACACTGTCTAAAATTAAAAAAACAGCCAAGCAAGAGAAAGTAATTTAAAATGAGAGGAGAGAATCACAGTGTGGAGAGAGATTCTGATCTAATAACCAGGTTAATCTACGGAGAATAATAATAATGAATAATAATAATAATAATAATAATAATAATAATAATAATAATAATAATAATAATAATAATAATAATAATCGCATCGTCTCTGCTACCGTGATGCATGCCTTCTGAAGTGGTGCAATCTAGGTGGCCTGCCCACCAATTTCTACATTTCTATTGTGCAGCTACCTAGCAACGAAAGTAAAACGGTCGCTATGGCTGAGCGAATTTAATTTTGACGACTGACGCTTAGTGTGTCACCACCGATCTTTAGCATGCCAACAATAATGACATTGAATGCCGAAGTTTTTTTATCTCCCTTAGCCGTGATCGAACCCACGATCTTCGGACCGCGAGTCGGACACTACCACTGATCCGCCAACGCAGTTTATGGAGTTTCGTCATACTAAAGAGTACGCACACATATTCAGTTACTTTTGTAATCATCCTGCCCGTAAACAGAACCTCGTGAATTAAGAGAGGGTTTTTCTGGGACCGGTGCAAGGAAGCTTCCAAAGGCTTCGTGGCGCACACACTTTCCCCCAGCTTTCATAATCAAAACTTAAGTTTACTTTAATTTAATTTATTGCTTGCTACAGGATTTTCCTCCCAATTACAGCAGCATCCTTTGTGATACACAGAGAACTTACAAATAATTATTACTTAATATTACCTAGCCTAACTTAAATCCATTCTAAACTGATGATGATGATGATGATGATGATGATGATTGTTGTTTAGAGGGACCTAACATCGAGGTCATCGGCCCCTAATGGTACGAAATGAGATAACAACGAAAAATGAAAAGCATCCACTGACCAAAATAAAAAAAATGTCATGATGAATGAATGGATGGACATGAACACAACAAAAGTAAAAAAACGTAGATCAGACTCAAAAAAGATTGTAAATAATAGTATTAGTGACCAAAGGACCACTTATAAAGCACAAGGATGCTAATGGCACTTATCGGTAGTAAAGGAGAACTATGATATTTCTCAAGCTGCGGTACGAATCAAAGGTAGCGTAAACTCACGGTGTTCCAAACATTAAGGTACTACTCACAAGTATTGTACGTCGTAAAGGTAACGCAGACCTATGGTGTTTCTCACACAATGGCGCCACTCATAGCATACGCAAACCGATGAGGTTCCTCACCTAGGTGTTCCCGTGGTGTTCCTACAGAGTGGGTACTAATCACTGGCAACGCAGACCTACGATGTCGCTCGTATAGTGGTACAACTCACAGGCTACGCCCAGACGCGTGGTGTCGCTCACACGGGTACAACTCACAGGCAACGCCCAGACCTGCGGTGTTGCACACATGGGCACGACTCACGGGTACTGGATACCCACACTGAACCCCACTTGAGTGCTACGAATCACAAAACTATAGAGTACCTAACAGAGTGGTACTACTCGCAAGTAAAAGCGACCGATGGTGTTCCGCGCGTGATGGTACTAATCAAAAGTAGTTTCATGGTTCTAATACAATCATTCCTTGGTCGCCCCTTTTAGTCGCCTCGCACGACAGGCAGGGGATACCGTGGGTGTATCATTCGTCAGCCTCCCCCACCTACAGGGGGTGTGTGTTTGGTCCGCGAGAGGTATTTTATTTCCCTCAAGTCCGCCGGCAAGCCGGTTAGGACCCCCCTATCTGCCACCTGCGACGCGCCACGTGGGAGTATCACCTCTCCCCCTGTTACGCCATCGTAGTAGGTTCGTGCCCATTCTAAACTAATTTTAATCTAATCCCATTTACTAAAAAATTGAACGAATTTCTAGACATTCTGCATTGCCATAAGAACAAAGTTTAACTACATAAATAAAAGTCTCATAATTAATAACAATAAGACAATATACAGTCTACAACATTAACATTTGGAAACACGCACAAAATATCAAAGAACAATACTATGCGTATTATGACATTAACGGTAAAATAAGGGCTGGCCGGTGTGATGCTCCATTCTGACTGTGGGATCAATTACATGGCCTTTCTTGCTGTCATTAATTCTTTTAAAATTATCATGTTTGTACTGAAATCAAGAGCATTATTTTTCCGAGATGCACCGTTATAAATACTGCATAGTCTGTAAAGTGGTGAATTTTGATGGGCAGATGTTTGAGCTTTTTTTAATTTGAAAATGTTAAATGAAATCTTGAATTTGGGCGTGATACATGGAAATTCAGGAGGGAAAGGAACTCAGGATTATCAATTTACGAATTTATTATTTTATATATGAACTTTAGCGCATCTTTCTGCCTTCGATCATTTAAACACTACAGACGTGGCCAAATTATTAGAATAAAATTGGATTTTCAGAATTTATTGATTTAAATTTTTGTTACATTGACAAAAGAGGAAGATTGTTGTTTCAGTACTTTGTATGCCACCCTTTAGACTGAATGAGGGCCTTGATTTGCCTTTTTATCCCATTAATTAGTGTTTGGCATGTATTTCTGACGTCATCGTCCTTAAACCAGATTTCTTGGACTTTGGCAATGAGCTCATCCCATGTTGTTATTTTGGTCTTTCTCAATTTTTTCTTGACAATAGCCCATAGATTTTCAATGGAGTTAATGTCTGGGCTATTTCCAGGCCAATCCAGTAACTCGATGCCCTTCTGGTCAAATAACCATGACTTTTTTTTTTTTTTTTTGCTATAGCATGGGGCACCATCCTGCATAAAGATGCAGTCTTCTCCCCCATACCATCGGTCCATTTGCGGTATCAGCTTGTTTTTCATCACTTTTATGTACTGATCGTGTTTCACTGTCCCTTCAACAATGTACATTTTCCCGCAACTATGCCATGACATGACATTCCACACCATAATTGCCTTGGGATGTTTCACGGTTTGCTTTATAAAGTCGACCTTGAACGCCTCTCCCTCCCTTCGTCTCGCATATTGGCTGGTCTCTTCTTCGTTGGAGAAGATACTTTCATCGCTGAAGCATACCTAATGAAAGAAATAAAGCTTCCTCTAATAACTGGCCCGTTACAGTGGTGCAAAATGTAGCAAACAATGGCAGGTATTTTTGTATTCCATGTGATCATAAAAGTAAATCGAATATATTAGCAGGTTTTAGCTCACAAAATGATTAAAACCTTTGAAATACTACATACTTTCTTTCATTCATCCGCTGACCGGTTTTGATGTGTCTTGGCCCATTGAAGTTGCCAGGAAGCCATGGAAGGTATAATCTTAGCCTGCTTTCGTGGTCTCTTTGCTTTCAAGCCACTGTTGAACAGCTCCCTTCGCACAGATCTGGGGGATACATTAACCTCACACTGCTCCATTGTCTTGCTCAGGTCAGTACTTGTAAGTTTGCGATTAGTAATCACAAGATTCTTAAGTTTTCTCGTGCTTCTGGGACTCAAAATCTTGCTCCGTCCACACTTGCCTGCAAGGTCCTGAGCATATATTTGTCCACCATTTTCACGTTTTTAATTCTCTTCACTGAAGTTTGTGAAATAACTAATTTCTGGGCTATTGCTTGTTGTGTGTAAATCTTTTCAGCAAGTAAGGTCCTTATTATGCCAATTTTTCTTGGGGAAAGGTCACACTTTTTCCCCATAACCTCAAAATATTTCACTCACACAATAATGGAACACCACTGTCTCATCAGGGTTAGAACATACTTTGAATACTTCAAAATACCTTTTAGTTGAACTGTATTACACAAAAACAATGATTAAAATGCAGTACAAAACAAAAGGAACACAAAAGCTATGAACACTCGGCAGTAGTCACAGGGTGGGAAATCTCAGCTGAACAACATGTGCACTTCATCATTCATTTGTTCTTTATTCTTGCCAACTGTTGTCGAGCAAAAGTATCCCAGAGGTACAACATTTATCAAGTACCATTATGCCTATCAGAATGAATCCACCACTTATCTACTTACAGGCATATTCAGCCATTTTATGCATCATTAGACTGAAACTGAACTTTATTCTAATAATTTGGCCACATCTGTATTTCTCCATTTAAGTTGCCAATAAGAAACCATAATTTCATTTCACTAAATATTTTACAGTTGAAAAAAACCTGAATACCTTCCAGTATAAGCATGTTTCTACAACATCCACATATCAACGAACGAAGAGACAACCGGAGAGGTAATGTCATGTCCCAAACTTCAGCTCCGTGATATGTGACTTTGCAGTGAGGTCGGGTTTTATCTGGAATTAGACTCAGATCCTTGAGCTTACGTTATTGTTAAAAGGCTAGATAGCGTAAACTTATGTCGAAAACTTGTGTTATCTTTTCTAGCCAGAAGTACATTTGTCACATTACTCGTCTAGCGCCAACGTTTAGACAAGAAGTCTGCCGTTGTTTCTACCTAATTACGTGGAGTGCCTGCACGCCGTGAAGAAAACACTGTACATATATTAATTAGCCGAGGGACGAAGTGTAATCTCATTGGCAACAAAACAGCGTGACTTATCCCCGCCTGTCGTCTCACACCAGCCACGTTTCATCTTCTTCTTCTTCTGTGGCGGTCAGGTTTTGTGCATGCTCGTTTCATTACACCCACAATGTTGAAGCAATGAGGTGTTCACATTGTCCTCGACCGGAGTACTTGTTCTAACGAAACAGGAAGTTCAGTTCTACCTCTAACGTGATACTATTCATCACACGCCATTAAACTTACAAGATGTTACTCCACATAAACTTCTGCATACTGTAGTGAAGAACAAACGCATTGCTGACGTTTCGATAACATGGTCTCAGGAATGACGACGAATTCTTGAAAGAAAGAAAACGGTCAGAACGTCGATTCAGCGTGATGAGGGTAAAGATAACAAGATGGATACGAACTACATCGGGACCTGTTCCCAACATACATTTTCTCTCTGTCCTCAGCAACTTTCTTCTTCGTCTTCTTCTTCTTTGTTGCTAGGAGCTTTACGTCACACCGACACAGATAGGTCTTATGGCGACGATGGGATAGGAAAGGCCTAGGAGTTGGAAGGAAGCGGCCGTGGCCTTAATTAAGGTACAGCCCCAGCATTTGCCTGGTGTGCAAATGGGAAACCACGGAAAACCATTTTCAGGGATGCCGACAGTGGGGCTCGAACCTACTATCTCCCGGATGCATCTTCTTCTTCTTCTGCTTCTTCTTCACCCTCTCTCATCACCCAACCTTACCCTACCTGTCTTTCTGTACATGTAAAAGTATCATCTTGAATTTCATGTAGACTTTAATTATTCCTAAGTTATTTTCGTTGGACTCCTCTTTCATCGCTTTCCAGAAATACAATTTTATTAATAGAGGCAGAGAAAGAAATAAACCAGTAAGAAAAAGATAATTGCAGAAATAAAAACTTGATTAATTATCTTCTTTCTTTCTTTCCTCCTATCTAAAATTTAAATTTTAGCTCTAAGCCTTTAGGACCCTACGTGATCTTCGCACTAGTTCGACGCTAGCTTCAAAGGAGAATAACTTCGACCTGAATACTCAGACAGTAATGTTGCTGTAATTTTATTTGAACAGCCGAGCTGAGTGTCCCAGACGATAGAGCGCTGGCAACTCAAGTTGCCAGGTTCGATCTTAGCTCAGTCCGGTGGTATCTTAAGGTGCCCAAATATGGCAGCCTTGCCACGGTAGATTTACCGAGCATATAAAAGAACTCATGCGGGACAATAAGCTGGCGTCTTGATGATTCCAAAAACCGTAAACGTAGTCAGTGAGACGTAAAACAAATTACATTATTATTTTTTGATTCGTTGTGCCCAACTGTGGAGCGCGTTTGAACTTATTTTGCACAATGTTTCTTCTTCTTTTCTTCCCAATATCTCTTCATTTTTTCACTGTGTTCCTCTCTGCGTGTTTCTGTCCAGCCTGTATTTTTTTTTTTTTTGTTGGTTTCTCTGCAAATTTATGTTTGTTTACTAAGCTTCTAAATTTCATTCTATCTTGAATGGTTTCGTCCTCAATACCCATTTCTTGTAGTTCTGCAAGAATTTCTGCTAACCAATTGTTGCGGATTTTTAGGGTTAGAGCTAGATTTAGAATTTTCTTTGTCAGCCGGTTGTTATCCATTCTGTGTAGGTGACCGTAGAATTTTAGTCGTCTCTTTCTGATGGTATCTGTGATTTTTTCTGTGAATTGAAAAATTTCGTGTGGTTTCTTTTTTCACCCAAATTCCATTTTCTAACTTTGGTCCTAGGATTTTTCTGAGAATTTTCCTCTCTTGTTTCTCAATGCTTTTCATTTGTGACTTGCCGCCAATGATCAGTGTTTAAGATGCATTAAATTATTATTATTATTATTATTATTATTATTATTATTATTATTATTATTATTATTTCCTTCGTCTACGTTGGAAATAGGTTCCAATATAGTGGGTATCCATATGGGTATCTTTGTCTTCATGACACTTAATTGGCGTTATGACCATTTCGTCGGCGCCAACATATTGTGCTGTAGAGTGCGACCGAGTGACGATGGAAAATCAATAATTATTTGTTTTAATCCCTCGCTCTTTGGAGGACGTAAGGAGACCAGCAAGGAAAATGAGAGTGGTTCGATCACGGGGCTTAACATTAAGAAATAGATAGATAGCTATCCTCTCCAAAATTCAAACCTGTGAACGTCCTAAGTAATCAAATAGTTCCAGGAATATCTGGAATATCAATCTTCGCGTGAAACTATCGTCGAAAACCTATTTCGACGTTTGGAACTGAAAGTTAGACTAAATAATAACTGACAGGAAGAAGAAGAAGAGTATTCTTTTACTTTCAGCCACACGTCATATATTTTTTAATAATTGCTTTACGTCGCACCGACACAGATAGGTCTTACGGCGACGATGCAACAGGAAAGGGCTAGGAGTAGGAAGGAAGCGGCCTTGGCCTTAATTAAGGTACAGCCCTAGAATGTGCCTGGTGTGAAAATGGGAAACCACGGAAAACCATCTTCAGGGCTGCCGACAATGGGGTTCGAACCCACTATCTCCCGAATACTGGATACTGGCCGCACTTAAGCGACTGCAGCTATAGAGCTTGTAATTTTTTGTCGTAAGTTTTCTTTCCCTTCTAACAGGATCGATTCAAGGAATAAAACATTCTAATTACGCTATGACTCGGATAGTTTCCATTAATCTAGCTGCTATTGTTAAGTCCAAACAATAAATTCCACGTAAATTAATTGAGATCGTAAACTGAAAAGTAATCGTGGTCATTATTTTTACTGCAGTTAATGATTCTACTTTAAAGAGAAAGAATGCAGTTTTCATGAATGCAGTTCAAAGTACTTAGCCTACATATCGGTAATGGGAAATTAGCGCAGTCATGGACGTCATGTGTTGGAGTATTTTATCAGCTTTGTGATAAAGGGAAACTTGAGGTGCTGTAATTTAATATGGTGAACAGTTTCAGTTTATTGCTGCTAGTTGGTGGGTATTGGTTTTTCTCAGAATAAACCTACATGTAGTTCCCATTTTAAATCACAATTGATGAACTTAAATGGCGCTAGTCTCTGTTGTTTTACTTTGTCCCTGCCCTTAATATTTTCCAATAATGTCGCATATTCACGTAAATTACGGTAGTTACTAATGCACACACAGACATCAAGCCACATGTTTCAAAGTATGTACGCCTGAAGTGTTCAACTCAACAGCACGGCGCTCTGCCAAATTCAGCACGAGGAACAAGTACGTTTGCACCATGTGAATGTGTTCCGAATGTACAGTTTCATTGTGCCTGAGTAAAAGCAAAACATATTTTCAGGACAGCCTGCACTGTGCCTGTTATGAATATAGAAATCATTTTAAATGGAGATGTTGGTTCTTCTGGTGGCCCATGTAATATGGAGCATTCGCCACCAGCACCACATTTCAAAGCAATCTATCCGATTTACATCTGATGCCTTCATTGTCTATGATTCAGCATCGTGCAGAAAAATGCTGAACACCAGCGTTTCCATAAATTTGTTTCCTTGTGTGTTTTGTTATCTATTTATCAGACCATATCTTCACAAGGCTGACCACTACGTGTCGGGCAATTATATACGCCGCTTTACCTCCACCTCTCTCAGCTGCTCTGGCTAGAAATTAATGATCCACCATAGATGACATCTTCAATTTCTGGTGGCAAATGTTGCAATTGGAATGTATTAACCCTATCGAGAATTATTAGCTTTGCTTTTTCCATACTTATCTCTAGTCCAAAATGACCTCTTTCAATGGAGATCACCTGCAGCATATTCGGAAGCTCAGCAACATCCTTAGCCAGGAGAGTCGCATCGTAAGCATATTGCTTCAATCAACACGCTACCTTCTAAGTTCTCCAAAGCTCGTCTTAATATAAATTCTCCATAGGCACTGAACAGTCTTGGCGGTAGAATGCAGCCTCGTAGTACGCCCTTTTCGATGGTGAAGGGTTTTGATAATTTTATCAGGACGATTCCACTTTGTGCACCACAAAGTTTTTGACCAGGTATACAAGAAGCTTAGGGACACCCATCTCAATCAACACTCTCCAAAGATTACTCCCTCCAAATAGGGTCGGCGTCAGTAAAGGCATCCGGCCGGAAAAAAAAAGAAAAAAGAAAAGCTAAATCCGTACAAAGTGCGGATCCAAGAAAGAATAAGGAAATGAAAAATAGTTTCATTGACACACATACACCCATTATTCACCCATCACGATTCACACAGTTATTCATGTATCTAAGACATTAATTTTGTATGAAGACTTCAGTGAAGAATTGACGTTACGGATGTTATTCGAAATTAAGTTGCATAATCTGGTTCACGTCACAATAGATGCGCGATTATAGGCAGCTGACATACTGAACCAATCATGTATCTTGTACAACATTAGCAGGTGACCAGAGTCATATACCTTCTCTTTGTTATTCCTGCGTCTTTCTGTGACATAATTTGTCTGATTTCTCCAACTGGCTGTAATACATACCTGAATCGATCACCTGCTTGCGCAGGAGTTGTTCGTAGAATAGAAATCCCACCAGACATAGAGTATAACTTTCTTTGCATTGAATATTCTGTGAACTGTTTCACGGAATTCCACAAGGAACTGTAATATGAACTCTCTGGCAAATGTCCAGTGCCGGCACAATAAAGAATGCAAAATTTTTAACATCAGCATTTGTGCTCAATTGTTTGAACATAATACTACTGGATTTTGACACATTACAATTGGTCTCGACAAGGAATTAAACGATTCATTTCCAATTTTAACTTCTTGGATATGAAAGGATTTAATGAAAACCTGTAAAATGTTAAGTCAGTCTGGGGTACTAGAGTTCAACTATATCGTGTGTTTCCAAATGGTAGGTTTGCCTACAGAACACGAAAACATCCACTCATAATATTTCGGAACACACAAACAAAGAGGGAGCTTCGCATTGCCGAATAATTCTATCCTTTTCGTATGGCACTCTAACCTTCGCAGGGTGCTGAGAGATACTACCACAGTGGTTTAGGGGTAGTATAACAGATTTCCGTCTGATTGGATGGGTTTTAATTCCTGGCATTTAAAACTGGTTTGATGGGCTGGAACGAGGTAAAACAAAAGGACTAAAATCTCACTCTCCGTCATCCTCGAAATAGTTTTCCGTGGTCTCTCACTTAAATTTCAAATGAATTGTAAACATGGTACCACACAAACATAATAATAAAAATAACAAACAAAAATGTTTTCAAGATTAACCAAGCTATTTCTGGGGTCGCTAGAGTCATCCACGTTCATTTTGGTTTTCGTCGCGGATTTAAAACTGGATGCGCTTCCTAACACAACGTGATTTTTGAGATGAAAACCTCGACCCGAGATCGACCGCGATTCATACCTCAGCCTTCTGCGCGGAAAGCCAGCAGTCAAGCCATTGGGTTAGTCACGTCCCAATAATAATAATAATAATAATAATAATAATAATAATAATAATAATAATAATAATAATAATAATAATAATAATAATAATAATAATAATTCACTTTACAACTCCCTAAATCTTGTTTCGTTTTACGGATACGCCAAGGGGCCGGAATAATTTCCCGCAGGAGTTCTTTCTACGTGCCAGTAAATCGAAGGGCACGAAGCTGACGGATTTCAGCACCTTCAAATACCACCTTGAATGAGCTCATCTTGCGCTCTGGTCGGCGCTTCTATAGTGTGAATCTCTTAGGCCGGTTAAACTTGTACTTTTATGTGACTGTTGATATAGTTATCGTACTGACTGGACCTCAAGTTTTGCGTGGGATTCAAGCCACACGGACGTGATGTTTCGAAGATCCAACATACATTGGCCATGATTTGAACCACGGTCCCCTTGGGAGAAGCCAGCGATAAAGCTATGACTTCTACCTTCCGTAACTATGGATTTCGGGACACGTAGATGTGTCTGCATTTTTGTCCAGGAGGAGTTCTTTAACGGAATGATTCTCGAATAATAATAATAATAATAATAATAATAATAATAATAATAATAATAATAATAATAATAATGGCGTGTGGCTTCCGACGAGGACAGGTGCAGGTGTCACCGTATAGGTGACCTGCGCTTCTATGAGGATGTGGCCCTACCTATGATGATTTCTAATGGTGAAGGCGGCATTCAAACCCAGCCCCCGAGCTATCGGAATTAACCAATGAATTAACGAATTTGGGGTCCCCAGGACCAAAGGCCAGCACGGTAACCTTGTAGCCATAAAGCCGGATAATTCTCTAATTAAACACCCTTAAATACGAGTATTACCGACCTCACCTGGGCGTGCATCACAATCTGAAATCAGACCTACATAACTCATTTATTTTGGGAACAGGAGGACAACAACTAATCGACTGAGTCAGAAAAGTTAACAATATGAACAGAATCCATTAATACTTTACTATATCGACCAGAAACTAGATATGGTATTTATGTTCAGCAGTGAAAACAATGCGAGTATGATGTGTAGTTCCACAACTGGACAACACTCTGTAAGAGGCGACAAGTTTTCACTATAAACTCCGTGAGCACTAACATTTGGATGTGCCTCTTCATGAAGTTAACGACACATGTGAATAGGCGTGTTACATGTTTGAATAGTGGTACAAGGTGGATATGGCAAACACATGACTGTGTGTAATGTAGGAAACTAGTGGACAATATCTATTTCGCAGCGTATAATACTGTACATAAAAGCAAATTATTTGACTCCACATAACGGAGGGTAATGAAGCGTGAAGAACACGACATAACACGCGTAATTCAAACGCACCCTCGGCTGTTTAACCACAAGGGGCGATTGCACAAAGTTGAAATTTCGAAGCACAAACAATATTCTGTACGCCTTTACTGACCTTTGGACCACATACCCACATTTCAGCGCTTTTATCAACTCGGCGACCGATATTATCTCTTCAGGCAAACCGAATACAAATTCACAGGTATCCCTGGTTTCATACTTCTCATAGTAGTTCCAGTATTGAACCACAGATCTTCGGTAATTCCAATTACACCTCAGTTCGTCACAAATCCCGTCAGCTACAGAAGGAAAATATTGATCCAGACTTTAGCTGAAATTAAGATACGACTATTATTATTATTATTATTATTATTATTATTATTATTATTATTATTATTATTACGGAAGGTGATTGGCCAAAGCGGAAAAACGTGTTTGATTCAACCATAAGGGCTAGGTTTGGGAAGGTAGCGGCCATAGCCATGAGGCATATTTGCCTCATGTGAAAAACCAGGGAAACCGCGGAAAACCCTATTCAGGGCTGCCGACGTTGGAATTCGAACCCATTACAGCTACGCGACCCTTCTCCACGGTCTTTCATGTCAGTACGAACATTGCTATTATTATTATTATTATTATTATTATTATTATTATTATTATTATTATTATTATTATTATTTTCATTTTGTTGGCGTAGTAGCTTCTTGCACTCAGCGTCCCGAGTTCGATCTCGACTAAGGTCGGTAGATTTCTGAGGAAGGGAGAATCCATAGCACACCACGTGATTCATACTAGCATGCACAAAATTTTGTGGGGATTTCTCGATTTCCCTATCAGGCCCAGACTCTTATGTTTACGATATTGGTATAACCTGATAGTGGAATCGGAAGGTCAGAATTGTCGTACAAGTCATCCGTGTCAGCTAACGAGGCGAGGGTTTATCGTAGAGGCAGTAGTAGTAATATTAGTAGTAGTACTGTATATGGGCGTGTAAGTAACCTAACTGCAGTAGAATGAAGGTAAATATTTCATTTCACGACATATGTTTTATATGAGGGGTTTATAACACTCTTTGCTTGCCGTTACGAGTGGATTAAATGAAGAGGACACTGGTAGTTCGCATTCAAATTCTCTGAAATGGAACTCCCAAATGATTCCTTGGCTATTTTCCTTGCACTCTTTTACACGAATAAGTGTTGAATAGTGTCGATCACATTACGGCCAGCAAGGTAGCATCCAATCCGGTATATCTCAATTTTCCTTCTTGTTATTCGTCTTACAAAGTAATTCTGACCAAATACAGAAATAAAACTTCGTACAAAATTCCCTTCATGTTCAACGAGTTAACACATGAGGAGGGGATATTGGCTTAATGTTGTTACCTCTTTTATTATATTTCGCCTGACTTTCGATTCCTCCGATAGCATGAAGTATCGAAGAATTCACAATGTAACTAAGTTACAGAGGGGCTGCCTGGCCGAGGCGGTAAAGGCGTGCTCGGTTCTTCCGGAAGGACGTGGGTTCGAATCCCCGTCAGGAGGTCGTAAAATTTAAGAAACGAGATTTTCACTTCCGGAGGTGCATATGGCCCTGAGGTTCACTCAGCCTACCCCATCACGTGCCGAGGTTAACAATGGTGGACGCCTTTACCTTCCACTCCCCCAAGGGCCTTCATGGCCTGTACGGAGGTGACTCTGCTTTGCTAACTAAGTTACAGAAACACGAACAGTCATTTAAAACTTGTCTACTCTGGGGAAAGATGATATTGCAAATATTTACTTGTTTTGTACTGACTTCCGAAATCAATGATTGTCTTTTTTTAAACTATAAAGCAAAGGACCGACACAGTGTACAGAAACTTCCGCTTCATTTATACCCGAGGCTTCTAGCCTATAATTAAAAACCGTATAAATGAACTGTCACACGAAAGAAAAAGAGGATTGATATTAATTATTTAAACGCAATTCGCTCGTAGCCAGGCTTTTACAGTGTAATAATGAATTTGTATCCAGAGACTAACGTCAAATCCCACCACCACTTCACATCCTAAATAACAGAATTATGAAGAATGTTATACTACCTTCGAACTTCGACTGTGGGAGATAGGTGGATATACGCAGTACCAGGGTGGGTCTCTTATGCACCCCTGTCGCGTAGGGTAGGGTAAAGGCAGTTATAGTCGTGATACGGGTAAGTTCGTGATAAATCTCTGAATAAGTACCATGAACTTCCGTATGCCAGACTAAGCATTTCAGCGTTACTATAAATTCCCTGATTTCTCAACAGCTGTCTAGCTGTCTACCTGCTTACATTGGTTTTCGTAGCGGGCACATTATTCAAGGATTTACCAGGAACTTACCTGTATCACGAAAATACCTCCCTTTAGCCTATTTTTAAAAGCTTTCATTCCGTATCCTCAAGGAATACGACGGGCCTCCTAGTGGGTAATGCCCTCTCTTAAGCTAGGGAGATATGTATCGGTGATTTAAGGTGCGTATGAGGTGCGGGGGTAGTGGACATGGTCTAGAAAAGGACCTATCCCGGCATTCGTCTTAGTGTAAGAGAATGGGAAACCACGGAAAACCATTCTCAGGACAGTTGACGGTGAGGACCAATCCCTCAACCTCCTGAATATAGAGCTGTAAGGCTAGAAAAACTAGCCGATGGACAAGCACACTATACTCGTGTATGTTGAGTGCTATACTACCGACCAGCCATCAATTAGAAAGAACAGACGATTGGGTGTAAACACTCTTAAAGCAGCAATTTCCGGTACTGTTTATATTGCGATCAATAGGGCTCGGATGTTCAGGAAAAGTCATATATTTTTCTTTGTCTCTATTTTCTTGCCTGATTGGATTTTGGTGCAAATCAAGCGATTATCCTCACAATTAAGTGATTTTTATTGGTCATATAAATGCACATTTTGGCTATTTTTTGTCATAAAAGTCATATTTTGAGCTATGTTTGTAGAAACATCATATTTCGGCGGTTTGACGACAGTTGTAGCTCTGCAAAATCATCTTCAAGCTACCGAATGCGAACTAATGTTCACAAAACTGCTTCTCGGTATCACATCTGCAGTTAATACAAGTGGAACACTCTGCCTCTTCGATCAAGATTGCGTGGGAATTGTTTTACAATAGTTGTCAGAAAGTCTGGATTAATGGAATCTCGGCTTAAACGTTCCAAAATATTTTTTTAAAAATAGATTGATTTCCAGTTTTCTTGTATTTCAAACCACGACATGTTTTGACTTTTAAAATGTTGTGTGATCTGATAACCTTAGCGAAATTATTACTTTATAAGTATGTCTTCACAAATGTTTGATAAGTGAATCAAGGACAATTGACTGTGGATAGCCGCTAAACACGTATATTCAGAAAATTAACATGAAAGTAAGACTAAAGAATTTAGTTAATAAATATGAATCAAAGGGATTGCCGTTTCAATTTAAAATTTATTTTAAAATGGACATATTCAGATTTAATCACTTTCGGGTCATATTTTGTCATTTTTACGTCATATTTTGAGATCATATTCCGTCACTTTTGCGGTCATATTTGCTTGCATATTTGGGCTATTTTAGGTCTTAAACATCCGAGCCCTAGTGATCAAATATGTGACCACTCTTTAATGCATATTAAAACACCACGATATATGAAGAAGTTCGCTTTCGATTAAGATGCAGTGACATTTTGTGATAAATGTAGTGACACGTTGGCGGTACCACTAATGTACAGAGGTCCATACAGACGGAGTAAGTTTTTTGTTCGTTAGCACAGGTATACACGGACGGATAACAAACATCCCAACTCACTGCCATTGTCCACTATTTTAGCTTCCAGTCCGGTGGCTATTCTCATGCGAATGGCACTGGCTACGTGTTCGGAGGTTTAAGAACACCAATAAAGTTAAACTTATAAATGAGGAGTATTGCCAACATTACTGTACATCGTTCTGGAAGATAAGCACTACCAAAGTATGGGTATTTACTGCCTGTTGAACCAAGCCAAACTGGGCGGCCCTCTGGGTGAGAGGCCACTCCGCCACACGTTAGCACTCAAAACAACACAGGGGCAGTGATTGACAACAGGCGGCCCAGCCTTCGCCAACACATGGCGTGACATATGTTGTGCTGTCACACACAACATTACTGCCTGCATTACTTCATCGGCCGCTCCGCCAATCTCATCACAGTTCGAAACTTCATGTTGTGAAGTGTGATTACTTTCTGAAATGAACGGATGGAAGAATTATGGCAAAATCAGATATTCAGGAAAGACAGGGGGTTATAAGATATATTTGAAAAGTTGAAATTTCTATATTTAAATATAATATTCTAAAGGGAAATATAACAACGTAACATGTCGAACAAATTTTCAATGCGATGCCGCTACCTGAACGAATTGTGAAGTTAAATTCCGTTTTTGGTCACCAGATCACACTATAGTAGCTTCTGGTAACAGTGAGTCAGACGAAAGAGAATTATGCAAGGGTTGACCTACTACGAAAATTATGGTTCCTTGACGCGTCAAAATGATCGACATCTTGATATATCAAAAATCCATCAAACATCAACCGACTACGACCGAAATCGAACCAGTAGTTCTACAGCAGTTCGCAAGTTGATAATTAAGTTTCGGAAGACAGGATAAATAAAGTCTCAAAATCAACTACTATCGTTAAATATCACAATTTATCCATATTGAAAATATATGTAGCTGCTATACGTCGCCTTAATTAAGGTACAGCCCCAGCATTTGCCAGGTGTGAAAATGGGAAACCACGAAAAACCATTTTCAGGGCTGCCGATAGTGATGTTCGAACCCACTATCTCCCGGATGCAAGCTCACATATGCGCGCCCCTAACCGCACGGCCAACTCGCCCGGTGTTAATAATAATAATAATAATAATAATAATAATAATAATAATAATCCCCTTTCTCTGCTGCTTTTCCCATAATATCCTTGAGAGATTGGGAGTGTGATATGCATGGCCCATGTGGATTTTGCTAAGTTTTACGGCAGGATGCACTTCCTGACGTCTACCCTATGTAGAGGGATATATTTTACTATTTTACGTTCCTTCTCTGGACGTTGACAGTGTGGTGTATTTTGAAAAATTGATAGGGATGTCTTAAGAAAATCACAATAGTTCGCGAGCCAGAGGAATTAACCAGGTGCAATTATAATTCCACACCCTGTCGGGAATCGAATTAAGGATCCTCTAAATTTATGATCACTTATATGACCATTCAGTCAAGGAAACGGACAAATAATAATAATAATAATAATAATAATAATAATAATAATAATAATAATAATAATAATAATAATAATAATAATAATAATAATAATATCTGACCTTTAGGCATGTTTGCTACACGCAGAAAGACAGGTTCGATTTCCAGTCAGGAAAACTAGAAACTAAAAACGAACCTTCTACTGCCAGCTTACCACAGAAATAAGTACGAGATTAATTTCGGAAGACAAATATGACCAAGAACATTCCATTAAGAGGCAAGTTACGGATAGTGGAAGCATTATCTTCCACTCTTCCAGGGGCTTTCATGGCTGCATGGATATGGCATCGTGTTATTATAAGAAAAATGTTGGTTATCTTTATCTTGATCTTTTATCACACAGTGTAATTAACTTCACAATTGGTCTAAAGTAGCCGCCGAATTAATGCGCAAGTTATTTATAATTCTGAGGTCACTTTGAGCTTGACCGAGCTCGATAGCTGCAGTCGCTTAAGTGCGGCCAGTATCCAGTAATCGGGAGATCGTGGGTTCGAGCCCCACTGTCGGCAGCCCTGAAGATGGTTTTCCGTGGTTTCCCATTTTCACACCAGGCAAATGCCGGGGCTGTACCTTAATTAAGGCCACGGCCGCATCCTTCCACTTCCTAGGCAGTTCCCATCCCATCGTCGCCATAAGACCTATCTGTGTCGGTGCGACGTAAAGCAAATAGCAAAAAAAAAAAAAAAAAAAAAAAAAAAAAAAAAAAAAAAAAAAACTTTGAGCTTGGAAGCTTGGCCAGCTATCTTCTTCTTTTTATTTTGTTGCTAGTTGCTTTACGTCGCACCGACACAGATAAGTCTTATGGCGACGATGGGACAGGAAAGCACTAGGAGTGGGAAGGAAGCGGCCGTGGCCTTAAGTAAGGTAATTAAGGTAAGGTGCCTGGTGTGAAAATGGGAAACAACGGAAAACCATTTTCAGGGCTGCCGACAGTGGGGTTCGAACCTACTATCTCCCGAATACTGGATACTGGCCGCACTTAAGCGACTGTAGCTATCGAGCTCGGTCTTCTTATTTTTTTGCCAGATCTTTTCCCAATTACTTGGGGGCGGCACTTTGTATGGATTTAGACCAGTTCTACTGCCGGATTCCTTCCCGACTCTAATCCTATGTGGAGGAATGTCTTCACTGTGGTGGTTTGTAAAGTGATGAAGATAGAGATGAAGATGTGTACCGAGATAAACGCTAACAGCAATTCTCCGAGCTAGAAGAACAGACGCAGTATAATTCCCAGTCTCGGCAGAGCATTGAAAGCGCGGCTCTCTGAACCAATGGTCACTTCCCTGACCATTCAGCCAAGCAGCCGGACATCACAGTTAAAACAACATAATTAGTCGTTATCATACAAGCAGTCTTAAAAACAAATCAATATGAAATACTGGATTAAAGTTCTGTAAATCAGCTCAACCATGCATGCCACGGATTTTTTTTTATGGAATTGCACAATAACAAAGTAAGTCTTTCTTAAAACCTCAACGTCAATTATACATTCTTTTAAGTGTATTTTACTCAAGACAACAGAGAATTCTGACCGGGCTTCTGCCATTAATAGACCTATCCAGTAGAACAACAATTATGTATTTTAAGTGTCCGACTTCTCATTTTACACTGATGGAGTAAATCTACTACGAAAAAAAAAATCAAGTAGGAATAAGCACACAAGGGAGAGGAATTAGAATGGTCGATGTGGCCCTTTACAAGGCGACATAACTTGACCGGAAGGAAGACATTTACTCTATCTAGAACACAACTACTGTGCAGAGAGCAAGTAATTACTAGGACATGAACAATACTTGCCAAGTTCCGCAAGGCACAAACATGACACAAATGCATCTGGGGATAGTGTCTTTCATGTCCAATAAGTTGGCGCGCCCGAGACAATAAGCAGACACTCCATTCATAGCACTCGAGTGTTCTCAAGACGAGAAACGCTCCTGTCTCTTCTCAATTCCTAATGAGTAGAACACTTCTCCAGATAAAGCATTCAAATACATGAACGATCTCTTCTGCCAAGTGACAGTAAATAAGTGACAAAAGTTATGGGCATTCAAATATTTACAATACAGGATGGTCGAAACTAAATGTACGCCATTTTTTGGGCACATTACTTGTAGTATATTACATCGATTTAACTCAACAAATCTGAGTAGAAATTCTAATAGCTTATGAGTTAAGTAAGTTTAGGAAATTTAGACGATGATTTCTCTGACAGGAATTATTCGATCAGGGCAATAATAATCACAATATACATGACAATATTATCCTTATATTCCGTAAGGATCACAAAGACTTTGAGAGATCATAATTCAAGGACTTCGGCAAAATTAAATTGTTCCGCTAAGTATCATGTTTAATTAAATTAATTACTCGGCTCTTCTCTAATATCTTGCTCACACGAAAGCTTCCTCCAGATTTTAATCGGACTAAGATCCTAGCTGTTCTAAAACCAGGCCAACCTGAGGATCGTCCAGACAGCTGAAGACCCATTGCATAATTGAGTGCCTGCTATCGGCATTTGGATTGCCCCAACTATTATATGATTAGTCCTGATATTTTCAGCATCCTTTAAGTTGAACAAGCAGGCTTTGATAAACGATTGAAGAGTGGAGCTGCATATGGCGAAGTCTGGAGGGAAGGTGCTGTGTATAGACCTTGAAACTGACGAGGTGTAAGTTGCTGTCCTAGTTAATGAACAACATGCTGACAAACAGATAATTCCTTATAGTAATGCACAATAATCACAGCAATGTTAAAATTCTAAACAGTGGTTTCCTTCAAGGATCATCGCTATCTCCTCTGTTGTGTAACCTCTACATTGCAGGTATCCCTTAAACCTTCTCCTGAAAGTATGCTTATGCTTACGATCTACCGTTAGTTACTCAACACAACTGTGATGGAGCACTCCAGGAAGTATTGCTTAACATCAAACACCAGTAAAACAGAAACATAATTTTTCCACTTAGACATTGTACCTGCATATGCTGAACTTGATGTTTCACTCAATGGAATTCCCGTACCCCCAACACCAATCCCAGGTAGCCTACTTTGGAGTAAATCTTGACAGGACGTTGTCTTTCACCAAGCATCTCTGTAACAGCACAGCTAAGTTAAGGACAAGAAACAGCGTACCACATAAACTTGCTGGTTCACATGGGGGCCTCCTGCATCCACCGTGCGTACATCAGCGTTTTATTGAGTATTGCTCCTCAGTCTGGCCTGAACAGCCTTCAAGTTAAGAAAGCTGATGAAACAGACCGTTCGCATCATCAGTGGCACTGTTACATTCATCTCTCTCTCTCTACTGATTCGCTGCCTGTGCTATCACACAGTATACTCCTAGATTGAGAAGAGACTAACCAATCCGGTGCGGGTGAATACGGATTCACAGGAATGCCAATATCTGTTTAATTCCCAGCATCCTCCAAGGGAATTTCATATACCACGAATAATCTCCGTTTACCCTCAATAGAGTTCGAAGGAGTCATGGACGATGCGACACTTTACTACCATAAATGGGGCATGCGACTGTTTCGTACGTGTAATTGTGGGGACAGGAATCAGACAACCCACCACACTGTTTGCGATTGTCTCAAGAGGTCATTTTCAAGATCCACAGACAACTTTGTGAGAGCTTTTAAACAGGCTATACAGTGGCTGGACAACTTGGATCGTATATTATAGTACTTTGCCGACTATCAATCTATGACATATCCTGTTTATGTGGATATCTGTAAATGTCCATCTGTGTGTGTGTGCGCGCGCGTTGCCATTAGCTAAATAAATAAATAAATAAATAAACATACGATAATAAATACACATTGTGCGATAACCATCCAACAGATTGCCATAATTGATGCCTTACGTGAAAAACTTCAGTCTCATGATCAAATGAATTCCTTTCTAGCTGTCCTTTCGGTCCGAGGTATGGGTGGCAGAATGGGAACGACTCTCGACACTTTTCAACATGCCGCAGTCAACGCTTCTATCTCAGAAACTACACAATATAGAGCTAAGTGAGGTATATCATTGCGTAGAGGATATAATTATACATAATACTGCATACCAATCACATCCTCTGATCACGTCATCATAGTGCAGCGAGGGAAAACAAAATGGTCCCGATTTCAGCGTCGTTTTGTTGTAGTATTGGCTGTAACTTCGGACGGAGTAGTATTTCGACGATCAAGGTGTCGTTTGAAAGAAAACCAAGGAGTAAATAAGATACAAACTAATAATCTGTTGTACAGTGGTATTTATGCGAATGGTGCGTTTGTAAAGTGGAACTTAGCGACAGAATTTCAAAATGTAGAGACTGTCGCTCAAAGTGCCAAAAAAATAAATCGATGAAAGGGCATTAGGATGACAGAGGACATCGAGACGAATCGATTGGTGCCTAAAACCAACGTTGCAGAGAGTATAGGGCAAGTCTTAAACCGAGCGACAGAACGTACACGACGTGCATGGCACGATTGAATGCAGTGTTTCTACATCTGTTGTGCCTGATATAGACATTAAAAGACATCGTGAAGTGCAAGAGCAACCTGGAAATACTATTCGCGTGCCTACAACTAGAACAAAACGTATTTTTGAAAGCGAGTCGGTAGAGCGAACGTAGTACTGCGCTTGGAATCAACCAGGGTGTTACTGCGTCTACAGCGGTGATGGATATCAGGACTTCATGGATACAACTGTAAAGAAACAACCACAGCAGCAAAATCGACGCTGGTCTGAGACATGGGCATCTAGCAAACTCGCGTTTCGATGAGGTATACCACGCCTAAAAGACATTTGCCACACTAACACCTATTTTTTAAACTCAAGTACCGGGTTGTGTATACAAAGTAGGTGTTCCTCGTAATTTTCGATTCAACGACTGAGCGAGGTCTTGAGACAGTCGAGTGAGAGGGAATCATAATCACGTGACAGCCTGATGTTTGCATGTCCGAATCAGCTTGGTCGTTGGTCATTCAGCTCCCTTGGAGTTTCAGTAAAAAGGTGTACAGGTAGTCGTTATCGAAACCAGGGGTTAATATTGTCCCCTTCAAAAGTGGAAATAATTTATTAAGGGAGAATGATTTATTTCATCAGTAAGTTGAAACATTATTTCGATCGCCAGGAGGGTGAGATTTTACACTCCCGTGCTAGCGTGAACAAGCCGCCTGCGAACCGGTTTTCCCAACCTACCAAGAGAACGAGGAAGCAGGGTGAAATTCCTGTTAGGTGTCCTTCAGACACATATGTGTGGGTGCCACGTGATCGGGCGGGCAGCGTGATTATAATCGATCAATAATTGCAAGGTCGTGTGACGTGAAACTAGGGCAGCCAATAAAAATGACAACCTTCACAGGAATGCAACAGATCCACCAATCAGATATAATCAAGAGGCACACCTCCGTCTTAAGACAGTGAATTTATGGTAATTCCAAAGGAAATTTTATAGAGGGTTTTTACTTCTGAACACTTGATTTGAGCGTTACTCTGAATGCAGCTACGGTCGAGACTGGGCGTCGTTTGCTTTACTGGGAGACTTTGCATTAGAGAAGGCACTGAGGACTGAATAAACTGCAATTCAGGCATTTGAAAAACTTCTTTACGATTTATTTATGACTGTCATAAGATAAGTGTCCATCTCCAAATTATTAAACATCGCGTGTATATCCTGGACTATTGCTAAGACTTTTATTAGTTTCAGCTTTTCTACGAGAACTCAGAAGAAGGAAGGTCGTTGGTTCGAGCTCGCTTCAAGATGGCTATCCCTTTCTGAGGTGGATCCTACTGTTTCCTGTGCACCTTCATCTCCTCCATGAGTCACTAATTATGTAAGGCGTCGGACATGGGCAAGACTTTGTTCGATGGAAGGTGATGTGACCACGTACTAGGTCATCAGCCAGAATCCAGTTAACACCAGCCACATGAGTATTCTTTAAGAATTCATCTTTCTATCTTTCTGTAAAATGTCTGTAAAACGTAGCCTTACCTTATTCATTTATATTTTCTATTAGTTTAGCAGTAGCTGGACTTTTCATTCTTCTTTCCTCGGTGGGAGGTAGTTTGTTCTCTGGAATGAATGTGTATTCGGTTCTATTAGTTAGAGATAAGAGTGAATGTCATCGAGAGAGACCTCAACTGTCCTAAAAATTTAAGACAGCAGGAGAAATAAAAGTAAATGACCTCCGCGTTAATCTTGAATGATTTTGAAATAGTTTGAAAATTAATTGAGACAGATTAGGACAGTGTTCTAGTGTTTTTCTAAGTGTCAAATTTCATTCTACGATTATACGACATTTCTGTGGACCTTAGTTCGTTGAGAGTCATCTGAATAATTTCGTACGATAGCTTTGCAAGTGTGATTAGGCACGGTTAATAAATATAATAATAATAATGAGTAAAATAATTAAACCTAATTACGGGCTAAAATTTGACTAAGGTCATGGGTTTAATGTTGGTTTGTTCTTGGAAAGAATTATCGTGTGCTCACTTTATGTAAAGTAGGGCTGGAACATGGCATCCTCCGGACGGAGTAATGATGAATTATACGTATATTTTACTGTACTATTAATTTGATTATGAATTGCAGATGGACATTATATTTTGTCTGATAATTTATGCATCCATTAGAGTCATTTTTGGAAGAAATGTGTCACTGGACATGATTTCTTCGAGCCTGAGTGCAGATTAATCGAGAGCCACGATATAGTAGGAGAATAAGAATAAATGCCGCAACTCATGTACCGTAAACGCGTATTCTAATATTTTGACCTGTGCTGTAGGTATTTTACTTGCTTATTTTGAGTGATTTCTATTTAAAGGATTCCCTTGAACATCGTTGTATAATTAATTTCTGCATAAAAGTGATAACCTCAACTCTATCACGTCCTAGATCGATACCTGGAATATACATGATATTGTCATCTAGAGAATGATTTCCCTAATTTGGAATAAATCCAAAATTTAATAATAATGGGTTAGTGTTCGTGTAAATAATATTGTAATATTGTCGTGTACCTATGTGTGAATGTGTGATTTGATTATATTCTGTGTTTTGTGAATTTTCATGAATGGTTTTATGATGATGTTCTCCACTGCGCGCGTCAAATTTTGACCGATTTACGTTATTTTCGCGTGTCCGTGATTTGATGAATTATGAATCTTTAGAAGATTTTATTATAATTTAAGGTAGATTAGGATCTAGTTCACTAAAATAAATTGAATAAGAGAAGGCAACGTCCGTGGATTGATGTCACGAGGCTGAATTTTTAGTTATTGCACAGTCACTTATTGCATAACAACGAGTAACGTTTAGGTTGATATGAGATCAAATAAGAATTAATTATGAGAAGTTCAGTCACTTAATAATTATAAAAATGAATGGACTGATGAAGGAAAAGTATAAGGAAAACTTATTAACCACAATTTCTTGAATTAAACATTTTTCAAAAATTTTAATAAGGGAAAGAAAATGATCATTTTCTTGTAGAATTAAGTGAGATCCAGAAGGAATATTTTAATTTAAGCAATTTAATTATCATTATTGGAGAGAGTGATACCAGATAGTATTTTGATTTTCAATCCAGTTTATAGTAAATTAATGATCCCTATTATTATTATTATTATTATTATTATTATTATTATTATTATTATTATTATTATTATTATTATTATTATTATTATTATTATTACAGACAAGAACATTCGTTGAGCTTTAATTTGATCAAGATTCCTTATAGACGATAGCACGAGGAGAAGAGATTTTCAAGAATTAGTCCCAGAATTTGTAAATTTGATTGTTTATTGGAAGAGTGATAGTTTTTAATAAATGTATAAACCTATTTTAGCTTCTTTTCATTTGTCGCTAGTCCTTCATCTATTCCTGCCTTTAAAATTTTCTGCACAGCCGATAAGCGAATGGTCTACCTCTGAGACTCTCGCTCACCGGCGAGCTGAGCCCGGCATGATGGGGGCAATATACACAAAGAACACCATATACGGTACGACCGGCGCAACCACCTAAACTGCATTTCTGACTTCGTTGAAGAACCAGTCTTAAGAATTAGTCAATATGGAAGAATAATTATTTCTGCTCCAGAGGACGTAATACATCCCACCATTATTGCGGCCGCCACTGGCTACGGCGTAAACATCAAGAAAGCTCAAGGAGGAACTTTCGAGCAAAACCTGACTGACTAAAAGAAGATTAAGTTGTTCACAGCGTTCCGCTTTCGTACTTCTTTTCTCTCCTCCTTAGAGTTCTCGTAATAAGTTATTGCAAACATACAAAGATGTACCTGTCATTTTCAAACGTATGCTTCAAGTTGCACATTGGCAGTCCATTGGAGATGTCAGGTGACACGTTCGGTGTATACCCGACATATATATTAATTTCAATTCAGCACTAGGTCTTCCAATGTTGATCTGCCATCTGAAAAGAGTCAACAGTGAAAGTGACACCCAGGTAAACTAAATAGTGTCGAGTCAAAATGCCGGCATCCGGTAGCTGAGGCCATACGATGATGATGATGATGATGATATATTACAACTAAAAAAGCACAGCAAAGCCGTCTCCGCATAGGCCAAAGCCCTTGGAGGTGTGGAAGGTAAAGGCTTCAACTACCCGTAACCTCGGCCCTAAGTGGGGCAGAGTGGTTAGCTCTACGCCCGGCCACCTTTTAATCAAATCTTTTATGTGGTATGAATTACACCGCGTATTCAGATTCGAAGCTATACAAAATGATTAAAATAGGAACATGCAGCAATTGTGATGCAAAGAACTCCATTTATACATTTCTGCTGCTTCGCGAGATTGCTAGAACCTGATGACAAAGGGAAATGAAACTGTTACGGTACTAAAACACTAAACACAGAGCGTTGAGAACAAACTCTAAAAGGGAATTAAACATATGTTGGACAATTTTAATCGATTGAATGTCGCCCCGGTAACGAGCTGAACTGATCCGGTAAATTGACAGTTGATTAAAGGCAGAAGCTTTGCTTGCTGTCATGGTACAGTTTGTGCATAAACACCAATGAGGTCATGAATAGAGTTCAACAAGTCCATCAAATATGTCACTGTGGTTAATCTGCTATCGTCTGAAGGGCCGTACTCTGTAAGTCATGAGTCAAGAGGCCATGTAATTCAACGTTAATCCCCAATAGAATGTATCAGGATGATTATCACTCTCATAAAGCGTCACCACTTTTATCAGCCAATAACAGGTTTGAATAGTAATTTTAGACGGATCATATCACATGCGTCAAGAGAGTCATTCAAAACTGGGAATATTAAATCCCACCAAAGCTTTCAGACCATTCAATCGTTGTCTTAACAATCCCCATCCCCACCAAACGTGGAAGTGTCAATTCTGACACTAGTATTTCGTTCGCCATAATTGGCCATCTTCTTCGCCGTTTTCTTAACTTATTTGGGACGGACTTGTGTGGACTTAACCAGTTTTTACAGTCGGATGTCCTTCCTGGAACCAACCTTGTGAGGAGCGATCTATTCACTGTTGAGTCTTTCTACGGTGTTCAGTAGGGTGATATGTTGTGTGCATATGAACAGAGATTTAATAAAAACCTAGTCACCAAAATCCCTGGATCGATCGGGAATCGAATCCGGAGCCCTCTGAAACGAAGGCCAGATCAAGAAGTCAGATACTCATTTATCAACATTAACGGCTATCAAATTAGATAAGAGGACACAGGGTTTAAATAAATAAGCAGTTCACTTTGTGAAAATAAAACAGATTAATTGGAATAAATAAATTATCATGATTAAATCACGACTGAGAGACCAGAATATGACGAAGCAGCCCTAATAAAAACAGACGGGTAAATACGTTCTAACCTTCATTAACGATTCAGCTACGCAATCAAATACAACACAGAATAAAAAGACAGCGTACATAGTTTGTTATCATATATTTTTTAGCATTCTACTACAGCAAGTGCCTGCACCTGACATATAATCGGAATGATTTATTGCCTGATCTGACCGTTCCTCGGACCAAATCCAAATCCATGAATACATTACCACTGTAGTGACTATCATTAAAACTGACTTTGTTATCCACGACTCATTACCAGAGCAGAAAATTAGGTCATTTGTTAGGAACATGTTTGGAACAGATCGCCTGCGATATGCAGCTTAATCAGTTCCAGTTTTTGCTTGCACTGGACGGGATTAGAAACACGGTTCATACATAATTTTCGCCAACAGCGTATTGTGATGAATAAACATCGTATGATCTAGAAGCAAATATGAGTGGCCACCTTTCTGACTCAACTGGTATGTTGCGTCGAAACAAGTAGGATCGAAACAAACTGCTTTCAGATACATTAGGTTAGTGTTTTTTAAGACTAGTAGAAACTGAAAGGGAATTAAATGAATGTGATTATCATTACACTATAGGTTCACAGTTCGAATACAGTGATTGGTATCGTTAATAGAAGTAGGTGGCAGAAAGCACACTAGATTTAATCATTTACTCTGTGTGCAAGTGCTTTAAGGTCGCATCAACCACATTTTCGGCGACTCTATAAAATACTAGGGCTAGATAGGTAGCGGGTGTAGCTTTAATTAAGGTACTGGAACTGACCCGGCGACTTTTATTAACGTTAAGGTAAGAAATCATGAAGTGACATCTTCAGGACTGTCGACGATATGGTTGGAATCTACTCTCTCCCGAATGTAAATTTACAGCTATCCGTATCATTTAATCAACACGTTTGATATATAATTACAATAATTATCCCCATTCCTCAGGATTTCTGTAACTGATATGGTATCACAGGCTAGAAAAATAGTTTTGTATTCAGTCCAGCAACATGTTTTCTTCCTCAATTCGTACCCCTTGTCAGGCATGAAATGACACCTGCAACAAAATTTTTCTGCAGTTCTTGCAATCTCTTGCTGGCTGAACTGCAGTTTGAAAACTATTGCCAGTTTTTGGGCAAATCTGTGCTAAGTAGCGTCTAGAAATTCGGTCTCTGCGTCTCCTACCATTTGATTTGCCTCTCTTATCAAGAGTTCAATGCCATCGCTTCGTACTGCGTGGCCAAAATAACGGAAGTTACTATCACTGGGTCGCGCATACGCTTCTAAATTCCCAGTTCCTTGATGGCAGATGCATACGTAAGTTTTCGATCAAAGATTTAAAATTTATTCGACATTCAAAACAATTTAAGCAATGGAAAAAACGTACAGGTTACTGATATAAATCGGGTGAGTCAGCTTCGCCTGACTTTTTTGTTGTTGGGCATCCCAACGAACATCACTGGTGGCGTCATGGTCGATTCTCCTTTGCCACACACAAAGCAACAATCGCTTTTAATCACTTACTGCAACATCACCTTTGTAAAAACATGTACCGCATGCGACAGGTATTTTGAATCAGCTGTGTTCTGCACATTTATTCGTACGACAAATCACGAAACAGTGTATCAGCGCTGGGAGAGATCGTCGCCTACGGTCGCTTCTTGAATGTACCTGGCGTACTGGAACAATCAGGATAATAAAAAAGTATTTAGTTATCCAAAATTCCTTTCATGGGATTCTGAGCACGATGTCTTAAGAAAGTACATGAAGCAACAACAAAACGTCACCTTAATAAGATAATCCGTTCTCTTTTACAAACCGAAGTACCTCTACAGATGCCTCACAACTTGCAAGGATCAACGAAACGAACGAAATGCAGTCAAGAATTACAGGAATCAACAGTAAAGCAACTAGTTTATTTGTTATGAGTTTGCACAGCCTTTAGACTATGGTTCATTTTGAACGTGGTGGATGGGCGATCCAGAGAATTGCTGTGTGTTTAGACCTATGAACAGAAATATTTTCATTTTTTAGCGTTGTATCTTAACAAAAAAAAGCTTTTCTTAAATATTAATTCTATTTATTGATTTCCCTGCCACTTTTAGGTCTGTATTAGTTTGTACTGCTTAGTAATTCTCTCTTTTGATTAATAGTGTTATTTGATTTACGTCCACCAACTACTTGTACGGTTTTCGGAGACGCCTAGGTGAGGGAATTTTGTCCTACAGGAGTACTTTTACGTGCCGGTAAAGTTACCGACACGAGACTGAAGTATTTGAGCACCTTCAAATACCACCGGACGAAGCCAGGATCGAACCTGCCAAGTTGGGGTCAGAAGGCCAGCGCCTCAACCGTCTGAGCCACTCAGCCCGGCTTTCTTTTTATTAGGCATATTTGTTTCGAGATTTAATTTTTTTAAGAAAATTTCACTTCATTTCACTAAGTAATTATTTTCTAGTACTTTGTAGGTAGAATAATTTGTTTTGAAGAAATTCTTAAATACTAATTTTTAAAGTCAATTTTAAGCATAATTGAGTTGTGACCGCCAAAACCTCAAATCAGGGAAATGCTGTTCAAAAGTAGGATCTCTATTATTTTTTTTGTATTATAAAATACACGTTCTGAGGTATTTTTATAGGAGAAATAGGAATACTCCAGTAATATATGTGCTAATTTTATTTCGTGTTCAATTCAAAACGTTCAAAATAATGGAAATTTCCGCTTAGGTGAGCGGTTCCCCCCCCCCCCCACAATCTTCCCTACAAACTGACGAAAAACTGTGGTATTCTTCATATCTAAAGACAGCATTATCTTCACATGTCAAGTATATGTAATGCAGTTGTCGTGCCATAATGGCATAAATAACAAGCTATGTTCAAACGAAGAGTTTCAGGTGAACGATTCTCTAACGAGGAGTCCAATTAAATATTTGAATCTACTCTTCCGGTGCAGCTACTTCGCATTTAATGACCCGTACTTGGCTTCACTTCACTTTTTATGTCCAAGAAATTATTAAGTTGAATTTCAAAACGCCAAACGTCAGCAAATTCGTCAACCGTGTCTTAAATTATTATCCTGGATATCCTAAGAGTTACTTTTAAACCGGGCGAGTTGGCCGTGCGCGTAGAGGCGCGCGGCTGTGAGCTTGCATCCGGGAGATAGTAGGTTCGAATCCCACTATCGGCAGCCCTGAAGATGGTTTTCCGTGGTTTCCCATTTTCACACCAGGCAAATGCTGGGGCTGTACCTTAATTAAGGCCACGGCCGCTTCCTTCCAACTCCTAGGCCTTTCCTATCCCATCGTCGCCATAAGACCTATCTGTGTCGGTGCGACGTAAAGCCCTTAGCCAGTTACTTTTAACGCCCGGAAGAGAAGAAAATCTTAAAATTCATAATTAATTAAATTAATAATGCATTTTAAGCATTGCACTAATTAATTTACTAAAAGTGTTCGCGTTGAAAATGAAGGTTACAAGAACTTCTTTAATAATCGCGTGTTGTATGCCACTTCTCCACTCTTCCTCTACATCCAGATATTACGAACAATTCAGGTCAAGTAGAAATGATAATTTTCTTAGTTCTAAAGCCTTATTTCTAAGGCAATCTGTTGACCAATACACAAACGTAATATTAAATGCATTATATCTTCACAACATTTCTTCAAACCTTGAAGATATAGATCTAATTAGTTCTCACGTATTCACACATTGTATGTAGCCCTAAATACAGTTGCCAACGGGGAATAAAGTAATTTTAAAATTACGTACTTAGTTGTACACGTCTTGAAAAGAAAAAAAGCACCTTATCATCCAGTGCGAGTAACGTATTGTGCCACCCTCAGTTCGTCCAGAGTCTTTGTTTGCAAAGACGACTGATACCCTGCCAGATGAATTCGAAGTATGACGTGGTCAGCGTAACGACACAATTGACTGCACAGAGTGTCTTTCCTGTAAGACAGCTCCTGAGTAAATCTCATGAGGAAGGGTGAATCCCATTCCAGCCCTCAGTCCAGGATTAAACACCTTGAACACGTGCTCAACGGGTATGAGATGGCTATGGAGCTGGCAGGAACTGTACTCTTCCTGCCACAAAAATATTCACCTGACCAGCTAATGATCCTCGAGAAAAAGCACGGCAGAAAAGAAGGGGTAAATTAACATAAGCGATTTCCTGACTGGCCAACACACGGTGGTTTATCTACACTTTGCCGATCAAATTATGCATTTCCATTGCTTTCGAGCGAGTTCAAATTATAGCACTTGCTACAAAATCTCCTGAACATAAATGATACATTTAAGTTCATAAGAAAAGGACGCATATTAAAAATTTTAAGACATTCAATATTTATAGCACGGAACGACGTTGGTTATGCAACGTATGACGCTGTACAAGAGTCTACTCAATTTTTATTCCAGGAAATGTATATCCGCTCAGAAAGTATTGAGTACATAGTATTGTACATTCCACGAATTTAATACTTTATCAGACTTACTTCCAGCTCACCTCCCAGATAGATACAAACACTTCACAACAAGCATTATACTTACAGGTTCAGTTCTTTCTGAGAGCAGTGTACCTGCGAAGAACATTATGCGTTCATTCTTTTTTTCTTTTTGAGCGACCGTACGTGATCATACCAAAAATTGCAATTATCCAGAAATCCAGAATATTGATTCAAAATTTGTTTACTTCTATTTTTCACTCTATTTTTGAAAATAGTAATCACGTTCTATACTAGGCATGCGTTATGCTTTCCTCTAACTCAGTTTCGATAACGTTCGATAATCGGTTTACCTCGTCGTATGTGAGCTTATTTTATTATAAAAGCCGATTATAGAGTACACCACTTTGAGTGTTACCATTACTGGTTAATTAATTCAATAACAAGTCTCTCAAAGACAACACTCTGCACATTGTACTTCCCTTCACTGATCAGGAATAAATTAGCGAGAACAGCCAAGGGATTCACGTACTATCTAAAACCATTCACAATTTTCATGGAAACATCACGCGTAGAATATATATTTTTTAAACAATGAAACGACACATATATTTAAAAGAAAAATGTCATATTTTACTATCTGACGAGGGTTGGGACAAAAATTCACTGCAACATTTTTTCCTCTTACATTTCCACGGGGTACAATACAGTGGTCATATGTCCTGGAAAGCATGATATTCATAGTACACGGACACAGCACGAGATGGCAGTACAGTGGACCGGAACCACGCACAGGGCGATGGGACTGCAGTAGTGAGTCAGACTCCGTACAGAATGGATGTCACGAGGTAACTTCAGCAATGGAGGTGAAAAGCACTGGAAAACCCGCCATACTCGCCGGACCTGTCTCCGCGCGATTTTGACCGCATGCATAAAGTGAAAGAAGTATTGCTTGTGATGTGGTCTGGGGCACGAGAGGACATTGTCAGCGTTGCGAAACATGAAATTGCAAAATTCGCACATGGTGAGGCGACTGGTATCTGACGTCTTCGCATCACTATCAACATTCAGTAGACAATCTAGAGGACTACTTTGAAGATTTATTGTCTGACAGTTACTTTACTCTCTGAGATTAAATATCATTAAGGATTTTAAAGCTAACAGTTTCTCCGCTATATATTGTAAACCTGGTAAACTACTCTGCATTGTACATAAATTCCACAGCACCTTACGGTCCCCATTCCAAATCTGCATATTTCCATTTGTCTGGTAGATCCCCCACTCGTGCGAAAACAAAAGCAGGTGCAATGACTTATGGACCAACCCTCGTATTAATTACCAATGGATTAAAATCGGTCGTTATTATATTATTAATGTTACATCATTATTTACGATGTGTTCATAACTTTCAACACAACTATTTCATTCTAATGCAATAGTCATTTACGCAACAGGCACGGAAAGTGACGTTTTACGTTACGAGGACGGAATTCGGAAACAAGTAAGGTAAACGTATCACTAAGGAGCGGATTCGTTTCAATCAGAAACCCAAGAATCGACCCTGAATTTCTGAGACAGAACTCAGACAATTTCCTTGCGAATATCTCCAACGATGCTCCTTCAAACTGGCTAGAACTCAAGGACACACTCTTGAAAGCTTCACAAAACATCAGCAATCCCCCAAGGAAACGCAAACACAGGTGGTGGAATGACACCTGTGACAAGGCCATAGAAGTCAGAATTAGGTCCTGGCTAAACTGGAGTTCCCATAAAACTGATCAAAATCGTGATGAATTCTTCAAAACACAGAAACAAACCTCAAAAATCATCAGATCTGAAAAACGAAAATATGATCAAAACAGACTGGTAGAAATAGAAGAAGATTTCAAGAAAAACAATACACGGAACTTCTACAGAACATTCAGAGAAGAATTATCCAATTACCAGGCACCTAGTCTCTGTTTCAAACGTACAGATGGGACTTTAGAAACAAGTAATAAGGGAAATTGTGAACTCCTAGCAAACCATTTCATGGACCTTTTAAACTGTGAATCTCCAAAGGAACAATTCACCTATGAAAAACCAACACCTAATCCAGATTCAGAACCCCCCACATTACAAGAAGTCAAACAAATAATCAAAGATTTAAAAGACAACAAAGCACCAGGAGAAGATGGAATAATCGCTGAAATGTTGAAAATTGGTGGTGACAAACTGGCCCAGAGTATTCAAAAAATCTTACAGGACATTTGGTTTTCTGAAGAAATTCCGGAGGATTGGAAATGTGCATTGATTCACCCACTTCACAAGAAAGGAGACAAATCAGATATTAATAACTACAGAGGAATTTCTCTCCTCTCACTCGTATATAAAATCTTCTCTAAAGCTCTACTTAATAGATTAGAGAAACAAACAGACCACCTGATCGGAGATTATCAGGCTGGATTCCGAAAAGGGAGATCCTGCGCAGAACAAATCCTAAACCTAAAAACCATACTACAGATTCGCAAAACCAAACAAACAGTAATCACCTTTGTTGACTTCAAAAAAGCGTATGATTCCATAGATCGGCAGACCCTGTTCAACATACTAGAGGAATTTCAAGTCGACAGGAAAACGAGGGAATTGATTAAACAAACTCTGACCAACACAACATCAAAAGTTAAGTTCTTGGGAGAAATTTCTGAACCGTTCGAAATCAGAACTGGCGTCCGACAGGGAGATGGACTATCCCCACTACTATTCAATTTAGTTTTGGAAAAAGTGATTCGTGAATGGAGAAAAGAAACTAAAGGTATAAACATTGGCAGACTTCTTAAAGACAAAATTCACCTTGACTGCTTAGCTTTCGCAGATGACCTTGCGATCCTTTCGAACAACAGACAAGAAGCAATCCAATCCATAGAAAAATTGAATGAAATAGCCGCAAAAACCGGACTTCAAATTTCATTTGAAAAGACGCAGTTTATGGAAGGAACTAAATCAAGATTCGACAATCAACCATTAATCACCAATTGTGGAATAATTTCCCAAGTAGACAAATTCAAGTATCTAGGTGAAATTATTCAGCCAGCAGGGTTAAATCAGGAAGCTAACAAAGAAAGAACTGCTAAACTGCAAAGGGCTTACAAAATCACATGGAACAGATACAACAAAAGATGTATATCAAAAAATGCAAAATTACGACACTACAATACAGTCATCAAACCAGAGGCACTTTATGCATCTGAAACACTGATCATTGGCGGCAGGTCACAAATGAAAAGCATTGAGAAACAAGAGAGGAAAATTCTCAGAAAAATCCTAGGACCAAAGTTCGAAAATGGAATTTGGATGAAAAAGAAACCACACGAAATTTTTCAATTCACAGAAAAAATCACAGATACCATCAGAAAGAGACGACTAAAATTCTACGGACACCTACACAGAATGGATAACAACAGGCTGACAAAGAAAATTCTAAACCTAGCTCTAACCCTGAAAATCCGCAACAATTGGTTAGCAGAAATACATGAAGATCTACAAGAAATGGGTATCGAGGACGAAACCATTCAAGATAGAATGAAATTTAGAAGCTTAGTAAACAAACATAAATTTGCAGAGAAACTAACAAGAAAAAATACAGGCTGGACAGAAACACGCAGAAAGGAACACAGTGAAAAAATGAAGAGATATTGGGAAGAAAAGAAGAAGAAACATTGTGCAAAATAAGTTCAAACGCGCTCCACAGCTGGGCACAACGAATCAAAAAAAAAAATAATAATAATAATAATAACTAAATACATAATAATATAATAATGATAATAGAGATAATAGGAATAAATAATAACAAAAATGATAACAATTCTGTAGCAGTCCTCGGCTCGAGGATCCAGCCGACTCATCACTTGTCCTTATGCCTACAGCAACTTTCGTCACATTCATTTTCCCTGACATACTCCCGATCAATACCAAAACATCGACAGTCAGCACTTACATTCTAACCAGCCATAACACAAACAAAAGTCCTCCACGTTCACAACAATAAATAACACAATCCTAACCCAGCAGAAAATCATAATAACTTACAATCGAATTTCAACACTAGTCTCCCTCCACACTTACCTTAAATACCACTTTTATTTCAATGCATTACTACCTCTCATGTTGCAACTAGTCCATTATTTAGCCATGCTTGATCTCATTTTAAAACCCAAGCCATGCTCAGCATTACATTTGCTATCGCAACCACCACTCATTACGTGTCCTTGTGGATTCAGCACATACGTCATCTTCATTGTCCTCTAACTTACTCTCTGTCCATACCATAACAACCAACATTCCTCAATTGCCCTTCAATCCATCATACACTACATTTACCAACCCGCACTTAATACAATCATCTCTCCAACTCCAAAAGTTTCAGCAATAAATTAAACCATCTCATTACCAAACCATCTTCGCCTATACCAACACTTCTCCCACACCACATTTTGTTTCAATCCATAAATCTAAAATAATTCAGCAATAAATAAACCATCTACATACAAACTCCCGGATTCAGATACCACCTCTTACCCACAATTTCCATTCCAGATCCACCTCATATACCTTCCACAATACACCACTGAATCTAAATTTACAACATCTCAGATTTACCAAATAACACCGCTTAACACCGCTTCTCACCATATTTCCACCATAGTCCTCAATAACTGCGACCATTTTATACCACCACTTCTCCAACACCTCATTTCAGCAATATGACACATCTTAACTTAATCGTATCTAGATACCAGGCCATCTTCACCTTAAAATACCAAACACTCATATACCATCTCTTCACCAACACCACATTCCAATCTCTACCATCCAAAACTCTTGTCCCTCTTAACACTCACTTAGTTAGCATTAAATAACCTCTTACCAAACCAAAAGCTAATACATCTACCCTTCAATACCAACACATCGCTTCATATACCACCTCTCAATCTCATACCACACTATCATGCTATCCTCTCTCTTATACACATCAACAATAAATATACCACTTCCCCATTGCCACATTTCAGTCTTCACAAATAATTCACCTAATAAATTTACAGTGAATAACAATTACTGACATATCATAAAACTTACCAATCAGCGTCAACTCCAAATATCACAATAAATATATCACTTCACCCTTGCCACGTCTCAGCCTTCACAAATTATTTACCCTATTTCAGTCTTCACAAATAGTTACCATCATAACCTAATAAAATTACAATGAATAACAATTACTGACATATCATAAAACAAACAGACCATGCCATCTTGTCCTCTTATCCAACTCCCCTAACTAAATACTCAGTCCCTATATACACTAAACCATTAAAATTTTTACCTACTATCTCCTTCCCTTATACAGATAACTATTCTACCCCCCTATTCCCCTGCCCACCCTCTAACTCACTCTCCTTCATTTTACTCTCGCAGGCCTTTTTTGTCGCACAAAAATACCTGTTCAATTCACCCCCTTTTTCCCATTGTTTAAGAATCCATCTCAGTATTGCGTTCTCATCCCCTCTCCCCAGTATTTCCCGATGCTCGGCACTCAATAATCCATGTCTTAACCCCCTCGTTCCCTCACAGTCTCTTAGCAAGTGAAACTCATCATTCACATCTCCACAAAGTACACACCTTGTCTTATCCCTGCCCTGTAACCAGCCCTTATTCCTTGGCAGACCTAAAAGCCACCACATCATCCCATATCGATTTGACCTATCGACGTATCTAATATTCAACCCTGCTATCTCCTCTATTTTCGTCAAAACAATCAGCGAATTTCTTAGTCTGCTTTCCCCCAATAATTTCTGCCTATGGATATCCCTAATTCTCCTTTCCAGTATTTTCATCCCTCTCACTTCTGTCTTTGACCAAACCTCCCCCCACAGGTGCCCTAATCCTATCCTCTCTAAATATCCTTTTATTTTTTCTAACCATCCCCCCTTATACATGCTCTTAAATTGCTGTACATATGCAGCCTGTAAAACTCTCCCACCTTCCTGTCTTTTTAAATTCATCCAATATCTAACTATTCTTTTCACACCCTCTGATTCCAAATCCTCCCCACACATTAATTCCGCCCCTACATTTGCTGTACACCTCGGTAAGCCCATCACTAACTTAGCAAAACTACTAACAATCTTTCTTAGTTCCTCTCTTTTTTCATCCAGCCCCCAAACTTCTGCCCCGTATAATACCCTCCCCACTATTACCGACCTGAACACGAGTCTCAGTGTTTTGTAACTGATCCCCGGGAACTTGAGTATCAAATTTCTGACTGAGGCTAAGGCTGCCAAGCCTCTATATTTCATTCTTTTGATCTGGTCACTCCAAGTTCCTTTATCATTAAAAATAACTCCTAGATATTCCAGCTTCCTTACCTGTTCCAATCTTTCTCCCTGTATTACCCAATTCCCTTCCATCTTTCTTCTTTTGTTCACCTGTACTATCAATATTTTAGACTTATTTACATTAATTTTCAATCCCCATTTCCTCGCAAATAGCATCACTGACTCTAAGGCCCTATTCATCGCCCCTGCAGTTAACGTCATCAATAACACATCATCCGCAAATATCAGTCCTGGCACTTCCAAACCATTAATTACCGGTACAGCCCAATTTCCTGCCCCAAACCCCTCTAGAATATCGTTTATAAATAAAATAAACAGTATGGGCGATAACTTGCAACCTTGTTTTAAACCCACCTTGGACTCTAATGGTCCACTCATTCTCCCTTCTCCCAATTTTACACAAAACCTGACGTCCCTGTATATTCCTTCCACTGCCCTCAACATCTTCTCCGAAATCCCTAGCCTACCTAATTTCTCTCGTAGGGCCTCTCTATTTACCTTATCAAAAGCTTTCTCAAAATCTATTGCTGCTACATAAACCGTACTTCTATTCATATTCTTATACTTTTCTAAAATAGTCTTTACTATCATTATATTATCCACTGTTCTTTTCTTTTTCCTAAATCCCCCTTGGTAATCTGTCAAAATTTCATTTTCTTCCGCCCACCCACTTATTCTGTTCGCTAGCTCCCCAGTATATATTTTACTCAGAGAATCCAACAGAGATATACCCCTATAACTGTTCACATCGTTCCTACTACCCTTTCCCTTGTATATAGGGCATATGATTCCTGTTTCCCATTCCCTAGGGTAATTTCCTCCCTCGAATATCCTATTGAATAGTTTCACCATGCCCTCTATCATTATCTCATTTTTACTAATTTCCTTCCAAAACTTATTATTTATACCATTACACCCCCCGGCCGACTTCGCTCTGGCTCTGCTTATCACTCCCCGGATTTCCTCTCTTGTGATTTCTTTATCCAAGTCATAAATTGCCACTCCCCTATTACTCCAAATTACTTCTTCTCCCGAACCTCTCCATCTATCACCCCCCTTTTTTCCTAGTAATTCCTCGAAGTGCCTGACCCATTGCACTTCCTCAATACTCGTTCTCTCCATATTCCTTCCACCCTTAATAATTCTATTAATCTTATCCCAGACTCTCTCAAAATTGTTAGTCTTGCAGTCATTATTTATGGCTTCCATTTGTTCCTCTAACCACGTCTTTTTTGTCTCAGAAATTTTCTTTTTATACTCCTTCCTCAATCTACAGAAAAACTCCCTTTCTTGGCTTCCACCTTTCCTTCTATATTCTCCTAAAGCGTCCATCACCCTCCTCCGCAATCCTTCACACTCCCTATTAAACCATTCTTCTCCCTCTTTCTTATTTCCTTTTCTAGCTTTCACCTTCTGCGCTATCATCTTTATTGGATGTAGCAACAATTCCAAGGCTTTAGTAGATTTACTAGTAAAAGAACACCTGCGGGAAAAAATTCCGACACCTCCGCATCTCCAAACAACCGTAAACGTAGTTATTGGGACGTAAAAATATAGCATTATTCCGTCAGAAATGGATTCACCGAGACAATCGCTAGGAATTCAGAGTCGACATTTTTGGTGTAGATGGGTACGGAACTAAGGAGCTGCAATCAGGCGGAGAAACAATTCTTTAAGGTTAAGTTCTGGTGTTCGCTGACTCATACTCTCTTTGACTATTCGTGTGTACATTAGTGCGAAGCGGAGTTTAACCAACCAGAGACGAATTCTATATAAGTGTCCGAAAAGTAGCTACTGTACCGTAATGTGTCAATTTCTGTACTCTTTTGAGTGCGGAAATAAGTCAATTTCGTCATGTTTGAAATGTACGTCTGTCCCTTAGTCCTATTTCCTGATACGGATCAAGTGAGATGAAATTATACGCTCGCATGTTTCTTACGACTGGATGCTGTTCTTTTCACCAACCTCAGTTGAGCAGGACTGGAGATAAAAAGAACGATACTGAATGAAACTGAGTAAAGAAGAGGCAGAAACCGGCCGTGGCCTATGAATACGAAGTGCCCCGGTATTTGCTTGGAAATGAAACTGGGGAAACCACAGAAAACGGTTCTCACGATAACCGATCATGGAGTTCGAACTCACTCGTCTCCCGAATACTCCGCTCGGTTCGTCATAGTATGGAAAGAAATTATTTTCCCTAATAGTATTTAAAATTCACAAATGCAAAAAAGGATCATGTAATATAGGGTAGGATTATTTTTCACACTCGGAAGAGAAAAGATTTTTAAACGAAATGGAAAATTGATTGGACGTGTCATCAGACAATACTTTCATCACTAACATACTTGAAGGGAAAGTGCTGGGAAAGAAAGGCAGAGGAAGACCTAGGATGAAGTATTTGGACGACATCAAGAAGAGGTTGGGTTGTGTCAATTACATGGAACTGAAACGAACAACCAATGAAAGAAAAGAGTGGTTGCATCGACAAGGCATTAGCCTTTAGAATATTGATTGCATGGCTTATGGTAACTATGACCAGGGCAGAGTACACGCCTACTGCTGTTGATATCGTCCGTGTGTCGCTTTTGACTATGCAGGTCCTCCGAAAAAACGTATTATACGTTAAAAATGTTTTCTAATTTGCCTTGATTGATATTACCTGAACCGTCTTCGAAGGAAAGTGGGAAGCGACTTTGGAAGTCCAAATTTCGAAAAGCGCCATGTGCAGCTTCCTGTACATATAGACAGCTATGCCTTGCAGCGTTCAGTTTGTAATCCTCTGTAAATAAACTAAACGCGTCCACAATTCTCTATTTGCAACTCTCGCTCCTTGGTATTCCTTTGCTGGCAGGACCTAGTATTTAGAGTGCACTAGGTCTTCTGGTATAGGCTAGAGCAATTTTGTTACTTTCATTGATCTGTCCCTGTCTTATCCTTGACTTTGACAATTTGAAACTGATTGAGGTATGAGCGATGCTAGTAATGTCATTCCTTGTGCAGCCAGTCCCTGCTACGAATAGTGTGAAAATGTTGCTCATAGGGTCAGTAGGTGCATGCATTTCAGTGGGCTTGGCACACTGATATGTAATCGCAACTCCTGGCTCGGAGGGGAAAGCAACGGGAAACTACCTCGCTCCTAATTTCCCTAGTACGCCTCTTCAGTGATGCCAAGGCCATCTATGACAGCTGATGGTGGAACTGTTGAGGATCCAACCAGCCTTAGGGCTGTGGACTTAACATACACAGTTCTTTGGTCTCATTTAATTCCACACATCTCATAATTAAGCCATTAAAAATTAGTCTAACCACAAGATTCTTAGTCTCCCTAGACTTCTCTTAGCCTCCATGGTCAAATCCTTTATATTTCTGGGATGGATACCTATCCTCCACGATTCGCCACACATGACCCCGCCACCGAAACCGGATCATGCGTAAAGCTTCACCCATCGAAATTCAATTCTAACTTAGCTTTTCTTCTCTTTCCGTCCATCCCCCTGCCATTGTTTCCACCTGTTTGTACCAGGTATTAATACTGTACTACTATCATGCCATGATGGACATTCTACACACTCCTGAAATAATCCACTTGCTACAATCTTTTTTTTCTTTTACAATTTCGCACGCAAACGGATAAATATTACGGCGATGATTGGATAAGAAAGGGCTAGGAGTTGGAAGAAAGCGGCAGTAGACTTAATTAAGGTACAGCCCCGGCATTTGTCTGATGTGTAAGTGGGAAACCACGGAAAACCATTTTGAAGGCTGTCGACAGTGGGGTTCGAACCCACTATCTCACGAATGCGCTCCCTTAACCCTACGGCCAATTCATTCAGTCCCAGATTTGCATTCCGGGCATTACATTTAATCCTCTTAGGTTTCTTTGCTACTGACTCACTTTAATTTTGGAAAGTTTCATATGTTCGCTGCATCTCTGTTCAAACCGCTTACAAAATTACTACATCCAACTGTATCCCATCCTGTCAATTTATACCTTCCAGTAAGTGATTTATGTATATTATGAACAAGGTGAGATGGATAGATCGAATCACGAATGAAGAGATACTGAATCGAATTGGTGAGAGGAGATCGTTTTGGCTAAATTTGACGAGAAGAAGAGATAGAATGATTGGACACATCTTAAGACACCCAGGACTTGTGCAGTTGGTTTTTGAAGGAAGTGTAGGTGCTAAGAACAGTAGGGGTAGATCAAGGTTTGAATATGACAAGCAGATTAGAGCAGATGTAGGATGCAGTAGTTACGTAAAAATGAAAATGTTAGCACATGATAGGGTGGCATGGAGAGCTGCATCAAACCAGTCTCTGGACTGATAACTCAAACAACAACAACATGAACAACACAGAATATTACAAGCGGCCCAATTAGAAACATAAACGCCTTTGATTGTCTGTAATTTTTTAATTTCGTGTGGCTATTTCTAGCCGGGTGCAGCCCTTGTAAGGCAGACCCTCCGATGAGGGTGGGCGGCATCTGCCATGTGTATGTAACTGCGTGTTATTGTGGTGGAGGATAGTGTTGTGTGTGGTGTGTGAGTTGCAGGGATGTTGGGGACAGCACAAACACCCAGCCCCCGGGCCACTGGAATTAACTAATGAAGGTTAAAATCCCCGACCCGGCCGGGAATCGAACCCGGGACCCTCTGAACCGAAGGCCAGTACGCTGACAATTCAGCCAACGAGTAGGACTTTGATTGTCTGTAATAAACTACCACTAATCCCATAATCCCCCAGTACGGATAATATACAGTGGCGGTCAAAATAATAGAGCCACCTCTATTGACGAGATTAAGAACTAGGATATCTATTAGTTCGCAAAATCTCCACGAGTGCCGTGTTGTCAGTCCCTTTTAGACAATATCAGGGAAGACGTCGCTGTTGTCTGTAGTCGTGCGAAAGGAAGCGTTTGAGCTAGACGTTCGAAAAGAGGCATAAAGGTAAGAATCTTATGGGTCAAAATAATAGAGCCGTTTTACAGAAGTCCCGTTCAAATTGATTTTTTGCAGTTGTTTTGGGGGCTAGTGATATTATTTGTCAACAAACCTCCACTCAATATTATTTTGTATGTAAACTGACGTTTGGTTTTGTTTACATTCTTCTAGATGGGCAGAGCAGAGCATACAAGTGATGATGGTCGTATAGTAATGTTCCGGATGTTCAAAAGTGGGATATCCATGAATCAAATAGTTAAAGATTTACACGTTTCGCGAAAACGAGTCCAGAACGCCATTAGACTGGCAAAACAAACAAAGCCGCAGGTGGGGAACAGGGGGCGACCTCGTGTAACTACTCCTCGCGTAGACAGACTCATCACTAGGGAAGTAAAGAAACCCATTTTGTCACCACCACGACTGAAAGCCATTTTGTTTAGCGACAAAAATGATGTTCAACCATCAACTTCAACGATTCAAAGACGACTGAGATCATCAAAATTGAATGGGCGCATTGCGAGACAGGAGCCACATGTTTCAAAAGCTAATGTTCAGAAAAGGTTGGCCTTCGCCCGGAGAAATGAACACAAACCCAATATTTGATGGAGGAACATCCTTTGGTCCGATGAATCCAAGTATAATAGGTTTGCCTCAGAAGGAAAAGTCTATGTGCGCCGCCCACCAAACCAGGAATTTAATCCCAAGTATACTTTAAAAACTGTGAAATACGGTGGCGGAAGTGTTACGGTATGGGGATGTTTTTCATAGTATGGCCTTGGTCCAATACACCGTATCAACGGCATAATGAACGCAGAAATGTACAACGACATCTTAGCAAATGTGATGCTGCCTTATGCTGAAGAGGAAATGCCGCTGAAATGGAAATTTCAGCACGATAACGATCCAAAGCATACTGCAAGGATCATAAGGCAGTTTTTCAATATCACCATATCGAAGTATTAGAGTGGCCACCTCAATCCCCTGACGCATCATCCATCGAGAACTTATGGGAGATCGTAGACAAGAGAATTGACCGCTCAAAAGCTACGTCTTTAGATAAACTTTGGGAAGAAATCCAGAGAGCCTTGTATGCGATCAGCAGCGACGAATGCAGGCGTTTAGTCGACTCTATGGGTAAGAGGTGCAGGGAAATCCTCAAAAATAAGGGTTACACCACGAAGTTCTAATGCACTCCTATGCAAAAACGACTGTTCCTGTAAATTTCATAAGACTTAGATCAAGTACAAAATATTTGTGTCAATTGGCTCTATTTTTTTGACCCTGTGGTCTGGTATTATTTTGAATATTATTGATTAGTTTCAGTTGTGTTATCTATATAACTGACTGTGGTACAATGCGACTCTGTTGTAATGGTTCCTGTACAACGTAAAATTTTGTTTCCATCATAGTATAAACATGTCTAGTAATAAATTTGCACTTTATTCTAAACCTTTGCCAGGTGGCTCTATTATTTTGACCACCACTGTATATTCCCTTGATACTCTGTCATATGATTTTTCTAGCTCTACGAAACATAAAACATTACTGTCTATTCGTCTCGTAGCTTTTTTCAATTATTTGATGCTTACCGAATATCAAACATACCAATAAAACAGAAAAACACGTCGAAGCATTTATTTTCTCCGTTCTCTATACGATATAAAACCAAATAATTTTCAGCTTGGGAGTTCAGAATGTAATATTGTTTTTTGGCTTATTTTTGACAGCTGGTTATATGCTGTTATAGCTTTTGGCAAGCATTTCACTTTCTCAAGTCTCGTATTTTATAACAGATACGTCCGAAAATGGTTTGTCAACAACTTGAATTACATCATAGCTGGTAATAACAGACTTTTCTATCACGATAGACTGAATCATTTGTAATATACGTAAACTGCAATTGTCGCAGGTTGTTATATACAGAGCACCCACTTCAACTTTATACAGTATAAACGCGACTCTTTCCTTTGACACTTTGCTTTAGAAGGTTGTGGCATCAGGCTCGTTACGGAAACACTGCCATTGCTGAGTTAACCCATTCACAGACGATTATTTTGCTGTAAAAAGCTCCGGGAAATGCAATTACTATATTCTTTACATTTTGAGTTATAAATGACGGCTGGTGGTGGAGCTGTTGAGGTTCAAACCAGCCTCCGGGCTGAGCGCTCAACATACACAAATGTTATATAAATTTGAGTTAGATTATACTGTAGATTCCTAACTTTAACTGAGTCTTTCAGCATTATGAGAGAATTCCGTTCGCTAGTGATCCTAAGGGAAGATAATTCGTGTTCGATTCCAAGAGCACTTCTTTTTTACCTTTTTCGTCTTATATAAAAATAGAATGGCACCGATTGCTCAATACATTAGATGTTTTTGAGTCATCATATACTCTACAATACGAAGAGAGTGGATAATTACTTTTTTTCCTCACGATAAGACAGGTCATTATTATTATTATTATTATTATTATTATTATTATTTACTCAAAAGCAAGCGGATACGTTTGATAAATTCACGGAGGCTTGCATACTGAACTTTGAAAGGCATAACAGTCTATAACATACAACCTGTTACAATAAAGTTCGGTGAATAGTCCTGTACTATCAACATAGATGAACAATGCACCACAGTGACCTTACTGTCCTTCGAAATAGTCCCCTCCCATAACTTGCATTACTGAGATCGGCGATACATGTCCTGGAAACTTTGCACGAAGGCTTCCTTTGGGATGGTGTTCAAAATCCTCGTCACGTTTCGTTGCATGTCAGGAATATCGTCAAATCTCTTTCCTTTCAAAGCTAGTTTGATGCGTGACTTTTCGACTCTGACCTTTTTCCGACGAGGGGATCACGGAGAACGCCATTCCATGCTTTGCCGCTACGTTTCAGGGTCGTACCTGAGACACCAGGTTTCATCCTCAGTGACAATACAGTTCAAGAAATTTGGTGTCGCATCCGCCGTTTCGACAAAATCCTGTGAAGCCTCTAAACGTGCCTGCTTCCCATCGTCAGTCAAGTGATGTGACACGGATTCACGGTTAATCTGCAGTTCACCCGCTAACATGCGCACAGTTAATCGCCGATCCTTCGTGATTAATGTCCTCACCTTCTCAATGTTTTCGTCACTGACGGCGGTCGCCGGTCTTCCGCTACGGGGTTGTCAGAAACCTTTTCCCAGCCTCCGCGAAAACGGGCGAACCACTCGTACATACACTTAAAGGACAGTGCTTTATCTTCATAAACACCTACCAGCATCGCATGAGTTTCCTTCGGTGTCTTGCCAAGCTTAAAACAAAACTGTACATTGATCTTTTGGTCGTTCATGTTCCTGTTTGCAGTTCAGAACCAAAGCACTAAACACGCACTGTGTCAAACAGGTCTTACATGGCACACACATGATGCACAACTGAACAACGTTGGGAACAGGTGGTCAAAACCTGCTGTTACGCAGGTGCAGCGTTGCGTGTCGCCAGTGTTGCTGGATCGACCGTTCTAACTTCATTCACCGAACTTTATTGTCACAGCTTGTACGTACTGTACGTGCTAACTCAAAATCAATACGCAATGTACAAATCATATACTGAGAGTGCTCTATGAATAAGATGTCCTTTTTTTCGCTAGTGGTTTCATGTCAGACTAACATGCGGAGGGGGAGGGGGGCTTAAGCGGCAGTGTAACGACAAGCGGCCAGAACGGAGAAGGAAGAGGATGTGGTCTTAATTAAAGTGAAGCCCTACATTTGCTAGGTATGAAAATAATAAACTACGGAAAACCCTCTTAAAGGCTACCAACTGTGGGGTCCAACCCACCATCTCCCGAATGCAAGCTTACAGTAATTCGACCTATACCACACAGTCTACTCGCTTGGTATGCTCAATATTAGTCCGGCCCCGCGGTGTACGGGGCAACGCGTCCGCCTGTCACCCGGCGGCCCCAGGTTCGAATCCCGGCCGGGAATGATTAATGATTAATATCCCTGGCCTGGGGATTGGATGTTTGTGTCGTCCTAAAAGTTCCTTTCCTCACATTCAACACTTTACACTTCCGCTATTTCCAAATACATGCAGGTTCATTCTCAATATTATAGAAGTAGTGTACACACTACATTATAGAAATGGCCTGTAATGCAGTAGTGTTATATGTGAAAGTAAAATGTATCTGGAAAAAATAAATAACAGCCGTACCTGTCATGGCAGACGAACTAGTTAATAGCGGTATAGTATTTGTTATTTAACCTACAGTTTCGGCCAATCCCCTTGTAATAAGCGGGGGATCTCATCTCAACATTTTTCCGTCCTGTTTTGCCTATGGATACTAAACATGCCAGAAAGCTTGGATATGCCGACGACTGGCCACCTGCCGACAGCGACAGATATGTGGGAGTTGTAAAGTCCACACTTATTAATTATTAATCAGTTGCTTCCGAATAGTTCGCAAATGGAGATCGGAGCCAAATGCCAATAAGACAATTTCGGGCGGAGTGGTTCAGAGTCCAATATGGCGGGCTCGATCAGGTGGTATTTGAAGGTGCTGAAATACGTCAGCCTAGTATAAGTAGCTTTATTGGCACGTAAAATAGGTTCTGCGCGACAAAATTCCAGCACCTCGGAAGCACCGAAATTTGTAAATGCATTTAGAGAGTCGTAAAACCAATAAAATTATTATATCTTCAGAGCACGCCAGACAAGACTCAGCTTTAACGGTCACCTGTCCAACAGAACTACCAATATCAGGGCCAAAACAACATTTTACAGAAACTCGTAGGTACAACATTCAGGGAATTTATTATTGCATTTTCACCCTCTCGATGCATACTGTTTCTCCGAATGGTTGAATACCTGGCCTCTTAGTCTAAGGCAGGGCCTCTCAAACGCCCAAAATCTCACGCGTGCAAATTGAGGCGCAGAGTTCCTGTGCACAGTGCATCGGTCCCACTCGACTCGGCTCGGACCGACGCTTCGTCTCTGGGCTACTCGGCTAAGCTCAGCTCAACTCGGCTCGGATTTGGAGCGCTACGGAGCAAGTGAGGAAGAGGGAGAGAGGTGGAGCGAGCGAGACAGGTGTGGAGAAAGAGAGAGACAGTGCTATTGCTCCTAATCGAGGAGTGGGGGTCCGCACTCTGGTCAACCAAGCGAAGTCGTCTTTTGCACCGTGCCCAGTGCATGCACCCTGAGAGGCCCTAGTCTAAGGGGTGGCAAGTCTGCTTGTTACCCGGAGTTCTGTGTTCGATTCCAGCCTACGTGCGAACAACAGAGGAGATATCTGATGGCGAGATAGCATCCCTAATCAAGAAAGTCAAGGATAACTGCCGAGAGGATGCATCACGCTGACCACGCGTCGTCTCGTAATATGCAAGCCTTCGGGATGAGCAGCAACGCTAGGTCGACTAAAGCCACTCAGGGCTGCACCACCATGGTGCTTGTTTACTTGACTGTTTGTTTGTTTCTTTTTGCTTGGTTGAATAGTGCTCACATCAAATGCAGTGGGACCGAGATAAATTTATCTACGGGGATTTAAAAACGAGATATCTGGAGTACTTCATTTCTGCGTCGTGAAAAGAGCACTTAACCGAGAGTCCAAAAACAAACCGTACTAGTGCTGGCATTCCAGGTGCCAACAGATGCAGGCCTCGCCCCCCATTCAGAACTGCGAAGAGTACATGTTGAAAACAGATTCAATGCAACTGACCACAGGAATGAAATGTGGCACACCAATGCTACAGCCGAACAGCTTAAAATGCCCACCATCACAACCAAGCCACCGGGCTTCGAACTAAGCCGCAAAATCGGGTCTGCACTCAACAGAGTTAGAACGGTGTGTGGTAAATCCGCTGACTCAATGCATTGATGGGGTAAACTATCCTCGCCGAGCTGTGACTGTGGTGCTAGAAGTATAACTGTTCAACACATTGCACGGACATGCCCGCAAATAGCCTTTCATACTGACCCAGCCGAGTTCAGGTTGTCAAGAAACTGTTATGTACAAAATAAACGTGTATGTTTCCCATCTTTCTCAGTATATTTTACTGGCCTGCTCTTACGTTTTGGACATTTAAATGTAATGTGTTTGGAGTGTGATTTTTATATTTCTGTGATTATCTGTGCTATCTGTGTTATATCTTTAGCTTTCTTGCCCTTTCTATTTCAGTTCTGCTTATCATAATGTGTGATAAGTCACAAGCTAAATGAAATAAATGAACGCCATGAGGCACTCTCTCAGTGTCCGACTCCATGGAAAAATGGTTAGCCTTTGGCCCATGGGGTTCCCGGTTTCGATTCCCTGCCGGGTCGGGGATATTATCCTTAATTGTTTAACTCGTTCGACTCGGTGGCTGGGTACGTGTGTGCCGTTTTCATCGTTAGAAATCATCTTAGGTAGCGCCCAATCCTCACAGACATACAGGTCGCCTATAAGGAAAGGACCTGAACAAGGCCTCTCCGGAGGCCATACGCCTTAATTATACTGACTCAGTCAGGGAGCAGGGATCGATAATAATAGCACAGACTTCCATGACATGCAAATTTACTCCAATTTTGACGTTGCCTTCTCGCTACCGTGCCACATCACATTAACGTAATTTGTAGGAAAATCGAGATGGATCAGTAAACCAAAAGGAATGTAGGCGAATTTGGACCTAAAGGGCAATCGTATGACCTCATCTTCCATAAGCAGGTATTTTAATGTGACACTGTTTAAACCGCCTGCGTAACTATTTTGACGTTCCGTTTTACACCACAAAATGCAGAGAAATCGTAGTGTCTGGCCTAATATTAAATAGCATTTTACTGTAACTGAACAAAATTATAATGATCAGAACAACTGATTCCAATCCGGAATACAATCAGTTAAGAAGAGCAACACATTTCGCCTCTAGTGCCGGTCTCAAACCACGAAAAAAGAAGAAGGAGAATGGTTGCTTTAGAGGTTTCGGGTATGCTCTGATGTCGAATACGTGTATCTGTCAAAACACGAAAGACACTTCAGTCGACGAACTTTCAGCAAATGCTATCCTTCAGGAGGATGGGTAAAGGCAAGTGCCTGATCTCTCAGTTAAGGCATGGTAACAATGAGACACGAGTCCTTTATAAACTGAACAAAAGCTCAAAAATCAAATGAATTAGCCATTATTTCGTCTACCTATTTACCTCCGTACATTCAATGGCCCACTATTAAAAATCAGCAGATTAACAAGGTAATTTATTAGGCAATCAGTCGATCATGTTAAAATTAGCACATAAATATAAGAGCAAATGTTAGAAATTGAAGGTGTACACATTGGGCAAAATGTAACAACGGAAAATATTCATGAGTATGTAGTACCTTAATTAAGGCCACGGACGCTTCCTTCTCACCCCTAGCCTTTTCCTATCCAATCGTCATTATAAGATCTATCGTCAGTGCGACGTAAAGCAAAATGAATATATGTAAATCCTCTCAACCACTAGATAGACAAAATTTTCTGGATTTAATCCAGTTATTTTGAATTCCATGCAGGCAGACCAAGGTGGCGCAGCTGGTTAACCGTTGCCTATCTGCTCCGTTATGCACAGACACTGTAAAAAAGTAAGGTAAACAGGAAGATATAAAAACACACGGTAGTAGACCTATGATGAGCATTAATATTCAAGAAAGTCATCATTCATGTCTAAGTACATGTCCCAACAACAAAGCACAACGCCAGCATGGAAGAACTCTGCGTCCAGAACCTGAAAGTCACGTCATGACATCATGCTGAACGGCCGTATCGTCGTTGAATCGCTTCCCACCCACGTGCTTCTCTAACGTCCCGAAAAGATGGAAGTTATTGGATGTCAGGTCGCGGCTGTAGGAAGTATGGTCCAGATGGTTGATTCCCTCGCCAGCATGTGTGAATTGCTACGGCGCTTCCGATGGGAGGTACTGGACCATCCTCCCTACAGCCTCGACCTCGTACCCTGTGATCTGCATCTCTTCGGGCCGTTGGAATGCCCTAGGTGGTAAGCGATTCAACGACTATATAGCCGTTCATCACATCGTCATGAAGTGGCTTAAGGGACTGTACACGGATTTCTTCCACGCCTTCATCGATGCCTTGAGGTACCGTTGGTACAAGTGTTTGGACTTGAACTATAACGATGCTGAATAGGAATTCGTATCGGTGCTCTTCTACTGTGTATCCTTATATTTGCCTGTAAACTAAGGTTTCTCTGTGTGAACTCTTGTAACCGGTTTTTTTTCTTTTTCTTTTGAAGCTACCTTGTAACAATTAAATTTTAACTCCTACTCTTCTGGACTATCTAATACATCATATAAATATTTCTAAAATACTACACAATATACAAAATATGCGTACACGTTGCTTTGCAAACGTAATAGTGATTTAATAGTATTAATGAGGCATTCTGAAACCAAGTTCGTAAATTCGATTTTTACTAAATTCAACAGGGTGCTCAAATTAGCCAGTCTCGTGTCGTCATTATAAGTCCGGTACCTCAGCGTTTCCAGAAACAATAGAAGAAGTCAGTGGAAGGTAAAACTGGTAACATTATTATAAGATTAACATCATATTAACATCATCTGCCGTTCTATGAGGTCTTTCTTTGAGATATTTAAATTTTACTACAAGTAAACGAAATAAATTTCAGTATAGAGATCAACTCTGAACGTTTACGATCTAGCTTCGATTCGAGCCCACTATCTCCCGGGTGCGAGCTCAGAGCTGCGCGCCCCTAACCGCACGGCCAACTCACCCGGTATCAACAAATTTTGGCGGGTAAATGTGTTTTCAGATAACTTTTACTAGTCGAGATCGTTAATTAATTAATAGAGATATCGAGCAATAACTGCAGTCATATCGAGCAATAATTGAGGGATCATACATTAGAACGTAATTTCTTCAATCAAAATATGGAATTCAGTCTAAAGGCCCATCTTATGTTAACAAAGTAATTCTAAGGTAATGAATTTTCTGCAACACAAAAGTTGCCGACAAGGAGCGTTAACAAGGTATTGTAAAATGAGGACATAAAATGTTAGAGTCGATCTGAGTCCCTGGGGTGCAATTCAAGAAGGAAATACATTTGTCTTCGAAATAGCTGTGACATTAGAGGTGCAGTATCTGTGTGACGTTACTGGACTGAGATCTATCGTTCGCTGTGTTGCTAATGACCAGGCTGCATTCCCCAAGTCGGCTCCTGGAGCTATACAAAAGGAACGAGCATATTTCACAAAGCGAGAGTCGCCAAGATCGAATCTGCCAAAATGTGAGGGAGCAGAGCGTGGAGAGGAAAAACTGTTGATACATCAGGCGCTCGCTCAAGCGTGAAAGGCGGTTTTGTTCGGCGACAAGGACTCGCAAACAGACCAACAAGTTGCTCGCTCAAGATAGCACTGTCTCTCCCGTTCTTTATGGGCTTTAGACAACAATTCCTTGCACATTCCAGTTTACAAGCGATTTTGGGGAGGAAAACATTATACATTACAGAATGACTACCTCAGCTTTAGTTGCTTTTGTTGGCTGTGCAGAGATTTTTATTTAGTTTAGAATTTGCCTTGCGTCACCGACGATCGGACAGGAAGGGGCTAGGAGCGGGAAGAAAGCGACCGTGGCCTTAATTAAGGTACAACCCCAGCCAGAATTTGCCTGGTGTGAAAATGGGAAACCACGGAAACCATCTTCAGTGCTCGCGAGAGTGGGATTCGAACCCACTATCTCCCGAATGTAAGGTGACAGCTACGTGCCCCAAACCACGCGGCCACTCGCTCAGTGACTGTGCAGAATAATTTCTTAGACACTCAGTCCGTATTATTCAAGGTAAAAGAAATTCCAACTCAGTCGGGAATAATAATAATAATAATAATAATAATAATAATAATAATAATAATAATAATAATAATAATAATAATAATAATAATAATAATTGTACCGGGCGGTACACCTCCACGCCGCTAATTCAAATTTTGCGCCAGTTGAAACCCCCCTACTGGAGGAAGTCTGAACTTTATTTAAGGTGTTAATTTTCAAGTTTCTCAGAAGATGTCACTACTTGGAAATTTTGTAGTTTCTGAACTGGGTCGTTTTCGACCTATTTTTGTTTTTCCGGTAGTAAGAAGTGTGAACTTTCTCTTCTAGAGGACACTACTGAAGAACTACAATGGTGCACCCTAGTGCGAACTGAAAGAACTGTTTTTTTGGAGAAATTTTTATTTCAAAAGTTTGTTTCTTGTTAAATTTCTTTCTGTTATTGTTTAAGTTGGCTGTATAACCCTTTCTTTCCCCTTGTTTTGAATTTAGCCAATCCCGAATTTCCGTAATTAATTTATAACCAATCAGGTGTATCTTCTCCAAAGGGGATATGTTGCTTAATCCTAGCCAATAAAGTTTTGTGGGAGGGTGTTCTCATTCCTCAAACGCCTCAAACTTTCCGCGGGAGTATATAAACTGCTGATTTTAGGGTCTCCGGGCCACTTCTGTACCATCTTTCAGTGTGTAAAGTACATAGCAGGGGGCGGGAAGCGCCTCTTTCTTCGGGCAGCAATTAAACAACCAGGTAATGGCCGTTTAATAACTTCTTTTCTTGCTAGCTCAGCAGTTTAACTCTCGGGGCGGGTCCGAAGCGTTTCCACCATGTAACTTTTCCCTAAATGTAACGACTCTTAGCATCTATTCTCTTTTAAAGTTACATATTGGGATAGAGAGTGCTTAACCCTCTCGAGCTCCCACTCATATTGTTTTGAGGTGAACTTATTTCTCACAACCGATTCTTCCTTAATGTAATGTAAATTGTTCTTTTCTAAAGTCACCTCTGTAGTATGGGATTAGCCCTTGCATTAGCGGCCTAGAGCCAGATTAGGTTTTAAACAAAATGTATTAGGAGTGCAGATCGCCTCCTCTCAAATTGTTATTTTAGAGGTCATGTAATTAACCTTTTCTCACTTAATAGGCCTCAGTAGGTTGGGTATTTTACCCCTGTGTCTATGTCCTTAGAGGACAACTTGAAGGTGGAGTTTGGTGTGGCCTTTGATAGGCTTAAAGTTGAGAGCGAGTGGCTTTCTCGAAAATTGAGTGTTGTATGCCTCGAGGAGGCTTTTCTGTGTAATTTAGAGCAAGTGCTCCTGGGCATGAATGGGGTTTTCTGCCCCTCTGTTAAATCTTGTTTTGGGGTAAAGTTGGGCTAGTTGCCCAAGAATTGCGCGTTCGGGGCTCGAAGCCCAAATCCTGTAAATACTGTAATTGTACTTTTGTTGCCTTGCTACTCTGTACCTGCCATTCGTGTTATTTCTGAATTTTGGAAAGAAAATATAACCTTGTTAAATTTTAAATTAACTTTAATTTAGTAGCCTGAGACCTGTTCACCCCCGCACCTTCTTTCACCTCTACCTACCACAAAAACTTGGTAATAATAATAATAATAATAATAATAATAATAATAATAATAATAATAATAATAATAATAATAATAACTCGTGTCCTATTCCCGAGGTGGTGCAGCTCTTTGCGGGCACACTTCCAATGGAGGTGAGCTGTGTGTGCTATTTCAGCCATATACCAGCCCTCTGGCCATTCTTAAATTTAAATTTCTGGCAGTACCGGCAATCAAACCCTGGCCCCCGAGGTTGGTAGCTAGTAACACAAACCATTACGACAGGGAGGCGGAAATAAATAAATAAATAAATAAATAAATAAATAAATAATAAGAATCTAATATCTTAGGGCCTCAGCTCATGTGCAGGCATTTTAATTTGATTTTTTTTTTTTTTGGTGCTAGTTGCTGTACGTCGCACCGACACAGATAGGTGTATTGTCGACGATGGGACAGGAAAGGCCTAGGAATGGGAAGGAAGCGGCCGTGGCCTTAATTACGGTACAGCCCCAGCATTTGTCTGGTGTGAAAATGGGAAACCACAGAAAACCATCTTCAGGGCTGCTGACAGTGGGATTCAAGCCCACTATCTCCCGGATGCGAGCTCACAGCTGCGCGCCCCTAACCGCACGGCCAACTCACCCGCTATCAACAAATTTTGGCGGGTAAATGTGTTTTCAGATAACTTTTACTAGTCGAGATCGTATGGAATGAATGAACTTTTTATTTCTTCAAAAAATTAGTAGTAGTAGTAGTAGTAGTAGTAGTAGTAGTAGTAGTAGTAGTAGTAGTAGTAGTAGTGGTCACTGCTTACATCACTCTACTCCAACCTACCTTCCCCGTTATTTGTTAGTGAGCAACGTCATGCGATCGATGAAGTTCAAGCTGATTGAATATATTCGTACTTCGGCTACAGAGTAGCAAGTCCATTCCAAAAACAAAGTACGAAGAGGGGCGCAGAGGAGAGGAAGAAGAGCCGAGATGAATATAAACGTGAACGGAAAACCATCAATAAGTTCATAGCCAAGTTTATAAACTAAGTCACGTCTGGCTGCAGGAGTTAGATGATAGATAACACATGTTCTTCATTTCATGATACCGTCACGGCAACTGATAGCATGCAGGAGTTAGTTTCCTTAAAGTTCCGATAGCGAGTTCTTATTCACAGACCTCCACGAATATTGGGAGGAAACAAAGAAAGCTATTAATCACAAGAGACGGGAGGATCAGCAAGCCTCCGCAGTCACCTGACACTCAAGAGAACATTAGTACCTTTGCTACAACTATTTTCATCACATAAAATACGTAAGTTTATTAAAATAATTTAAGCTCTTCAGGCATTTTCAGTCGTGAAATTACCAGCTCAGCGTTTCGCCCCAGTGTAGCACCGCGCTCATCAGTTTGCTACACACGCCCCAGACGCTGGCAGGTAGTGCGCTGTTGAGACACCACCACAAGCCTCGAATGTAGAACAATGCAGTGACGGTAATAATTAATTTCGTGTGGCTATTTCTAGCCGGGTGCAGTCTTTGTAATGCAGACCTTCCGACGAGGGTGGGCGGCATCTGCCATGTGTAGGTAACTGCGTGTTATTGTGGCGGATGATAGTGTTATGTGTGGTGTGTGAGTTGCAGAGATGTTGGGGACAGCACAAACACCCATCTCCCAAGCCACTGGAATTAACCAATGAAGGTTAAAATCCCCGACCCGGCCGGGAATCGAACCCGGGACCCTCTGAACCGAAGGCCAGTACGCTGACCATTCAGCCAACGAGTCGGACTGCAGTGACGGTGCACTAAGGAAATCATGTCCCTCCACTTGTATAAATGCCTACCTTTGACCTTTATATCTACAGTAAGTTCACAAAGAAACGTGGAATGGTCTCTCTGGTACTAATCATCCAATCGAATAATGCAATTCTTTTCAGATGAAAGTTCCTATCTATAATATTCTAATATTCTACTGTTGGCCTATATTTGAGTTCTCTTCTTTGAATCTACTTCTTCACATTGAGCTTCATGGGCTCTTTTAGTCCCAATCTGACTCGGCCGAGAATTGAACCTCTCAACCGAAGGTTACTGCGCTGACCATTCAGGCAAGAGGGCGAGACCTTTCAAGCGTAGTTCAATCGATGCATTATTACTTTTCGCCAATGGTATTTAATAGCTCTCAGCTGTTACTAAATGAATGTTAGAAGAATGTGGGCTATGTTAACCATCTGGCACTTCGTGAATATGCCAACATTTTTCTGAAAAGTCCCACACTCATCCCTTCCCTACTCTGTAATTGAAGATACAAGCTTCTCATACAAGGATAGACAAGCTCTTTATTAAAAAAATCAGATCGGATTCCCTGAATTGAGCAATAATTATAGGTCTGAACGTGTGAATGGGTAACAGATTCCAATATTGGTTATCGGAAAATCAATCATGTAAATAGCGCCCCAGTACGGGAATATCAATAACCTATCAGAAATAGTGTACCTCAAGACAAATTACTAGAGTAATTAACACTTAGTTAGAACTAATGAGCTGGTACAGAAGATGAAGTTACTGTGTCCTCATGGTCAAAGGTTGTGGGTTCGATTTAAATCCTCTTGGGAAGAAATGTAAAAAGGTGTGAGCTAACGTCCGGCAGATGATCAGTTCACCAAACGAGTTGGCCGTGCGGTAAGAGTCGCATAGCTGTGAGCTTGTATTCGAGAGATGGTGGGTGGTGAGTTCAAATCCCACCAATGGCAGCCAAGATGATGTTTTTCTGCAGTTTCCTATTTTTTCACCAGAAAAATGCTGGGGTTGTACCTTAATTAAAGCCACGACGGCTACGTTCCCAACCCTAGCCCTTTCCCTTCTTGCGTCGCCGGTGAAGCAAACTAACTCATGTTTTATACGTAGCGCGAATCGAACAGGGCAGTCCCCAGCTGGCAAATGAAGCACGTTTGAATACGCCACATTATCGCGAGAAGTACTTGTCCGATTTTCAAAATAATCACGGTGCTGAGTTTGTAATGTTTGTTAGTTTAAGGCTATGTGTAGAAAACAGTGTAGTTCCATTTGAAAATACAACAGACGATACCGACGCCACAAAAATCCTCCGTATAGGATTGGAGTCAGGAAGGGCATCCGACCGTAAAACAGAGCCAAATCCATACGTGCGATGCAGTTCGCACCCACGACCCCACATGTGTGGGAAAAGCGGTAGTAGAATAATAATAATAATAATAATGATAATAATAATAATAATAATAATAATAATAATAATAATAATAATAATAATAATAATAATAATAATAATGAGGAGAAGAAGAAGAAGAAGATACTGACACCACGGAAATGTACCTCAAGTCCGATTATGAGCCCCTTTGTACCACTTCTGAAAGTAAAAAGAGAATGTTGATATCTTGAAAGGCTCACGAGTTATTTGAGGTGGACAACTTAGCTCGAATGACCCTGTGTATAGCGTCTAACAGAGAAAGTTATCGAACAATCGTTAATGAGAATAGTTAACACATAACTTTTACAGTAGCCAACATCCATGGGACGACCCAGGACAAGTACTGTGCGTTCACCAAACTTCGGAGACCAAGTTTTAGTCGAGCATCTCTATACATGCAGCTGGCAAACTGTGGGCGCTTACCGGAGTTAAGGTGCTAATGGACATTACGAGAATTTGGCGAGGCAACTGGCGCGCCTATAGCTGTCTACAATACTGTTAATTGTCACTTAAAAACTGGAAAATAGCCTTACGAATGTGTTAGTGGTTATGGTACAGGTATTACCTTCGTAACCACGCACTGATTACAGCAAGACAATTAAATACAATTTACTTCTCCTTAAATATTTCTACTGAATCTGATTCCAAAAAATGATATTTACTTTTTACTTTTTTGTTCTAGATACTCGCACGTGTTTTAAATAAGTATATACCGCGTCATTCACCACCCTCTTACATTTTCAGAGAGAGGCAACCCACAAAGTGAATATAACAAAGATCATTATAATTTAGTTCCATGAACATCAAATAGTCCACCTCTGTGGTGTAGTGATTAGTGTGATTAGCTGCCATCCCCGGAGGCCCGGGTTCGATTCCCGGTTCTGCCACGAAATTTGAAAAGTGGTACGAGGGCTGGAACGGGGTCCACTCAGACTCGGGAGGTCAACTGAGTAGAGGTGGGTTCGATTCCCACCTCAGCCATCCTGAAAGTGGTTTTCCGTAGTTTCCCACTTCTCCTCCAGGCAAATGACGGGATGGTACCTAACTTGAGGCCACGGCCGCTTCCTTCCCTCTTCTTTGTCTATCCCTTCCAATCTTCCCATATCCCCCCGCAAGGCTCCCGTTCATCATAGCAGGTGAAGCCGCCTGGGCGAGTTACTGGTCATCCTCCCAGTTGTATCCCTGACCCAGAGCATGAAGCTCCAGGACACTGCCCTTGAGGTGGTAGAGGTGAGATCCCTCGGTGAATCCGAGGGAAAAACCGACCCTGGAAGGTAAACGGATAAAGAAGAAGAATTTAGTTTCAAGAACATCAAATAAGTTGAAATTTCTCCTTATGGTCAATAAGGCTCTCCCCTACCAGTGTGTCATCACTGTAAATTGATCCGTGGACCTAGCGAAGGAAAACCTATTATGCGCAATTCCGCGCCAAATACTAAGGATTATTCTGCAAACATGTGATTTGTTGCACCTTGAAATAGCACAGGTACCCGTAATACGATCGAAAGGGAAAGGGCTAGTAGTGGGATGGAAGCGACTGCGGCCTTAATTAAGGTACAATCCCAGCAGCCTGGTGTGAAAATGGGAAACCACGTAAGACCATATTTAGGGCTGATAGCTATGTGATCCAAACCATGCGGCCAGTCGCTCGCTGTACTCAAGGAAAAGCTTGTATTTTCTTTCAGGACACCTCAGTGGCACAATCGGTTAGTCCCTGTCGCGATGTTTCCAAAATCGCTAGTTCAATTTCCGATGGAGTCGGTGGCGTATGAAGGTTTTTAAAATCCATAGCCCCGCGTAATTAGCTTAGGACATGTTTAAGAATTTATGCGTGATAACATTCCGACACCCTGGCATGAAAGAAAAGCCATCTCCGTAGAAGGCTCTTGGAGGACTGGAAGGTGAAGGATGTTTTCCTAACCTCGACAGTAGAGTAGTTAGTCCTTTGCTCAGTTGCCTTTCCCGCAGGAATTAACACGGTAGTCATTTGTGGTATAGGCTGAGTAATATACGCTATCTCTCAAGAAAAATGTCACCTTTCTCTATTTCTGCGAGTTCCTAAAGGGTAATTGGCCCACGGTCTTTCGGGAGAATCAAGCATACATTCATCACCTCAGCAAGGCAGCCTACATCCGCCAGCCTAGAATCACTTAAAATCTGAAGTTATTTACGGGACGTTAAACTGGAGCTTTTTTCTTCTTTACAAGTTGCTTTACGTTGCACCGACACAGATAGGTCTTATTGCGACGATGAGACAGGAAAGGGCTATGATTGGGAAGGAAGCTGCCGTGGCCTTAATTAAGGATTAAGCATTTTCTTGGTGTGAAAATGGGAAGCCACGGAAAACCATCTTCAGAGTTGCCGACAGTGGGGTTCGAACCCACTACTTCCCGAATACTGGATACTGGTCGCTATTAAGCGATTGACGCTATCGAGCTCGGTTAAACTGGAGTCAAGCTCTCTATTCGGGAGGCGAGTGGGTTCAAACCCCACCGTCGGCTGTCCTGAGAATGGTTTTATGTAGTTCTTCCATTTTCACTTCCAGGCAAATACTGGGAGAGTTCCTACTCATAAGCCACAATTGATTCCTTCCACCACGTCATCCCATTTCATTCACCATCATTCAATTAATCTTCATTTGCTCCTCAACTTGCCAAAGGCCGTAGCCGTGTTGAAACACCGGATCCCGTGAGATCTCCGAAGTTAAGCAACATTGGGCGTGGTCAAGATTTGGATGGGTTGCCGCGCGCTGTTGGTGGCGGGGGTAAGGGAATGAAGGAGCGAAAAGGAACTGGCCACTCTACCGTACGTAAACTCCGGCTCAGGCACACCTCTGCGGAGGTTCGTACCGGTCTTCGGGCAGAATACACCCTTACATTTACCTTGCTCCTCAACTGAGTTTGGCGTCGGGAAGTGCATTCGGCTGTAAAACATGCCATATAATTTCATCTTACCTCATCCCCGACCCCTATCAGGACAGGGACGTTAAATAAACTACACTATTCATCAGAGAAGATCAGAAATTTGGCAATGAAACTTTCAAATCTACGTCATAACGAATATGTTAACTTGTTAAAGTGACTGTCAGTCTGATGTATTTCTTACCTATATGTTCTCATTCCGGGGGAAAAAAATCCTAAAATGATCCCATTTCAAGTTATTTCTGAAACATTAAGCAGCCCGTAACACCAATATGTGTAAGGAAATATGCTTCAATGATACAACAACGCACTGTTTGATGTCACTGTTTTGATACCCTTTTGAATGTTTTATATAATACAAAACAGCAGACATCTCATAGCTTAAAATAAAGGAAATTTACACACGTGAAAGGAAGCATTATAATCTGAAATATTCGATGACATTGTCCCTAGTACCCAAAATATAGTTAACAAGCGTTTACGGAGTCCTTTCAACACTGCGGTATCTTTGTTATTGTCGTTCTTTTTCCCCCTCACGATTATTGATTTTTAAACAACGCATGCGAAATGAGATGGCAGTTACAACATCCTTCCGGCAACACAGATATTCAAATATAAACAATGCAATGTTTATATCACTTTTATATAAAATGCTCTTCCCCAATTTTCACAAGAGCCAATGTAAACATTAGTGATTCAAACGTCAGAGGGAAACAGCAGAGTGCTGTGACCGGAACAAATAACTGGACTGAAAACAATGAGACGACAATACATGTGTGCTTCCTGTGAGCATGTGGTCCTGGGACGTCAATACAGGATGGGGGACCTGTTCGTACCGTGACTCTAGTGTAGGAATAACATGTCTCTACAAGCCCTTAGGTTGCTGGCACGCGTAGCTGTGAGCTTGCATTCGGGAGATGGTGGATATGAATCCCACCGTCGGCAGACCTGAAGATGGTTCTCCGTGGTTTCCCATTTTCACACTAGGCAAGTGTTGGGGCTGTTCATTAACTAAGACTACGACAGCTTCCTTCCTCTTTTGCACAACCGAAAACCTTCGATGTGTTTGTGCGACGTTAAACCACTAGAAAGAAAAGAAACAAAACATACACGTAGATCGACAACCGATACAAATGCGCTACCAATTTATAGCAAGACCAGAAATTTAGTCCAATCTATAGACCACTACGTATTTTGGCTGTGTACTTCGAGTTCCTAATTTAGTTCCAGTTCAGTGCTCTCACTTAACTAATAACTCAAAACTTAACAGTGCACCTATTGCCTAACTCGCAAACACAGATAGTATTCTACCTATCCCAAAAATACAACAGAGGTAACAAGACTGCATTCATCAGTTTAATGTATAATCAAACAGAACATAGACTACACTCACCATAAGGCACCCAATCTAATGTACGGACCCGCCAAGATAAGGAATGGACTTACCTGAAAAGAAAGAAAATGTCTCATTAAAACAGTTGTATTAAAGATAATACATGTGTGTTATTTATTTTACATGAATGATAATTTATTACTTTCTATATTTACTTTATGTTACATGTTTATTCAACCGGAGGGCATTTCCACAGGCGATCGCCCAGATCACGAAAGAGAAATTCAATGAATATAACCTTGTATCTCCAGAAATCTACATTTTTAGTTGTGTAAAAAGTTTAGAGAACGTACTTTTCGTGAAGAATTATTAAAAAATCAATGAATGCCATATTATTGCATAAGTTATAGGAAACTCCACTTTGCTGCAAATAATTAATCATTGAAAATGGATATACGAGGTATCGGAATTAATTCATCTTAAGGCAATTAGGATATATGAGGTTTTATGCCTAACTTCATGCCTGAAGTCATTTTATGTTCCAGAAAGAAAGTGCTACCCACAGAATGTTTGTGGACTTTTGCCTTATTTAACCTAAGAACAGTTGGGTTTTCTCATCGCGTGCTCTGCTCTGAACAGGTGAATTTCTTGTAACGATTTGTGTCGATCCACGCTGGTGGCTTTCATACCTCCGCAGATTAGTTAATCATCCCACCTCCTCAGTATAACAAGTGCATCCACTTCATGGAGGAGCTGTCTCAGTCGGAAAACAGTCGTTCTAATTCTGGTTCCGGACTGAATTGTTCAGACGCTAGGAGTCTCTGAATCCATGTTGGCAGGTTCGATCCCTGGAGGTATTTGAAAAGACTCAAATACGTTAACTTCGTGACAGTAGATTTATCGATACGTAAGAGAACTCCGAGAATTCTGGCGCCTAAGCATCTCCGAAATCCGTGAGAGTAGTTTGCAAGACTTAAAACCAATAGCATTATTATCAGTAATAGAGTAGATATTTTCTAGACACATAAGGACATGGAACTGATGACGAAAGTTGTCCCGAGTCAACAAAACAAAAGCAATTGCTCAACGTTGTCACGAGCTCTCGTACCGTGCAAGAAAATTCTGAAGAGTTAACACATATAAAATATTAATACCGAGCTCGATAGCTGCAGTCGCTTAAGTGCGGCCAGTATCCAGTATTCGGGAGATAGTAGGTTCGAACCCCACTATCGGCAGCCCTGAAGATGGTTTTCCGTCGTTTCCCCATTTTCACACCAGGCGAATGCTGGGGCTGTACCTTAATTAAGGCCACGGCCGCTTCCTTCCCACTCCTAGCCCTTTCCTGTCCCATCGTCGCACATAAGACCTATCTGTGTCGGTGCGACGTAAAGCAACTAGCAAAAAAGAAAAAAAATATTAATAGACAAGTTTTCTGAACAACGATCTAACATCATCCATCTTGTCCTAGGTTCAGCTGTCACACATGGTTTTCGTTCGTAATATTTGACAGCTGCAAGACACAATTATCCGAGCATGTTTCCATCCTTGAGAAAGTACAGGAACATCAAGTACGTCCCAGTTACGGTGAGGTGCAATATGAATGCGAGAAGGAATCCGAAGAGCCAATGTGCGACAGAACATCCATAATTGAAACGACAATATCTTGTATGATAAGGAGCAGATTAGAATGTGGGTTGAGGAGCGCACATGATAATGGATGTGTCGTCCTACTAGTTCCCCAGGGAAAAGAGGCGTGTGGTATTACAGAGGAATCTGGCTGAGCTAAATTCGGCGGCGTGCAAGTTTCCACTGAGGTTCAGGGCATGCAAATGAGAAGAGTGCAACTAGTTGTATGTGATAAGGCGGAGGTCATCAGTCATAATTAACGAACGTGCATTGCAATATGCTAATTCTCGACTTATCTTCCCTTGCAGTGACATTCAGGAATAATTAATTCTATCGGTTATGTACGAAGGTTACAGCGGCTAACTTTAAATGAAACTGTTCGGGCTGATCCAAATCCAACGTAATGGAGAATATGATATGATTAGTCAAGACGTATCGCACAATACGTTACGTGTGGATAGTAATTTATTTTCCTTTTGCCTAATGAGAACTTATTTTGCAAGTTACTTCACGTCGCACCGACACAGGTAGGTCATATGGCGACGATGGGATAGGAATGGAAAGGAAGTGGCCGTGGTCTTAATTAAGGTAAAGCCCCAGCATTTGCCTGGTGTGAAAATGGGAAACCACGGAAAACCATCTTCAGGGCTGCCGACAGTGGGGTTCGAACCCACTATCTTCCGAATGCAGGCTCACAGCTGCGTGCCCCTAACCGCACGGCAAAACTAATATTCAGATATCATCAAGTGGACTGTCCTTACACTTCGTCAAAATGACTGTCAAAACTCCATCGAATGCCTTTGGTCTCCTCAATCACTCAGTCACTGGCTTTTAGGGATGAAAGCGGCTGTTGTGTGATCAGTACATCAACTTTCTTCTTCTTCTTTCTTCTTCTTCTTCTTCTTCTTCCTGACCTTTTCCTAGTTATTTGGCGTCGGCATGATATATGTGGATATCGCTGGGCGCCACTCCCGACGCCAACTCTATGCGGAGAGATGCCTCCACTATTGCGTATCTCTGAGGTGTTTGCCTGTGTGGTGTGTTGTACGAGATCTGTATTAAGATGAAGACAAATACCTAGTCCCCGAGTTATAGGAACTAACCAGACTTGACTGACATCCACGGCCCTACCAGGAATCGATCCCAGGACTCTCTGAACCGAAGTTCGTAACACTAATCATTCAGCGAAGGAGCCGGACGGGTACTATCGACTCTATCGTACATCTTTCGAATGTCCCTTCTAATATTTGCGATCAGGTAGCTCCTCGACTATCTTAATAATGACAATTTCGTGTGACTATTGCTAGGCCAGTGAAGGCCTAGGAAGACGCATTTGTGTCTTGGAGAACAGTGCTGTCTGTTGTGTTCGGGTTGTAGAAATGTTGATACAGTACAAACACTCAGTCACTAATTAAATGTTTAAAATCCCTCGGCCCGGCTGGGAATAGAACTAGAGGCACCGAGGAACGAAGGCCAAGGCGCTGACCTTTCAGTCACGTAGACGGACAACAACCATCTTCATGAGATAATGTGAAACCCACAGACAAGCTTGTGTTCTTTGGTGACTTTTGAAACCCCTGAGATCAGAGAGACATGAAATGGCGTATGGCTTTTAGTGTCGGGGGTGTCCGAGGACATGTTCGACTAGCTAGGTGCAGCTCTTGATTTCACACCCGTAGGCGACCTGCGCGTCGTGATGTGGATGAAATTATGACGAGGACAATACATACACCCAGCCCCCGTCCCAGAGAAATTAATCAATGATGTTTAAAATTGCCGATCCTGCCGGGAATTGAACCCAAGACCCGTGTAACCAAAGGCCAGCACGCTAACAATTCTAACAATTTAGCCATGGAGCCGGACAGAGAGAGAGAGAGTATGTGTATTTCTAACCCTAAGGTTACAGTTGTTCAAAGAGAAAGCAGCCAAGTACTACTAAGGATTTTACGCGAAGACATGAAAAATAACATCTAGGATGAAAGTTAGTAAGATTTTAACACTTAAGTTTTCAGTTGTTATCCCTCCTAGATAGTCTTATGCACATACGGTGCGGATCTGGGAATCGAACCAAGGTCAAACAGTATGTTAAGCACAAAGGCACCAGCAATCAGATTAGGACGATGCAACTTGCAAGCAAGAAATACTGATTTCAGAGTAGTAGTTTGATAATATTCGACATAGCGAATTAGCTAGGTAAAGCCTTCAAGAAGAACACCCGATGCAAAAAAAAAAAAGTTGTCTTCAGAATGTTAAGTCATGGAACAATAAAGAAACCAAATGATTCGAGCAGAATCAAATCACTGATCTTCGATCTGAAGGCTGAAACACTCATTACAGTGACGCGGATTTATCTTATTTCATAACATAAAAATATGTGAATTCGTCTGAGTTTCGGCTGTGAGTACGGACAGATATATGTTAATATCACGTTTAGAGAGAAAAGGTATAAAAACCAATACATGAAGGAAGCGCAGCAAAGAATAAATACTTTTCTACTTTGGTTAGTTATCTACATACAGAAAAGACTGGAAAATACTGAGGTCCCAGAGGGTAGAATATGTTTAAATTGTATTTGATTTCGCTTTTAAAGAAAAGAAGAAAAAACCACCAGCAATTCAATGCGATATTTCTGGGAACTTAGCATTCATATACTGTATTATTTGATGCGCATATTTATTCATGTAAAATAAATACCAGACTTGAAAAACAAACTGCCTGAAGCTCCTGAATTATAGTACATTCACATTCCTCTGCCAATTTCTGTTTGAGCTGTCATTTTCATAGAACTCGGAGGCGCATGACCTGGATACATTGGTTGAGGAAACATGACGCACTTACAATTTGGTGGTGGTGGTGGTGGTGGTGGTGGTGGTGCTGGTGGTGGTAGAATTAGTAATAGTAGTAGTAGTAGTAGTAGTAGTAGTTTTCTTCCTCTTATAATAATATTGTTCCTTTTGTAGTTCATAGATATGCTAATGTGTACATCGAATGGAATTTGAATTTTGAAACTTTGAAATTTGAAATAATGCATACAAAATTTAAGTACGTAAGTATATATTTTTTACTCACACAGTACAAGTGGAGTAATTTGGGTGAAAGTAAATAGATAGGAGAATTAATAATAGGAACGTGAAATATTTAAACTTTAATGTCATGAATATAAAATGCGAATTACCTACGTATTGTGTCTTTTAAGGAATGATTAACATAAGGTTCTTTATGACTAAGCCTCCAAATTTTAAAATATATTGAACGGGTCGGCTGTAAATTTCTCCGGAAACTGTGGGTCTGAACCCACTATCGGCAGCCCTGAAGGTCGTCTTCTATAGTTTCTCTTTTTCGACCAAGTAAAGGTCGAAACTGTACATTAAGACCAACGACCGTCCCTATACAAGCGTCAGCTGTATAATTACTTCGCTCCCTTAACCCGGTTCACTACCTCTTGTGTCAGACATTTCCTCACGTGACCTTATCAGGCTGAGTGAATCATGCTCCACTTATCAAGACTAGAATTTAAAATCTTGGACACGCTGCGAATCCAAAACAAGACCTACAGATAAGGGGCAGAAATGCCACCCTGCCACACAGAAAGAAAACTAGATTTCAGCTTTAAAAATGTAGGACTTAAAATGGGTATCAAAATAAAATATAATATGTACATGAAAAGGCCCAGAGCCTTTAGCTTAACAACATTAAAGCTGTAGGGCCTATTTATCGATCTCTTGTCCGACTCCATAGCTAAATGGTTAGCGTGCTGGCGTTTGGTCACAGGGGTCCCGGGTTCGATTCCCAGCAAAGTCGGGAATTTTAACCATAATTGGTTAATTTCGCTGACACATGGGCTGGGTGTATGTGTCGTCTTCATCATCGCTTCATTCTCATCACGACGCCCAGGTCGCCTACGGGAGTCACATCAAAAGACCTGCACCTGGCGAGCCGAACTTGTCCTCGGATACTCCTGGCACTAAAAGCTATACGCCATTTCATTTCATTTCATTTCATCGATGTCTTGAGTCAGGGCAACACAAGGATATTTATGAATGATCAAGCATTCCATTCCCAGCTCCGACGAACGATATGCACGTCACATTCGCTACGAAGCTTCATCACGGATTCCCCTAACTTCGTCCTGGCCACGCATACAGGAGTTTACCGGGCGAGTTGGCCGTGCGGTTAGGAGCACACAGCTGTCAGCTTGCATCCGTGAGATAGTGGGTTCGAACCCCACTGTCGGCTGCCCTGAAGATGGTTTTCCATGATTTCCCATTTTCACACCAGGCAAATGCTAGAGCTGTACTTTAAGGCCACGGCCGCTTCCTTCCCATTCCTAGGCCTTTCCTGTCCCGTAGTCGCCATAAGACCTATCTGTGTCGGTGCGACAAAAAGAAGCTTGCAGAAAACAAAGAGAACGAGACGTCCCGGATGAAAATACACTTTATTCTGCAGCTTTCCTCACACCCAGATGGCTGCCGGTTCGAGATGAGTCAAACATGTGGACTTGTTCTAGTTTTATGGCTGAATGCCCTTCCTGACGCCAACCCTACGTGGAGGGATGTACTCACTGTTTCGCCTTTATGTGATGGTTGATTGTGTGATGTGCTGTACGTGAATGAAGAGTTCCAGCGACTGGGTAAGTCCCGACCGGGAACCATCTGAACCAAAGGCAATTTGCTGACTACTCAGCAAAGAAGGCCGACAGAAACTAAAGTTATGATATGCATTAAATGCCCAAGCCGCCTCTGTGGTGTAGTGGTTAGTGTGATTAGCTGCCACCCCCGGAGGTCCGGGTTCGATTCCCGGCTCTGCCACGAAATTTGAAAAGTGGTACGAGGGCTGGAACGGGGTCCACTCAGCCTCGGGAGGTCAACTGAGTAGAGGTGGGTTCGATTCCCACCTCAGCCATCCTGGAAGTGGTTTTCCGTGGTTTCCCACTTCACCTCCAGGCGAATGCCGGGATGGTACCTAACTTAAGGCCACGGCCGCTTCCTTCCCTCATCCTTGCCTATCCCTTCCCATCTTCCCATCCCCCTACAAGGCCCCTGTTCACCATAGCAGGTGAGGCCGCCTGGGCGAGGTACTGGTCATACTCCCCAGTTGTATCCCCTCGACCAAGAGTCTGAAGCTCCAGGACACTGCCCTTGTGGCGGTAAAGGTGGGATCCCTCGCTGAGTCCGAGGGAAAAGCCGAACCTGGAGGGTAAACAGATGATGATGATGATGATGATTAAATGCCCAAGACATACCGATCAGACATAACATTTCACCGGTCTTTGAGATGTGAATGAATTAGTTTGCAGTCCTAAATACTAACAGCCGCAAACTATTCTAAACGAGTTAAATCAACATGCAAAAATGCTAGCAGGGAGTCAACCCGGCCAAGCGAGTAACTCTCACCGGAGAAGAGCAGCGCTGGGAACACAACAACGCGAATGAATTTTAAATAAAGACACGAACAGAAAGTGGAAAAACAAAACAGTACAACTCACTGAGAGATAGTTTAACTTATCTAAACAGATCACTATGACACATGATTTCTCTCCCTCTGCACAGACGTCCATAGCTCTTTGTTACACCAATACAGAGATTTACATTTTCTTTTTTTTTTTTTTTTTTTTTGCTAGGGGCTTTACGTCGCACCGACACAGATAGGTCTTATGGCGACGATGGGATAGGAAAGGCCTAGGAGTTGGAAGGAAGCGGCCGTGGCCTTAATTAAGGTACAGCCCCAGCATTTGCCTGGTGTGAAAATGGGAAACCACGGAAAACCATTTTCAGGGCTGCCGATAGTGGGATTCGAACCTACTATCTCCCGGATGCAAGCTCACATTTTCTTTTAAGTTGCATGGTATTCACTAACAGATTTGAAATCATCAAAGCGACATAAAAATAAGGGAGGGATTAAAAGATATGTGTAGTATTCTGAATCAATGAAGCTGGATTGAACCTTGGCATCGATGAGGAACAGAATTAAATTAAAACACAAATTACAAGACACTTCATAACGAAATAAAAGAAAAAATCATTCAAATATGTGGAAATTAGAAATTAATTTGTAGTAAAAAAGAAACAAAGCAAAGGCATATCCGTATAGGCCATGAAGGCACATGGAGGGGTGGAAAGTAAAGGCTTCCACTATCTGAAACCTCGGCAATAGATGGGGTAGGGTGGTTAGATCTGCGCCCGGCCGCCTTTGCCCCAAGGAATTAACCTGGTACTCATTTTTGGTGTAGGCCTAGGCTGACTGAACCTCATGACCATATGCACCTCGAGAAGTGGAAATCTCGTTTCTTAAATTGTTCGACTTAATGACGATACATTTAAAATAAATGCCACAGAAATTCCTATGAAATGTACGGAATATATTCCCTTACATACAAAACAGCCACTCATAAATTCCATGGAAATTTGCAAAATGTTATACGGCATTACACGTACAGTAGCATAATGATTACTACAAAGTCACAAACAAATAGTAAAACGAGTTCATTATTTCGTACTTCTTTTTTTTAATTTTAGTTCGTAATTTTCACAGTGATAAGCTGCCACCCCCGGAGGTCCGCGTTCGATTCCCGGCTCTGCCACGAAATTTGAAAAGTGGTACGAGGGCTGGAACGGGGTCCACTCAGCCTCGGGAGGTCAAATGAGTAGAGGTGGGTTCAATTCCAACCTCAGCCATCCTGGAAGTGGTTTTCCGTGGTTTCCCACTTCTCCTCCAATCAAATGCCAGGATGGTACCTAACTTAAGGCCACGGCCGTTTCCTTCTCTCTTCCTCGTGTATCCCTTCCAATCAACCCATCCCCCACCAAGCCCCCTTTTCAGCATAGCAGGTGAGGCCGCGTGGGCGAGGTACTGGTCATCCTCCACAGTTGTATCCCCCGACCCAATGTCTCACGCTCCAGGACACTGCCCTTGAGGCGGTAGAGGTGGGATCCCTCTCTGAGTCCGAGGGAAAAGCCAACCCTGGAGGGTAAGCAGGTTAAGAAAGAAAAATAATTTTCACAATTAAAATAGGAAACATTCAAATCGGTGTGCTTCATTCTTTTTACTTTTATTCTTTCTTTCTTTCTTTCTTTCTTTCATTCTTCCAACTTCATTCCTTTGTTTATACAACTTCATTTTATGAGGAACTGGAAGCCTAATAAACAATAATTTTCACATTTTCGGATCCTCATTCCAAAAATAATTTATTAAATTTGTGTATTAATTTTAATGAACTCAACCTATGAACGTGATTTTCAATATTACAGATTTGATCTTCCTATTCACCTAATCACCTAAATGAGCAGGAAGATTAATTTCCTTCTAAATTGAATGAAAAAAATGAAAACCTACAACCTGTTTTCCAGTCATTGACCGGGTCAGGGATGTAATGAATGAAACATAGGCTGTTATTACAATGGGGTCGCCACTCCCAAGGTGATTTATTAATGAGTGATAAATGCTATGAAATGATAATGGTGAGTGTTGCTGGAATGAAAGATGACAGGGAAAACCGTAGTATCCGGAGAAAAACCTGTCTCGCCTCCGCTTTGTCCAGCACAAATCTCACATGGAGTCACTGGGATTTGAACCACGGTATCCAGCGGTGAGAGGCCGACGCGCTGCCGTCTGAGCCACGGAGGCTCCTCCTTCTAAATTATATATTCCTAAAGTTGAATCGATAAAACGAGAATGAAAATTGGTGCCTAGTAAGTTTAGATTAAATAGCTTAAGTTATGTATATTTAGTTTAAGTTGAGTTGGAAATTTTTATCTCACCAATGTGTTCCTGTATCTCGCAAAATTGTCCAGCTTGAAATTCGATATATTTGTATATGTAATTGATGTAAATTATATCATGACTGAATCAGAATTAAGATACCTTTATGGTCTGATTATTTCCTTTTAGAAAATTTTTAAGGCAAAAAATATAACGTTAATCAAATTCAGATGGGGAGAATAGTTTTGCAAAAAGCATCTTGAACAAAGTGACTCACTTATTCGTTTGAGAGGATAATTGCTGTTTAATACTTACGCAATATATCAGCAGCCACTAGTAGCGGTGATTGATGATTCGATACACAATATTACAGCCACTGATTCAGATGATTGACATGATGGGTATCAGTAAACGATTTTGTGCATGATGGGATTACAAGGCTTTGAAACATGAGCCTCTCTGTCGTGAGATATACAGCGAACAGCTCATTACACTGTCCCAAATAATCTATATTTTCAGTCGAATATTCTCAATATTAGTATGAATCGCAAGCCTATGCGATGAAATACTTCCACACCACACGTACCTCTTTAATCCCTGAGAAATACTGCATTCTACAACGAAATTTATAGCAATATAGTAACATTTGCTTAACAGGAAAGAGTGACTTCCAATTCTATTCTCGGCAACCCTCAATCGTATCAGGACAGGCCATGGAAAGTGCGCTGACTTCCTCTATAAATGGGGCAAACTTCCCTCCCCAGAATGTAGCTGCGGTGCCCCTAAGCAAACAGTTCGTCATATAGTGGAACAGTGCCTCCTGAATGCTTATCAGGGTAACCCAAAAGACTTTCTTGACCCAAATCCTTCTTGTATAGACTATTTGCAGAGCTTGAAGGTGAAATTGTAACCTACATAGTGTATTGTATATTTAATTTGTGATTGTGTATTTTTATTTTTAATGTCATGCGCTAAATATTATTATTATTATTATTATTATTATTATTATTATTATTATTATTATTATTATTATTAATAGGCCTAATACAAACGCTGGGGCTGTACCTTAATTAAGGCCACGACCACTTCCTTCACACTCCTGGCCTTGTCCTATCTCATCGTCGCCATAAGACCTCTCTGTGTGGGTGCGACATAAAGCAAATAATAGGAGGATATATCCCAATGGCAGAGAGGGCGGATGAACTTACTGAACACAAACCATCTAGCAGCGTCTGTACCTCATGTTAGAGGCGGCTGTGAAAGGCGTCTGTACCCCATGTTAGGGGCGGCCTCATTAAAATCCTGGCAGTAGGTATAAAATGCAACCCATCATTGATGGAGGAAATGAATAATAGAAATGAGCCTCGGAAAAGGACGCTACCCGAGGGTCGTCGGGGCACGCTTGGAGCTGGTGCTGAGCGTGACAGCAGGCAAGCCACCAGTGACATGATGCTGATCAGGCGGGCACATGTCGGGTCACCCGAAAATTCTACAGCCGACAATTCAGCTAGGAGAACTCAACAGCTACCTACTCCTCCTGCCGAAGATGTTTCAGAAGTTCAGCTGACCACCAAGGCAGGTAAACCGAGGCAGCGCTTGAAATGGACAGATGATATGAATAAATTCATAATGCGCTCCTACTTTATAACTACGAACTTAGAGAAAGACCTTACAACGTACAGGAAAGATATGCACAGGTTGTTTGTGGACAAATTCCCCCAGTACTCTTTTGTCACAGAACAAAGAGTTGCAGACCAAAGACGTGCAATAGTAACCAACAACAGACTTCCTGCCACAATAATTCAAAACCTTAAGGAAGAAGCTGCTAAAATTCTAGCTACGAGGCCGAGCAGTGAAGGCAACTCTATCTCAATGCCTCAAATTCGTCAGGATGATTCTGGAAGAAAAGAACCACAGGAAGACAAATCTGTGGAAATAAGAGAAACTGGTGATTTCTCAGGTGCTGATGAAGCACGTCGTGCTGAAGACATGTTTAAAGAGGCGATGGCGGAGTTCGTGGGTCTCAAAGTGAACTATAGACCAAAACTGCCCAAAATTCGAGAAACACCACTGAGCAAAAACCTTGTAAGTACTGTAAATAACATCCTACAGCAGTATATAGAAGAATCCAGTAGCATAGAGGAAACAAACACCCTCGTTTATTGCGCAGCAGTAACTGTGGTTAGGATGAACAACCAAAATCTAATACCCATCTCCAGAAGCTCTTGTAAGAATGCAGATTCAGAATACATTCCACCATGGCAACGTCGATTACAAATTGATATCCAAGAGCTAAGAAAAACCATTGGTCAACTTTCCGCATACCTCTGTAACAAAACTAAAACAAAAACTAACAGAAACTTGAGGAATGTGTTCAGGAAAATCAACACCCACACAAATGAACCCGAGCACAGAGAAAAGGTCAAAGAATACATTGACACCCAAAAACAAAAGTTGTGTGCAAAAGCAGCAAGGCTCAGGAGGTACAAAGAGTCTCGAGCTAGGAAAATGCAAAACAAACTTTTCTCCAAGAATGAGGGCCAATTCTACAGAACGCTCAAGAAAAATCGGCAAACTAAGGCAGAAGAACCTCCAAGTATGCAGGACACGGAGGACTTTTGGAAACGTATTTGGTGTACCAACACAGTCCACAATACAAACAAAACATGGATTAAGGAAGAGAAAAACAACAATGGTTATGCAGAAATGAGTTTTGATACCATAAAAGAAAGCCATGTGAGTAATGCTGTCAGGAGAACTCAAAGTTGGAAAGCACCAGGTACAGACAAAATACAAAATTTTTGGTATAAACATTTCACTTGCGTCCACAAGAAAATAGCCCAACAATTCACTTATCTAATGCATCATCCTGAAGAGTGTCCTGAATTTCTTACATCAGGAATTACATACCTCCTACCTAAGGAAGGTGGAAATGCTAAAGATCCATCATCTTACAGACCAATAACTTGTCTACAAACGATCTACAAACTTTTTACATCCATACTCACAGAAGAAATGTATAAACATATCAGCAACCATAACATTCTCACTGAGGAGCAGAAAGGATGCAAAAAGTCATCACTAGGGTGCAAAGAACAGATAATCATAGACTCCGTTGTAACACAACAGGCAATACACTCACAAAGAAACCTGTACACAGCGTATATAGATTATCAGAAAGCATTTGACTCAGTTCCCCACTCATGGTTAAAAGAGGTACTTCATGTGTACAAGATCAGTCCTGCCATAATTCATTTTCTTGAAGTTACTATGAACAATTGGAAGACAATGCTCTGCACTAAGACAGAAAATAAATGTATCATGTCCGACACAATTAAAATTGAACGTGGTATATTTCAAGGAGATTCATTAAGTCCTCTGTGGTTTTGCCTTGCAATGAATCCACTATCCAATCTTCTAAAAGCTACTGGTTTTGGATTTGATATTAAATATAACAATGGGAAACACAGAATATCTCATTTGTTTTATATGGATGATCTGAAAGTGTATGCCCACAATGAAACACAAATGAACGCCCTACTGAATTTAATAGACTCTTACTCATCTGATGTGGGAATGACGTTGGGAGTAAAGAAATGTAAGCTGCTAACAATTGAACGTGGTCGGTACACAAACTCCCAACCATATGAGCTCCATACCGGATCTTTAATTGAGGGAATGACACAAACAGAGACATACAAGTACCTTGGATTTGCTCAGAATACAACTCTGGAGCACAAGAAAATCAAACAGGAACTCACTGATAAATATACATCGAGGTTGCATCAGATTTTGCGCAGCTACCTAAATGCCAAGAACAAAATTAAAGCAATAAACACGTACGCTATTCCAACACTTGTTTATTCATTCGGAATTCTGAAATGGTCTGCTACAGAAATAGACAGCATAGAAAGAAAAACGAGAACTTTGCTCACCACCTATAGATTACATCATCCCAATTCATGCATGGAAAGGGTCACTCTCCCACGAAAATTGGGAGGCCGAGGAGTACTGAATCTTCAAGTCATGCTCCTGAATCAGATAAAGCACCTACGGAGATACTTCCATAAAAAGCAAGAAAACAGCCTTCTCCATAAAGCTGTAGTACTTGCTGACAAGTACACTGTTCTGTATCCATACAATGCCTCTGACCCACATGCAAATCACCAAGTATCCCTGCAGGAGAAAGAAAGGACATGGCGAGAGAAGACCCTCCACGGAAAATACTACAGCAATCTAAACCAACAGAGCATAGACAAGAATGCGTCGTGTATGTGGTTACAAAGTGGGCGCTTATTTGGGGAGACAGAGGGATTTGCAGTTGCTATACAAGACCAAGTAATAGCTACAAATAATTACAAAAAGTACATCATCAAAGACACCAGCGTACTCTCCGACAAATGCAGACGATGCTCCGTTCATCTCGAGACCATCGACCATATCACTGCGGGCTGCCCAATACTTGCCCCCGTAGAATACACGAGACGACACAATCTTGTCTCAGGAATCATACACCAGGCACTTGCTCAGGAAAACCAATTAATTCAGGAGCGTATCCCTTATTACAAGTACCATCCAACACCATTCCTGGAGAACGAGTCGATTAAGCTTTATTGGGACACTGCTGTAGTGACAGATAAAACAGTCAACCATAACAGGCCAGACATAATACTGGTAAACAAGAAAACTGGGACGACTTTCATTATTGACATCGCTATCCCCAATGACACCAATATTGACAGGAAGTACAGTGAAAAAATCTCCAAGTACAAAAAACTTGCAGAAGAGATAAAGAGGATCTGGAAGATGAAACTGGTACGAATAGTTCCTGTGATTCTGTCAGTCAACGGCCTCATTCCACATACACTTCACAAGAGTCTGCGAGAACCGGGTCTTCCACCGAACATCTACAAAATTATGCAACATTCTGTCCTCCTGTCAACATGCAACATTGTGCGATCGTTCCTCTCGCAAGAATGAAGATCCCGTGATCTACAGTTTTGTATATACCTGTACATCAATATTTGTGTTATAATGTGTAAATATTTTAATTATGTAAAGCACTTGGTGCATTACGTGCCCCATTACTACCCATATTTCCTGTGGAGAAGTGTATGAATAATAATAATAATAATAATAATAATAATAATAATAATAATAATAATAATAATAATAATAATGGGTACTGGAAGTGAAGAAGGATCTGGAAAAAGCCCATATGGACTCAACTGACACCGCGGACAGAAACCTCTACAGGAAAAAAAAATAATGGATGATGGAAAGTGCAACCAGAGAACGAAGTGAAAAAGAAGACTGGAGCAAAGTGGACAGATGAACGAAAAAGGATCCACGGAGAAAGGATGAGAGCGGTTTGGCAACTCAGAAAACAGAATCGTTAGAGCTTTGCGTGATCCATTGGGTCCGTACGTACATATCAATAATAATAATAATAATAATAATAATAATAATAATAATAATAATAATAATAATAATAATAATAATAATAATAATGTACCGAGAAAAGGTGGGGTTGAAGACATCAGAAAGAGAGGAAGAAAACTGCTCTGAGATGCGAAGTACTGCAGCCGAAGACAGGAGTGGTTGAACTGATGAGAAAGACAAGGGTAAAGTTACATGGTCACCTACTGAGGATGGACAGGAACATTATGACGAAAATAATTCTTCAGAAAGAGGAAGGCAGAACCGAAAAGTTTCTCGGTAGCGAGAAGATGGAGGTAAAATTTATGACGAATGACAGACATGGATATATTTAGACAACTAGTCAATTAGTTCATAGTTGTCCGACTCGTTGGCTGAATGGTCAGCGTACTGGCCTTCGGTTCAGAGGGTCCCGTGTTCGATTCCCGGCCGGGTCGGGGATTTTAACCTTCATTGGTTAATTCCAATGGCTCGGGGGCTGGGTGTTTGTGCTGTCCCCAACATCCCTGCAACTCACACACCACACATAACACTATCCTCCACCACAATAACACGCAGTTACCTACATACGGCAGATGCCGCCCACCCTCATCGGAGGGTCTGCCTTACAAGGGCTGCACTCGGCTAGAAATAGCCACACGAAATTATTATTATTATTATATAGTTCATAGTTTTCCAGAAAACAGGGGAGAAGCTGGTGGGGAAGAACATATCCTACACAGAAGAACAAATTAGAAGATTCAAAATATTCTAGTGGACTGTTAAGGTAGATAAGGTGTAAAATAATGTAAATACTATCAATGGTCCACAGAAGACAAAACGAAAGGAAGGAAGAAATACAGTAGAAGAAGGAGAAGAAAAATATATAATACCCTTTGATTACTATAGTTTTTAAGATAACATAACTCTCCTCAATATTGTTTCAGGAAACTGGAAAAACCTATTTTCTCAGGAGGTTCGGAGTACCTTTCCTAGTTCTAGTCTCAGAAAAGTTACGGTAACTTTCTCAATTTCAATCTCAAAATAAGAAAACATAGGTCTATTTCCAAAATCTAGACTGTGAATGTACAACAACGTAATAGAACAGGTTTTCAGACGAGGTTCAAATCTACTGGACTGTATCTTACGCACTATCATATTACGGTCGTTCCTGATGTTGCTGTAGCTTGCCTCGCAGTCTAAGGTCACCGCGGTTACGAGATCCATACTTTAATCGGATGAATATTGCTCAGACCGGTGCGACTCCACTAATTTCTGGGGTTTAGTTCACTAAAATGTTCTGGAACTTCATAAAAATATAATAACTACCTGAAATGAGTGCGGTGAAGTCTACGAAAATACGAAGTTCAGGGAGGCAACAGTCAGAGACGGGATTTCAATCTGCGCTCCCTGAAACGTGAAGTTCTCTCTCATGATACCTCTACCATTAGATCAATGTAATACGAGCATACTCTTTCAAGTGGCTGTATGTTTGCACTTTATTTAATCACCAAAATACAACATGCTATGCATTTGTGGTTTCTTTTTCAAGCTTCATGTGAGAGAATTTCAAAGCTTAGCTACGTACATGAACGTTCTTTTTGTTTGTTCACTGAGAGTACATTAGATGGAATCTATGTTTTTGATCACTTTCCGCAAGGGGTAATGTGCGTGCGTACACGGCAGTGTGAGTGGTATGATATGAGCGGATGTGAGCTCTGTTTTGGTAACCATGCTGTGTCCGCGAGACGGCTGGCTAATCACTGGTCCCTGATGATAGACGCAAAGTCCTCTTTTGACGCTACAATGTTGTTGCCCGTCTACTTATGGATTCATTCCCATAGCAGTAGCAGTAAAAATTTCCCTCTCCTTTTACTTCTGTATGTTTGGAGTACGATACGGAGTGAGTAGTCGCGGACAATCGAATTTGCTTTACGTCGCACCGACACAGATAACTCCTATGGCGACGAAGGGATAGGAAAGGGCTAAAAGTGGGAACGAGGTCCCCGTGGCCTTAATTAAGGTACAGCCCTAGCATTTGCCCGGTGCGAAAATGGGAAACCAAGGAAAACCATTTTCAGGACTGCCGACAGAGGGGTTCGAACCCACTATCTCCTGAATGCAAGCTCAAAGTCACAAACAGCATGCTGCGGTGTTAAATTTCACAACGCTCTCTACACTGCAGTATACAAGACAATCTGTGTCTTTTATTGCATTGCAATAGTCACTGCAATTGTTTGGAACTGTATTCAACTGATATTGTCAGGCTGAGTGGCTCAGGCGGTTGAGGCGCTGGCGTTCTGACTCCAACTTGGCAGGTTTGATCCTGGCTCAGTTTGGTGGTATTTAAAGGTGCTCAAATACGTCAGCCTCATGTCGGTAGATTTACTGGCACGTATAAGAACTCCCGCGGGAATAAATTCCGGCACCTCGGCGTCTCAGAAAACTGTAATAATAGGTAGTGGGACTTAAATCAAATAACATTATTAACCGATATTGTTGTTTACGCAATCTTTCATTCTTATATTTAGTAGTTTGATGTGATCCATATTTGCTGAATGCGTAATGATTATTGTTATCTATATATGTACTAACGGGATTTCGAATAAAGGTGGTGACCCAGAACTGGGCATACACAATCCATTTCCTGAAGTGAAAGACAGGAAGACTCCCTTTAATTTTTACGAGATCAGGATTGGTGACAAAGAACCTTGTACAGCACTATACCAGTTCATCAGCAACAATACAATTTTATTTCGATAAGAAAACAGGCTAAATATAGAGATAGAAACACGCTTATTTACATTAAAGAGCGTATTCGGTTGAGTGGAGAGTACTTCCGACGTGCGGACATCGATAGTGGAGGAAGATGTAGGCTACTGACCAGATCCCTTTACTCAGTACGTGTGATAAATAATCTGTATAGAATTAATACCACGGGCGCTTCTTTCCCAATCGTAGCAATTAACCATCTCTTTTAAATTTGTAATAAAAATTGCCTTTCATTCAGTCCGATCGACCATTTAGCCAGCTACAATTTTGTACGTTTCTTATTAATTATGAATTGACTTGTTGAATTTTGTATGTTTCTTATTAACTGACTTGATTAAATGAACTTATACATTTAGACGAACATAAACACCCAGCCCCAGAGCCTGAGAAATTAACCAGACGAAATTAAATTCCCCGACCCGGCCGGGAATCGAACCCGGGGCCAGCACGCTAACCATTTGGCCATGGAGCCGGACTTTCTCATGCTTGCGTCGCCGAAAACCGTCTATGTGTTAGTGCGACGTCAAGCCACGAGCAACAAAATAATAATAATAATAAGTGTAGTGCACTGTCTGTACTGTAAGTAATTCGGATTAAGATTAAGAAGGAAGCGTGTGTGATAGTGACGCCACTGGCTTATAACATAGGCAGCCGCAATTCGAATCCAGGTAATTGTATGTGGGATTCGGATTCCACAGGAAACAGGATTCCTTAAGGATATTGAAAACACGTAAAACTGACAACTTTGACGTGTGGCCTATATGTTAGGTATCACTCTGGCATTCGCCAAGAATAGAAATAAAATCAAGGTTTCTCTGTGGTTCAGTCCATTCCATTCTCTTCCCTCGAAACAGTACTAATTTCGTGGCAGAGCTGAAAGTCAAACCAAGTTAACTGTATTCTTCTTCTTCTTGAGGTGTCGACTCACAGAAGCTTGGAGACAATCATATAAGCCTAGTAATTTCTCCTATTTTGTGTTTTAGGTATCAAAGCATCGTGGATGTCGAACCACTGTCACCGAGCTCGATAACTGCAGTCGCATAAGTGCGGCCAGTATACAGTATTCGGGAGATAGTAGGTTCGAAACCCCACTGTCGGCAGCCCTGAAGGGGGGTTTTCCGTTGTTTCCCATTTTCACACCAGGCAAATGCTGGGGCTGTACCTTAATTAAGGCCAAGGCCACTTCCTTCCCACTCCTAGACCTTTCCTGTCCCATCGTCGCCATAAGACCTATCTGTATCGGTGCGACATAAAGCAACTACAAAAAAAAAGCCCCTGTCGGAGGTTCCGCGTCGAAGATAATTTTCTCTACTCACGTCCAAGTTTCCCATCTATTTCGATGATCAGTTGAATCAGATGTGAGATCTGGCATCTAAATAGGCACTGTTTCATGTCAAGGTAAAATGAAGAATAGCTACTGTACATTTATTTCTGTGTGTAGCCATGGGGATAAATTTACTCAATCCTTCTTCCATCTCCTATATATACTCAATTCCATTTACAGAAACGTGAAACCAATTTCATTTTATCACTCATAGTTCCTGATAGGAGGGGAATGTTCAGCTGAAGTACTGACTCCGACCAGAACGTTTGGGATGTTCATAGAAGGAAGATAAGGCTAAAGTGGAACCACACTTCATCTAAGAGAAATCGCTGGTACTGGCCATTGTACAGTTATAACCCCTAACCCGATCAAGAGAAAATTTATCAAATCCCTTCTTGATGCCATCCAGCCCAGTGCTTGTAGCTGGCGGGGTTATCACTGGAGAGGTCACCATAACAATTGATCGCTTGACGCAAGAGGCAAGCTACTGCCACCTGACGGGATTATACGGAACTATATGTATTACACCCGGCCGCAAGGGCCGCTGCTGTAGCTGTATTGATCTGCGATGTTGTGCGTGGTACAGCGCTCTGGCTGCAGGGGCTCTGTGTGCTAGGGCCAGGATACCAAGGCGCGATTTTCAAATGAAGAATACATATAGCTATAAGCTGAGCGCACCGAGTTATTTATTCATGTATATACAATTCTAATTTTACCTGTATATTTTAACAGCTTGGATCATACTTCATTTATACCTCGGATTGGGCTTACAAAATTCGGAAGAAGATTCAGTTCAAGTTCTGCCTGTTAAAATCTCTCGACATTTAGTATTTAAGTTCTAGGACAGTCGAGATGCTCACTAGGCTATTTATTATTTTACCTGAATAGCCTACGGTGGCGAATCAATATTAAAGGGGCTAAAACAGAGAAATATCAAATGTCTCTAGTAATATTAACTACCGAGTGAGTTGGCTCTACGCTTCGGATCATGTAGCTGCGAACGTGCATTCGGGAGATAGAGGGTTCTAACCCTACAGTCGGCAGTCGTGAAGATGATTTTTCGTTGATTCCCTGTACCTCAATTAAGGTTAAGGACGTTCCCTTCCCACACGTTGCCCTTTCCTACGTCATCGTCGCCAAAAGACCTAACTGAGACGAGGCGATTAAAACCAGTAGCAAAAAAAACCTGTATTTAAAAGTGCGCATAGTTGTGTAAAATATAATGTCCGATCTTTCAAGTGTATTTACCGTGAGAGAAATAAAAACCGAGATATTCGCGATAATTACATTCTTCGCAAACTTTCATATGAATGTCTACACCTTTATCCCGTTTCCTGTCACCAACTTGAGTTGAGGAGTTAATGAAGATTAAATAATAATAATAATGATAATAATAATAATAATAATAATAATAATAATAATAATAATAATTTCGTGTGGCTATTTCTAGCCGAGTGCAGCCCTTGTAAGGCAGACCCTCCGATGAGGGCAGGCGGCATCTGCCATGTGTAGGTAACTGCATGTTATTGTGGTGGAGGATAGTGTTATGAGTGGTGTGAGAGTTGCAGGGATGTTGGGGACAGCACAAACACCCAGCCCCCGGGCCATTGGAATTAACCAATGAAGGTTAAAATCCCCGACCTGGCCGGGAATCGAACCCGGGACCCTCTGAACCGAAGGCCAGTACGCTGACCATTCAGCCAACGAGTCGGACGAAGATTAAATGAATGATGATGAATCAATAGGAAGGTGAAAGAATCGACTGTGGCCTATGTACAGGAACTGACCCAGTATGAAATTAAATGGCGTATGGCTTTTAGTGCCGGGAGTGTCCGAGGACAAGTTCGGCTCGCCAGATGTAGGTCGTTTGAGTTGACACACGTAGGCAACCTGCGCGTCGTGATGAGGATGAACTGGTGATGAAGACGACACATACACCCAGTCCCCGTGCCAGCGGAATTAGCCAATCATGGTTAAAATTCCCGACCCTGCCGGGAATCGAAGCCGGGACCCCTGTGACCAAAGGCCAGGACGCTAACCCTTTATCCATAGAGCCGGACACTGACCCGATATTTGCCTGCGAGTGAAAATGGGAAATCACAGAAAACCATTCTGAGGACAGCCGATGGTGGGGTTCGAACCCACTCGTCTCCCGAATGCAGAGCGCGGCTCCAAAGCCGTAGAGCGTTAGCACACGCGGCCACTCCGCTCGGTTCACAAACTTCCAGATATCTCCGTAACTATTAGTTCCATCTGAAAAGCGTCCGACTCGTTGGCTGAATGGTCAGCGTACTGGGCTTCGGTTCAGAGGGTCCCGGGTTAGATTCCTAGCCGGGTCGGGGATTTTAACCTTCATTGGTTAATTCCAGTAGCCCGGGGGCTAGGTGTGTGCTGTCCTCCACCACAATAACATGCAGTTACCTATACATGGCAGATGCAGCCCACCCTCATCGGAGATTCTGCCTTACAAGGGCTGCACCCGGCTAGAAATAGCCACACGAAATTAATTAATTAATTAACTAATCTTAAAAGCGTACACAACAAAAATATAGAACATCTATTTTTCAATCTTTTATATTTGAAACATCTGTACAGTAGGAGTATTTTAGTACCAAGTCCATTAACGACAAGCAATGCTGCTGCGTTCAGTCGTCATGTTACGAGTCAACAGGTGATAATGACAGTTGGTGTGATTGTTTTTATGAGAAGCTAAACAGCATGATCAACAGCCCCGACTGATTTTTAAAAGGTAATGAGGTAATGTAAGGGTTATTCTGTCCGAAGGCAGGTCCGACCCTCCGCAGAGGTGTGCCTGAGCCGGAGTTTACGTGCGGTAGGGTGGCCAGTTCCTTTCCGCTCCTCCATTCCCTTACCCCCCACCAACAGCGCATGGCAACCCATCCAACTCCTGACTACGCCCAATGTTGCTTAACTTCGGAGATCTCACGGGATCCGGTGTTTCGACACGGCTACGGCCGTTGGCAAAAGGTAATGAAGATGACTCGAAATGATAAACAAAATCTGGAGGAATGATCACTCGATGGATGAGGAATAAAGGTAGCATAAAATTAATAAGGAGAAATGAAAAGAATCTATGGTCTACGATATCTTAGGGGCTGAATAGCCGAGGCGATAAAGACGTGCCCGGTTTACCCGAAAGGACGTGGGTTCGATTCCCCTTCAGGTAGTCGAAAAATTTGAGAAACGAGAATTCCACTTCTGCGTGGCACATGCCCTGAGGTATACACAGCCTACTCCAAAGTTGAGTACCAAGTTACTATACTTCCTGGGGGGGAAAAGGTGGCCGGGTATAGAACTAACCTCTCTATCCCATTCTAGTGCCGAGGTTACGGATAGTGTATGCCTTTACCTTTCACTCCTCCATCAGCGTTCATGACTTTGCTTTTGCTACGATGTCCTACTTTATGTCGATGAAACTGATCAACAGTAACATTACTATGATTGACTGATTATTGTTTGTTAAGGTGCGCTCTTGCTCCACTGCTGATACTCGTCTCAGCTAGATAACAGCGCTGCTGCATTTATACTAAAACTCACCCGTTAACGGCGGTTTACAATAACCAGTGCTCCATAAAGGAATAAAATCAAAACTGAGTGCTTCTACCCTGGCCACTGGAAACTTTTCCCTGGTGACCGAAGACTTGAACGTAGAAATTACCACAGAAGCTTTGCAGAAAAAAAAGAGATGAAAAGCTCAGAATAATGCCGCTATCAAAATAGTTAGAATGATTGACTCATGGTAATGTTATATAAGATCAAGACCTTAAAGAAGAGGGCCACCCTCGGATCTTCAGAGGAATCCCTGAACGGACAGTAGTGGCGTCAATGGTGGTGATTATTGTTTCAAGAGGAAGTATAACTAGGCAACCATCTTCTATATAACACTAATCAGAGAGACACATGGAAGGGATCCGACACTTCGAAAAATGAAGATATCGGCCAAAGAAGATAACGGCGTGAAAATGAAAGACACCCTATCCCTCAGAACGTAATAGCGTCGGGGTCGGAAAGGAAGAAGAGGTGACGAAGTGAGGTCGGATAGGATAGGTGAAAGTGAGGAGCCTAGCACAAGTAAGTGGAAGCAATGCCAGGACTCAACTAAAGAGCCCGGTGGTCGCCAAACCACGCTTCAAAGTTGAGAGCCCTTGGCCCACTTTTAGTAGCTTCTTAAGACATGGAGGGGCTACCATGGGTGTTATTCTACTGCCACCATCCACAGGGGATCCCTGAAGGGATATCGTATGCAAGATAAACAATAAAAGTTTTCAAATTCAGCTCTTAATGTTGAAGTTGTTGTACCTAGGGGCATCTGATGGGCGAGCAGTAAATTACAATGAATCCATACACGCACTCAGTTGGCCACGCCAGAAACGCCTACAACTTTGTGTAGATTACCCGAATGGAGTAAAACGAGAGTGGTTACATCGGATCTCGAAGATGGACCCATTTTAACTCTGTATATCAGTACTGTCAGCCTTAGTATTCTAAACTGTAGTCTAATATAAAATAAATTCCGTTTCCCAGTCGTATTGAGGAGCGTGACTTAACTTGCATTTACAATTTGCTTAACGTCGCACCGACAAAGATAGGTCATTTGGCGACGATAGGAGAGGAAAGGGCTAGGATTGGGAAGGAAGTAGCCGTAGCTTTAATTATGGTACAGTCCCAGCATTTGTCTGGTGTGAAAATGAGAAACCAAGGGAAACCATCTTCTGGGCTGTCGACGGTCGGGCGCGAACCCACTATCTCCCGAATGCAAACTCACACCAGCGCGACCCTAACGGCACGGCCACTTGCTCGGTGGTAACTTGCATTTAAAACTGTCCTTTAATTCGAAATCCCGCAAAAAAAAAAAAAAAAAAAAACATGTTTACGTTTGTGTTTCAAATTGTTGAAATATTTATGATCCCTCGGTATGTTATGATTGTCGCGTAGGCGTTTCCCGCCAAAACATCGTTGGAGAGGTATCAACATGATGGAACCACCACCATTTACATCGTTGAATAAGCGCTCAGAATGTTTAATATTTGTGCTAATAAAAAGGGGGTTTTCAAAATATTAAATGACTGAAATCACATCCTGTGGTAAATAAGCATGATATGTTAACCTTTAGTATGTTACTGATGAAACGATGCATCACAATCAACGCGTTTAATTTAGCCGTAGCTGGTTGCAGCAATATTATTAGGGCCTACACTGAAGCAGGCGTGTCATGGCGGACTTTGAACTAATGAATGAATAACGCTGACACTTAAATATGTACGGTATTTTCTCGAGTGATTATTTTAACAATCTGCCTTCTGACCAACTACTCGAACTGCTCCTGCATTCAAAATCGGAAGATGACTTTGAGGACTTCCCCGGAGGTTTAAGCATTGATGATACAGGATTCTGCATCAAAAATTGTGTTTTCAGAAATACACACTTCAAAATGATTCAAAGACAAGGAAATGGTTATGTAAAGGTTACATAAATACTTATACGTATTATGTGTGTAAAAGGTAACTTCACATATAAAATGGAGCTACATAATACAGCGAGTTGGATGCACGGTTCAGCTCGTGTAGCTGCGAGCTTTCAATCGGGAAATGGAGGGTTCGAATACCAACATCAGTAGCCCTGAAGATGGTTTTCCCACGTCGCACCGACACAGGTCTTATGGCGACGATGGGATATGAAAGGGCTAGGAGTAGGCAGGAAGCGGCCATGGTCTCAGCATTTTCCTGGTGTGAAAATTGATAACCACGGGAAACCATCTTCAAGGCTACCGATAGTGGGGTTCCAATCCACTGTCCCCAGAATGCAAGTTCACAGCTAAGAGCCCATAACCGCACGGCCAACTCGCTCGGTCATATAAACCTTCAATGTCTTAATGCGATGTTAATCAAATAATAATAATAATAATAATAATAATAATAATAATAATAATAATAATAATAATAATAATAATAATAATAATAATACGTTACCGTAGTTAAAGAGTGGGTGTGTTTAACTGATCCAAAGCCATGGCACTGCTCTAAAAATAATTCAGCATAAAATTGTCCGTTCATCTGGAATTATTTAGCATTCGAAGGGTTGATAAAAGGATATCGAGTCTATGTGTAGTATGAGTCAAATTAACAGGACAACACTTTCTTTCCATTTTTTTTCGTGAACAACAGTGCCCTTTGGTCCAAAACTGACTTTTATAGGATCTAACGAACAAAATGTTTAGGCCTCAAAGAGGTAATTTACTGAGTATTTCTTGTCCCGCTTGCATGTGCAGTGTAGTGTACAGAGACCGTGAACCCACGTCACTTCTCATACGGTAGTTGAACATAGCAGAACGCATTTTGTACTTTATGCGAGACTGTGGTACAGTAAATACTAAATAGAGAGAGAACAAGCATTAAATAACTGGCTCTTGTGGCAGATGAACATGCTCACACTTTGATAACGACGGGGGGCGGGGGTTGGGGGTGGGGGGGAGGGGTTGGGGGTGGGGGGGAGGGGTTTGCCTGAAAGCTATACAACCCACTTCACACAATGTTTCCAACAAGCTCTATGCCACCCATTTCATTCGTATCCATAATCATTATGCATATACGTATATTACCTGCTTCAGGCTGTCATAGAAACCATTCAGCAGACACGATGGATGCAATTCCAATGAAACTAATTCAATGGCCTTGAACAACGAGCTTCCACAGGTAAACTTCGGTGGGTCCCAAGTTTATAAAAAAAATGAAGGACGTAAAATCACATTTTATTTTAGAACTATTTTCCCACATAATCATATCATGAAATAGGTCAAAACTTCCTTTCTATTTTCTTTTTCCTGAATAATAGTAGTACCCTTTCGTCCAACGTTGACTTTTATAGGATCTAACGAACAAAATGTTCATGGCTTTAAGAGGTAATTTACCAATGAGCACGATCACTCCCCCTGACGATAGCATTTGAAGACGTTAACGTCTGACACCGTTCAGTAATGAGATATGCGTCATGCCTGTATCAATGTATTGGGGCTAGCGGTCAAGCCTTGAGACACACATCTTACTCACATTTGCCTGGAGACGAACAAAAACAAAACTGTGCCATCATCCAACAACTACTTCGGCTCCACGACTTGGGTCTCGGGGCCACGGGTTCTATTCCCGCCTGGATCGTGGGATTTCAGCCGTAATTTCCTTGGCACGGCGACCAGGGATTCGTACTATCCTGAAAACTCGTGCGATTAACGACAAAAACAGTACCCTCTACCGCACCGTCTACATGGCAGACGAATCTCACCCTCATTGCAGAGACTACCTTAAAAGGGCTGCTTCCTGTCTAAATAGACACACGAAATTACCGCCGTATTCTCATCATCCAGCATCTAAACTAGATAATAATAATGATAATAAACATAAAATAAATTCTCTGTTACTGCTAGCTCTCCAATTTCTATAGATTTTATGGAATGCTGGAACAATGCCCTGAAAAAAGCATCCGTTAAATTATCGATACATCTGTCGACTCTAACGCACTAAACACTCTTAAAATCCTGTGCCGGAATTCGACGCCACTATCCTGAGTATATGTGGCGAGCAGAGACACAAACGACTGATAGATGCGTTTTAAAAACAGAGTGTCCTTTCACAAGCCAATCGAAGTGAGGATTGCCCAATGATGTCGAATAGTGACCGTAAGTCAGTTTCTGTTTAAGCCAGCATTGAAGTGCTCCAGCTCCGTGCTTTGCCACTATGCAGGACTTGGCAACACAGAGGTGTGTGCTGGCGGGAACCGGGTTTAAATAGCCAGTACTTCCAACTGCGTACGCTGAGTGTTACAATTTATTCAGCGTCAGATTTTCACTTACATTTTTTTTTACGTCGCACCGACATAGATAGGCCTTTATGACGACGATAGAATAGGTAAGAGGCTAGGAGTGGAAAAGAAGCGACCGTAGCCTGGTGTGAAAATGGGGAAATAGCGAAAAACTATATTCAGGGCTGCCCTTCAGTGAGGATCGAATCCACTATCTTCCGAATGAAGCTCACAACTACACGACCCTAACCGCACGGCCAACAACTCGCTCTGTAAATGCTAGAAAAGAAAAGTTGTTCACAGTGAAGAGAGGGGATAACAACAGCGCGTTCACTGTCTACTCTCTCATACTCGCTCTGCTTTCTTCAGCTGACGAAACTAGCGCTTATATCGCTTAGCTTGCAGAGTCTTCCTTCAATTTGTCGTGTTACGCTATACGTTCGGTAGCTGCTTTCCAAGCAAAAGCAAGCATGTAATTTTATGAGATTGTTAATGTTGTTACCATAGCCACAAACAGTAGGGTACCAAGGCATGAATATTGACAGGCAGATTAGAGTAGGTGTAGGATGTAGTAATTACGTAGAAACGAGAGGGCTAGTATAGTAAGATGTAGCTTAAAAGCTCTTCAGACTATTGAGCACACAAACACAAGCACCCAGTCCCCAAGCCAGAAGAATTAATCAGAGGCGATTAAAATCTCCGACCCAGGGCCTCAACGCTGACCATTCAGCCAATGAGTCGAACGTATGTTGTAGTATAATATTTCGACAGGCTGAAGTAAAGTTGCTTGCCATTGGCTTTACGTCGCACCGATACAGATAAGTCTTATGGCGACGATGGGATACGAAAGGCCTAGGAGTTGAAAGGAAGCGGCCGTGGCATGAATTAAGGTACAGCCCCGGCATTTCCCTAGTGTGAAAATGGGAAACCACGGAAAACCATCTTCAGGGCTGCCGACAGTGGGATTCGAACCCACTATCTCCCGGATGCAAGCTCATAGCCGCGCGCATCTAACCACACGGCCAACTCGCCCGGTCTTTTAAGTTACAGTTAACTGAGTCGACATTGGAAAGTACTGCTTCCTTTTTAATAAAAGAAGAAAAAAAAGGCTAGCATAGGACAGTGTAGCATGGAGAACTGCATGGACTGATGACTTAAACAATAAGAGTCACAGGACATTCAATTTTACGTGGAATCCAAACTACAAAGACGCAACTTTTCATTTTAAAAATCCGACATACACTGGACGGCATTCGAACTGCCGCCGCCTTGGTGAGAATCTAGTGCAAATTTCACTCGCCTATCACACACCTTACTGCTTTTCATAGACAAAATTGCACAGCTATGTGTTTTATATGAAGGAATCCAATGTCTGGTCGGTCACCTAGACTGAAAGGCAACCACAGACACAATTTCCCTTACGTAGTCTAAATCAACGCTGCTCCTAACCTTCTGCCAGGGCAGAATTCTAAGTGGGACCAAAAGTCGAACTACCGAGCAACTAACCATGTGATTTGGGTCTCATAGCTGTCAGTTTGCATTCGGGAGACTGTGAGTTCGAATCCTACTGCCGGTAGCCCATAACACAATTTTCCGTGGTTTCCTGTTTTCACATCAGACAAACGCTGGGGTTGTACCTTAATTAAGACCACGGACGGTTCCTTTCCACTCCTAGTTCTTTCCTATCCCATCGTCGCTATAAGACCAATCTGTGTCCGTGCTACGTTAAACAAATTCTAAAAAAAAAAAAAAAAAAAAAAAAATCGAACTTATGACCATCAGGCTAGGTGTCACGAACTCATACTAACAGATCAACACATGCGCTGCTAGTACTAACAAACAAACTGTAAAGCGTGAAAAAAATTGTTACAGTCGCAAAAGAGAAATAAAAATAATTTAACGCATCAGAGCTTTACGTGTGACGTGCGATGCTGTTCGAAAAATAAACAATGACCATCCACAGAGATCAACATATTTTCATCCTCTGTGAATAAAGTAAATTGCTGTCATTTAAGAATTAATAATGACAAACTGCCGGAGTTAGCAAAAACCGATCCCCGGCATTAGAGATGCGCGAGTATTATCCGGAGAGTCGCCTCAGCGATCATTTGGACAAAAACAAAATGTTAAATGCCGGGAGCGTATCTTTTATGCATAGGGGGATATTCCGAAATACTGTGAGAGTAGCCTACAATAGACTTCTGTAGGCGAAGTGTCGCCGTGGAGCGACTCAACTGATAGCAGTTTCCGAAGAACCATGAATATCAAGTAACCAATAGATCAGAGAACATTGACACGAGAACTGCTTTCTGCGCTATAAAAATATATCGAGTATCGGTTCGCAGACAGTCTGAGAGAGATACTGCAAAATCTGACCGTTGGGTGGTGGTGTACGTACAATGGCATTTACTCTTATTCCATTCAGCATCTTGAGAAGTTAAGCAAAACCTATTACATTGATTCTACGCGAAGGCAAATTTTGATTCTAATAACTACATTCAGACCTTAGATGCCAACGTTTATGGTTGAGCTTGTGGAAATTGACATTCATTATTATTATTATTATTATTATTATTATTATTATTATTATTATTATTATTATTATTATCGTCATCATCATCATCTTAAAGAGAGAGTGGCTGCGCGGTTTGGATCACGTACTTTTCACCTTGCATTCGGGAGATAGTGGCTTCACACCCCATTGTCGGCAGTCCTGAAAATGGTTTTCCGTGGTTTTCTATTTTCATACCAGGCACACGCTGGGGCTGTACCTTAAACAAGGCCACGGGCACTTCTACTCCTAGCCCTTTTCTATCCTATCGTCGGCATAAGACCTATCTGTGTCGGTGCATCGAAAAGCAAATTATTTTTTAAAAAATATTTAAAACATACTACTGTACCTTAGAAGATACGGGAGCCCCGTATAAAGGGAGTATTTGCCTTATATTTGCAAGTAATGACTTCGATTCCCGACTCATTCGAGAATTTTAATCCTCGTTTGACGATTGCAAAAAGTGCCAGTCAGCCTCGTGAAATCAAATAAGGAGGTTGATACGAGAGGTAAAGGACCCAGTCCTGAAAGTCAACCAATACCGTTGGGGAGTATATACCTAGATAGAAGTCTCCGTGGAAGGTCCAACGCCCTCCGTGGGCTGAATGGACGACGAGCTTTAATCAAAAAATTCTGTTTTTATTCTTTGGGGGAAGTTTTTACATTATAAGCGAAGGCAATTTTGCAGCTGAAAAAGAAAAGAACACAGTGAGCTGATGAAAATCCTCCCTTGAACCGAAGATTTAGAGAATACAGGTGGATGAAAATACCCTCGAATGGCATCAATCAGAAAAGTAACGAAATTGACCTGCACATTAAAACCACATTCTAAAGTTTACAGGCTCTGTAGTCCCTAATCTTTGCTCCACAAAAATGAGAAACACTAAAGCAGCGCATGTGTGACTGCTGAACAGAAACTATAGAAATTTAAAATGGGAGAAAATGTGAAGAATTCGCAGCATATTGCTCTACTGAAGATTTAATATATATATGATTTTTACGCCGATGCCTTTGCTGGCGAGACGTAGTGTTTACAGTGCACTGTGTCTTCTGGTAGGGGCTAGAATAAATTTGTTACTTTCATTGAACTGTCTCAGTCTCATCCTTGGCTTTGACAATAAGAAGGTGACTGAGGTATGAGCTACACTAGAAATGTCATTCCTACCCAGCCAGTCTCTGTTATGAATGGTGTGAAAATATCGCTCATTGGTCGGTTGGTGCATGATATCTAATAGCAAATTCTGGCCAAGTGAGGAAAGCAACGGGAACTGCCTCACTCCTCATTTCCCTAGTATACCTCTTCAGTGACACCTAGGCTATCTATGTCAGCTGTTGGTGGAGCTGTGGAGGATCAAACCAGCCGTCGGGCTGAATACCCAAGATACATAACATTTTACACCGGACTCAAGGCCTGCCAACGTTGAATATAAAAATAAAATCTATGAGCCAGAATCAATGGTATGATTTTATACAGTATGGGAAAGGAAAGAGGGTGCGATCTTCCAAACATTACTCAGAATGGTGTTTTCTACATTGTTCATGTTTCCGTAAAAGACCAGAATATTTCAGATTGCTCTCTGAATGGAAGACACTATCGTTCCTTCAATTAAGAGCTGTAAACATGTCACGAACTTCTACTACAAACGTAAATCCATACCCACCAAATCCTTCTAATGACCACTTTCCGAGTTAGTCGAAAATCTTTTAGAATTAAATTAAAGAATCATTAAAGTTCAGTATGAAATACGACAGACCATGAACTAATATCTGATTCGTTCTTAAGAATGATGTCTCTGGATTTGGGTGGAAGCATTCCATTTCTCGACAAGCTGCCTCGGTGGATTAATGGCACAGTATCCAAGTTATAATCCCAAGTTTGCGGGTTCGATTCCGACTAAGGAAGTCAACTTTTTGGAGGACAGTCCTTGACACTCCCATGACATTGGAATATTACATATCCCTTGTGGCACACTCAATGTCACCGTAAAAAATTGAACTCTGCCATAGCATCCGTCCAAGCAGAATTGTGCGCTCTCGTTGCTAGATAATGTAGCAACACAATCAAAATGTCGAAAATGGTAGACAGGTCACCTGGACAGCACCCCTTCAAAAGGTCTACAACTTGTTAAGTGCAAATATCAGAAATAGCATTCTGGATAGACAGTATATCAGAAATGGCTTGTCCTATAAGGAAAGGGATTGAACAAAAAATATTCAAAATATGTCACTTGCTCTCATCCTCTGATATATGCATTTTAAACAGAATAATATTTGAGGAAATATGTGAAGGAAAGGAGACCCATCCAAACATTTCCCCTATATTAAAGAATGTCGCATTTTTTTCAACTCAAATCCCAGCTATCATGCCAGTACCTCCAGTGGATTTTAGGAGATATCTTCACAGACAAACAAAATAGAACCGCAGATGGAAATTATAGTTATATACCATCTCCGAGATAAAAGAGAAGTATTATTGGATAATTTCAAATATCAAATATACAAAGCAAAAAAAAGCAAATTCACCTCAATAGAGGCCCTTGGAGGAGTGGAAGGTAACGGTTTCCACTATTGTTAACCTCGGCACGTATTGTGGTAGAGTGGTTAGTTCTTCGCCCGGCCGCCTTTGCCCCCAGGAATTAACTTGGTACTCGTTTTTGGTGTAAGCTGAGTGAACCTCAGGGCCATTTGCACCTCCGGAAGTGGAAATCTCGTTTCTTAAATTTTACAACTTCCTGACGGGGTTTCGAACGAACGTCCTTCCGGGCGAACCGAGCACGCCTTTACTGCCTCGGCCAGGCAGTCCCTATCAAATATATAGACAAAAAATAATAATTTGGTAATAATGAGGATATAATTTCAAGAAAACTACGGTATAGTAAATAGAGCGAATAGCTGTTCAACAGTCAGCGCGTTCATATCCCATGACTGCAGGCAATAATGAGCAGAAGCAGTTGAAATAGCTTTACACAGAATTTGTCAGGGCTCGGGAACAGCGAAAAGCAAAGTTGTTCGTACATAAACGCGAAGTGAACAGCGCTGAAAGGAAAATGGATTTCCAACTCCACTAATTGCATGGCGAGGTCAGTTAGGGGGCTGTAACTTCACTGTTTCTGACGGAGAGAGAGCTAGATGAGCACAAAGCAATCAGTACGGAGCAGACTTGGCCGCTTGTTGAAGTGACAGCACTCTACAGAAAAGTACACAAACTAGGTGTCCTCTTCGGACAAACACTTCTGGAAAGGGAAGGCCCTCAAGTGCTTTAAAGATTCTAGTCCTTCATGTCACCATTAGAGTGTACTATCGTCGTCATTCTCTAGCAGACTAGGCACGTGAATAATCACTGCCATCTAAACTGGAAATTAATGCGCGAGTCTCCGCCATTAGTTCGCCAACACAAAAAAAAAAAAAATCGAAGATGAATCACACTGTAGTCCTTGTTTCCGAGAGGGAACACAGTTTGTGGACATATCTGCCAATTATGATGTACTACATCTGATTTCTCTCCCCTTCATCACTATTATTATTATCATTATTATTATTACTAAACGAACTGAAACATAATCCTAGAAAATGCAATCTAAATTCAACAACAAGGCTGGAAAAATGGCTCAAATAATTTATTAAAGGAAATACGTAAGGATGAAAGTAATATTTGGTGACTTAAATTGAAACATGTATAATACCGTAATGTTATGGTTTTTAAGTCCCGCTAACTAATTTTACTGTTTTCGGAGACGCCAAGGTGCCGGAATTTTGTCGTGCAGGAGGTCCTTTACGTGCTTGTAAATCTACCGACACGAGGCTGAAGTATTTGACCACCACCGGACTGAGCCACGATCGAACCTGCCAACTTGTGCTCAGCTCAGAAAGCCAGCGCCTTAACCGTCTGAGCCACTCAGCACGGCTGAAACATTTAAATCTGAGATATGTTAAAACTAATCATATAAGTGAAAAACGATTACGTATACATTTTAGCATTATATCTGAATCTATTAGTGTGAATATCTACGAATTTGTGATAATTAATGTTATTGGTTTTACGTCCCACTAACTACTTTCAAAGTTTACGGAGACGCCGAGGTGCCGGAATTCTGTCCTACACGAGTTCTATAACGCACCGGTAAATCTACCGACACGAGGCCGGCGTATTCGAGTACCTTCAAATACAACCGGACTGAGCCAGGATCGAACCTGCCAACTTGAACTCAGACGGCCAACGCTCTACCGCCTGAGCTACGCAGCCCAACAGGAATTTTTGATCAAATATATTATAATTACTCTCACCTACTGGCAAGCACATAGGCGCAAAGCAGATGTAAATTATAGCGAATGTAAATATGATATATCTGAGATTGTGATCATAATTCAAGATGGCTAGATTGAATTATTATTATTATTATTATTATTATTATTATTATTATTATTATTATTATTATTATTATTATTATTATCCCAGATCCATCTACGGTGAGATACGGCGTTTACACTGCACTCTATCCTCTGGTATGTGCTAGAACAACTTCATTACTTTCATCAAATCGGTCTTTCACCATTCCAGGCACAGTCAGTCCCTGCGATGAATGGTGTGAAGGTGATGCTCACATACGGTCAACTGGTGAGTACATTTCGGTGAAGTTGGCAGAATGATATGTGATATCAACTTCTGGCTCGGTTGGGGGCGGGGGAAAGGTGCAGAAATCTACTTCACTCCCCATTTCCTCGGAATGTGTCTCAAATTATTCGTGAGCTTTCTATGATAGCTGACGGTGCAGCCGTTAGAGATCCAACCAGTTCTCGGACTGAAGATTCAACATACTAAAACTATGAAGAAGAAGAAGAGGAAGAATCAGAAGAAGATGATTAATTTCACTTATGGAAACAGCTCATGGAGAGCTAACATTCAAAAACTTGTCAACTAATGATCTCAGTCTGCAGCTATGAATCCGCATGATCCGCTGTTATATATTTCCTATTTTCCTACAGGGAATTGAAAACTGGACCCTGGATCGAAGAAGTGAAAAACGTATAGATGTCTTTGAAATGTATTTGTACCGCCGTCTCTTGCGCATACCTTGGTTTCTGAAAATTTCAAATGTCGAGGTCCATCATCGGATGAAAAACTGTTACATGTTATAAAACTGAATACTTACGGCATGTTATGAGGGGCGAGCGGCAAGAATATTACAGCTAATTACTGAAAGAAAGATAGAGAGGAAAGGGTCCGTTGGCAGATGGAGAAATTCATGGCTAAAGGACATTCGAAGATGGCAGAGATGTATATCAGAAGCTTTTCACGTTTCATTGTCAAGATCAGAGCTGGCTACGTGAATCACCAACCTCTGTATGGAATTGGCGTCTTAAGAAAAATAAGGTAAATTACGAAGAACGATTGAGTAGTTAACAATTCTATTTTACAAATATATGAAAATTCATGTAAACGTGCGCGTATTAGCAAATGCGAGTTAATGCGAATTTCAAACCAGACTCACCTAGTTTTGAATTCGGACCATTCAACGTCGGTTTTACAAACCGTCGTCTAGTACACACAGCTCCGAAATAATAAAGCCTGTAACTGCAGTAAATATCAATAAGGCACCGCTCAATTCAAAAGTTACTATAAAAAATAAAAAAGCACAGTTCAATAATTCACTGTGTCGGACGATGTAATGATGTATTACATTTTGGATGGAAAGCTGCAGTGAACGCACTCGTTTTACAGGTACACAACATCAAAAGCCGAACAGCAAAGAGAATTTATTAGGAATCAATATACAGTGCCACATAGGAGATGAGCGGGCAATCCATTAGTTCATACCATGCGAGCTAATAAATTGTGCCGGATCTTCAGCTAATAAATCTACACTGAGCTATAATTTAGTTGCTTCGAACACGATGATGAAGGGGTTGTGTACGGCCTGCCCTGGACCGGCGAACTCCACAATAAGTGAACAAAATTAACTTCCTTTTTAGAATGGGAGCTCTCAATTGACTGAGAGAACGAACCACAGTGCTAACTGTTCAAAGAGAATACAATTCCACACTCCTCCCAGGAAAGAGGCTAAATCAATGGAGGATATTTGAAAGGGATACAACGTATTATATGGATTTACAGAGGCTGCGTTGTGGCATGTATCTATCCAGTGAACATTAAAACGCACATATAATTTTTATTCGGAGGTGTACAAGATGTAAAGCTAAAATTATACAATAAGCTGTATGTCTTTCTTCTGACCACAGGCTGATTGGATCCTCAAACAGCAGGACAACCAAAGACAATATGGTCATATGGAAGGAAAACAAACAAAACAAAACCAATGGCGCCACCAAGCTGTGGCGTACAAGGCACGATGAGGAGGGGGTAGTTTGCCATTGCTTTCCTCATTGGGCCAGGAAGTACTATTGCAATACGACTGACCCCATGAACAACTTTCATTAACACCAGGATACAGTAGTGTTCTGAATGTCATTACTCAGCAACACATACCTCAGCAGCTTCCATACTGTCACAGCCTCAAGTGCGGCAGAGACATCAGTGGAAGTTACGTCATTTTATTCTGGCCTGTGCTAAGAGACAAAGGCAAAAATGTTGCACCCATTAGGAAAAAATCAACAAACAGTTATTATTATTATTATTATTATTATTATTATTATTATTATTATTATGTCCGACTCGTTGGATGAATGGTCAGCGTACTGGCCTTCGGTTCAGAGGGTCCCGGGTTCGATCCCCGGCCGGGTCGGTGAATTTAACCTTTATTGCCTAATTCCAATGGCTCGAGTGCTCGGTTTTTGTGCTGTCTGCAACTCATACATCACACATAACACTATCCTCCACTCCAATATCACCCAGCAACTTACACATGGCAGATGCCACCCACCCTCATCGGAGGGTCTGTCTTACAGGGGCTGCACTCGGCTAGAATTAGTCACACGAAATTAATTATTAAATTATTATTATTATTATTATTATTACTGGTATTATTTTACCATTTGTTTTACGTCGCACCGACACAGATAGGCCATATGTCGACGATAGGACAGGAAAGGCCTAAGAGTGGGAAGGAATAGGCCGTGGCCTTAATTAAGATACAGCCCCAGCATTTGCCTGATGTGAAAATGGGAAACCATAGAAAACCATCTCCAGGGCTGCCGTCAGGGGGGTTCGAACCCACTATCTCCCAGATGCAAGGCAGATATTAAGTTTACTTCATAATATATAAAAATCTGAGGAATTTTCCTTCTAACTTCCACAGGCTCTACTACTACTACTACTACTACTACTACTACTACTACTACTACTACTTCGAGCAAGTAGCCATGCGGTTTGAGTCACGTAGCTATCAGCTTGCGTTCGGGAGAAATTGGGCTCGAATCCCACGTCGGAGGGGAGGGAGTAAGGTTAGTGTTGAAGGCCGCTCCAGTACCGAAAAGGAGGGGAAGGAAGCCGACGGATAATGCTGAAGGCACACGGTGTGTATTGCTACAAATCCACCACTGTGCCCATTTCATTCAAAACAATCTTGTAGTGGGCTGCATTAAGCGAGGGGTTTGGGGGACGCCATGTTTTGTTTATAGCGGGACACCATTTCTGTGCATGCGTGTACAATATTGTGTTCGATGGTTTCATTTAAAATTTAACTCATCTGTGACTTCGCTCTAAGTGCGTAATTTAATTTTGATCATTGTTTAATTAAACACAGTCAGTTTTCTGCTGAATGCAGCGAAATTTATGACATTCAAATGGAAGTTTTAGAGTTTCAGTGCCAAAAGTACCAAATCCGTAATTTATTCTTGAATATTTCTTAAACTACGTAGTAGTTTGAGCGCGTAGGAATGCAATATAACGGTGGGAGGAGGGGAATATGGTGTCCCTTGTCTGCGTCTCGATGAAAGGGTGACTGAACCTGGACCTTCTATTCTGTATAGAATAGTTATAGTATCTTCGATTCTATCTTCGTTCTGTTACAGAGATAGAAATCATCGAAACAACCAAAAGAGAGCCTTGTGCACTTTACAAAGGATACCGTTATCTAATTGATATGATTAACACGGAAAACGGGCGGGTGGCTATTAAGAACCCAATTATTTTCGATGAAGTGCCACAAAATCGGTCAACAAAGATCAAAGCAGAGTTCGGTAAGAGACTTCCTTTTCGTGCTGTAGCCTCTTTTGGTCATGTTAGGGTCGTAACTACCAGTATTTTGTTACTGTTGCCTCATTTTAGGGGCGTAACTTTCTGGTGCAATAATTGTACTTGCGTGTGTATCTATACCTAACTGAGGCGAGGTATGGGAAGGATTTCATGGAAACATGTTTTCATTCGCGATCCTCCGTGCGCTCAAATGCTGAGACTTTTTCGTGCACTCGAGTGTTGTTTCGTTCGATTGCTTCACAACCATATCTGCAGCCCATCAGGAAGGGCAGCAGTCATCTTGGTAGGCGAAGGCTCTTATTTGGCTGTACTTGCTATGAGTTTTCTTTAGTTCTAATAACGTTTCAAATAGGCCTATTATAATAACAATAATGTGTGTGTGTGTGTGTGTGTGTGTGTGTGTGTGTGTGTGTGTGTGTGTGTGTCGGACACTTTTAATGGAACATTTATTTACCATTGTATATGCAAAAAATGACGTAATATTTAAATATCCTTATGCGTTTTCAGAATCCCCGAAGCTCAGTCTTGAATGTTCTGCGCTTAACCAACACAATAATACGTCTCAACGAAACTCCTTGACACAGTATCCTAATAAGCAGAATAAGATGAAAAAGAATCTGAAATGCACTTTTGAACTGACAAGACAAGTAAAATGCAACGAGATTTTGTTTTTATACGAGGCAACGAAAGAAAATATAATAAATATTTTGAAGGAAACAGTATGACACCGGAGATTTGTTTGTGTGTCAGACAGTGACTACACACAGCTCTTGTATTTAATGAGAAACTAAACTCATGATATGTTCCCTTACAAAGCAGTGAACTCGTAACCAGGTTTGGGCGTGGCAAAGGAAATTGCTCTCCCTTGGGTGACTTGTTTCTAATGAAGGACTATAATCTTGAATGAAATTCTGTGTGTAATTTCCTCTCGATCAACCATACGTTCTTCCTGCGAGATTGAGAATAATCGAGGAGGTTTAGACAAAACGGTATTTGCTTCGACTACAACCGTGATGAATATGACAGTTAAGTAGTACATTGCATTAGTTCATATTTCATCGGACAAGTGCAACTAAATTTATAATTACAACATCGCATGACTAATGTGGAAATACAGCCAATACAAATTAAATGGCAAAATATAGGAGAAAAAATGTAAGTAAAACTGCACGGTTTTCTTCCCCAAATGCCGTCAGCAGTTCACGGTATTTTACAAGAAGAAGGATGTGATAATATGACGAATGCAAGAGCTGGATAATTTTATTAGGAGCACAATGCTCTAAAATGACCGAAATTACTTTTATATTCCCCATAATAATCTCACGTTCATGAATGTGAAAGAAAGTAGAAAATGTTTTTCATGAGCTTTGTGTATTTAATATGGACTGGAAACCTTGCCGATTGTGCCAGAAATTACCGAAAGCTACCGAGTGAGCATATTCCGGATTTAGTCCCTAATAGTGTTGGCTACTGAATGCATGATTCGAAGCAGTGTATCGATTCATTCAAGTGTCCGAGTGAATCGATTCACAGGAACAGCGAGCTCACGGCACACGATTCAGCTTACTCCCAGCGGACAGTGCTGAATGGCACACTCACTGAACGTTGACGGGGAGCCGAGCTTCCGCTGCAGCGAGACAGTGAATCATGGCTCATCGACAGAATCGTGAACGAGCGCGGCTCAGTGGGACACAAGATAACACACGGCTCCTTATCGGCTCACTGGACACTGGCGGGTGGCGGAGAGCCGAGCTTCCGCTGCAGCGAGATATACAGTGAGCCATGGCACACCGAATGAATCGTGAACGAGCACGGCTCAGTGAGACACAAGATACACACGGCTCGTTATCGGCACACTAGACAGTGGACACTGGCGGAGAGCCGGGCTTCCTCTGAAGCAATACATACATAGCCACAGTACACTGAAAGAATCGTACGCTAAAATGGACTCCCGAGCTCAGCTCATTTGAAAATAATACCCACTCGCATTCACTGCCCTCTTCTTACAGGGAGGTTTAAATAATAGATGGATTTATTTTCAGTGTTAAAAAGGTAGTCAAAACATAAGTCTAAAGTAGCTAGTAAGTAGGTAGGGTATTAGGTTATACTACTTATTAGTTTAATGAAAGTTTTATAACTTAGTTGACATTTGACAATTAATTAAACTCGACTCTAGCCTGCCCTATGACTATGAGTCATGCTCAGTATTGTCTCAGTTCGTATGTCACATCGTTGCACAAGACTTCAATAATATGTGGACAGTACGTGAGCCGACTGACGCAATAACTTAACCAACAGTATGTTGAATCGGAAAACCAGTGGGCTACTGTACATCTCGGGTAGCCTATACAAAATATGACGATTTAAAAAAATCCTCTGCTGATAGAAAAATACAGTACATATTTTCAAAAATGACTTAGCGAGTTGGACGTGCGATTAGTATCGCGTAGCTATGCGCTTGCATTCGGGGGATGATGGGTTCGAATCTCACCGTCGGCAGCCGTTAAGATGGTTTTCCGTAGTTTTCCCATTTTTACACCAGGAAATCCTGGGACTGTACCTTAATTAAGGCCATGGCTTTTACCTTACTAATCCAGGACCTTTCCCACCCTGCGTCGCCGGAAACCTTCGATGTATTAGAGTGACTAGCATTTTTTTTCTAAGAAAGGAGTTCATAGTATGAAGACCAGATGGCAGCAGCGAACAATGAATGCTGTTGCTGCTGTCTTACCAGCACATACTACACAGATGCAGTAGGAGCGGTGACTCTAAAGTGCCATGAATCGGATCACTGTATTGATTCAGTAACGTGAACGGAATCAAATGAATCGATTCAGTAAAATGAATCGAATGTCCCATTACTAGTCCCTAACAGAATCCTTAACTAGTCCAATCTCTCTTTGTTTCCTTTTAGAGGGAAGTGACCAAGTATGTCATTTTCTTCACAATCTGCTTTACGTCACAGATAGGTCTTTTGAGACGATGGGAAAGGAAAGGGCTAGGAGTGGGAAGGAAGCGACTGTGGCCATAATTAACGTACATTTTCCTGGTGTGAAAATGGAACCCATGGAAAACTATCTTCAGAACTGTCGATAGTGGGGTTCGAACCCACTATCCCAAATGCAATCTGACAGCTACGCGACCCAAACCGCGCAGCCACTTGCTCGGTACGAATTTATTTTAATTAATTTAATAATTTAATTTTTATTTATTTATTTATTTATTTATTTATTTATTTATTTATTTATTTATTTATTTATTTATTTTGGCGACTAAGTCAAATATAAGAAATAAATAGTGGACAGATTTGTGAATTCCAAGGCTTATCAGCAGAGTATCCTCCGACTTACTCCATAAAAATATTCAAGGAAAAGCCTCTAGATACGAAGTAATCTCACAGACAGTAAACATGGTCCGTCGGAGGGCAATAAAGAGCCAGTCAGTGTTGGTCGAGTGAAAACAAAGAAGATGATGACAGCTTCTGCCAACTTTTAGACATATTAAAAACAGCTTCCCGTGAAGCTACCAAAACAAATATATCAGAATTTTAAAAGTATACCAGTCAGATGAGAGAATACCTATAAGAAAGATCAACATTCTTATTTTTAGCTATTGAACACATATAAATTATGTCCGGGTAGCATCAGAGGTGCTTCCGGCGGTGCAACAGGAAGATAATAAATTTACTGAAAAACAAAACAAAAAAAACAGCGAGCAAGGTAATCTCAGAAAGGCAAATTGGAAACTACATCAATTTTATGTTCCTTTGGTAACCATGACCAACTGACATTCCATAACAACCAACATTGGCGAATGCTGGGTAGGTTTCAAAACGCGAGATTATAGATGCCTCCACCCCATTCCTGGCAAACACTGTTACACACACGACCCATTAACCAAGACGATTGCAGTCCAATCGTCTAGCCCAGGGCCTCTCAGGGTGCATGCGCGTGGTGCATGCACTGTGCACGGTGCAAAAGACGACTTGGCTTGGTTGACCAGAGTGCAGACCCCCACTCCTCGATTTGGAGCAATAGCGCTAACTCTCTCTTTCCTCACGCCTCTCTCGCTCGCTCCGCCTGTCTCCCTCTCCCCCACTTGCGCCGTAGCGCTCCAAATCCGGGCTGAGTTGAGCCGAGTATAGCCGAGTAGAGCCGAGCATAGCCGAGTAGCCCAGAGACGAAGCGTTGATCCGAGCCATACCGAGCGGCACCGAGCGACACCGATGCACAGTGCACGGAGCTCTTGCGCCTCGCTCCGCACGCGTGAGATTTAGGGCGTTTGAGAGGCCCTGGTCTAGCCGATGCAGATGTCAAGAGGGTCGCATTGTATACGTGACGAATTTATGAACCTGTAGCTTAGCTTCTATGCCTAGGTTCTCTACCTCTCATATCAGACAGCTCCACGTTGACGTCAAGACGCATAATATAGTCCATTCCAACCCTCAGTCCAGGACTGAAACCCTAGGATGACATGGGGATCGAACATAGGTTGGCCAAGTAAGGCACTGTGCAGTGGTGATGAGAGCATATCGACGTACGAATCTTGGAAGACGAAATACCCACCAAACCGCATATTGCAGTCATATTTGTTGGGTTGAGTGGCTCAGACGGTAGGACGCTGGCTTTCTGAGCGCAAGTTAGAGGGTTCGATACCATCTCAGTTCAGTGGTAACTGAAGATGCTCAAATACGCCAGCCTTTAGTCGGTACATTTATTTCTACGTCAAAATAGTCTGCGGGAGAAAATTCCGGCACCTCAGCGTCTCCGAAAATCGTAGAAGCCGATAATGGGACGCCATTCCCCCTTCAAAGTACGCACGCGGAAGAACAAATTTTCCGGCTTTTCAGCATCTCCAAAAACCGTAAAAGTAGTTGGTGGGATATAAAAATATACTGATCTTATATCTTAATACTTGGGGGGGGGGGAATATATAGCACTTTCAAATCCGACTGTTTATACAACTACCTTTCATGCAATCATTACATAGAAAATCAATATAAATCTCTTTATGGGTGACATATTTGCAAATATTGTCACAAGTCTGGAACAGGATCACTACTGTCTGCTGTTATTCGGTATAGAAAACAAACACTATAGGGACAAGTGAGAAAGATGTACTTACGTTGCCAATCGCAGTACGAGGAATACATTGCCAATATATCCAGTACTGGTAATCAGATCTAAGGGCATAATAGAATATTTGCAGCCCAACTTCTAAACATCCTGTAAACGTAATCTGGAGATTCTCATCCCTGATATCGTTTAGAACACAGGTTATATTCTCGATAATCGTTTCAATTTTTAAAGGAGAGATTTTCATCGCGTATTACATAACATTTTGTAAATTAGCAGAAAATAGATTTGAGCGCTTACAGAAAATTACGAAGTTGGCAACAGGATTCACAGAGTTCTGCAATAAATATTTGAACAAGTGAGAAAGATGGACTTACGTTGCCAATCGCATTACAAGCAAGCGTGTGGATGTAAAAAAAATTTCAACTATGAGTAATTACGGATAGACGTGCGAATTATGAAATGACAGTAAAACGACATGAGCAATAGCACTTGGAACTTAAAGGACTCCAACTACCAGCTTTGGGTAATAAGAAATTACCCCGTAAGCTAATGACAAAATAATGTGAACTCTTGAGTTAAGAAATTATATGTTCGAAGTTTATACTCGATATGGTTGTATGGTACAAAAGTTAAAATGTTGCTACTGTTAGTAAAGTACTAATAAATAATTTAGTAACAATAATTTAATAACATTTACATGTTCTCTAACGTGCCGGTTCATCTACTGACGTATTTCAAATACCACTCGACTGAGCCAAAATCGAACTTACCAACTTGGGCTCAGAAAACCAGCGTTTCTACCATCTGAACCACTTTGTATTCAGTCTTGGTTTAGGTGGTGTGAGCCCTAACTTAAATAAATAAATAAATAAATAAATAAATAAATCTTCTCTGGTAGTTGCAAATCTTGTTGGTAAATTTTTGAGGTATTGTCGAGAAACTAACTTCTGTTCTTTCAGGTGATCCGAACACGTCTTTGCCGCCCCGGTTAGGCAACCCCTTTACTAATTTCTGAATTTTATCATCATCATCATCAACATTTTCGTCGTCGTCGCCGCCATTCGAAAGCCATTTCTCCAATGAGTACGACATAGCTGCTTTCATAAAATAGGCTATCCTCATTCCTTAAAATGCACCAGGCTTTGGAGAAAATAACAACGGTTAGTAAAACTAAACCCCAGGGCAATAAAGCGTGCAGGTTACGATTTGCGTGTGGTAAACGCGACGAATCCTCTCAGCCGTTATTCTTGGCTTTCTGGACCGGGTCCGCTACCTCACTGTCGATAGCTCCTCCACTGTTCTCACGCAGGCTTAGTGGTTAAACCAGACCTCAGATACGCGTAAAGAAGTCCCTGATCTGGATAACAACCAAACCCGGAACCTCCGTGTAAGAAGAAGGTGCGCTACACCTTGACCGCGGAGCTGGCAAGTGCTAGTGAGATGTCTTATCACGGTTTCCACTGAGACAATATAACTTTTTTCCGATTTCTTACTGATACTAAAGAAGATGGCGGCTCAGAGATACCCGTTAACGCGTTGAACAATTACGGTGATTCTGTCTATAACTCTACCTCGTCGACTGAGAAATCGCGTGCAGGCCTTCGGACCGAGATGGCTTGGGTTTGATTCCCAAACAGACTGCGGCATTTGAACAGCAAGAGGTTAATTTCAATGATTCAGCGACAGGGTATTTGTAGTCTTCTACTCTTCTTTACAAGTTACGCCCAACATACAAAATGTTACTCCACTTCAATTACACACAAATGATGACGCTACGTTCTACGGAGACCTTCCTAAGAATAGCCACAATAGTCTTACGAAATTATTATTATTATTATTATTATTATTATTATTATTATTATTATTATTATTATTATTTGCATATAAAGAGGACGAGTTGAAGAGGAAGTTCCTGAAGACTCTCCTCCCCTCGGATCGTTGTCAGCGGAAGTCTTTCATAACACTATAAGACTGAGTGAGAAGGTACGAATCTAAAATTTAAATCAAATGACGTTATTTGCTAAAATAATAACTTAGCATGTAAATAATCGAATACCCTGGAAATTACCGTATGTCTATAGACAAAACTATGCAGAGAATAACCTTCCTCTGTGTCAGAATTTTTCAAAGGCACTATAAAGGTGTACGCTGGGATCACTAGAAAGAGAACATGTTCCTAGAAAGAAGTTGTTTATAACAGACACATTATATTATGGAAATTAAGAACAATAAACATCTCCGAATTATGCGCAAGACTGCATGTATATTTTCTTCTTGTAAAAGGATAAGGCGAGACAAAGCAGAGAATGTTTACGAGTTAAGCCTCGGGGACATTACGCCAAGCTGCGGCAAAGACAAAGCCCCTCAATTTATTGCGCAGCATAGCCCGACCTTGTTCTGGTGGACAAACCTCCCATTTTAATTACCGAAAATTAACTGCTATACCATTACGCCAATTACAAAATTGCCCAGGAACAGTTTAGAAGTTATACAGGTTGGCGCACCAATAATTTTCACCCCAAATATCTTCCGATTGGTTGATGTTAGCGACATGCAGTTTTCACCTGGGTGAATAACAATAAGGGATTTACTATTTCTGTGTCTCTAAGCACAATATTAGGATACACCTCCTTTGCCGCTAGAATAATAAGTCAAATACTTGAAATAACTACAGAATTACCATACAGGTAATATTCAAAATTACACAAAACGAGATTATTCAGAATCTGATAATTTAAAAATGAAAATAAACTCGCTAATCATAAAGTTTTCATCCTTAGCCGTCAGCCAAATAATGTAGGCACACCTAAGGTCCCCGAACTTCCCAAGGGATGTATAACTCCTCTTGAGAGGTTATGGTTAGCAAAGGAAGGGGAACCGACAAACTTTGAGCAAGTAGCTGTGTGTCAAGAAAAGAAAAAGATTCCTGTTGAAAAGGGTTGAAAATGATATATATTAAATATACGTTTTTTGCCTATAAGACCTCGCAATTCTTGTGTTGTTTTAAGAATAAACACCGAAAATTTCAGCATACAACTTCAATATGTAATTATTCAAAGCATACAAAAATATTACTGCAAGAATTAACAGGAACAGTATTAGCCAAAATCTGCCGCTCCCTAATGCCGTTGCCCTTAGGCAAGTGTCTAATGGATATGTATTACAAATTCACCTTTGGGCACATGAAAGAAGGTGGAGTAGGTGGCCCATGATTTAGTTACTAGGCCCTACTAAAGCAGCTATACCAAGCATTTTTTTAAATTGGAACTATATCATTTTCTGTCTAATATACGGGGTGTATCTAAACATTTGTAACAAAAGTGGGAAGGTGATTCCTAGGGTTAAATTAAGAAAAAATGTCCCTATAAAGACATGTCCTACAATGCGTTGTTACTGAGTTAGATGCGACGGAATCACAAGACGTGCATTGGCCACATCACAGAAGGTGCTCAAAATGTCCGTCCTGAGTAGCCTCAAACACCCCTACATGCGTCGTCGATACCCTGTTCCACGTCGCTGATGTCGTTAACCTGAGTAGCGTATAGCATACGTTTCGTTGTCCACCCAGATAAAATTCCAGCTGAATTAAGTTCAGGAGACCGGGCAGGCCAAAGCATTAACCTCGACGTCCGATCCACCAACGTGGCAAGGTGTTGCCCAAAATCCGGCTTACATGTCACCTGAAGTGCGCTAGATCCCCAATATGAATCACATGGCACGGCGAACTGCTAGGATCACATCTTAGGGTAATGTTTACGATGCTATCTCTTCCAAATACAACATCGTTGGTGAACAAAGCAGACAACGGACCACGTGTAACGCCTGCATATTAATACCAACGCATTTTTTCTTGTTTTGATCCCAGGAATCACTCCGCGACCTTTGTTAGAAATGTTTAGATACAACCTACACTATATACTCCATAATAGGCCGCTGTATCAATTCAGGGATGCAATTATTTCCACAGTCTGGCATGTGGTACAGGCGAAAAGGAGTATTGAAATGTGTATGTTTTCAAATGTGGGCTGTTCTATTCCACCCCCCATTAGTATTAGGTTTACGACACCAAGGAGTCTTCCATATTTCTAACTTTCTTTTTCAGCCATCAGCAAAGAATATTACAACCGGGCGAGTTGGCCGTGCGCGTAGAGGCGCGCGGCTGTGAGCTTGCATCCGGGAGATAGTAGGTTCGAATCCCACTATCGGCAGCCCTGAAAATGGTTTTCCGTGGTTTCCCATTTTCACACCAGGCAAATGCTGGGGCTGTACCTTAATTAAGGCCACGGCCGCTTCCTTCCAACTCCTAGGCCTTTCCTATCCCATCGTCGCCATAAGACCTATCTGTGTCGGCGCGACGTAAAGCCCCTAGCAAAAAAAAAAAAGAATATTACAATATTTTGAAGAGGAATACTAAATATAGCGGCTGGACAGAATATTATATTATTTTATGTACAATGTGTACAAGATATTAACGAGCATTGACACCCCACATACAATTTCGTAACATCCCATCTATCGAACTTCGGCGTTGAAATGTTCACTATGACTTATCAGGCCAAGGAACTGAATTCTTTGTTGTGTGAAACTAATAATGTATCTCCCTGTGCTTTTCCTTTTGGAATGTTTATACAACACTAGCCAATAAAACTGCGCCCTTGTCGTCCATTGGTCGTTGAGGTCTTAAGACATTGCGACTCGACATGGAATTTAAAAGCTCACTGTCTGGTAATGAAAAATTCCACGGCTAAAAAATTGGCTAGTTGTACAGAGAGGAGTGGATCATAATTAACTTCCCGGACTGTATATCTTAACTCTGGACTGAATTCCAGATCTCTCCTCAAGTTCAAAGAAGATACGAATCATCCCAAACACTGTAAGGGATGGAATTTAAATCTATTACTTGTTTCAGTCCTCAGGATATTCTTCAAGGAAAGACAGTGGGTTAATTTCTGTCACGTAACCTTCACTCTAACCATTGCAACCTGTTTGCAATTTTTCAGCATAAAAAATAATGCAATTTCTTCACCCAGCAAATTAATTTGTCGTACGATGTACTTGGAAATAAATAGAATCTAATAATATCATAATGAGAGAGGAATATTCTTGCCTTTTGAGGTCCAACGTCATGCTCAATATGGCACAAATATTTTGGAATATTTCTTAATATTTCCTTCGCTGTTCTACTTCTTAAATCTATCATATGAAGGTGTAAATTAATGGGTTCTTAGCCTCATCTCAGATGTAACAGCAGAGTTGTATTAACTGTAATGAAAATGTATATGAGTAGATCAGCGTTCACGCCGTGGCTTCTTGTTAACACATGGTAGCACGAGATGATAAAATACTGAGATAATTCTGGTGACGAAATTACTTATATTCCATTAAAGAGTATATCACCAAATGCAGCCAAATGCAATCAGACCTGCAGGGCATTCAAATGACAATTATATTGGACTAGTGGACACGTGCGGTGCTCCACAGCATTCCTTATAAATAGGTCAGATAAATCATCTTGATATGCCTGTAGTAGTCATATTGTATTTCCTGCCCATTTCAATAATTTTATGGACATTTAATACCGATTATATTGTTTATGGATTTTCCAAAAATAAAAAATGTGTTTATTTTTAAAGAAGATTGCAAATACCAATTTTAACGTCTGTAACATCTTCAGTTGTACGATCCCGCCCGTATGTGTGCCTTACCCTACAGTTCTCTTTCCCAAACAGTAAGTCATAATATGTTTACCATACCGATTGGGAACGAACTTTGACTTAAACAGCATTCAGAGTGTCACAGTTCATCTCAGCTACCCCCAAAGATTATGAATTCGTACTAATATTGTCATTTTCGGATTTTTAAGTTTCACGCCCTTCCTTTAGGGGTGCTAGGGGTTTCTTGCCCCTACAGTAATTTTTCCAGATAAAAGCAGAAATAAGTTTTAAGGAACACATAATCTTCACATACTGTTGGGTAGGCAACCCGCTGAACGGACTTGTCTTGCAATTTGCTTATCTTCCCCTATTTTATTTTTCACCCCCTAGTGCCGAACTACCAATTACATTTCGTTCAAACCACTTCATAATCCCTCTCAGATGTAATAAGAACAAACTGTGAAAATTTCAGCGAAATAGGTCCAGTAGTTTTTGAGTATTACCTTCAAACATATCAACATCCAATTTTATATATATAGATTGCGAAGGGTTTAAACTTAACTAATACTGAATAGTTGAGATAGGCATGTGTTCGAGCTATCCTTTCCACTTTAGCAATTTCTCCTGTAAATAACAGAACTTCCACTAGAACGACCAGAAAGAGCTCTACATATGAACTCAAATTACTGGAGAGAAGAGACCTCCCATAAAACGTAGCGAAGTTTCACCATAAATAACCTAACCAACTCATTTCCTTTAAACGATTCTCTTCCCTCTTTAAAGAATCTTGAGCTGATAATATATATAAGGGCTTTACTCCGTCAAGATGTCTGCGGTCGGTATTACAGCCCATCAGCATCGTAGACTCGCTCCACGATTTTCTATTATGCATAGGAAATACGTGGTAATAGTGCAGCTGGCAACGAGTCTACTAATATAGGCGTTCAGTTTGAAGAGATAAGGGCTAATTATCTGCACGTGGACACAATCCTTTCGCGAATAATAATAATAATAATCATAATCATCATCATCATCATCATCATCATCATCATCATCATCATCATCATCATCATCATCATAGACTCAACTTAACTAGTGTAAGGTGTTTCAGATACGGAATCATACAACGCCATGCACACATATTTCAGTATCAATAGTCACCGCTGTAATCTACGGGCGATAACAGTACTTACCAGTCCAGCAGACCAGAGTTCGACTATCAGTTCTGGGAAGGGAAACATTACAAATCTGAGAAGTGGGCAAAATTCGTATGTCAGTTACTTTAGAATTATTACTCCATGAACGTTGCACTCAACTCCAAACAGAATGTAAGAAGACACATAACGTGCAAATCATTCCGGAAAATGTCTCATGAAACTAATAAAAATGTTATTTGCTTTACGTCCGGCAAACTATTCTTTTACAGTTTTCGAAGACGCCGAGGTGTCAGAATTTAGTCCCACATGAGTTCTTTTACGTGCCAGTAAATCTACCGACACGAGACTGACGTATTTGAACACCTTCAAATACCACCGGACTGAGCCAGGATCGAACCTGCCAAGTTGGGGTCAGAAGGCCAGCGCCTCAACCGTCTGAGCCACTTAGCCCGGCTGTCATGAAATTCTGGACGCTGCTGACTTGGTCAGTGTCGCGAGCACGCTGTCATTTGTCCAAGGACCGACCGCACTCAGTACTGATTAATTTGCGAGGATTCACGTTGGTCTTTTTTGCCGAACCATCAAATTTCCCACTGCACAATAATAATACATTGGTTTTACGTGAGACACTTTAGACTTTTAGAGGTAACAGATATAACAGCAAAGTTGTATTAACTGAGCTGAAAATATACATCAGTAGATCATCTCTCACCCAATGTGCCATATGTAAACTTAAATAGCTTCTTCTGAACACGAAGGAGCACGAGATGATGAAATATTGAGATGATTCTGGGGACAATATTACATATATTTCATTGAAGAGTATACTTTTATATCAGCGAGATTTTGTCCCACGCAGATTATTTTACGCGCCAGTAAATCTGGCGACAAGAGACGTGCATATTTGAGCATCTTCAACTGCCACCATAATGCGCCAGATTCGAACCCACCAACTTGGACTGAGCAATACAAGGTACATTCAGATCGGTTGCACTACGGCCAGTACGGAATAATTATTAAACAAAATAAGGCAAATTATCGCAGACATGACGACTAATTTCGAATGGTTCATGAAATTACTACTACTACTACTACTAAACGTTTTAATTCCTCCCCTGAAGGGGGAGGCGGGCCTCTTAGACGGTGACTCCGTCTCTCAGGCCAGGAGATTTGTTGCGGTGAACGAGATGTGCGAAGAAGGTGAGGGGGGTGGGCGGCCGTGGCCTATACTACGAACTGTCCCGGCATTCGCCTTAGTGCAGGAGAATGGAAAACCACGGAAAACCATTCTCAGGACAGCCGATAGTTGGGGCCAGCCGTGAGATCGAGCCCTGTCCCGTCTCCCGAATGCAGATGCGTAGAGCCACGGTAGAGCCGTGGCCACCTCTACTCTGCTCGGTTGGCCGGTCAGAGTACGGAGCTGTTGGACCACGGACAAGCCGTGGCCACTTAAGGGACGAAACCCAAGGGTCGAAACCCACTCTGCATCTACCGACCTCATAAAATGACCTGCGGGACAAAACTCTTACAGTTTGACGCCGATTATAAACTAGAGCACCTGAAGGACATTACACAAATTAATATTAATATTTCAATTAGAAAACAATATCTGCATTATAAATTGAAAGATGGCCGTAAAAATTATCACTGAACAGAAGCAGCATAAATTCATTGATAACTAAATTAGGACATTACCGCGGCAAAGCACTGCCAACATTGGCAATGAAGTAATTAAGTTAGAGGACTTGCGCAGGTCTTCCCTTCTGGGATCAATAACGAACAGAGCGCTTTCTCTTCGCCAGAAGCTGAACTACCCCAACATGCTTACCCGGTATGTGCTGCCACCTCGCGACGAGGTCGCGAAATTCGGATATGGAACAAAAGTCGGGAATTGTAACCAACCAAACCAGAGCGCGCGAGGTAAATGGTCAATTCTGCCCGACCAGCCAGCTATTCTCTTTCTCTGAATGAAGATGAAAATAAAAGTGATAGCATCGCAAAATGGAATAGAACAGAGAGATGAGCCAATCCTGGACGGTCATTGTTCAGTTTTATTTTAGTCAAGAGTTTCTAGAAACGGCATAAACTTGATGTGCGCGAGACTTAGAAATACAAGGACGCGAAATCAGAAAGCGTAAAAGGAGATTCATGCAGAGAGCAATTTCACTCGTCCATCAAAACTCAGAGCAGCTTTACTTTCATGAATTTTATTTCCGTCTATTGACAGTTGATTGAGAAGAAAAAACATAAAATTTTCGAACTTGATGCTGGCTCAGCAGTAAAATTTAATAACGAATATTGTGTAAGGAGAGGCGTGTACTCTTAAAGGAGAGCAAAAAACGCGGAAATAAGATTGCGGAACAGCTGATGCAACAATGGTATTTTACCTCTTAACACGAGAGATGAGAAAGAAAGAGGGGATAGGTTTTAAAGAGCCACTTCGTTTCCAAACGGTTAATTAATGCTATGTTTTAATGGCAACAGAGCTAGAAAACTTCCCATATTTGTCTGTATTTATAAACCTTATAAATCAACTTGAAAAGAATATTTTTATTCAGTACTTTTGGCATTGTCCGCCTCTGTGGTGTAGTGGTTAGCGTGATTAACTCCCAACCCCGGAGGTCCGGGTTCGATTCCCGGCTCTGCCACGAAATTGTAAAAGTGGTACGAGGGCTGGAACGGGCTCCACTCAACCTCGGGAGGTTAACTGAGTAGAGGTGGGATCGATTCCCACCTCAGCCATCCTGGAAGTGGTTTTCCGTGGTTTTCCACTTCTCCTCCAGGCAAATGCCGGGATGGTATCCAACTTAAGGCCACTGCCGCTTCCTTCCCACTTTCTTGCCTGTCCCATCCAATATTCCCATCCCCCGATCAGGCCCCTGTACAGCATAGCAGGCGAGGCCGCCTGGGTGAGGTACTGGTCATTCTCCCCAGTTGTATCCCCCGACCCAAAGTCTGAAGCTCCAGGACACTGCCCTTGAGGCGGCAGAGGTAGGATCCGTCGCTGAGTCCGATGGACAAACCGACCCTGGAGGAAAAACAGATTAAGAAGGAGGAGACTTTTGGCATTTTTGAACATGAATGTATCCGTTTTCTGTCGCTCTACTGAAAAAAAAAAAAGACAATTATCGAGGTCCTTTCTTTGACTATTTATCTCAAGAATCGGTGACAATCCGATATAGGAATATCAAGAAATTCAACCATTAACAGATGGCTGTCAGCACGATTTTATCGTTTTCGTTTTGTCACCTTCATTTTATAGCTCCTACACGCCTTCATCAAACCTGCGCGCTTAAACATCCATATGGTTTCTTTGGTCTACACATAAATGTGCACTGGAACTGAATGATCAACGTAGCGGTCAATTCAAAACCTTTTGGCGAGACATCAAATGCATAAACAGACATTATAATTAAGATGAGGATATGTCCTACAATGTCTACTTGTTTCTGTAACTAATTGATGCAATGATTCTCTAACCCATGGATAAATATTGAAAATATTGAGCTCGATTGTTATTATTATCGATATTATTATTATTATTATTATTATCGATATTATTATTATTATTATCGATATTATTATTATTATCGATATTATTATTATTATTATTATTATTATTATTGATATTATTATTATTATTGATATTATTATTATTATTATTATTATTATTATTATTATTATTATTATTATTATTATTATGACCTATGAGGTGTGAATATGAAATTCTTTACATCTATTACTATTATTATTTACGTAGTTATGTACGGACTTTATTTTTTATAAATCGTGGTCGTAACAAAACATGTGAGGTTATGTCACGACACGTCTGCTGTATGTATATTAATATGAATTTATTTAATGTAAGAACACGTAATTAATATTATATATAATTTATTATTACCTGTAAATATGAGGTATAAATCCAATGTAATGTTCTGCAACACAGGGAAATAGTCCAAAACAACGCACTGTATCACTAGAGGTTTATTGAATGTTCGATCCATTTGTAAATAGGTTACTGGAGACTCTAGAAAATACGAGAAAAAATGTTGTGTCATACTTTTCTAGAAGCCTGACTAGACAATGTATATAAAGAGGCTGCCTGGGGAATTTGAGTTGAGATGTTGGCGAGACTTGTAGTTGAAGTCGTTAGCCGAGTGTGTGAACCCATATTGTGATTCTGTCGTCATGGTAATCGGTTGACATGCTAAGGTAGCAGTCTTCTTCTTCTTCTTCTTCTTCGTCGTCGTAGCAGTGTTTTGTTCAAGATGGCAGTTTATTAGTGAGTGTGTGTGTAATGTGTAATAATTTGTAAATAAAACAGTGTAGGGCCTACACAATTCACAGCATCTCCTGTGTGCGTCTTTGTGGTTACAATAGTATTTCCTAGAATGTCTATTTGTTTCTGTAGCTGACAAACATGCAGAGTAAAGTAAAATATCAGTTTTAGGTCAAATTATGACGAAACAATTTTTAGTGCCTATATCTGCCAATTTGACTGTTAATGCTTATTTATCAATCAATGTCCATTTAAATGTTAAACTACATTTTAAATATTATATTTTGTTGTTTACTATAATTGTTTAATCCATGCAAAGATTTTGGCTATAACCTGGAACTAGTGGTCGTGGAAAGGCTTGGTCAAGAGGCAGGGAAGGAGAGAAGGAGAGGTAAAGGCAGAGAAGAAAAGGCTTCACAAATCATAAGATATTGCTTCATAAATTATAAGATTAGCATTGAAAGTTAGTATGATACCTCCCGACTGGATGAAAGCAGTAATTGCATCTACTTATAAGCAAGAGAACAGCGGGCGAGTTGGCCGTGCGGTTAGGGGCGCGCGGCTGTGAGCTTGCATCCGAGAGGGAGTGGGTTCGAACCCCACTGTCGGCAGCCCTGAAAATGGTTTTCCGTGATTTCCCATTTTCACACTAGGCAAATGCTGGTGCTATACCTTAATTAAGGCCACGTCTGCTTCCTACCCACTCCTAGGTCTTTCCTATACCTTCGTCACCATAAGACCGATCTGTATCGGTGCGACGTAAAACAAATGGAAAAAAAAAAGCAAAAAAGCAAGAGAACAGGAAGGATTGCAACAAATATCGAGGTATTTCATCGATTTCTATACCATGCAAGGTGTTAATTGGCATTTTGGAAGGGAGGATACGATCAATGGTTGAAAGTAAATTGGATGAAAACCAGTGTGATTTCAGACCACACAGTTGTCAGAATCAGATCTTCGTTATGCCCCAGGTAAGAGAAATATGCTACCAGAGAAAATGTTAGCCATACTGAGGGATTATGGGATTAAAGGTAGATTACATTATTAAAAGCAATAAAAGGCATTATTGTTGACAATTTGGCTTCAGTGAGAATTGATGGCAGGTTTTTTTTTTATTTTTTTACTTTTTTTTTTACAAGTTGCCTTACGTCGCACCGACACAGATAGGTCTTACGGCGACGATGGGACAGAAAAGGGTTATGAGTGGGAAGGAATCATCCGCGGCTTTGATTAAGTACAACAGCAGCATTTGCCTGGTGTGAAAACGGGAAACCACCTTGACTGTTGTTCGTTCCAAGTACTAATAATAATAATAATCGTATGGCCTCAGCTACCGTGTGCAGACATTTCAATTTGACGCCACCTGGCTGTCTGCTCGTCAATTTCGACGTTCCGTTTTACTCTAGGCCCCCACTAGATGGCAGGCCGAGTAAACCGAAACTCTCTTGGGCGTCTATGGCTGAGATTTACTGAATTTTGTCGGGTAAACACCAAATGTGTCACCAGAGATCTTTTACATGCCGACATCGTACGACATGGAGTGTCGAATGGACTTTTTTCCGCCCTTCAAAAATCCGACTACCTCTGCCGGGTTTGAACCCGCTATCTTGGGATCCGGAGGCCGACACTCTACCGCTGATCCACAGAGGCAACTGTTCCAAGTACTTACAGATGTTAAAACAAAGCTGTAATCCTTCACCTTTTTGTTCATAGTACACATGGATCATCTAACCAAATGTATGAAGTGGCAAGGAGGGATTCATTTAGGCAGATACGTAGAAAGCAGTTGGTCTTAATGGCAGATTGTGCTGAAAGCCTGCAATCTAATATCTTGGAACTTGAAAATAGGTGAAGAGAGTGTGATATGAAAATTAGCATTCCAAGCCTAAAATGATGTCAGTTGGGAACAAAACTAAGATAACTGAATTTCAGGTTAGGAATACAAAACTGGAAATGGTAGATCATTTGAAGTCGTATTTAGGATGCGTATTTCCCAGGATGGTAGTATAGTAAGTGAGATTACATCAATGTGCAGAAGAGCGAATGCAGTGTGCTCGCAGTTGCTATCCACAGTATTCTTTAAGAAAGAAGTCATCTCCTGGACGAAACTATCTTTCAACGGTTTCTTTCCAGACCAACTTTGCTTTACGGGAGTGAAAACTGGATGGACTCAGGATATCTAATCCATAACTTAAAAGTAATAGACATGAAAGTATCGGGAATGAACGCTGGTACAAACAGTGGGAGCATTGCAGGAGGATACTCCGAATGAAAAGACAAAGGCTACATTAGCAATTTGCTTTACGACGCACCGACACAGATAGGTCTTATAGCGATGATGGTACAGAGAAGGGCTAGGAGTGTGAAGGAACCGTCCGCGGCTATGATTAAGGTTTAGCAGCAGCATTTGCCTGGTGTTAAAATGGGAAACCACTGAAAACCATCCTCATTCTGTATGCATAAATGGCCTAAAGATCGTTTTTCGTAATTTCCCATTTTCACTCCAATCAAGCGCTGGTGATGTTTCCTAATTAACGCCACGGCCACTTACACCTCAATCTTAACCCTTTCGAACCCACCATCTCCCGAATACAAACGACCTATTTAGCGTAGCTAACTCTCTACCATCATCATCATCATCATCATCGATAAACTACCTTAATGGTTTCCATATACGCCGAGTTGTCAGAATTTTTCCCTACAGAAGTTCTCTTACGTCCCAGTAAATCCACCGTCTCGATGCTAATGTATTTGAGCATCTTCAAATACCACCGGACGGAGTCGAGCTGAGAAGGCCAGCACTCTACCACGTGGAATCATTTAACACAGTAAAACATCTCTATGATGCAAACTATCCTATAAAGTACACAAGGATAAGTATCGCAGTGTCTTAAGTTGTAAAATAAAGCAAGAAGACTTACTACCTAAAGCTTATTAACGATCACACGTTGTAAAATTACCATCAAGTTTGGGAAAGTAAGAACACTCAAATACTTTCGTTATTGAATTTATACTGTATTGCTGAAGGCAAGGCTTAAATTCTGTCTTCACAGAAGAAGCCTTGTTAGGTATTCCGCTGTAGGCCAGAAGTTGAGATATCGAACTATGCCTTGTCTTCTTTGTGAATTTTGTACTCGTGAGGTGTTTCCATTCTTGCCTTGAATGTTCGATGGAGCGGAAGTTGCCTTATATGGTTCAGAGGCAGCTCTCTTTTTTCTCTTTTTTTTCTTTTTTTTTCTTTTAGTAACAAAGTCAACAGGAAATCGTGCGTTAGGTTGTTCGGAGCTTGGTGCTCGTGCTAACGGCACGGGATAATAACTGTGTCCACTTAAAGCTCTTGTCGGGAGAGAGAAATGAACTCGCACGGTTCTCTTTGTTATAGAATGGTTCGTATTGATCACCAACAGTATATCTGACATTGTATTCTAGTTCTTTTGTTGATACTAATGTTACACAATCAATTCTTGTAATAGCGATGATCTTTTTATTTCCGTTCGCTGCACTCTCTGTATATGTGTATATAGTGAGCGTGTATCACAACTTAAATCAAGTTTATCCTACCATTCAACCTCGTAACAACAGTGTATGTTGTTGGTATTTCAGATTTCAATGGCATATCTTCCTAATATTTTAATGGTTTATAACTTATAACTTCGTCTTTCGGATACTGTATGCATTAACAACAGTGGCGGATAGGCAAGCGGGTCAAGCGTACTTAATTTAATGTTCACGAATTTTGGCACGCAAACAAATATATATTAATAATTATAATACCGAGCTCGATAGTTGCAGTCACATAAGTGCGGCCAGTATTCCGCAGCCCTGAAGATGGTTTTCCGTGGTTTCCCATTTTCACACCAGGCAAATGCTCGGGCTGTACCTTAATTAAGGGCACGACTGCTTCCTTCCCACTCCCAGGCTTTTCCTGTCCCATCGGCGCCAAAAGACCTATCTGTGTCGACGTAAATCAACTTGTAAAAAAAATAACTGCGCGGTACCAGCCACTGAATGAGGCGTTTACATTTCTTTTTTTTTTTTTTGCTAGTTGCTTTACGTCGCACCGACACAGATAGGTCTTATGGCGACGATGGGACAGGGAAGGGCTAGGAGTGGGAAGGAAGCGGCCGTGGCCTTAATTAAGGTACAGCCCCAGCATTTGCCTGATGTGACAATGGGAAAACACAGAAAACCATTTTCAGGGCTGCCGACAGTGGGGTTCGAACCAACTATCTCCCGAATACTGGATACTGACCGCACTTAAGCGACTGCAGCTATCGAGCTCGGTGGTTTACATTTCATGCAAACTAGGCACCCTGAGAGTCAATTTTGCCGTTTTGCTTTCCTCTACCAGATGGTAGAGAAATTTTTCTTATTGGGCTAATTATCGCGAAGTTTAAATTAATATTTGTGGGTAAACACCGAACGTGTCGCCAGAAATATTTCACATGAAGCACCAAACAGGCCTATTACAATCTTTTTAAAAATTCAACAATTACCGTCGTGTTTATACCTGGGATCTTTGAAAGTAGACACTGCTACCCTTAGAACAACCAGTACCTAAATGTGTAACGAAGAATTAAAGCAGTCTTTTTTGAAGTTCGGTACGAGAATCATGGAAGGATTTTGCTATTACTTATTACGCATGATGTATCGAATTATAATAAATATTCTTAAAACAAGATCATAATAACCGAACTTCCAGTTTTACGTGCAACAGGGACATGAATTTTCATTTCAAAAATCCCGCAAGTATTGGAACGTATCTCAACCAATACTGCCTGGATGAGAAGTCATTGATGATAGTACTCACGTAAGCTATTCCTAGAAACAAATTCTTCGCTCCATAATGACAAGAGACAATGTGAATGATGTCATACACAACCGGCCAAGTGGTTTCCCATTTTCACACCAGGCAAATGCTGGAGTTGTACCTTAAGGCCACGGCCGCTTCCTCTCCACTCCTGACCCTTTCCTATTCCATCCTCGCCATAAGACCTACAGCTGTGTCGATGCGACGTAAAGCAGACTAAAAAAAAGCTGCCACGCAAATTCTCTTAAATTCTACAAAAATGTGTATATACATACGCTGTAAAACTCCACCCTCGATCTTCTTCTCATCCATAGATTCCGTCTACTTTTCCATTATCGAAGACCGTGCAAGCCGGTGTCACTTTCATATTAGAGCTTAGAAACCGACAAGGCAGAAAAGTGGACAGCAGTTAAGGTTGTCATATTCCAGGGGACCTGTCCTTTACACTTGAGTAGCCACACACCTAACAAGATGAGTCACCCTCTCGCGGAGAAAGAGTGAATTATGAGACAAGGGCGTAACAGGAGCTTGGAGATAGAGATACAAAATACGTAACGTGGTAAGCTGCTCAACATGAAAAATGCCATTAATAATAAAAATAACAAAACAGAAGAGCCATTTTTAAAGAGAACAAAGACGGTAGCAGACAAATCGGGTTTATTAAAGATATTTATTACAGATGAGCGAAGGGTGTAATCTCCGCTCGTGAATGATATAGGCAGAACACGCCTGTAATGGTGACCATTTATCTTCACAGAGAGAGCAAGATGTGAGAGCGGAAATCATACGACGACTTCCCAGCATCGGCTCATGAAATGTGGTTTGAAAATTACGGTGTATTGCTTTTTCCTTAAAGCAATAGTCCACATACTTCTTTATAGCGACCATTCCCTGTCCCCTCCTCTGAACAGAAACATTTAAAGCGTACCCTTTTACTCCATTTCTCAAACGTAACGGAAGTCAGAGGAAAATAACGACAGCTTATAATTGTATGTGACCGAGCGAGTGATGTCACGTAGCTATCAGCTTGTTATGGGTTCGAACACCACTGTCGGCAGCCCAGAATATGGTTTTCCGTGGATTCCTATTTTCACACCAAGCAAATGCCGAGGCTGTATCTTAAGGCCACGGTCGCTTCTTTCCCGCTCCTAACCCTTTCCCATCGCATCGTCGACGTAAAATCTATCTGTGTCGGTGTATGTAAAGCAGAACGTACAGTACCACAAGAAATCCGACCATAAAGGCATGACATAACTTTCCAAAAATCATACATGAAGTAACACTGGGAGTGTAAAGGTCGTGGCCTCGATTAGCATCTGCCAATGATGGGCTTCGAATATTCACAGTCACCTGAACGCATCCTTAAAGCTTCATCACCCGAACCGCAGAGTTAACTCGCTCGGTATAATTATTTGGGATTTGAATTGCGACCGCGTTGGCGAGAAGTGTCGGCCTCTCACCGCTGGGTTCCGTGGTTCAAATCCCGGTCATTACATGTGAGATTTGTGCTGGACAAAGCGGAGGCAGGACGGGTTTTTCTCCGGGTACTCCGATTTTCCCTGTCATCTTTCATTCCTGCAACACTCTCCAATATTATTTCATTTCATCTGTCAGTCATCAATCATTGCCCCAGAGTATTGCGACAGGCCTCGGCAGCCGGCACAATTCCTATCCTCGCCGCTTCATTCATCCCACCCCTGACCCGGTCACTGACTACAAAACAGGTTGTAGGTTTCCATTTTTCATACTCGAAAAGATGTATAAATAATAATAATAATAATAATAATAATAATAATAATAATAATAATAATAATAATAATAATATGTATTTCTTTACCCGTGTACCCTCCAGCACTCAGCGAAGGATCCCACCTCTACCGCCTCAAGGGCAGTGTCCTTAAGCGTGAAACTTTGGATTGAGGGGATACAACCGGGAAGGAGGACCAGTACCTCGCCCAGGCGACCTCACCTGCTATGCTGAATAGGGACCTTGTTGGGGGATGGGAAGATTGGAAGGAATAGACGAGGAAGAGAGAAAGAAGCGGCCGTTTCCTTAAGTTAGGTACTCTCCAGACATTTGCCTGGAGGAAAAGTGGGAAAATACGGAAAACCACTTCGAGGATGGCTGAGGAGGGAATCGAAGTCCCCTCTACTCAGTTGACCTCCCGAGCTGAGTGGACCCGATTCCCGTCCTCGTATTATTTTTCAAATTTCGTGGCAGTGCTGAGAATCGAACCCGGGCCTCCGTGGGTGGCAGCTAATCACACTAACCACTACGTCACAAAGGCGGACATAATAATAATAATAATAATAATAATAATAATAATAATTTTTTAACGTCTGTCTAGCTGAATGTTTATGAGTCAAAGATTGTGGGTTCAACCCCTGTTGAGTCCGGTGGTATTCCAAAGTGCTCAAGAATGTCAGCCTCGTGCCAATCGGTTTACCGATACGTACAGGAACTCCTGTGGGGCGATAGTGGGACGGACTCTGTACGTCAGTGGGTGTGCGTGTTTCTAGTCGGAGCAAAGGGTCAAAAACAGAAGATAAATATGAACTTTATATAACTGAGAGGCGGCGAGAGAACGGGCGAGGTATTAATTAGCAAAGTTGTTGAGGCGTGCAGGCAATGTCGTTATCTCAATAATCACGAAAGCATTCGCTTGTTTCCTCTGGTTACGTGTGCACCCATGTTTACAGTAATTAATGATTGGTTTCCACATTTACGTCGGCACTACTGCTACTACAAGGTCTGATTATATTCATAAGCTCCTCAACAAACAAGGGCCATGATAGCAGTTAACCTGCCACACTCTGATAAGCAAGAGTCTTACTTTTTTCTATTCAACAGCTAGCTGTAAGGTACAATTTCGCGCTACAAAGGAAATGTTTGGATAAGCGCGAGATGTTTTCATTCTGAGCCGAAGGAGCGCAATAGAGGCGTCCACGCTACTGTTAGGAATACATAGAAGGAACACCTCTAAGAAAAGTTTCTCTGAAATACTTAGAAGCCCAAAATAGCGAATGATCTCGGTACTCGAACCTGAATCTATATAGGAGCGAAAACTTCCAATTGTATTCTTAGTTTTCAACCCTTAGAATGCCAAACACGAAATAATCGTATTTTGAAAAGTTGGTCAAAATATTCAAATAGCTTGTAACCGTACCATGGGTGTTCTTAAAAATTCTCACTTATTACAAATCAGAGAATGTTGTAACTTGTGTCACAACCAACTAGGAGGTTTGGAATACATTTCCTTTCCCGATTTTGTTGTTCTCAAGACAACAGAATTAAACAAACTAATATTCTTTCAAGCACTATCGATGATCGACATACATTATCGTCCTCTGATAAGCGATGTGAAGAGGATTTACTGAGTTATTTGATGGAATCTGCTGAAAATAATTATGCATTGTTCATTTATTGTACTGAAAATACATCAAAACCTAAAAGGACCTAACAAATTCTGATATTCTGCCACTCAAAGGTTTAATAACCTTCACGTTTCTGTGTCGTCCGTAAGAACGGACTGGAGTAGCCTAGGAAGAGCCCTTTACACTGTATTTCATCCAGGAATCAGTGCTTTTCACCAGTGTAGCAAGACTTACTATTAATTTGAAATAATTTACTAGTCAAGTGCTGAAACATTTAAACACATGAGACAAATCTCCTGCTTTGTTAAGCAAGAACAAAACTTAAACCTTTCAGCTCAGAAAACACTACAAGAAATGAAATTCAAAACACTTCGAAAAATGAGGTGGACAGTCGAGAATGCGACGGCTCACTTTATCACGTCCCAGCAGACAGTCCGTCCAAAATGACACTCAGGTGCCATAAAACACTCCAAGTTACTCCCCCCAAGAACAGACCAGGCCGACTGATTGCGAACAAGAATGGCAAACTAAAGAAATGGATACTGCGTGGAGCCAACACTAAGAGACTTGTTGATATTCCATGGCTATTTATTTAAGGTAACAACTTCAGTGCCCAAGAAGCCTAAAGGTTTATGTATATTAGCTAAAGGAACTACAAATTCTGAGGTATGTAGTTTCGACTTTAACATAGGAGGCGGCCCACATCGTTAGATTTCTGGCTCTGTCAGAAATTTCACTTTAACAAAAAGTGGCACTTACAGAACTGTTACTATTAGGTTTCATTCAAAATTCGTGAAAGTAGAAGAGAAAAATAATGTTTGCAATTCCTTTACAGGCATCTGACTCCAGATATTAAATTTCATATTATTTATAAACTTAGATTGCCTTCCCAATGATGAAGTGAGGTTGAAATCGGAAACGTGCGATTTCTGCGTTCAATTACTTGCGAAATCAGAGCCATTTAAGTCATACAATGACGCCATAAACTCCTGGATTGAACTAATTATGAGCGTCAGTATACGGAATTTATGCATATTAGGACTAGCAAGTTTTCACACCAGTCTTTGCCGGGCTCGTTAGCATGCAATTGAAAACGAATTTCTAGGCTTTTGGCACATAATATCATTTGGATCTCTAAAAACAATGTATATTTTGTTAACATTATTCAAGTCAGTTTCAATCAAATAATTTAATAATTACACTAATTCTGCATTTTTTTTCACCATCGGCCCCCGAATAAATTAAATAATAGTAAAAAAATAGTATAAGTAGCCTTTAGGTCTGGTATATAATAACAGGAGAGAACTTTATGTATATTCAGTATCATGGTTTCTTTACATGCAGTAGATGATGGACGCAGATTTGGTGATGATGCTTTAACTGACGACGGTGACAATGATATACGGGCTCAATTGGATGTAAAGTTGTCAATATCACTGGAAATAGAACACCAGAATTATAAAATGCCGCACAATCCCATCCGAAGTGACAGTACATGATGCATGACAGGGATGAGAGCATTGTATTTGGATCATACGACGGTCACAATGGACTGGAAAAAATCACAATTGAATAAATAAACTACAAGCTGTTTAGAATACAGTACATTATACCGTAGTCTCACAGGAGAAATTATGAGGTTAGGGACAATACTAACAGAGATGCATTCAAAAAATTGCATAAATAATATACGTTACGCTATAGTGAAAGAGTAAGAATCAAGCTTCTTCAACAATGGGCAGTATATAACAATAGTAGATCAGTACAGTGTTTCCAATCTTCTAAAATTTACACTGGAACCCAAAATGTCCTTCTTATAGATATAGTTATGAAAGTAAATCATATATACATACATTCATAAATAAAAAGTAAGTCCCTCCCCTTTTTTATACAATTTGCTTTACGTCGCACCGACATAGATGGGTCTAATGGCGACGATGGGATAGGAAAGAGCTAGTAGCCTTAGTTAAGCCTGGTGTGAAAACGGAAAACCACGAAAAAACACCTTCAGGGCTTCCGACAGACTGTTCGAACCAACTATCTCCCGAATGCAAGCTGATAGCTATGTGACCCAAACTGCGGAACTGTGGAGCAACTTAGTTGGTTTTCTCCATTTTATTCCTCAGAGATAGAGAATAAAACATGCTATAACGTAACCTGCCTTGAAGCGTTAGACCACTGAAGTATTTCGTATTTGGGATTTCTCGTAACAAGGCCTAAATAAGATTTTTTCCATATTTTTCTCATTCGTTACTGTAATTGAAGAAATTAAACATGTAACGCTGAAAGGTGTTCAACACACATCAGGGAAAGAAGGGATTTATTTTGCTGTATGATAAATGCTTCGATAATTTTGGTTAATATGTCGAAAAATAACCAAGTGATGGTGAAATAACGCAGTGTTTTATCTTGAATGATCTTTACTTGTTAACCTTCTAAACATTAGGAAAATATTTTGGCTTATCCTCAAACATACATCTACATACATAGAATGAAAATGAAAATCAATAGCCTGTTTCCAGTCATTCGACCGGGTCAGGACTGGAATGAATGAAGCCCCCATCTAGCGGCGAGGATAGGAAATGTGCCGGCTGCCGAAGCCTGTCGTCGCACTCCTTTGCGGCGAACGTAGATATAATATATAATGGAAATTCCAGTACGTGAACATATTTTACGATATGAACGAGAAGTTGAGATATAAAGGGACCGATACTATCCCAGAATTTTCCTGCAGTTGAAATTAGAAAACCATTATGTCTAGAAATAAAGCCTCCGCAGTTAGCACCATAATCTAACCAGTCCTGTAAATATGCATGTAATTAACCAAAGAGATGACAGGAGGAGCGAAATTTAAATATATGTGGTCCTTCATATGGTAAAGCTATAGGTGTGGAATACGCTGCTCCGTCCACGCACTGATTGAGTGCTCTTGATACACGAGACGTATCACCATAAACAATAGAGGAGTATCAGGTGAATCTGAGTCCGTCCATAAAGTACGCAGGCAGACAAGCATCATCAGATACGTAAGCTCATTATTATTATCTCTACACACTATCAACTAACAGATAGAACTGTTATCTCACACAATTGAAATGGATAGAAAAAACTCGCCATGCTACCTTCCTAAATAATTTTATTATTCTTATCCATCTGACTTCGCGGAAAAGTACTGTATATCCAGAGTCTTTTACCAACATAGGGAGGAGAAAAAGAGAAAGGTCTGAAATAATATCAATGGCAAGAATGAATTTAGATATTTAGATTAAGGTTTTGCAGTGGAACCAGAGCTCAGGAAACGGAGAGGTTGAAAGAAGGCTTGATGGTGGGATCAATTAACGGTTATTGGCAGGATACTGAAGTTTGCAGACGAACAACTCTGACGATGAGATTGGGTGTTAACATGCAGTCTATGGAGGTTCAATTAGAATGTTAATAATAAGAAAATAGAAAGCAGTAGACAAGAACTCATTAGCCGGGTCATTTCGGCAAAGTATTAGTATAGAATATACGAAGGTTGGAAAAAGAGTAATAGCATCATTACCATTAATTGTAGAACCACTGTATCTCGTTCCACAAGCCCTCAACACGTTGTACCTATTGCCAGATGCGTAGAAGGCACAGGATACCATCAGCAGTAGCTGACGGCACCATTTAAGCTCCAATTAAATTATATAGCGCTGTGTTAGCGTACAGTGAGCCATCTGGAGACGAATTAGCTTACCAATTACCTAGACCAACGGTAAAGCATTCTTAAATTCAAACCTTCATTATTGGAGAAGGCTTCCTCGTAGAGGTGTGACAAACGGTTATTTTTGCGTAACTGCTACATCTGTCACTGCTACAATAAAATAACTGTCAAAAGTAACAGTTAAAAATAACGTTCAACGTCTTTTAAATGCTATTTATTCGGGGCGTCGAGCTAAGAAGATCTTTTGCCCCTACTTTGCATCATTTGTTGTGAACCTGTGTGTATTTGGAAATGGCGGAAGTGTCAAGTGTTGAATGTGAGGAAAGGAACATTAAGGACGACACAATCACCCGGTCCCCAGGCCAGGGATATTAATAATTTACACCGCGTGGCTGGACACGTTCAAGCGTGTGCGCATGTGCAAGAGAATGAATGGGACTTCGCAACACAGCTTTAAGGAGACAAGCTTGAAGCCGTGACCAGGCTGTGACCAATAAAACTTTAGTAACGTTGAACGTGTCCGCACATGTGGATTTAACTCTGTTTTATGGCCGGATGCCCTTCCTGACGCCAACCCTATATGAAGGGATGTACTCACTATTGCGTGTTTCTATGGTGGTTGGTAGTGTAGTGTGTTGACTAAATACAAAGTGTTGGGACAAACACAAAAACCTAGTCCCCGAACCAGGAGAATTAATCAGAGGCGATTAAAATCCCCGACCCGGCCGGGAATCGAACCCGGGACCCTCTGAACCGAAGGCCTCAACGCTGACCATTCAGCCAATGAGTCGAACTATAAGTCAAATACACTATAGTGTATAATATACTCCTGTTATCTGTAACTAAAGTGTAAACTGTTAAGACATATTCAACTGCTCAGGGGTTATCGTTGACTCAGACAACGACAAAGTTCGCATCCGAGACCCCACAGGTGTGGGAAAAGCGGTAGAAAAAGAAGAAGAAGAAGTGTATTTGACTTAAAGCAATCTCCTACGAAAGCCCTCTCACTTGGAAGACATGCCTACTATCTGAACTCTGAAGGACACATTCTGTATCTGTAAGCTGCTACTAGCGACAGTTCCCACTTCCCAGTTACTGTTTTCTCTAGTACGTTATTCTATTGTCGTTACTCGGTAATCTGTTATTTTTTGTCCTCGTTACATCTGTAACGGTGACAGGCATGTAACTGTGACAAAGTCGAGATTTTCTTCTGAAGTCGCGGAGAAAAGTTCACCTCGCGATGATGTGAACGTCTAGCGCGGTGGGAAATTCAGAACTTCTTTCCTCGCAGAACTATTGCCCGCAATTTTCACTAATGCATTTCTTTCTTGAAATCTGTGGCCCATTCCAAGAAAAAGAAAAAAAAGGATTCATGATAATCTATGGAAGTTCATTTTGTCACTAATATCATATCATGAAAATCGTACATCTGCACCAATCTAGAAACAAGTACAATATCAGTAAGTGAAGTCCCACGAGAGATTTATGTAGTGGTCACACATCATACACGTTATTATCAAAAAGCTGATTTTTTAAAATGTAGAAATGAAGAACCGAGCGAGTTGGCCGTACGGATAGGGTCGCGTAGCTGTGAGCTTGCATTCAGGATATGGTGGTTTCGAATCCCACCATCGGCAGCCATTTGGTTCGTCGGACACGAAACTAGAGTGTTTATGACTCTAAGAAACCAGAGTACAATGCAATTACTACTCTATATGAAAACATAAGAGAGTCCGATGTAGGTTACCTTCAAGTTACTGAAATGAGTGGTTAAATTTTCGAAATACGAATACAGCCCATCGTCAGGAAATTAGCTGGGAATGAAGAAGCTATCGAGATAACACAAAATGGGTCCTTTATTTTTACACTTCCAAGCTAGCAAGCGGCACCTGCATTCACGTTCCATGATTACATCAAACATCAGGACAGGATGGACAGTATCATATACTAGTGTTGGCTACTGAATGCATGATTCGAAGCAGTGTATCGATTCATTCAAGTGTCCGAGTGAATCGATTCACAGGAAAGGCGAGCTCACGGCACATGATTCAGCTTACTCCCAGCGGACAGTGCAGAGTGGCGCACTCACTGGACGTTGACGGGGAGCCGAGCTTCCGCTGCAGCGAGACAGTGTATCATGGCACATCGAAAGAATCGTGAACGAGCGCGGCTCAGTGAGACACATGATACACACGGCTCCTTATCGGCTCACTCGACACACGGAGAGCCGAGCTTCCGCTGCAGCGAGACATACAGTGAGCCGTGGCACACCGAAAGAATCGTGAACGAGCACAGCTGAGTGAGACACATGATACACACGGCTCCTTATCGGCTCACTGGACACGCGGAGAGCCGAGCTTCCGCTGCAGCGAGACATACAGTGAGACATGCTAGACTGAAAGAATCGTATGCTATAATGGACTCTCGAGCTCAGCTCATTTGAAAATAATACCCATTTGCATTCACTGTCCTCTTCTTACAGGGAGGTTTAAATAATAGATGGATTTATTTGCAGTGTTAAAAAGGTAGTCACAACATAATTCTGAAGTAGCTAGTAAGTAGGTAGGCTATTAGGTTATACTATTTATTAGTTTAATGAATCTTAGTATTATAACTTAGTTGACATTTGACAGTTAAACTCGACTCAGTATTCTCTCAGTTCATATGTCACATCGTTGCACAAGACTTCAATCATATGTGGACAGACGCAATAACAGTATGTTGAATCCGAAAACCAGCGGGCTACTGTACATCTCGAGTAGCCTATACAAAATATGACGATTTAAAAAAATCCTCAGCTGATAGAAAAATACTTTTAAAAAAAAGGATTGAGCGAGTTGTCGTGCGGTTATCATCGCGTGGCTATGCGTTTGCATTCGGGGGATGGTGGGTTCGAATCCCACCGTCGGCAGCCGTTAAGATGATTTTTCCGTAGTTTCCCCATTTTCACACCAGGAAATGCTGGCTCTGTACCTTAATTCAGGCCATGGCTGCTACCTTCCTAATCCTAACCTTTCCCACCCTGCGTTGCCGGAAACCTTCGATGTATTAGAGTAACTAGCATTTTTTCTAAGAAAGGAGTTCATAGTATGAAGACCAGATGGCAGCTGCGAGCACTGAATGCTGTTGCTGCTGTCTTACCAGCACATACTACACTGATGCAGTAGGAGCGGTGACCAATGAGCCGTGAATCGGATCACTGTATCGATTCAGTAACGTGAACGGAATCAAATGAATCGATTCAGTAAAATGAATCGAATGTCCCATCACTATCATATACACAGGGGATAGGGGCGAACTGGCCTTTGTGTACTAGCAAGTGGTCGCAAAGCAACACGTCAGACAAAAGGCAACAGCTGATCCCATTCACGAGCCATTCAAACCTAGCTCTGCAGCGGCATCAGTGGAATAGAAAGTCCATCGGTTTCATCTGGGACCATGGCGACTTCTAGCGGACATTCTCAATACACTACTGTATATTCCACCGTCAATTTATTGTAAGAATTCAGTACCAAGTCAGAATGATTCATTTGTATTTTATCAAATTAAGTGACGAACACGTCTGCTGTTGATGGAGGGAGGCCTCACGGTTCACAATCATTCCTATATCACAGTACCATTTCCAGATGCTGGATGGATATCTCACTGACATACAGGCGCAATACGCATTTGCATGTAAACAGAATTTGTGGACCACAGAAAGTTTTTGGAGACCCATATGAGCCGGATATTTCGTTCCACATGAGTTCCTGTACATGCCAGTATATCTACGGACGCGAAGCTGGCGTATTTGAGTACCTTGAAGTTTGAACGGACTGAGCCGGCATCGAACCCACCATCGTTGAATCAGAAATCCAGCGCTCTAAGCTGTGAGCCATCCAGCATCATGGATATTAAACATTTATTATTATTATTATTATTATTATTATTATTATTATTATTATTATTATTATTATCCACTTGGGGATTGTTGCGTGATGGAAAGATGGGTGAATATGTGTGTGTACTTCTTATGTTGAATTCGTAAGTAATTAATTACATGCGCCATTAGAAGTTGAACTAGAATATTCCTCTAGCACCTGTAGTATTGTTTTACAACTTCATCAAATTATTTCGTTGACTTGTAGACAAATTAATTGTAGATTAGTGTTTCATCATTCAGGATTTAGGTTATAAGTTGCTTTCAAGGAATATACGACATCAAAGAAAGGATCGTTCGCCGCCGCGGCTCAGTCACGGCCAGTTAGATTCCTTTCTTGCATGATGACGGAGGCAGAAGTTCAGAAAGATTCGGTAGAGCTCTCTCTTTCGTGTCATCAGAATAGGAGTGCAAACGTACTTGAATGTGCCAGTATTGGGACACAGGATATGACGCAAGTACTTAATGGGAGGAGTGAGGAAATAATAATGGAGGAACAGCGTAAAGAGGAGGAACATCTTGAGATCGCTAGGGCATTGGTGAAAAGCATTCTAGCTATTCCGCTTAAGAACCTTAAGCTGGAAATCCAGAATGGATTGCGAAAATTGGAGGAAGCTCTCGATGCTGGAGCAGCATGCAGGACATCCTGGAAGAGAGCTAGTGAAAATCTAAAACGGGAACAAACAACCGTAGAGATAAATGAATTGCCTACGACACCGTTAGTGACGAACGGGGAGGAGAAAGATAAGGAGAAATGGGTCGAGATTTCCTATAAGAAAAAAAAACAAGAAGAAGGAAATGAAGGAGGATAAAGATATCCAACCTTTAACAGATAAGGTAGATTCTGGCAGAATGGAGGTCATTGATGGTGGGAAAAAACCAGATAAACGGACCCATTTAAAATCAAGGGATCGTTCTGATGCTGTCCTTATCAAACCAACAAACGGCAAGACTTTTGCAGATGTTTTGAAGGGTATTCGGAGTAAAATAAAACCTGAAGACAGCGGTGTGAGTATTCGATCTATTCGCAAAACTCAGACCGGGGCGATTCTTCTCGCTTTTAATAAAGACACGCAAAACGAGAACAGGGACAATTTTAATAAATCTTTAAGGAATGTCCTTGGAACGGATGACGATGTGAAGACTTTAACTCCCCGCACTACCTTGGAAATTCGGGACATGGACAGTATCACCACTGCTTTAGATGTAGAGGAAGCTGTAAGATAGGATCTTCAGAATTTCGAAGGAGAACTGAAAGTGTCAATTAATAATCCGAACAGCAGAGGGCAAACACTTGCTATCATTGAGATAGAAGATAAGGAGGCCCAGAAACTTTTAGATATGGGTAAAATTAAAATAGGATGGTTGGATTGTAGAATCCGAAAAAGGATCGTGGTATCTCGCTGCTTTCGATGTCTTTCGTATGGACACCATGCACGAAACTGCAAAGGTGTAGATAGAAGCAAACTTTGTTTCAAGTGCGGAGAAGCCGGGCATAGGGCGGTAGGTTGCAAAGCAAATCCGAGATGCATAATTTGCACAGACATTAACGTTGACGAAGCTAATCGAAGTCATGTACTTGGCTCAAAAGCCTGTACAGCGTTTCGTGAAGCTCTCGAAAAGGCTAAAACTAGCAGTAAATGATGGTTATTCAAGCAAATATGCATAGGAGTAGAACTGCCAATGATCTTTTGACGCAGATGACCTTTGAGATAGGAGTAGACGTATTTCTTCTCAGTGAACCTTATCAAGACAGAGACCACCCAGGATGGTTCGTAGATAATTGTGGCACAGCTGCAATTTGGATACCAGATTTGGGTAGATGCCCAGTATCCAACCAAGGATGCGGAGACGGTTTTGTTTGGGTCCGCACTGGTAGATATACTTTAGTGAGCTGTTACTTTACGCCAAATGAGTCAGTATTTGAATTTCAGGCTAAGCTGGACGGCCTAGAGGACGTATTACAAGGTTTTGACAACGGTTTAATCGTGGCTGGTGATTTCAATGCCCAAGCACTAGAATGGGGTATGCCACAGTATGACTCTAGAGGGCGCCGAACTATGGAGATGGCCGCTAGGCTGGGTTTGACGGTCACTAATATTGGAAATGTGCCAACTTTTCGACGACCGGGCTGTAGAGGAACCATACCGGACGTGACTTTTGTATCTGAGGACATCGTGTCGAATATCAATGACTGGCGGGTGATTGAAGAATACACGGGAAGTGATCACCAGTACATTACTTTTTGTATTCTTCCTGAAACTTCACAGATTAATATTAGATCGTATCAACCAACGCGGTGGAATATAGAAAGTATGGACAAAGACAAATTTCTTGCTATCCTAAGAAATGAAATGGATAGTATAACAGAACAAATATGTTGTTATAAAAGGAAAGAAGCCGCTGAGAAATGTGTTGAGCTCACTATGGAGCTTATTCGGAGAGCATGTGATCTTTCCATGACTCGTAAAACATCACGAAACAAGAAGCGTTCAGCGTACTGGTGGACCAAAGATATTGCTGATCAGAGAAGACGTTGTCTGCAACATAGACGGAAGGCACAGAGAGCGCGAGTCAGCCAAGAAGACACCTCACTTACAGCTGAGTATAAGTCGGCGAAGAAAGAATTGAGAAATGCTATCAAAAAGAGTAAAGTCGACAAATGGTGGAAAATGGCTAAAGAAGTGGATGACGATCCATGGGGTTTAGGATACAAGATCGTTATGAAGAAACTTGGAAATTTCTCGAACCCGATTATGGACTCAAATGCAATGAAGGATATTGTGGATACATTATTCCCAGATCATCCTGAGAGGTCTGCTGATGATGATGATGATGATGAATTCATAGATGATGTGCCACTATTTACACGAGAAGAATTGATGAGAGCGATTAGGTCCCTTAGAAATAAAAAGGCCCCAGGACCAGATAGTATTCCAGCAGAGATATTAAAGCTGATAGCAGATTTCTGTCCACAACTACTGCTGAAAATGTACAATAGCTGCCTGCTATCGGGGGTGTTCAGTGTTCGCTGGAAAACAGCTCGGCTAGTTTTAATAAGCAAAGGAAAATCTGGGGGCTATAGGCCTTTATGTATGCTGGATACTGCTGGTAAAGGATTAGAGAAACTTTTGCAGCCAAGAATACTTTCAGCAGTTCAACTAGCTGGGGACCTCTCTGATCGTCAACATGGTTTTCGAGGAGGGCATTCGACAATCGATGCAGTATGGGAAGTGTTGAATACAGCTAAAAGGGCACAAACGGGTAATCATCACTCTCGTAAAGTGACACTCCTTGTGACCCTTGATGTTAAGAACGCTTTCAACTCGATCAGTTGGAATGACATATTGGAAGCGCTTCAAAATACTTTCAAACTACCGGAGTATCTCATGCGCATAATGAGAAATTATTTGAAAGATCGTAATCTAGTATATCACACAGAAGATGGGCAGAGAGTGAAACGGCTCACAGCTGGTGCAGCACAAGGGTCCATCCTTGGCCCAAATCTGTGGAATATAGTATATGATGGATTGTTGAGGTTAGAGATGCCGGAAGACACAATGCTAGTGGGCTATGCTGATGATATAGCTGTTTTGATAGTTGCTCGAAATTTGGAGTTGGCTCAGTTTAAGCTAAATCAAGTAATGCGACGGGTGAAAGATTGGATGGCGAATCACAGATTACAGCTTGCAGATCATAAAACAGAGATTGTTCTCTTGACAAGAAAAAGGATCACGACCGTCATTCCAATGTATATTGGACGAACAGAAATTGAAACATCCAAAAGTATAAAGTATCTCGGAGTGACACTTGATACCAAACTTACTTTTTGGGATCATATCAAACGGGTGACAGATAAGGCGGTGAAAACAACGATTGCGCTGAGTAGATTAATGAGCAACGTTAAAGGTCCGAAGTCTAGCAAACGACGACTTCTGATGTCGATAGTTCACTCGACACTTCTATATGGTGCCGAAGTCTGGGCTGAATCTCTGAAGTTTGAAAAATACCGGCGAAGGATAGCCGCGGTACAGCGGAGATCAGCTTTGCGTATTACAAGCGCATATCGCACAGTATCCGAACCTGCGGTCCTTACGATAGCAGCGGTAGCACCAATTGATTTACTTGCCTTAGAGAGACAGGAAGTCTGGCGAACTCGCGGAGAGCTCGGAAAGAAGCGCGCTAAGGAGCTAGCTTATAGGCAACGAATGGAGCGGTGGCAGCAAAGATGGGAGGAAGATCCTCGAGGAAAATGGACTAAGCGGCTGATACCACGCCTAACTGATTGGGTTGCCCGAGTTCATGGCGAGGTTAACTTTTACATTACGCAACTATTGACGGGTCACGGATACTTCCGTAAATTTCTACATAGAGTAGGTAGAGCGAGCGACTCGGCGTGTATTTATTGCAATGATATAGACGATGTATTTCACACATTTTTCGTATGTTATCATTGGTCAACTCAGAGAAGATGTTTATATACTGAGCAAGGAGAGTTGACGCCAGAAACTATTGTGCAGGCGATGCTACGAAACCAAGAATCTTGGGATCAGATAGCAGTATATGTAGAAGGCATCCTGCGTCAGAAAAAGAGAGATATGAATGCTCATGAACGGCAGTAAGGAGAAATAAGGAAGAAGAAACTTAACAAATTAGCACGACACCGCCCTGAAGTAATGCGAGAGCGGTTCCGGGGCGGAGATATACGTCGTGGGAAAAGGGTGTGTGGGTTTTAGTGAGTAGGAATCTCACACGCTTGTGGAGTGCGGACCCTCACAAGTGTCTAATGAAAGATTTCCCACACTTCCCTCGTAAAAAAAAAAAAAAAAATCCACTTGAAGTACCGATATTGACTCATCTCTGGCTAAATTTAAACACCGGGCGAGCTGAGTACAATTTTCAGTCGTGAAACTGCAAGGTTGTAATCGGGATATGATGGGTTCGAATCCTGTTGCCTGTAGCCCAGAAAAATATTTTCATAATTTCGCATTATCATATAAGGCAAATTCTATGACTGTACCTTACTTAGGTAAAGGCCTTAACTTTCCAATCCTAGCCTTCTCCCGTCGCCGGAAACCTGCATGTGTTAGGGTTGAGCTAACCGCAATAATAATAATAATAATAATAATAATAATAATAATAATAATAATAATAATAATAATAATAATAATAATAATAAATATACCAAATTCTTCTGTCGCTTAGGAATACTGAATTAAACTATCATCCGCTTTTGAAACATATTATAAATTAAAACAAACTAAAAATATTGTTTTGAAGTCTCTCCGAAAACTCTTGGGTGTGCGTAGTCCCTTCAACAACACCTCATAACCCCTCATGAACTTCCTTGATTTTCTGTTGTCGCTGCGGCTAGTTTCCATTCCACTGGCGATGGACAAGTGCACCTATACGGCACATGGCATTTAGAACAAAGAAAGAGCAGTGGATACATTAGAATGGAAGAACTATGTCTCTTTGTTCCCGACCAAGAAAATAGGAAAACTTGCCAACTCATGTATCTGCTTGACTTGTCCTTTCATTACAGCCAGGTCAACACTTTAGTATAGTGAAACTACAACACGGGATCCCTTGAGACCACCGAAGTGGGTAGGTGGTACTGTGCTTTACGCGGGTGCTGGAGCGGAAAGAAAACTAACTGCCCACCCAATCGCAAGCAAACTCTGGCTTGAGACGTGTGATCAGTGATCCTTAGCTTAACGAATTTCCTTACAAACGTGAAACTGGTAATTGTATTTAAGTCAGAAACACAGCACTGTGACTACTGATTTGCATTGATTGTGCTTTTCCAAATTAATATTACACTCAGAGGCAGCAGTAGTGTATTTAGGGGAAGTATTACTTTTCGAAGTACTTTTTTCAAAGGAAGGCTATACATTGCTCTAAAAAACCTAAGTATTTTATCTAGTTCACACAACGCGTTTTCCATTATGTATCACGATTTTAATACGATGATGATGACGTGAATAAGAAGGTCAGGCCCCATGGCTAAATGGTTAGTGTGCTGGCCTTTGGTCACAGGGGTCCCTAGTTCGATTTCCGGCAGGGTCGGGAATTTTAACCATCATCGGTTAATTTGCCTGGCACGGGGGCTGGGTGTATGTGTTGTCTTCATCATGATTTCATCCTCATCACGACGCGCACGTCACCTACGGTAGTCAAAGACCTGCACCTGGCGAGCCGAACCCGTCCTGGGATCTCCCGGCACCAAAACCCATACTCCATTCTTCTTCTTCTTAATAATAATAATAATAATAAGTGCTATTAATTGTCGAAATGTCGTGAGGAACAGAAAATACACTCTCAGTTTCTTGTTAATGGTGACTCGTAAACATTCATAATGCGTTGCGAAATCGTGGCGATTATAATAAGACGAAGAGGACTAAACCTGCACTCGGTCCCGGGGTTCGAACATTTTTTTTTTCTTTAAGACATCAAAGGGATAGAACTCCATGGTAATACTAAGAGGTCAATATACGGCAGAAATATAAAATGTATACCTAAAGTTGATGTTACATTATTTTATACACCTAAAAACTAAATAATTGCAGGTGAAATAAGCGACCGAGCGAAATGGCCGTGCATGAGAACGCGCTACGGCTATGGAGTCAAGCTCTGCATCCGGAGGACGTGTGTGGATTCGAATCCTACCGTGGGCTTTTCTGAGAATGGTTTTCTGTGGTTTCCCATTTGTCACTTCCAAGCAAATGCCGGGACAGTTCCAATTCATAGGTCACAGCCGATTCCTTCCACCTCCTTACTCAATTTCATTCACCATCGTAAGCATCAGGAAGGGCATCCGGCCGTAAAAATGACGTATCAATTCATCTCACCTCATCCCCGACCCGGTAAAGAAACAGGACGAAGGGGCAAACAACAAAAACAAACAACTGCAAGTAAAATAATAGTATGCCACTGAGTTACCGCAAAAGCCTATCAGGTAGTCAAAATCCAGGAAGAATATTTGTTGCTAGTTGCTTTACGTCGCACCGACACAGATAGGTCTTATGGCGACGATGGGACAGGAAAGGCCTAGGAATGGGAAGGAAGAGGCCGTGGCCTTAATTAAGGTACAGCCCCAGCATTTGCCTGGTTTGAAAATGGGAAACCATGGAAAACTATCTTCAGGGCTGCCGACAGTGGGGTTCGAACCCATTATCTCCCGGATGCGAGCTCACAGCCGCGCGCTCCCAACCGCACGACCAATTCGCCCGGTCCAGAAAGAATAGGCCTACTGTATGTTTCCACTGGAACTAGGATATCGAGGACTCCTGAACTTCTGTTTGGGTGAGTTATATATTTCTGAGATTATCCCTAAACCCATCCCGCCGCCCCTGTCTTTGGGTTACTTTATAGGACCGTCCTGCTGGGGAAGCGCACTTTTCTTTACACTAGTGGTGTGACGTTAGTTCAGCAGCGAAGAACTTGGAGCTTAGAGTTAATGTGCTCAACCCATCTACGACAGGATTAGGCGGCTGAACGTAAACAACAGATGTGCACACTCTCTTCTCACTTCCGATACCGCAAATGTCTGCGCAGAAGATAGCAACACAAAATGTTCTCCGAGAACTAAAGGAACTGATCTCCGAAAATTATCGGATATGAACGTAATTGTATTATACTGAATTGAATAGTCATCATCATCATCATCATCTGGTTACCCTCCAGGTTCGGTTGTTCCCTCGGACTTAGCGAGGGATCCCACCTCTACCGCCTCAAGGGCAGTGTCCTGGAGCTTCAGACTCTTGGTCGGGGGATACAACTGGGGAGTATGACCAGTACCTCGCCCAGGCGGCCTCACCTGCTATGCTGAACAGGGGCCTTGTGGAGGGATGGGAAGATTGGAAGGGATAGACAAGGAAGAGGGAAGGAAGTGGCCGTGGCCTTAACTTAGGTACCATCCCGGCATTCGCCTGGAGGAGAAGTGGGAATGGCTGATGGCTGAGGTGGGAATCGAACCCACCTCTACTCAGTTGACCTCCCGAGGCTGAGTGGACCCCGTTCCAGCCCTCGTACCACTTTTCAAATTTCGTGACAGAGCCGGGAATCGAACCCGGGCCTCCGGGGGTGGCAGCTAATCACGCTAACCACTACACCACAGAGGCGGACATCGAATAGTTCATCATATAATTAACAGCAACTAATCCTAAACATAAAACAACATTCAAATCTTCACGGTAGAACAGATTCTATCAGTGGTGACTCACTATTCTAAGTTGAGAGTTCGCCCGAGGTTGTTGATTTTTTAAAGGTGGTAAAAAATGTGACAATCCATATCATTGCAGTTAGGCAGTTAGCATGCAAAAGATCCCTTGTGGCGTACTCACAAGGGGGCATTCCCTACTCGTCACCAACGATTTCGCTCAAATTTGTAGAACATGCAGGGCTTAGCTAGAAATGAAAGTACCCGAAGTGGGAACTCCAGATGGTCAAGCTTATAGAAAACAAAAATAAAAATGTTGACGTGACTCTCGCACCGTATAAGCCACTTACGTTAGTACGGTGGACGAGCAGTAGTTGGCGTAGCGGTAAGAGCTCGGACTAGCAAGTCGATGGTCGTGGGTTCGACTCCCCGTGTGGAGACTGTTTTCCTCAATTTTATATTATTAATTTATTTTAATTAATTAATTAAATTTATTTATTTGAATGCAAAAGACATATAGGACGTCATTTTTTTTAATGAGCGCATAATTGTAGAAAATTTGGAGTTGCGAACTTTCCCGACCTGTAAACAGAAAATTTTTTTTCTCCTTTATTGGCTATCTTCCCTCCTTGGGAAACGCGCCATAAACGTGAATAGTCGTTTCGCTGTAATATTCGTTTTCACATGACAATTGAAGGTTGCTCCTGGCGGCTGTACACAAACAATAGATTCTTGGTGCAGGTAGAAAAAAGTCTGACAATGAAATCCCAATTTTTTACCTGTTCTATGCCGTTTGCGTATAAATAAATAAAATGACTTATTCGCCTCTTTGCTTAATTGGAAAATGAATAATAAAAATTTGAGATGAAAAAGACAGTCTCCACACGGGGAGTCGAACCCACGACCATCGAATTACAAGTCCGAGCTCTTAACGCAACGCCAACAGCTGCTCGGCGTGCGCATTACGTGGCTTATACGGTGCGAGAGCCGCGTCAACATTTTTATTTTTATTCTCTTATCGCTTGGCCATCTAGAGTTCCCACTTCGGGTACTTTCATTTCTAGCCAAGCCCTCTATGTTTTATAAATTTGAGCGAAATCGGTGGTGACGAGTAGGGAATACCCCCTTGTGAGTATCAAATGGCAACATTAACTCAGCCATAAGAAGCCTTCTGTAAAATTCCAGTTTTGATGTTAGATAGCGACACAACCGGAATGTCGAAGTTGCTAGGCAGGCCAACTAGCTGGCACCACCTCTGAAGGTCTGCAGCACGGTAAATGAGTCCACACAACTGTATTATTATTATTATTATTATTATTATTATTATTATTATTATTATTATTATTATTATTATTATTATTTCCAGCCAACTATGCTAACTCCTACATCTTTTAATTTACCCTTCAAATTGTGAGTCGGGTGTCATGACCACAGGACTCAGTCGCATCTGGCATTGCTTCCACCTGCATACGCCAGACTTCTGGCATCGTCTTTCTTGCTGGACCTCCCTCAGTTCATTTTCATCCACCTCTGGACCCCCCCCCCCCCCCGCCCACTTAATAATATTCGATTTCTGACAACTGAATAATCTTCAATTTTTCCATATTCTATGATTTTTCCCTCAGCTAACGCCATGATTTTGGAAAGACCGAGAGGCTTAGCTTTCATCATTCACCTGATATTAAGAAGGGAGTTATTTTTGGCAAAAAAAAAAAAAACAGTCATTGTGAACAGATTACACAGCTGAGCAAATTTCCTCTCTGAACGCAGAGAATTTTCATATCAGCCTTTGTGCCATAACTGAGAATCAAACTGAGATCAAACGGCAGTTCTCAACGCCCTCCGTTCCACCAAATCAGAAATCTAAATACCTTTATCATCGGTTTGTGCATTCAATAGTAAGGATAACAGAACAATATAATTTCTATCGGAGAATAGCAATGAGCCGTGTCCATGCCCCAGAACAAAGCCCCCTTATATTTTTTCAGAGCTGCGCTTTATCGCATGCTGTGCTTCATACACTACTCGTCACTTTCCTGCTCTTTTTCATTCTTTCCTCAGTAAACAGATGACTGACGTTACAGTGCAATGCATCATTCTGTACACCGACAAGGCAATATACTGTATAAACAAGACGAAAATACACTGTTTTTCGTAACCAATACCTGCAGTTCTGTAAATCTCAAAAGAGAGTAGATACCCAAATATTGCTTACTCTTACCTGCGCCGGACTTTAGTCTGACCTCCCGTGATTAATTCACGTTCCCCAACGCCTGCGACAGTTTTGAACTTGCGAGGCCTGAAAGAGTCTATTTACAAATTATCAGTTACAACAACCGGATTATCGCTTCTAATGCCTAGTACACATTTATACGGACTGGGTTTAATATCTAAGCTGTAGGCTGAGTAGCTCAGACGTAGAACGCTGGCCTTCTGAACCCAACTTGGCGGGTTCGATCCTGGCTTAGTCCGGTGGTATGTGAAGGTGCTCGAATACGTCAGCCTCGTATCAGTAGATTTAATGGCAAGTTAAACATCTCCTGTGGGACCAAATTCCGGCCCCTCGGCGTCTCCGTAAAGGGTAAAAGTAATGGGACATAAAATCAATAACATTATTGTAATATCTATGCTAACGTATAAGTTTTACAGGTTTATTTTATGTGTAAATTGGTTATCATATAATAAGTAATGTTTCTGCTATTGTCTTCAAAAATAAAATATATAGGTGTATATTAGTTAAATGGAAAAATAAGTAAATAAATAAATAAATAAAGTAATCAATATTTTATGTTTATCTTCTGTCATGACCTTCAGGTTAGATAGTTGCGTAATTTTTCCTCACAAAGTTGAGTGAATCCTCAAGCTATTCTTCAATTACAGGACTTATAAAACAGGACATCGAATCGAAACACAAAAGTTTCAATTTTCGTCATGCAAGCTTACAGTTCCATGCCACTGTTAGTCTAGTGATCAATATCGGGGGCATATTCAACGAGTACTCGATACCACGGGACCTGGCTATTCATTTTTAAACCCCCCTTATGCACTGACCGGGACACGAACCTCAGCTGCGTTGCGGGGAAGCCAGTGACAATGTCACTCATTTATCATGACCTAGCAGTTTCATTATGCATGACGTTATCAACACACGAAGCACTGGCCACGACTGTAGTACAGTGATATACAACACATGTTAATTATTTCTCACGTCCTTGTGCAAGAAGGGATAAGCTGAAAATTGTATATTTTCGTGTACCAGCACGACCGAAAGGAAGAAGTACATTACTACAGAGATTTATTGACTGTTAATATAGCTTATGGAGGTAGGTTTATTTACACTTCGTCGAGCAAAGTGTACACTGGAACGAGTTTAAATTATAACATTAGCTACAAATTGCACTAAACACTGCGTGTGACCTACCGTAAGTTAATCGACAGATTGTGTATTGGATAAATATCAAGTATTTATCATAGAAATGCCAAATAAGATGTAGGCGCCAAGTGTATTATTGGTTTTCTTAAGACTGTTCTCTTGTTACAAATCGTAACTACTGTATATGATGAATCAAACAAAACAAGGTGGTTTAGGATACTCTGTTGTTTTGACCGTATCAGATGTTTCGAAGGCCATGCTATTGTTCTCCCTATTGCATTAGGAAATGTTCACCCTAAATGCAATATAAATTTGTCAGAAACTAAAGTATAAGTTACCTCCGTATATAAGTCCGGCCGAACGAGCCTCAGTGGTTCAGTTTGGGCTCAGTTCTGCCAGCGATTGAGACAATTCAGTTCCATGAGTGACGATGCTGTGAAGCGCTGGGAGTGCTGTTTGTGAACTCACAGCTAATGCGAAGGGTGTAGCTGAGCAACAAGGGACCACAGTGCAGCTGAGCAACGAGGGAGAGCGAACGAAGATTGCCTTATGTGAGCTAACTGTGTGCCGCGTACAGATTTGTAATATTGTGATATGCGCGGCCGCTAACAGTTGTACTGTGAGTCTAATCGTGAACTGCCTTAGTGTCCAAGTGACAGTAGCAGAAGTGACAATAGAGTGAATGTTTTAGCTTGCAAGTGTCCAAGTACATATTAGTATGACTGAGCAGAGAGAGAGAGCTAGCCTCCACTTTACGATAATAATAGTAGTAATAGTAATAATAACAGCAACAATACGGAGTGAGCTCGCCGTGCGGTTACGGTCGTGGAGCTGTGAGCTTGAATTCGGAAGATAGTGTGTTCGAATCCCACCATCGGCAGACCTTAAGATGGTTTACCGTTGTCTCCCATTTTCTCACCAAGCAAATGCTGGGGCTGTACCTTAAAATCTTCGATGTGTTAGTGCGACGTTAAACCACTAGAAAGAACATTAAAATCACTATTCATTGTATTCACTGAAGACAAATTAATCACCATGTAAATTTGCGACCAAAGAAATTAATTTTTTTTTTAAGATCTGCTTTATGTCACACCGTCACAGATAGGTCCATATGGCACGATGGGATAGGAAAGGGCTAGGTGGGGGGAGAAAGCGATCGTGGCCATAATTAAGGTACAGGGCTGGTTTTGAAAATGGAAAACCATGGAAAACCATATTCAGGGCTGTCGACAATGGGATTCGAAAACACTATCTCCCGAATGCAAACTGACAGCCACGTGTTCCATACCACAGCCGCATGCTCGGTAAATTAACATTTAAATCGTACTCTCCAGTCATTCGAAATGAGAAATTTCTTTCCATTTTTAAGATCATTCCCCACATATCCAGATACGTCGATCTCAGTGACGTAATGGACTAGTCTTTATTCCCTTCTGTTTGCAACTAGTGAACTGTATTTCGGCTGATACCGATAATATCTGAAGGGTTCTCTCAGTGCGACATTTCCATGACGTTACCTTCCGACATGTTAAATAACTCGTGCAGGACACCACCTCGACATCTCATAAAATCTAGAGCAATTGAAGAGATTTAAAACAAACACTATTACTATGCGTTACTTTCTGTTTGCTACGTTAATGTTGTATAGAACAGTGTTATTTCGTTAGTAATTTAGTGAATGTTTGTTTATATCTGCTAAGTTAATGACCTTGTGGTGCATAACAGTGTTATTTCATTTGTAGTTTAGTGAATGTTCGTTGAAGGTATCAAAATTCTTGGTGCAATGGCCGTCATTTTCAGTTCGTTACATACTGAAGCTTCCTCTTTGAACCTTCGTGCAGCTTCAAGGGAAGCAATTCAAGTTATTGCCAAATACCGCTGCATTCACTTGAAGGGTGGAGAATTAGCGTCCATATTGTATCCAGCACGTTTACTTTAACTGGCGAATACCGTCGCTGGCTGTTTTAATTGCTTCAGGCTGCACCATTCTCCACATTCCACTCGCTCCGGCGGACGCCAATCAACCACTCCTGTATCGACCTCTGCCCTTACTTGCATTCCTGAGCAACACTTGTCAACGCTCACTGAGACGTCTCTTTTGAATTCTGCCTACATCACCATGTGTAATTAAATGGACGTCTAATAGCGAGGACTCCTTGGAGATGAGCATACTAGCTTGCTTTCGATTCCTGGTTCTGCCACAACTTGGGACTAATTTGAGGAACTGGAGTAGAGTGAATTCAACCTCAAGTAAAAACAATTGAAATAATAATAATAATAATAATAATAATAATAATAATAATAATAATAATAATAATAATAATAATAATAATATCCTTAAACGCCAAATTTAGACATTACTGCACTGTTATTCGACCAGAGGCTCTGTATGCAGCAGAGACTCTTACAATGAACAAGAAAGGTCTAATGGAAAAACTAGAGGCTAAAGAAAGGAAGATTTTTGAGAAAAATCCTGGATCCCATCAAAGAAAACAGCGAGTACAAGCACGTGGAGAAGATAAGTGACACAATTCGAAAAAAGAAGGATTGTCTTTTATAGCCACGTGACAAGAATGAGCCCAGGCAGGATATCTAAACGGATATTAACGTACTCTCAACATAAGAAAACCAAAGGGGCATGGTTCACAGAAGTTGAGAAAGATCTACAAGAAATGGAAATTTCTCCTAAAGATGTCCAGGAGCGTGTTCTGCTTAAGGAAAAACTACGTACGCACGAAGGTTTCCAGGAAAAGCCGAAGCTGGAGACAAAGAAGGCGTGGACCCAGGAGAGAAAAGAACACCGGAAACGAATGCAGGAGAACTGGGTGGCAGTTAAAAAAAGGAGACAGTTGAACTGACGTGGTCCCTAGTTGGCCGAAACGAAGAAATAATAATAATAATAATAATAATAATAATAATAATAATAATAATAATAATAATAATAATAATAATCATAAGTTAATGTAGCTAATTCTAACCTGGCAGCCACGGATCGAATCTTGGTCAATGGATATGAATGGATAAAATGAAAAGTCACTTCCCGATGGTTCGAATTCCGCGTAAAACAGAAGGTCCCGTAGCCATATGAGCAGTCACATAAAGCAGATTTGCGTTTGCTTTCCGATTCAGCCTATAGCAAGGAAGTTAACTAACACATAAAAAAAGCAAAGCAAAGTCACCTTCGTGAGTGGAAGGTAAAGGCTTCCACCATTGCTAACCTCGGCACGTGATGGGGTAGAGTGGCTAGCTTTACGCCCGGCCGCCTTTGCCTACAGGAATTAACCTGGTACTCATTTTTGGTGTAGACTGAGTGAATCTCAGGGCCATATGCACCTCCGGAAGTGGAAATCTCGTTTCTTAAATTTTACGACTTCCTGACGGGGATTCGAACCCACGTCCTTCCGGGCGAACCGAGCACGCCTTTACCGCCACGGCCAGGCAGCCCCTTAACTAACACATAAGCTGCGGCTATTACCCTCTCCCTATTACGTATATATATGCCGTTGAGATCTTCACTCGTAATCCTGAGCTGGGACCAATTCCACGTGTTACACACTGGGTCACTGTGCTCTCGGAATTGTGTGGGCAGTGCTGTCATAATCTGAAGTAGAGCTGCCTCGTAAGAGTGTCCCTACATACTACCGATCTTGTGAACATTTACAGTATTGACACAACAATGTCTCTCTGATAAATCAGCAGCCATGTTGTTGGGCATAGGACATTATTATTTGTCCTGTTAAGGTTTATTAACATTCATGTTCTGTGGTTAACATGAATAATTTATCTCTATGTAAAATCAGTGGCAAACAATTGCTGGGGCTGTACCTTAATCAAGGCCACGGTCGTTTCCTTTCCTGTTCCGTCGTCCCAAAAAGACCTACTGTATCTGTGCCGGTGCGACGTAAAGTGGCCATGTTGCCGGACGTAAACGATAACTTGAAGTTTGTAGTTAAGTCTTATTCAGTACGAATAGACTTGTTACGATTTGAAAAGATAGGCGCCATGTGGTAGAGAGAGTCGACAGCTTCCGGTAACTGGGTGAGAACATAATAGGTAAACTGCATATTAAGAAGAGTACAGAACGCAGAGCATAACAACTGAAGAAACTACAATAAGCGTCCAAGCCAAATTACGGGAAGAAAAACCTATCAAGGAACTCCAAATTGCGCCACTACACGACGACCGTCAGGAACGCTGCATTGAATGCAACACGAACACTGACACAGGGCAAGCCAGCTTGTATACGTTTAGAGGAGGAAAGAAATATCTTGCGAGATTTATGGGGCTTTCATGGTGCGTAGACAGATCGAGACAGGAGCTATACGAAACAGTAGAACAAATTTCAATAGTGATACAGAAAATAAGGTTGAGATTCGAGGGACACCTGATGAGGAGGGACAAGATTGACCAAGGAGACATGCAGCGCGTTGTGCTTTCTGGGAAATTACTCGCTGAAGGAAATCAAGGACTGCTGGAAGGCAACTGGCATAACGGGGGGAAAAACTCGCAGACGGCAGTACGTATTGGTGCAGTTACAGGAGACTGTTGGGAAGGTCTCTAATGCACTGACACTAGGATCAAGATTCAGATTACGGTAGTAGAAATAATCAAGAGGAGCAAGAGAATGAAGAGGTGTTGAGAAGAACGAAGGGGCACTGGACAATTTACGCTTCAACCTAAGGGATAGTAACGAAATAAATAAATAAATAAATAAATAAATAAATAAATAAATAAATAAATAAATAAATAAATAAATTAATTAAATAAAAAAATGTTATTATTGCACGTGGTTATTATATCCTATCTGAACACGCATAAGGCAGACCCTCCGAAGAGGATGGGCAAAGTCTGCCGTGGGAAATGAACTCCGTGTCATAATAGAAGAGGGAATTGTACAGAAGTAACAGGGACATTAGGAGCAGATCAAACACGCAGACTGCTAGCAGCCAGGTACAAATATCAAAACTCGGCCGGTGTTGAACCCCAAAACCGTGGTCCGAAGACCAGGATTTTGTCCATTCTGTCGTGGAGCAACATACTCGGATTTGATCACACTACACCAATGCAAACATCTATTCCATATAGATTGTTCAAGCTCACAGAATCCACAGAGATGGTTTTACTATGATGTCTCATGACTCTTACAGGAAGCATCAGCCGAAATGGTGCTTCCAAGATGGCAAGTTCGATCCCAGCTGAGGTCAGACGAATTTGGAGTTGTTTAAATGCGACAACTGCCACGCTCAATGGCTCACACGGCAGAGCGATGGCTTTATGAGCTTAAGTTTGCGGGTCCGATCCCATCTGTTTCCGATGGCATTTTGGAGGTTCTCAAATACGCCAGCCTCGTGGCTGTAAATTTACCAGATCATAAAGTAACTCCTCCGGACACACAACGGAGTCTATTAGAGTCTATAACAGTTGAGGGACGTTAAGCAAATAATACTAGGTGTTATTCATTACAATAACCTTAATCTTCAAATCTGCAGTGCTTCACCTACAAACCATAGTAATAACAAGTGGATGCATAAATTCGATAATGTTCTGGAACAACTTCTGCTTGGTGTTACGGATATTATAGCCACATTATGCATATTACACTGTGGCAAGCCACTAAGCCACACCGATTACTGCGTACGGAAGGCGCAGATATTGTGTTCCGCGTGGAAATGCCACAGGAACCTGAAACTCAATCTCCTGCTAGTGATACATCTCTCTCTCCCATACCCGTCTCTCTCTGTCTCTCTCCCTCTCTCTAAACCATTATCATCCACCTGCCTCCGTAGATTCGCTAATTGTGACTCCTCCAAGTCTGTCGTTGTTGCCTACTTTCAGATTATTATTATTATTATTATTATTATTATTATTATTATTATTATTATTATCTTTTCTGCTGGTGGTTTAATGTTGCACTAACTCCGATACGCCTTCGGAGACAATACAGTAGGAAAGGTTTGAATGGGGAGGAAGCGACAATGGTCCTAAATAAGAAACAACCTCAGCATTCACCCGGAGTGATAACGGGTAACCGCGGGAAATCATCTTCAGGGTTGCCGATTATGTAATACGAACCCACCATCCCTTAAATTCAAGCTTACAGCTAAACGACCTGTACCGTACAGCCAATTCGGTCACACCAATTTGCATCACATAGACAGCGGATCTTAATCAACAGGTTATGGGACCACGATGACTCACAAGAAGCTCCTACACAGAAAGTCGAAATTTCATATGGTTCCCTTCCGTAACTTAATATCTGCTGGATTAATTCAGGCACTAACGCAGTGGACGGTTAAAAAAACATTCCGGATAAGGAAAGGAGTTGTCCATGCGGTTAGGGGTGCGCAGCTGTGAGCTTGCATCCATGAGATAGTGGGTTCGAACCCCACTGTCGACAGCCAAAAAATGGTTTTACGTGGTTTCCCATTTTCACACCAGGCAAGTGCTGGGGCTGTACCTTAAATAAGGCCACGGCCACTTCCTTTTCACTGCTAGGCCTTTCCTATCCCATCGTCGCCATAATACCAAACTGTGTCGGTGCGACGTAAAGCAAATTCTAAAAATATGGTAAATGTAAAGAATATGCCATTAAATGTATTTCAATAAATTCCATTGTTCAATTTATGCTTTGAAATATAAATAAGAAGATTACGAATACTTGGATACTAAAGCATACCGTTTACACTAGGTTTCTCGTCTTCATCATTCCTCTCTCACCTGTTTTGGCGATTCTTGTTCACTTCCTAATCCTGTGAGTCTTCCGTGTTGTCCTTTTCCGTGACCGTTCAATCTACTCAATTACAATTTAAGGATCTTCGTCTCTCTCCAGTCCCAGTGCAAATTATTTCAACCTCATTGTTAATGCCTTCCGGCTTCAATCAATCAATCAATCAATCAATCAATCAATCAGTCAATCAATCAACAGTTCAGGATTTTAATTCTAGTGTTTGCAGTAACTGTACGAACAGTGGAAGATCCCTCTGTGAATCAGTGATCAACCTCCGGACCCCAAAATCGCGAGTTGTAACTGAATTTTTAAAGGACGAAGAATGGTCTAATAATAATAATAATAATAATAATAATAATAATAATAATAATAATAATAATATACCCTAGCCTGTTCGGAATGAATGCTAATGCTACGAATTTGACATTTAAACAAAAATAACAACGGCGTTTACGTACGGTTGGGCAGGTATTTGGGGCATGATGCATCCTTCACGGCAGACTATTCACCACACAAAGCTGCACAGAGAATTGCATATACGAACCACCTTCAGGCGCTTCCTGCACGAACCAACAGAGCGCAATTGTAATAGCGTAAAGAGAATATATCCTGGGGGCATACCTCTCTTCACGAGGCTCAGATCTATGCTTCTCATCGGACCCCGCAGATCCATTACCAGATTCCAGGCTTCAGTATATGCACAAGAGATGTTGAGTGTCTATAGAGTATGTAATTATTACTCAAACGAAAAACGACGGCTGTTGTGTTCAATGCAACCTGTCAATGATGAGACAGCAAAGTCACAAAATACTGTATAACTTGCCACCAAAAGCTTGCTTTCAGTGGTATAAAGTCTCTTACATGAAACATTATCTTCAACACCTTTGTTCTATCATTATATTTGCTGTACTTCGGACGAACACAGAAGTGGGGTTCGAACCCACTATCTCCCGAATTCAAGCTCTCAGCTGCACGACCCTAACCGCACGGCCAACTCGCTCGGATTTTTAAATTTGTTTTTTTACAATTGGCTTTATGTCGCACCGACACGGATAGGTCATATGACGACGGCGGGACAGAAAAGGGGAAGGAAGCGGCCGTAGCCTTAATTAAGGTACAGCCCCAGCATTTGCTTGGTGTAAAAATGGGAAACGACGGAAAACCACAGCTGTGCACCCCTAACCGCACGACCAACTCGCTCGGTGTAAGGCAATTAAAAAAACTTGAAAGTACCAACGGGGCTATGCCGGGGTCACAGCCGCAGGTTTTGGCGTAAAATACTTACCTCGTGATAGTATGGGATTGAAATATTATTGCTGAGATTTCATTTATTAATTTTAAACAACTTTACACACTTTCAGCACCATGAGTTCCAAGTCATTTTCCACCACTGGGACAGTAGATGTGTTCGGCTTGGCCTCCAGCAGCGCAGAACTCTTCTCACGACACTTGGCAGCCTTGACTCTGAGATGTTCCCGGTAAGTCATTTGAATAATAATAATGTTATTTGCTTTACGTCCCACTAACTACTTTTTAAGGTCTTCGGAGACGCCGAGGTGCCGGAATTTACTCCCGCAGGAGTTCTTTTACGTGCCAGTAGATCTACCGACACGGGGCTGTCGTATTTGAGCACCTTCAAATACCATCGGACTGAGCCAGGATCGAACCTGCCATGTTGGGGTTAGAAGCCCAGCGCCTTAACCGTCTGAACCACACAGCCCGGCAAAGTCATTTGATGCTCGATGTTTTGGACTTTTAAGAATCCTGAAAATCCACTCAATTCTCTGAAATAATTTTGATGATATTTATTGTCTACATGTCGTGACATTTCGAGAATGAAAGAAATTAATAATAATAATAATAATAATAATAATAATAATAATAATAATAATAATAATAATAATAATAATAATAATAATAATTAGATTTTTAGTCCAAGCCCCCGTGGCTCAGATCGCCCCTCACCGGCGGGTTCCGGGATTCAAATCCCGGTCACTACATGTGAGATTTGTGCTGGATAAAGCGGAGGCGGGACAGGATTTTCTCTGGGTACTCCGGTTTTGCTTGTCACCTTTCATTCCAGCAACACTCTCCAATATCATTTCATCTATCAGTCATTAATTATTTCCCATGAGGAGTGCGACAGGCTTCGGCAGCCGGCACAATTCCTATCCTCGCCGCTAGATGGGGGCTTCATTCATTCCATTCCTGACCCGGTCGTATGACTGGAAACAGGCTGTGGATTTTCATTGATTTTTACACCCTAGTAACTACTTCTACGGTTTTTGGAGACGCTGAGTACTACAAATTTGTCCCGCATTAGTTGTTATACGTGCCAGTAAATATACCGAGATCGGGTAACTTCAAATATCACCGAACTGAGCCGGGATCAAACATGACAAATTGGGCTCAGAATGCCAGCGCTCTTCCGTCGGAGCTGCTCAGCCCGACAAAAGAGAAAAATGCAACACCCAACAAACAACATTTTGGATTTGTTTACAGCATTATCATCTCAAATGTTCACTATGCGATTTTGTTTTTGCCGTATACATTTAGAACCCTCCGAAGCGAATCAAAAGATACTTCACACGACGGCTATCATGTCAGAGTTCAGAGCCGCGCGGCACTGTGATTTTAGTACCTCAAGATGGCAGTATTATTGTATCATGCGATGACGTCATACATAGGTCAGACTCTTGTTGCGGCATACACTGGCCCTTACTCTATAAAATGTGATACTGAACACGTGTTGTCTACAACTTATTTCGATTGTTAAACTTTCAAGTTTTTGTAACGCTCACCGGTCCAAGTACGATTTCCAAACTGTAAACTTATTTGACGTTAAGAGGAAGAAACCCTATTTCGTTAGCATGACAAATCCACGTACGAGCACCACTATTTGGCACTAGATTTGAAGAAATTCGAGCAAGATTCTTTCGGCATCAGCAGGCCGAAACCATCCCTTAACAGCATTACAGTAGAGAAGGCGCATTTGAAAGATGAGGACGCTGAAAGCGTCATATACTGTCTGTGGCGAGAAAATGAATCACAAGTTGCTGGAGGGAAGAGATCATATTATGACAAGGATCTTCTCCGCAGAGAAAGACACTGGTGGAAGGAGGATCAACGTACACATTGTGTCTATCATGGTGATAGTTCTGGAACTCATTTCTCCACACGACGTCTGCATTTCGATGGACAACGACCAATATTAGGAATTTTTACTTTTTTTTATACGCGTGCAATAGAACAGATCTCCCTTTGACACTGTACCAATTTTCATGCAAACATTTCCCCCAGGTTCAGTTAGATATTTGAATTTTAGCTTGCAGTTTTATGCTTTATTCAGAATAGTTGTCATGGCATACGAGTACAACAAAGATCTGTACCTCCTGTACGTTTATTGCTTGATTTCCATTATTTACTCTCTAGGTCAAGTTCCTTTTCTGAATAGTCAGCGTTGAGGCCTTCGATTCAGACGGTTCCGAGTTCGATTTCCAGCCGGGTCGGAGATTTTAATCGCATGCGATTAATTCTTCTGGCTCGGGGACCAGTTGTTTGTGTTTGTCCCAACACTCTCCTCTACATATCCAGACAACACACCACACTAAAAACCGCCACAGAAACACGCCACAATAGTGATTACATCCCTCCACATAGGGTTGGCATCAGGAAGGACATGACCGTAAAACAGGGCCAAATCCACACGTGAGACATAGTTCGCACCCGCGCCCCACAAGGTGTGGGAAACCAGGCAAATGCTGGGGCTGTACCTTAATTAAGGCCACGGCCGCTTCCTTCCCACTCCTAGCCCTTTCCTGTCCCATCGTCGCCGTAAGATCTATCGGTGTCGGTGCGGCGTAAAACAACTAGCAAAAAAAAAGGTGTGGGAAAAGCGGTAAATAATAACAAGAAGAAACTCTTGGTCAAGTAAGGAAAAAAAATAATAATACTACTTTCTCCCTCAGATTTTGCATGATCCACTTAAAAGTTTTCCTGAATTATTAAGCTGTAGCTTTTCTTGAGAATGAACCAAACCGGCCAATCATATGTAAAAACTCAGGGATAACATGCCACAGATGCCCACGCAAAAATCTGTACTTCCAGAAACTGTGACCTTCTTAGACTGATTCTGATGGTTCGGTCAGCTCCCGCTTCGAACGCTAGCGCTGTGCCACGTCCGGGCAGCCATCTGGTGACGAATTAACGAACCATTTCCACTTCTAAAATGGCTTCCACGGCCACAGGTCCGGAGGGGCGTGCCTATCCAGCCAATGAGCCCCAATGGCACGTCTGGGCGAAACTCTGCAAATGCACACGGTCTAACCACCCAAAAGCTGGTTCTATTCCCGTGATTGTAATTTCCACTTCTATTATAACATCTAAATTTCAAAAAGTCATTGTTTAAGAAGCCTTTCTCGTGGACAGTCGAGATTTCTTCTGATGACGCAGAGCACAGTTCTCTGCGAAACGTAAAGAATTTCACCTTATTTTCTTGACACGGTATAAGTCCAAAAGTATCATGTCTATAAGTGTGGGTCGTGAAATCATCAATGGGAACATGAAATTTGATATTTCTGTAAAATCGATGTAAATATACCTGTAAATCTTACAGTGCTTCATCTTCTAGAACAGTGGTATTCAAAGTGTGATACGCATACCACTACAGAGAGTCCCCTATCAGAATTATTCATTCCAAAATGTGTGTCAGTTTGCACCTCCCGTTGACTAAATACGTAAAAATGCTTACTTAGGCTGCATTGCTTTTTAATTTTTTTGTTTCAAAATCCACTCATTCACTTCAGTTTTTTTCAGTAACAGTGTATAAATACAATCGTAATTGTTTCATTAATAAAACTCGTATATACAGGGTGTATCAGAACTATACCGACAAAAAAAATCAGGGATGCTCTTCGTGTTAAGAACGATGGTGCAATCGGATTGGCGGAGAACATTTTTCTTTTCGAGAAAGTTAGGTTACTTTGTTCATTCCGGGCTCGCGATTCAAATTGATGAACTTGCCGTATTTGCTATGCCAGGGAGGCAGTCGCTGCCTGTTCTGTGCTTCAGAGGAGGGGAGGGAGGGGAAGTGGGAAGTGGGAGACAGAGGTAATGCTCGGTGAGAATGCACAAGTTTCGCTTCCCAGCCCCAGCAGGCAGTTTAAAGTTTGTTCTGTACAAATTTACTACTATGAGAACCCCGTAGGAAGAGAAATTCATGACACACCACACATTCTGAACAGAGTCCAAAGGTCACTACTACGCCGTTGTTAACTGTGCATCGAAGTAGAAGGGGGTGGAGCGGGGAGATATTGAACAGCTACTGTAATCAAACCACTGAGCGTATTGTTTCCTTCGTTCAGTATATCATTCCATTTACAATATTGTGAGTGAAGGAGTACGTAATCGTGGGGCGGCAGATTGCACCTTCGAGCATGTTAAATAATAAAGAACGTTACTGCGACCAACAGAAGAGAGGAGAAACGTTCTGGTGCACTCCTTGACTGACAAGTGTGTCTTAATTACAGTGTGTTCTTGTACTGTGTGTGCGGTTACAGCTGATTAATGAACGGACTGTGGATATTGCCTGTAAGAAACAAGGACAGTCCTGTACGAGTCGAGTGCATACGCGCGGAGCATTACCTCTGTCTCCATCATACACCACATTTTCCCTCCCTCCCCTTCTCTTCCGTGAAGCACGGCAGCGGCTTGTGCTGTGGCATAGCACGGTGAGTTCGTCAACTTCAATTGTGCGCCCACAAGTAAGAAAAGGTAACCTCATTTTTTCGAAAAGAAAAATTTTCTCCACCAATTCCATTGCACCATCGTTCTTAACATGGCAGGAAGAGCATTCCTGATTTTATTTTGTCGGTATAGTTCTGTTACACCCTGTATATGACATGTAATACATTATTGTTATTATTGGGGAACAGGCTGGTGTAGCTGCTTGCCTGTCATCCTGGCGAGCGTGATTTGATTCCTGGTATTGCTGGGGTGGGATTTTCAGTTGAAAAATCCCGTGGTATCACGAAGGACATGTGACCTTAAATCCTGGGCAACTCGTTCATGTCTCAGTGCATGCAGAGACCCTGAGCAAGCGGGATACACTGCGGAAGATGATGGTTATAGTTAATATTATTTGGCACATAGCAACGATCATTTGTTATTTCTGGTATAATCGCGGTATACTCGTACTCTGGGGGTACGAAGGTAAAACAATTGGATTTTTGGGGTACCCCAACCAAAAAGTTTGAACACCACTGCTCTAGAAGAAGAGCTAGTGATTTTCAGAGTAGTGAAATAATTGTCCGGCTTTGCTTTACTTTTGTGGATTTTGTCTTTTTTCAAAATGGGAACAATTTTGAAAGGTTGAATCAATTTGTTCCATACCAAACGCTCATCAATAAACTCAAGAGAAACCATGAAGAAAAAAATTCAGAGATCTTGAATTTCTTAAATAATGTGGTTCTTTTTTTTTTTTTTTTTTTTTTTTTTTTTTTTTTTTTTTTTTTTTTGCTAGTTGCTTTACGTCGCACCGACACAGATAGGTCTTATGGCGACAATGGGACAGGGAAGGGCTGGGAGTGGGAAGGAAGCGGCCGTGGCCTTAATTAAGGTACAGCCCCAGCATTTTCCTGGTGTGAAAATGGGAAACCACGGAAAACTATCTTCAAGGCTGCCGACAGTGGGGTTCGAACATACTATCTCCCGAATACTGGATACTGGCCGCAGTTAAGCGACTGCAGCTATCGAGCTCGGTCTTAAATAATGTAAAACGTTGCGTTGTACAGTATTATACCACTTCACGTGTTTCAGGAAGAACAAAATACTATGAAAATACTGTATGTCATACTGTATCTTAAATATACTGCACGATAAACCTGACCGTTCATAAAGTGCGTTAAGAGTAATCTCAATCACTATAAGCTGACAAGATATTCCTTGCTCTTAATTCATCAAGAGCTCAGTATTCACTTCATATGCAATTTGATAGGGTGGATGTAAAGTGTCGTAGTGCCCTCCGCCTTGCTGCTACGCAACCCGGTGTCGCATCGAACCATCTCGAAGATACGACTATGTCCAGCAGAGCGCTGACGTATGACTTGTGACGTCATCAGCCAGTATAAATTGGAGCGACGATTCCGCAGCAGCAGGCAGGCAGCTGTGTCCAGCGATCAGTTCTACGCCGTATGTCAGACACGGAGGTATCCCTCTGGAACATGTGGACAGAATAGGCGGACTGAATTCTGGTCGAGAGGTCTCACCTCAGGACTAACTACCGCCTCAAGATTCCCGCCTTCCTTATAATTTGCGTACACCATCCTAGCATTCTGCTAGAAAGAACGTCGCATCAAATCCAATACAGACTTCTAAACTTTAGATAGCCATCAGCTATCATAAACTTTCACATATTCGTGGCACTCTATCTCGTCAGAATAGACCTAATTGTACATATATGATCTAAGTTGTATATACGCAAATACGTCTTCTGCAAACACTCAACTTATGATATTTTTTAGCGTGTTCACCATGATAAGAAGCAAGTCTCAATTTCCTTTATTTTGTGTGTATTGCACGAAAGATTGCAAGAAAATAAAGTTTTAGGTTGTGTTTTGTATATTATGCTTCTTGTATACAACACAACATAAAGTACAACCATCTTCCAAGTCCAGTGGTTAGTGTAGCAAATTGTTGGTTGGGAAAACCTCGAATTAGAAACTTGCCTATGCAAGACTATCTTTCGAGCTCTCAGGACGGAGAGTGAACTTCTAATAAAGTAATCTTTTTTTTCTTTTTTTTCTGGTTCTAACTTTGCACTAACTGAGATAGATTTTTTGGCAATGATGAGACAGGAAAGAGCTAGTACTGCGAAAAAAGTGGCTGTGCCTTTAATTAAAGTACCGGCCTAGCATTTTCCTGGTGTGAAAATGGGAAACTTCGGAAAACCATTTTGGAGGCTGCTGATAGTGGTGTTCGAACCCACTATCTCCCGACTGCAAACTTCCAGCTACAATGAACGTGCCGCGCGGCCTACTCGTTTGGTGTATGTTTAGTCCTCAGCCCGAAGGCTGGTTGGATCCTCAACAGTTCCGCCATCAGCTGTCATAGATGGCCTAGGCATCACTGAAGAGGCGTACTAGGGAAATGAGGAGTGAGATAGTTTCCCGTTGCTTTCCTCGCCGAGCCAGAAGTTGCTATTACATATCAGTCTGCCAACCCCACTGAAATGCATGCACTAACTGACCCTATGAGCAATATTTTCACACCATTCATAGCAGGGACTGGCTGCAAAAGGAATAGCATTACTAGCATCACTCATACCTCAGTCACTTTCATTTTGTCCAAGCCAAGGATAAAGTTGAGACAGATCAATGAAAGTAACAAAATTGCTCAAGCCTATACGAGAAGACATAGTGCACTGTAAACACTAGGTCCTGCCAGCAAAGGCACACTCGTTTGGTATACTGACTTTAATGGCTGTAGGATATCTCATGCTGACAACATGAACACTACAAGTACTCAACCGTTGGTCAGTAATCACAAGAGTTACGTAATTTAAATAAAAATGTTATTTAAAGTTGAATAAATGAAATCCGTGGGAGTTTGGATACAAAATACAAACAATGAACTGTAACATTAATTCACCTGATGACAGCCCTGTGCGATTTGTTAAATATTGGAACAAGGGCACATGCATGCCATATCAAAGAGGTTGTAACATAAAATATTACGTTGATTAATTACATTTATCAAACGGAACAGACTCTATATAATATATATCATTCTTGTTTGGCTATTAACAATTTACATCCCGTATTATCTAATAAAATGTATGGACATGTGCGCGATCTTTTCAATGATAAAATAATTACCTAATATAATCTCGAAACCATGTTCTGCTGAATGTGTAAAATAATAATAATAATTATTGGTTAATTCGGCCAACATTTTATAATTGCTAAATAATCATCCTAGATGAGATTAAAGCCGACACGTCCTATTTACGGATATTCATTTTGGTTTACGTAATGCTACTACACATGACTTTATCCCAATTAAACAACACCAAAACATTACTCATTTTGTTTTTTTAATCATGAGCCGATATAAATCTAAAGTGTCCAGGTATTTTATTTTATATGAATATCCCGCGAGGTCAAATCCGGAAATTAAACTGGTATGCACGCGCGCACCCACACACATCTCGACCACAACATAATAAAGAGGTGGAAGCTCAAAAAAGACTTGCAGGGTTTTTATTTGACGGACAAAGCAATATGTCACATCAAAATCGCCTGTGTTAGTCTGAAAGGCAACAGTCGTAACCCGTAAATGCATATTTTTTTGTTCTGATAGTAAATATTATTATTGTTTTTCCTGTAATGTTTATAAGAAAGAAAAATTATTTTAAAATTACATGTTGGTAGTTTAAAGAACAAATTTGTTTCTTCGGATGTTACACATGTTAGCTACATCACAGAGAAATATCCGTTTCACGGGTGACATGTTACTATGTACAATATAAATACATACTGTAAACCAGTACAAGTTACAGCCTATGTTGTAAACCTGTGTGGCAGTTTTTTTGTTGAAACAAATAAACACTTCTACGGTTTTGACCATCAAGTTTGATCTTATTGGTCCGTACTGAGCAATATAAATAGTTTACGTTTTTTTGGATCCGCCTTGTCAGTACTTACAAGTACCACCTCAAATTTATTATCTACATACTTTCATGAGCACCTGTTTCGAGAACACTGCCATTCTATTCATAAGCGCACTCATAATAACTGCCTCAGTTGAATACAAGGAAGAATTACACACAACCTGGCAGACAAAATTATTAGTATCAAGAACGTTAATGGATATGGTTCGTCACTAAAACGTAAACAAAGTAAAAGCTAATCACTTATTGGATTGTTTCAATCAACAAGGATTTTGATGCAACAAAGGGACATTTTAATGATTTTAAGTTGCAAACGAAAGAAAACTACAGGATCCTGAAATTTCAACATGCCACATTTATAGAGAAACGGACTTTTACCTGTGCTAAAAAACAAATTGCCATTTAGTTATTAGAGTTATTTACAGCTTCAATCATGGCTTTTAGATTATTTTAAGTAGATATAGTGATTTTATAATTTAATAGTTCTAGACATGCTAAGAGAATTTTTATAGTTGTGGCCTGATGAAGTGAATGGCAATGTTCTCGAAGCATGTATTCACGGTAGTATGTAGATAATACATTTGAGATTGTACTCGTAAGTACAGACATGGCGGATCAAAAATAGAGATCTATAAACATTACTCATTTTGTACAAGAAATGAGTATAAACTCCCCTGCATTCAGGAAACTTGCCTCAGTTTCATTTTGTATTATTCCTGGCTAGTGATGAGCTGAGCAATGATACTTTAAAAAAATAAATGTCTTTCAGTGAGTCAAGAGGCACTGCACACTTCAGCTTAACGCAGCATGAAGTAACTTCTTCACGATGGTCACAAAATACCACCGTAAATCCACAGTACAGCCAACTATTGAGCATCCAGTGTGAATAACAATATTATTAACATTACATAACAGTCGGACTCGTTGGCTGAATGGTCAGCGTCCTGGCCTTCAGGTTCTGAGGGTCCAGCCGGGTCGGGGATTTTAATCGCTTCTGAAGAATTCTTCTGGCTCGGTGACTGAGTGTTTGTGTCCGTACCAACACTCTCCCCTTCATATTCACACAACACACTACACTACCAACCACCACAGAAACACGCAATAATGATTACATCCCTCCCTATAGGGGTGGCGTCAGGAAGGGCATCCGGCCGTAAAACAGGGTCAAATACACATGTGCGACGCAGTTCGCACCCGCAACCCCACATGTGTGGGAAAAGCAATAGGAAAAGAAGAAGAATTACATCACAGAGCACAGGGGAAGCACCCACTAGACGAAGTTTCCTCGAGAGGCGCCCACATCATGTTATAAAACCAGATTTGCTACAACAAACATTTAAAGGTTAACCCAGATGAAACTAACATCCTTCTTGAAGGATGAGTAAGATCAAGAGGGAAATTATTAATTACAATGAGACATTTTTCCTGATTGTTGGCAGCATTTAATGTTTGAATGTAAACTGTCTGTTTTTTCAGCAATGTAAGGTTCATTAGTCTGTAGTGAATTCTATATGACAAATGTGTACATGTCTACCCCATAGTCCTATTCCCTGATACGGGGTCTAAGGCTATAGGCCTATGAAAAATTATTATTACACAAAAACAATCTGATTATATGAATTAACAGCTTTATAAGAAACCAGGACTTTTCAGAAGTATAGTCCAAACGTCTCGTGTAAACAGAACAACCCAATGCACCGTGTCAACTAATTTTCTCAAAGTTTGTATTTCTCAAAGTTCACAGCTTTCAGTAAGAAATTATAGGTTTACATAGCCGTAGACTTTCTCCTACTTTCAACGCAGTGGAGAATATTGAATCACTGTTCTAATAAACAAAGAAAGCAAAGATTTGGCATACTGCGAGCATAATAGAATTCTCCCCCCAATCACAGACGAGCAGCAAATGAGAAAAATTTATTCATTGTAATCATTACTCTAAACTCTGGTCTTCGGAGCCAAGGTGGCGGCTTCCTTCTCGGCTCAGTCCGGTTACAGCCATTGTAACTTCAGCCGGCATCAAAGCGAGCGGAAGGTCTTTGTAGCGTGTTTTTAACCACCCCTAAGTGTCGCAGGCGGGGCTTATTTGAAACAAGCTATCGTTACACCTCCATAACGGCTTCAATGTATCCTATTATATACAGCAGTGGGCATGTGTTCTGGCCTCTTTAAAGAGTTTAGGATTTTACGTAACATTGTCTAAGATAGTTGTGAAAGCCCTATCCTTTAAAATGCATCTATAAACAGATGACTTTTAACGAATCGGGCGAAAGTGAGTAGTCAAGTGCCAGCTTGGCAATGACCTGCTACTGGAAACCTGGCTACGTTCCGTTAATAGTTTTTAAGGGTAATAATAATAATAATAATAATAATAATAATAATAATAATAATAATAATAATAATAATAATAATAATAATAATAATAATAGCGTATGGCCTTCGGACAGGCCTGGTGCAGGTCTTTTTCTAGTAGACGGCCTGTTAAGCGACCTGCATGTCTGTGAAGATGAAGATGAGGGCCCTACCTAGGATGATTTCTAATGTTCAGTACGCCACACACACCCAGCCCCCGAGCCATTGGAATTAACCAATTAAGGTTAAAATCCCCGACCCGACCGGGAATCGAACCCGGGATCCTCTGAGCCGAAGGCCAGTACGCTGACTATTCAGCCAACGAGTCGGACAGCTTTGAAAGGTGTTAAGGGACAAAAGCACGAGTTCCGCTAGAACTCAAAGGCTGCCGGCTGGGGATCGAATGGCGACGGAAGCAATATTTGAAGGTGTTCAAATACGTCAGCCTCCTGTCGATATATTTATCAGAATCTACACAATTCTAGCACTTCGGTATCTCCGAAAACAGTAAAAGTGCGTAGTGATTGCACTACTAGCAGAACATGCAGCTATTTATTAGAAATTCATTCACAAAAAAAGTAAACCAATAATGAAACTAGAGTATATTTTATTGCGTTTGAACCAGCTTGGATGGTGGGGACTAGGTGTGCCGTTAGTATGGAGATGGTTACATAGGAGAATGAACTCTGAAACGGAGGGTGGGGAAAGCAGAGGAGGAAAACGGTGACGATGGTTAGACTCGGTTTTTAAATATTTCAAGAGTGCAAAACTGGACGAGGCCGGGTGTGGTGCAAATAGAGGGTTTTGGAGGCATTCCATTTATTCATAGAGGCTTATAGAATGAATAATCTCCGAAAACCGCAAAAGTAGTTAGGGGAACCGACACTCCAATAACTAAAATAAATACTCAAGGGAATAGAGATTTATAATGAAAATATGTATGTACGTCTGTATGTATGTATATATATCACTAACATTATCACCACATCAACATTACCACAACCTTCTTCTTCTTCTTCTTCTTCTTCTCCTCCTCCTCCTCCTCCTCCTCCTAGTGTTGTCCTGCTGGCACAGGGCCCACTTTATGTGTCGAAATATACCATTTTACAGTGTTGTGTTTCGCAATTCTCTCTCATTTATCTATGATTGGCGCAATACCCACTTGTTGCCCAATTGTGCCATTCCTAACACGACTGATAAGCAAGATGCCGATTGTCCAGCGGAGTAAGTATTCTCATTTCCAAGGGGTGTAGTTAGCGTTCAGTTAATTTGTCAGCTGGACGTATTTTGTAATATATAATCTGGTATGGTACCTTATAGAGTAGTTTCAAGTCACAAAATCGACGACACTTCTTCTGGTATATTCTCACGATTCGCTGTGTTTATAAATTCTCTCCACCCTCTTAGATTTTATTCCGCACATTCACAGCTTAGCAACTAGAATGTAACATAAGAGAAAAAACACAGCTATGATTGTTGGTTAGTGTGACGTTCTCACTTCGAACAGCTGATAGTCCACCATCTTGGTGGCGATTCTATACAAACCACATACTTAAAGAATTGCAACTCATTGTCTTTACTCCACCGGTTGGCAGAGTTCACTACCACACAAGTCTTCACCATTTCTAGATAACAATAGCATGCGATCACAACCTAGACTCAAAATAAGAACAGCCGTTTGCCCTATAATGGCGAAAGGAAAGATCTTCATTGGGGTAATCACATAAATGGGATTGTAAATAAAGGGTACCGATCTCTGCACATGGTTATGAGGGTGTTTAGGGGTTGTAGTAAGGATGTAAAGGAGAGAGCATATAAGTCTCTGGTAAGACCCCAACTAGAGTATGGTTCCAATGTATGGGACCCTCACCAGGATTACCTGATTCAAGAACTGGAAAAAATCCAAAGAAAAGCAGCTCGATTTGTTCTGAGTGATTTCCGACAAAAGAGTAGCGTTACAGAAATGTTGCAATGTTTGGGTTGGGAAGAATTGAGAGAAAGAAGAAGAGCTGCTCGACTAAGTGGTATGTTCCGAGCTGTCAGCGGAGAGATGGCGTGGAATGACATTAGTAGACGAATAAGTTTGAATGGCGTTTATAAAAGTAGGGAAGATCACAATATGAAGATAAAGTTGGAATTCAAGAGGACAAACTGGGGCAAATATTCATTTATAGGAAGGGGAGTTAGAGATTGGAATAACTTACCAAGGGAGATGTTCAATAAATTTCCAATTTCTTTGAAATCATTTCGGAAAAGGCTAGGAAAGCAACAGATAGGGAATCTGCCACCTGGGCGACTGCCCTAAATGCAGATCAGTATTGATTGATTGACCGATTCCCGCTTCAGCCAATCTTCAATTTGAAGACAGTACACTAGCGCCACGGGTGTCTTATATTAAATCTTTGTTTTCAATTTTATTTCCACTTTCTCATCAGTATATTTTCCTCTAACTTTCCTTGTCAATTAATGATATTTTATTTGGCGTATCACTTCCAAATATTTACAGCAAAAAATGTATGCATTTTACTTACATACCGGTACATCGTTAATATTTTACTGTTTTCCTTCACGTGTCGTGTATGGTCTACTACAACATACGCTCTCCGGCCTTGTAACAGGTGAAAAAGCTGCTGAGCATTGTGAGTGTTTGTCCATTCCGATGTCATTTAGCGACGCCTTCCTTCCGTGTCCAGCTCCACGAAGCCCCTCGATTTTTCCTCGATTTATAAGCTGTAAATTATGGTATTTGTTTCTTTACAAAATGCGACCGAAATATTCCAATTTCCGACATTTTATTAATTTTAAACTCTTCCCAATTCTTGCTCTTCGTACTACTCCAGTATTTGAATATTTTGGGGTACACGAGAGACAAATCATTCGCCTATGGATCCACATTCCGAAGTTTCAAGCAATTTTATAGAGGATTATTTTAGAGACCATGCCTCTATCGAGATTAGTGGCCAACAATGACTCCTAACCACACTTTAACGTATATTTGAATCCAAGGTAATTATTACAAAATAACTGGCCTGTCTATTTCGATTCAACAGCGAATTTCTCGTTCGCGATCCGAGTTTTCTGAAATGATGCATCTGAGGTATTTAAAGGTATTCCTTTCAACAGGTTGACAATAAATTACTTATTCTGCTTTCCTCATAATTGAAGATTGCCAAAACTAGAAAAGATTGCAAAATAATTAAAATATTTTATGAACTGGTGTTTAAAGGAGAGAAATATTGAACGCTTACAGTTAGAAATGATATCCTTAACATAAATGATTTGGACTAATTTGTCATTTTGAAATATTGAAGCTGCAATGGAAACCTTTGGATTTCATACGTAGACCACGATTTTTATGAATTCCTCATTTAGCCTATAGATGGTTGCTAAGGATACCTAGGGATTCTCTTAGAGCGTAAAGTGCGTCGCAGGCCAAACGTTTTACAAAAATCGACAAACCTCGAGGGCATTGTCCCTCTAGAACAAATCATCAAACCTATTAATTCGGCAGATGTTAGTTCGCATTTATCTGTATAATATGAAATTGCTGATTTGTAAGTAACATACTTCTCCTCATGCACATATGTAGGCTGGTGTTCATCTTTTCCCATTCTGATTGTAGGGTCACCGAGCTCGATAGCTGCAGTCACTTAAGTGCGGCCAGTATCCAGTATTCGGGAGACAGTAGGTTCGAACCCTACTGTCGGCAGCCCTGAAAATGGTTTTCCGTGGTTTCCCATTTTCACACCAGGCAAATGCTGGAGCTGAACCTTAATTGAGGCCACGGCCGCTTCCTTCCTACTCCTAGCCCTTTCCTGTCCCATCGTCACCACAAGACCTATCTGTGTCGGTGCGACGTAAAGCAAAGCAAAAAAATCCTAGGGTCAATAATGAAACGATTAACCAAAGCGATCATCATGTCAATCCGCCTACAACTCCCGTTCTCTACCAAGACGTGAACCTCCTCTTCCGCCTGGCAGGGCTGAGGCTATTGCTGATCTTGGGGTGGTGGTACGTCTCGGTGTGGCTGACGGATGAATGCCGTTTCTTTTGTAATCTTATATCTCGAAATTAATCAGACAGTGGTGGTTCTACTACCAATTGAAGAAGTCCATCCACCAATCAATAATACAAATGGTCAGTGCGGGACAATCACCGACGGCAAGCCTCTTACTCAGGGTAATGCCAGCCTGTCACAATGGCTGAGGGGAAGGACAAGTTGCCTGTCACCTGCGCTAAATTAAATCAGTTCGACATATTTGGAGCCAAACCAAGAATTAATTGGTCAAGTGATCATGTAATTCCCTTCACCAACCGTAAGCTATATCGAATACGAAGCTCTGATATCAATTTTACAAGCGAAATACGTCAAATCTCACAAGCACTCTCATCAGTAAACCATGCGCGGAGAAGAAATGTTGAGTGAGAATGAGAGAGAGATTAGATGCATCAATTTGAAAATGGTTTAATGGTGAAGACTAGCGCACACTGCATACACCACCTGGAGGTTTTTAGAACTTCAAGAGGGATTTGAAATAATTAATTGATACAGATCCCCTTGAAAAAGACTCCTCTAATTAGTTACCGAGTCCATTCATCTCTCAGCTAAGGCGAGACTGAAAGCGTTAATTTCTTTGCTTTCGTGAAATCCCTACATCGGAGATCCCTTTTGGCAACGAAAAGAATCACAAATCTTTAAATAGGAAGCTCCAAAGCAGAATGTCACATTTCTTGAGATTCATTTCCTAATTCATTAATATTACGCAAGCATTACCTATATGTTACGCTGCACGTACAAATCGCAATGATTTCTAAGAAAGAAGTTCAACACTAAATGCATATTACAAACGGAATGGACCATGGTAAATATTAAGCCTCCCTACCTCCTCATATTTATTTAAACACTTTCTTGGGATTTGACGTTAAAATTAATTTGGTATTTCAGTAACTTTTAAGCTGACAAAAATTATACGTTATCAACTAGGGAGAAAAATATCTCAATGGGTGAAGAAATGCTCCCGCTTGTGTAGTTTGGTGTTTTCTTCTTAGCCTCAATTTATAGGTCCTCCTAATCCACACCCCCATCCCTAACTGCCAGTTCTGGAGATACTCGATTATTCTAAGGATCTTGGGGTTATCAGATTCTCTGGTAATAAGTTTTGTATTATATTGTACAGTGAGGTCAGATTATCTTTTGGCCTGAAGCGGGTGATTGGCGCATCACCCGGATCGCATGAAAGCGGAGCCCATTGGTGATATTTCTACGCTTATGTGTTTGTCAGTCATCAGTTGATGTTCGTTTGAGAGAGAGCTTTCTTGCCAATATTATCCTTCCTTCGACTTCAATGGTTTTATGATCGCGAGTGTTCGGGTTTGCAACGCAACAAAACTGGTATCCTTGCTTAATTTTGTCTTTGTCTACTGAATCTTGATGTTTCATATATAAGTTTGACGTACTGTCATGGTTTTAGTTTTCGTTGCATTAAAACTGAGTTTCAAGTAGATCTGAATGATTTTGCATGGGAGAAGACAATTCCTTCATTATCACAGCTGCACCTTGGTGAGTTATCGAACTGCAAGTTGGATCACACCCTGCAGGATAAGAGAATGCAATGTTCAGTGAAGACCAGTGAAAATGGTCTCTTGAACGGTATCGGGTACTTATCAACTCTAAGGCCTCACAAAAATATTACCGCACAAGGATGAAATGGTCTCTGCCATAGTGTAGGAGGAAAAAAGTGATGCGCGCAGTTTCGAACAGACAGTTACTGCGCCATCCACTAAATATTTGATCTCATTTCCGAGGATACTCGGCGATAAAGACATAATGCCGTAAGCTTAAGATGATATCAGTTCGCCCGTGGCTTCTCACAGCCAAGTCAGCGCTGTCACAATTTAGTCTCCCTCCTTCTCAGAGATGAAATTTACATTCAAAGCCTGAGGAGTGCATCGTCAATAGCTCAGGGAGTACCGTCGCTATGAACACAATGAGCTTTTCTTGCATAAAATAAGCTTATATTGACTACTACTGCCAAAGTAAGGGCAAGCAGCAACAGCGGGTTAGCTGCGATCAAATTCAACCCATTAGAAATCCCAAATGAAGAAAATACAGGGCATGTTCATATTTTGGAGTATTGTTGGTTGGTTCGAGAAATCTTCTGAAGTTCACGGGAACCACGAATACAATCAATGTATGCAACCTAAGAAAATGCTATGGTAGAACCTTACAGCATGGGGGTCAAGGTTCGAAGCCCTCAATTTGTGTTTACGACTGCTCTCATGGCTATGGACGTTCGCAGACGTCAGAGAGAACGGATCTGGCATGGCAATACAGGGATGAGTTATGGTAGCTAGTAAATTAAATTCAGTTCTAATTGGAGACTAAGACTTTGTACAAAGATTAATGGCTATGTGCCTGCCACCTGTACTAATTGGACTAAGTGTTTACACAGGTATTCACAGCAGAGATTCCTCGGATACCAGCTCTACTGGCCGCAAGGCCACAAGGAAAACTATGGAACTGGATACTACCAATGAACAAGGAACATAATTAAATAGGTAGAACGACCGTGAGTTCATCTCTGTGAGCATGCCCCTCGTCCTGGCGATTTCTCAGCGCAGAAATTACGCTGGACAATTACCAATGCGGTTTACCCTATCTATACGGTCTAGAGCTTAAACATATAACACCAGCTAATGCATGTCAAGAAGAGGTGGTCAACAGCTATTTTATCTTGCATATTCCACGAGTAATGATTTGAATCTAACAACGGAATTTATTTATTTATTTATTTATTTATTTATTTATTTATTTATTTATTTATTTATTTACTTATTTATTTAGCGTATGGCCTCAGCTACCGAGCTGCAGACCTTCTGAAGTGGTGCCGTTTAGGCGGCCTACCTATCAATTTCGACATTCCTGTTGTGTTGCTGTCTAGGAACGAAAGCATAATTCTACTGGATGATCGCATAGCTGAGTGCGAAACCAGAGATCTTCAACATAACTAACAACAATCATACGGAGTGCCATGACTTTCCATCGACCTTCGAAAATCGACCACCTGGGCCATGATGGAACCCATGAACTTGAGGTCACGAGTCAGACAATGTAGCACTGATGCACTCAAATTCCCACAAAGGAACATACTACGCCAGTGAGAACAAGAGTGAGGATTGCAAAAAGACTGATCAAGAAGATAAATCTCACGATTTCGTAGTTTTATTACAAAGTAATACTCTCAGTGAGAATACAGTGAAATGTTCCAGGTAGCCGGCTCATGAAAGATTTTCCTCTATAATTTAAGGGTATTTCTGTATGAACCAGCAGTTATTTATTTTAGTAAGCGAGCCTTTTGTCGCAATGGTGCTTCTATGAACGTAATTTCACCGCACGTCTTCACTTAATCAAGGATGCCAGTTTCCTTAAAATAAAGATTTCAATGCTAAAGATAATAACCGAATATCCTATAGTAGTTGAACTAAAAACGTCGCTAACACGTTCACGTAAATCAAATGGATCAAGTCGCTCGGATTATTCAGTAAGATTCTCCGAACTACATCACCAAAAGCATATGAAGCTTATATTGAAGTGGCCATTCAAGTCATTTTTAAATATCTCAAATTATTTTCATCAGAGCTTGAAAGATGTTGTTCAAGAACGGGATCACAGGAATGTCACTCAAGGGAGATGTATTTTACACCCTATATTATACTGTCGAACATTCATCCATGGCCGAAAGCATTCAGTGGATATATAATAGTGGCGTGAGGCCTCCGTAGAGGTCTGGAGCAGGTCTTTCCAGTTGACACCTAATAGGCGACCTGCGCGTCTGTGAGAATGAATTATAATACTAAAGACGGCACACACACCGAGCCATCAAACCATCGGAATTAACCAATGCAGGTTAAAATCCTCGAACCAGCTGGTAAGCGAACGCGGGGATCCATGGACCATAGGCCAGCACACTAACCATCTAACCAATTAGCCATGGAGCCAGACTGTGGAAAACAATGCTATACTTTTGTATTAAACAAGTACATTGTATGATATTTAGGCTATTTCGTTAATTCGCAGTGGCTCGAACACTTTACACCTGTTGTATTTGTAATCTGTGAAGATACTGGATGACTTCATACAAGAAGGACAATACGAAATAGCAGTTGTCCTGTACACTCTTACTTCAGACCGCGAAAGAACTGCACAATTCGATTTCAATTTAATCAGCAGAGTCTCGTGACAACTGTCGGTGTTGTAAAACTGAAGCCTGAACATTCTTGCCAACACAACATTAGAACTACGTGAAATATTTGCGTTTCTATTTTGTCAGTTTTATTATATTAAGGAAAATGACCGGAAGTTAGTTAAAAGGAATGAAAAGAATGTACCTAAAAATTAACATTAAAAATAGAACAATTATAGTTATAAATAAAACCATTTAGAAAACATCACGCTGAAAAATGATCGGAAATTCAAATATTGAGCAGTTTTCCTACCTCAAAAGTCTAGTCACCAGTGGCAACAGAACTGTCCATGAGGTGAAGAAAAGATTATCTACGATTGAGAAAACCTTCCAGAGCAAAGAACATCTGCTAACCAGTAATTTCATAAATATCGAAACAAGGAAGTTATTTGTGAAGAGCTCTGTCTGGACTGAACATGCATATGTAAGAGAAAATTGGACGCAGGCAAGACAGAAGTTGGAAGAAGCGGAGATGTGGATGTGGAGAAGAGTGACCCCAAAAAGATAGACACAAAGGAAAAGTAACGGCCAGATTCTCAAGAAAGTTGGTGAAAAAGTAAATTTGATCCATGAGATCGAAACAGGGAGGACAAAACATGAAGGGGCCATCGTTATACACAGTGATTTCCTTTGAATAATACTTGAATGAAAAGTTGTTGGGAAGGGGCGGAAAAGGATGATCATGAAAGCCCTATATGCATCGCTTACCCATCTCCTACATCTACAAGCATCACAGTTCTCTCTTCAATAGTGTTGGCTACTGAATGCATGATTCGAAGCAGTGTATCGATTCATTCAAGTGTCCGAGTGAATCGATTCACAGGAAAGGCGAGCTCACGGCTCACGATTCAGCTTACTCCCAGCGGACAGTGCTGAGTGGTGCACTCACTGGATGTTGACGGGGAGCCGAGCTTCCGCTGCAGCGAGACAGTGTATCATGGCACATCGAAAGAATCGTGAACGAGCCGGCTCAGTGAGACACAAGATACACACGGCTCCTTCGGCTCACTGGACACGCGGAGAGCCGAGCTTCCGCTGCAGCGAGGCATACAGTGAATCATGGCACATCGAAAGAATCGTGAACGAGGGCGGCTCAGTGAGACGCATGATACACACGGCTCCTTCGGCTCACTGGACACGCGGAGAGCCGAGCATCCGCTGCAGCGAGACATACAGTGAGACATGCTAGACTGAAAGAATCGTATGCTATAATGGACTCTCGAGCTCAGCTCATTTGAAAATAATACCCATTTGCATTCACTGTCCTCTTCTTACAGGGAGGTTTAAATAATAGATGGATTTATTTGCAGTGTTAAAAAGGTAGTCACAACATAATTCTGAAGTAGCTAGTAAGTAGGTAGGCTATTAGGTTATACTATTTATTAGTTTAATGAATCTTAGTATTATAACTTAATTGACTTTTGACAATTAAACTCGACTCTAGCCTGCCCTATGACTATGAGTCATGCTCATGACCACTCAAAAGTACCTGTTTTATATTGGGAAGAACGGCTCAGTATTTTCTCAGTTCATATGTCACATCGTTGCACAAGACTTCAATCATATGTGGACAGACGCAATAACAGTATGTTGAATCAGAAAACCAGCGGGCTACTGTACATCTCGAGTAGCCTATACAAAATATGACGATTTAAAAAAATCCTCAGCTGACAGAAAAATACTTTTTTAAAAAGACTGAGCGAGTTGTCGTGCGGTTAATATCGCGTGGCTATGCGTTTGCATTCGGGGGGTGGTGGGTTCGAATCCCACCGTCGGCAGCCGTTAAGATGGTTTTTCCGTAGTTTCCCCATTTTCACACCAGGAAATGCTGGCTCTGTACCTTAATTCAGGCCATGGCTGCTACCTTCATAATCCTAACCTTTCCCACCCTGCGTTGCCGGAAACCTTCGATGTATTAGAGTAACTAGCATTTTTTCTAAGAAAGGAGTTCATAGTATGAAGACCAGATGGCAGCTGCGAGCACTGAATGCTGTTGCTGCTGTCTTACCAGCACATACTACACTGATGCAGTAGGAGCGGTGACCAATGAGCCGTGAATCGGATCACTGTATCGATTCAGTAACGTGAACGGAATCAAATGAATCGATTCAGTAAAATGAATCGAATGTCCCATCACTACTCTTCAATGCTCCTGGCCTCAGAGATCGCGTTACAATCTAGGGGGCCCGTCTCGCCCTCCGGGCGGGGAATGAAAACTTTTTTTTTTTTTTTTTTTTAAGTCCTGTATATTGGTTGCAGGAAAGACCAGCAGTTCCTGCACAGAGAAATAACTGCTCAAGTCCGAACTCTTTGGTTGAAGCGATACGGTTTAGCCTTTAGAGCAATAATTAATGCTGTGAGCTTGCATCCGGGAGATAGTAGGTTCGAATCCCACTATCGGCAGCCCTGAAAATGGTTTTCCGTGGTTTCCCATTTTCACACCAGGCAAATGCTGGGGCTGTACCTTAATTAAGGCCACGGCCGCTTCCTTCCAATTCCTAGGCCTTTCCTATCCCATCGTCGCCATAAGACCTACCTGTGTCGGTGCGACGTAAAGCCCCTAGCAAAAAAAAAATTTAATGAACTTCCTTTCCTCTTCACGGCCTGTACCCAGTTACCTAGGTTCGGCACTTTGTACAGATATAGCCCAGTATAACAGCACCGGGTGAGCTGGTCGTGCGGTTAGGAGCGCGCAGCTGTGAGCTTGCATCCAGGAGATAGTGGGCTCGAATCCCACTGTCGGCAGCCCTGAAGATGGTCTTCCGTGGTTTAACATTTTCACACCTGGCAAATGCTGGGGCTGTATCTTAATTAAGGCCACGGCCGCTTCCTTCCCACTCCTAAACGTAAAGAAAATTCTAAAAATAAAAATAAAGTTTTACGGCCGGATACCTTTCTAACGCCAACCCTATGTGGAGGGATGCATTCGCTATTGTGTGTTTCTGTAGTGGTTGTAGTGTGAAGTGTTGTGTGTAAAAGTATATGCATTAAGACGAACACAAACACCGGCCCGTACAGTAATCGAAGGCTACTGCGCTGATCATTCACCCAAGGAGAGGGACACCATCAATGAATGAACGTTCCAAGTTACATTTGTTCAGCAGTGTATCTAGCCAACACATCTTAAGTTTTTATTTCACCCCTTATAGAGACCGTGATGAGAAGTTACATAAGAACTATTTGTCAATTTCCAAACACTATTATATTTCTATACACTGGTCTGCGCTTGATCAGCGGCGGATACATTTGGTATACACAAACTAGGTACGGCGGTTCAGGTATTTGTCCTAGAGTAATCCATTACGCGAAAGCTTAATTTGGAATATGGCCTATATACATATCTATTATCATTATCACATGCATAGACCGGTTTCATCAGCCCTATTAACTTCCTTAACAGGGACCAGAAACCGACAACGCAAACACGGCGAGGGAGGACGCAAGACGTCGCTTGCGCCGGCACCTGAATGCTAATGGAGCCAGGACTCTTTGTGGCTGCTGGGCCTGTAATTAGGTTCCTCATAAATCTCCAACCTGACACCTGATTTCCCTCGACACGTAAAATCGATTCCGAATGCGTAGGTACAAGAAGCACCACATTATTTGCAAGACTGAATGACGAGATCTTCCATCCATCACGCCAGTAACTTATGTTGCAAGTGGGAGAATGATTTCTGTTCTATAGACGTGATCCACGAGCGATTAATTCCAACTAAGGAGAACAATGACTTTCGAAAATTCTAAGGAGTAATTTCAAAGGAATCGGTTTCATAGAGTAATTACTGTAATTTTGGTGCTCGCATTGTGCACTCAAAGTTGTGGAGTGGAATAACGGCGCATTCGGTTGGCATTTAACAAGGTTTAAATGCAAGAGATCAATGTAGACATATTTACTAGAATAGTGAAGAAAAAGTGAGAACAAAATTCCGGCAATACAGTGCTTCTAAAATACAATGAAGGGATATTATTATTTCTTAATCCGCTTACCCTCCAGGGTTGGTTCTTCTCTCAGAATCAGGATCCCTACCTCTACCGCCTTTGCGGTAGTGTCCTGGAGCGTGATACTTTGGGTCGGGGGATACAAGTGGCAAGTGGCCCAAGCGGCCTTGCCTGCTATGCTGAACAGGGGCCTTGTGGGGGAAGGGGGAGGGGGAATTGGAAGATTGGAAGGGATAGACAAGGAAGAGGAAGGATGCTGCCGTAACCTTAAGGTAGGTACCATCCCGGCATTTGCCTGGAGAAGTGGGAAACCACGGAAAACCACTTCGAGGATGGCTGAGGTGGGAATCGAACCTGGGCCTCTGGGGGTGGCAGCTAATCGCATCAACCAACTACACCACAGAGGCGGATATTATTATTATTATTATTATTATTATTATTATTAGCTGAATTACCCAGCGCTGTCTGGGTACTCTTTTTTTGTTTACTTTTAGGATTTCTATTACCTGTTAATTATGCGTGCACCGAGCTCGATAGCTGCAGTCGCTTAAGTGCGGTCAGTATCCAGTATTCGGGAGATAGTAGGTTCGAACCCCACTGTCGGCAGCCCTGAAAATGGTTTTCCGTGGTTTCCCATTTTCACACCAGGCAAATGCTGGGGCTGTACCTTCATTAAGGCCACGGCCGCTTCCTTCCCACTCCTAGCCCTACCCTGTCCCACCGTCGCCATAAGACCTATCTGTGTCGGTGCGACGTAAAGCAACTAGCAAAAAAAAAAAAAAAAAAAAAAAAAAAAAAAATTATGCGTGCATCGAGCTCGATAGCTGCAGTCGCTTAAGTGCAGCCAGTATCCAGTATTCGGGAGATAGTAGGTTCGAACCCCACTGTCGGCAGCCCTGAAAATGGTTTTTCGTGGTTTCCCATTTTCACACCAGGCAAATGCTGGGGCTGTACCTTAATAAAGGCCACGGCCACTTCCTTCCCACTCTTAGCCCTTTCCTGTCCCATCGTCGCCATACGACCTCTCTGTGTCGGTGCGACGTAAAGCAAACTAGCAAAAAATATGCGTGAAGAGTATTTTGTCGATGTATTTAATGTGACGTTGAAAGAGAGTTACCAATTCAATGGACCACCACAAAGTTTTTTTCCTTATAATAACTGCAATATTGTCGACCAGTTAATAAAGTAACAATTTCCTCCCGTACCTAAACAAAACGCATGGCGCTAACGCCAAGATGATTTTGCACTCGGCAGGATGTAGGACTGGTTTGCTGAAGAGTAAAGAGAGAAATGAAAAGGCAGCGATACGTGTTTGATAACGGCTGGCAGCAGGCGGTTCTTGTCAACACAGCACAGCAAGCTGGAAGACTTCCAACAGCGTACCGCATGCGGCACTTGTTTCGTTCACAGGAATCAAACAACATCGCTCCTGCAAAGTAACACAACGACAAGAATAAAAAAAGAACAGTTAAAAGTTCTAAAAACTTTCTCATTTACTTACGCCCTCCTCCTCAGATTTTTAACATTATTTGACACTTACAGCCTCCGCATCTTCCTATCCCTTATTTATGATGATGAGCGGGATAATGGTCGAAAGTGTAGCATGGACGTGCGCTAGAAACAGCTCTCCTGGCTCGTAAATATGTAAACACAACAGGAGTCGATAGCGACTCCAAAGGTAAGAACGAACATGTAAACTTCTGCATATGTTTCATCGGAGAATCGAACCTATGTTTTTTTTTTTTTTTTTGCTAGGGGCTTTACGTCGCGCCGACACAGATAGGTCTTATGGCGACGATGGGATAGGAAAGGTCTAGGAGTTGGAAGGAAGCGGCCGTGGCCTTAATTAAGGTACAGCCCCAGCATTTGCCTGGTGTGAAAATGGGAAACCACGGAAAACCATTTTCAGGGCTGCCGATAGTGGGATTCGAACCTACTATCTCACGGATGCAAGCTCACAGCCGCGCGCCTCTACGCGCACGGCCAACTCGCCCGGTCGAACCTATGTTGTGAGTGTACTAGTAAAGATCTACCTATGGCCCAAATTCTTAAAAAAATTAATAAAAACATGGTTGTATAGTACTCTTTCCTTCGCCATATGCAGTAAATGTCTAGCGTTTCTTTTACCAAACCCATTACTTTAATTTTTGTCCGACTCGTTGGCTGAATGGTCAGCGTACTGGCCTTCGGTTCAGAAGGTCCCGGGTTCGATTCCCGGCCGGGTCAAGGATTTTAACCTTAATTGGTGCGTGGCGTATTCAACATTAGAAATCATCCTAGGTAGGGCCCTCATCTTCACAGACATGCAGGTCGCCTAATAGGCCGTCTACTAGAAAAAGACGTGCACCAGGCCTCTCCGGAGGCCATACGCCATTTATTTACTTTAACCAACAGATGATTTTTCGCCTAACCGCTCAGACACTCATGAAGTTCACAACGATGTGAATTGCATAACACGGATCCTATGAGCTAAGACAAGAAAGTTTTGTGCAAAAGAAGTAGTTACTCCATAACACTCTTGGTTTTTAAAAAAAGAGAATGACCCAACTTAAAAGGAATAGTCGTGGCATTCTCAGTAAAGTACTACATTCCTATTAAAATTATCTGGATGATGAGAAGAAGAAGAAGAAGAAGAAGAAGAAAAGAACTCGGCTAACGTGTGCAGCCTTTCTGATCTTAGGCCATTTAGGCTCCAGACGAGTCAATTTAGTCATTCCGTTTAATCACAATAGACGGCAGAACGACTAGCACACTGGCGGTCATTAGCAGAGTTTAAATTAATGTTGTCGAGTAAACATCAAATGTGTCGACAAAGACCAAATACATGCAGACATCATACGACATGGACTGGTGAATAGACTTTTCTGATCTTCAAAAATCCGACTTCCTCTCGGGGTTTTGAACTTGTGATCTTGGCACACAGAGGCCGAACCTCAACCACTGATCCACAGATGATGATTATTTATTTCTACGCACTGATGGTCTAACTATAAAAATGACTTGAAATGTTTCTTGAAACGGAAAAGTCAGATACTTACTTGTATGCCAGGTATCAATCTTCTTCTTCTAGCGCTCTTCCCACACCTGTGAGGTCGCGGGTACGAACTGTGAATGTGGCCCTGTTTCACGGCCGGATGCCCTTCCTGACGCCAACCCTATATGGAGGGATGTCATCAGTATTGCATGTTTCTGCAGTGGTTGGTATTGAAGTGTGTTGCCTGACTCAATATGACGAGCAAAGTGTTGGGACTAACAAATACATCCAGTTCCCGAGCCATAAGAATTAATCAAAAGCGATTTAAAAAAACGGCCGAGAATCTAAAACCGAAGGCCACAATGCTGACCATTCAGCCAAGAAGTCGGACATACCAGGTATCACTGAACTACGAAAATACGTTATTAGACAGTGTCTGTTGTGTATCTTAATATTGTTACGGTAGTAAATAAGGTGAACTTACAATATTTTATTTGTAGGGAAGTAACAAGTTAATCTGACAAATATGTAACGAATTTGTAAATCACGAGTAATTGCATTGGAAACTGACCAATGATCGAATGACGGTCAACAGTACGAGCAGGGTAAACGGTTGCAGGTGAGGAATACAGTAGCTTGAGCATGCAAAATGCCCCCCCTTTAACATAATAATAGAAGCCTCCGTGGCTCAGGCGGCAGTGCATCGGCCTCTCACCGCTGGGCAACGTGGTTCAAATCCCAGTCACTCCATGTGAAATTTGTGCTGGACAAAGCGGAGGACAGGTTTTTCTCAGGGTAGTCCGGTTTTCCCTGTCATCTTTCACTCCAGCAACACCCTTCAATATCATTTCATTTCATCTGTCAGTTGCCCCAGAGGAGTGCGACAGGCCTCCACAGCCGACATAATTCCTATCCTCGCCGCAAGATGGGGCTTCATTAATTCCATGTCTGACCCGGTTCAATGACTGGAAAACAGGTTGTAGGTTTTCATAGGTTTCTTTCAATAATAATAATAATAATAATAATAATAATAATAATAATAAAATGGCGTAAGCTATCATTCTGCAAGACTTCCGTAATGCTATTTAGGGGACTTTTTAGTCATTTATCATCTAAGCGGAACTCAACCGCAGGGTCTGTTCTGAAGGTTGACTAATGGCAACAGCAAAAGTGACACGGCATACCACGTTTCTTGCTTGCTCTTTAACTGGGTCCGATTTAGTAAACTTGCGATTATGAGTTAACGTTCGAACCACCGAGGCAACATTACGAGGCCTACAGTCCAGTTTAAGAGCAATACTACAGAGATATGCTTTCTCAATGCAAAAATGAAGCATCAGAAACAACTATCAGGCAAGAGAAATGATTACTCAAGAAATTCACAGGATGTATGGTCTGGACCAAATAACGACATACTCGAGGCTTTCGGTGCTATTTCTGGATTCTGTTACGAAGAAAAATATTTCTATCGGACGAGAGAAGTATGTAGACATGACTGAGGTCCGTCATTCCTGGACTTAAAATTCAGCGTCCTGCAATGTGAGGAGAATGGCAAGCAGGCGGGATGACTGTAGCCAGGTCGATATTCGGTAGGTAGGCTGACGGGTGAAGTGACTTGTCAGTCTCATGACAGCGACATGCAGCTCGAGCGGGCGATAATGTATAAAATGTACCGATAGCGGCATCCGACTTGTGATTAAAAATATCATTCATCATTTGTTCAGAATACAGCAGCTGACAAATAAATGAACCCGTTGAAGTGAGGTTACTGTACACTGTGAATGAATTGAGGAGTTGAGGCATTAAAGCAATACTGCCAACGCATTTTACTCGCAACATATTTCCCCCCGTTGCGGGATCTCAACACTCAAAACAAAACTTAATTTATGATCTTTAAATTACAGCAACAAATGTTCATGTAGGAAGAAGTATAAAAATAAATACAATAAGAAATATGTATTTAATTACTGTTTGCAGAAAGGAACTATACCAAATGAATTGGGAGTTGCTATAGTAGCCCCAGTGTACAAGGGAAAGGGTGATAAACATAAAGCGGACAATTAGAGGCCAGTCAGCTTGACATGTGTTGCATGCAAACTCTGGGAAAGTATTACATCTGATTATATTAGACACGTTTGCGAAATTATTGACTGGTTTGACAGAAGACAGTTTGGGTTTCCGAAAGGCAGTTCCCAGGAGGATCAATTTGTGGTATTCTAGCATGATATAGCAGATATAGTAGATGCAGGAGGTCAGATGGACTGTATCGTTATTGACCTATCCAAGGCTTTTAAAGGGGTAGATCATGGGAGACCGCTGACGAATATGAGGGTTTTTACACTAGACAAAAGAGTGATTGAACGGGCGGTTAAATTTCTAGAAAAAACCTCAAGACCGAGCTCGATAGCTGCAGTCGCTTAAGTGCGGCCAGTATCCAGTATTCGGGAGATAGTGGGTTCGAAGCCCACTGTCGGCAGCCCTGAAGATGGTTTTCCGTGGTTTTCCATTTTCACACAGGCAAATGCTGGGGCTGTACTTTAATTAAGGCCACGGCCGTTTCATTCCCAGTCCTAGACCTTTCCTGTCCAATCGTCGCCATAAGACCTATCTGTGTCGGTGCGACGTAAAGCAACTTAAGAAAAAAAAAAACCTCCAGAGAGTTAGAATGGTGAAGCACTATCTGATATTGGTGGAAGTATTACTAGAGTTCTATGTTTTCTTTGATGTATAAATGACACGAGGAAAGATCTGGAATTTCAGATATGGCTTTTGCAGATTATTTTATACTCCATCGAGAAGTAAATAAGTACCAGGATTGAGAGCGACTGGAAGAAGACCAACAATGTTATGAGATGGACAGCAGACAATGGTGTGATGGTAAATGGGATGAAGAGTTAGGTTGCAACTTTGACCAAGAGGAAGAGTCCCCTCAGTTTCAATTACTGTGTTGATGGGATCAATGTACCTCACCCCCTGTGTATGGACGGTGTGGAATAACGCCCACTGTATTCCCTGCCTGCGACTAAAAGGGACCCGAGGAGCTCTAGACTTCGGAGTGTGGGTTCGCGGCCACGGGGCCCTTAGCTGAGTCCTGCCATTGTCCTTTTTTTCCAACCCCCACGGTACTAGAGCATTCGAGGCCTAGGGAGTCTTCCATGTTCACGCCCTTCGTGGCCCTTGTCTTTCTTTGACCGATACATTCATTTTTTGAAGTGTCCGACCCATTTCATTTTCTCCCTCTGATTTGTGTTAATAGAGGATGTCCAGTTGTACTTTCCCTTTAAACAATAATCACCACCATCACCACCTCACCTGATCAGTGTAAATAATTCTGGGTTAAAATAAGGAAAATGACAAAAAGGACGTTGTAAATAAAGGTCACAGATCTCTTCATATGGTTATGACAGTTTTTTATTTTATTTTTTATATATGCTTTACGTCGCACCGACACGATAGGTCTTATGGCGACGAATTTCAGGTATAGCCTAGTGTGAAAATAGGAAACCACAGTAAACCATCTTCAGGGCTGCCGACAGTGCGGTTCGAACCCACCGTCTTCCGAATGCAAGCTCATAGCTGCGCGACCCTAACTGCAAACTCGCTCGGTTATGAGAGTATTCAGGGGTTGTAATAAAGATGTAAAGGAGAGAGCGTCTAAGCCTCAGGTAAGACATCGATTAGAGTATGATTCCAGTGTATGGGGCCCTAATCAGGATTACTTGATATGAAAACTGGAAAAGATCCAAAGGAAAGCAGCACGATTTGTTCTGGGTGATATCCGACAAAGGAGTAGTGGAACGATATTGTTCAAAACTTTGGCCTGGGAAGACTTGGGAGTAAGGAGATGAGCTGCTCGACTAAGCGGGATGTTCCGAGCTGTCAGTGCAAAGATTACATAGAACAGGGTCTCTCAAACGCCCAAAATCTCACACGTGCAAAGCTAGGCGCAGGGGTTCTGTGCACCGTGCCTCGGTCCGACTCGGCTCGGTTCGGACCAGCATTTTGGCTCGGGGCGACTCGACTAAGGTCGACTCAATTTTGCTCGGATGGTGGAGCGCGGCAGAGCAAGTGGGGAAGGGGGAGACAGGCGGAGCAATCGAGACAGACTTAGGGAAAGAGAGACAGCGCTATTGCTCAAAATCGACGAGTGGGTGTCTGCACTCTGGTCAACCTAGCGAAGTCGTCTTCTGCACCTTGCGCCGCGCAATGCACAGGTGCATGCACTCAGAGGAACTGGCATAGAGTGACATTAGTAGACGAATAAGCAAGATAAAGCTGGAATTCAAGAGGGCAAATTTGGGCAAATATTCACTTTTATGAAGAGGAATTATGGATTGTAATAATTTACCACGAGAAACGTTCGATGAATTTCAAAGTTCTTTGACATCATTTAGGGGAGGACTAGGCAAACAATTGATCGGTAATCTGCCACCTGGGCGACAGCACTAAATGCAGATCAATGACGACTTATTTATTTATTTATTTATTTATTTATTTATTCATTTATTGAATGCTGTAACATGAAATGCATTTTATTGACGGCCTGCAAAACCTTGGTCAGCATAGCGGTCTTCGTTTCAGAGGTTCCGGGGCTCGATTTTCAACCGGGCTAGGGATTACAGCAACATATTGTTCATTTCTCTGGCCCTGGGACAAGATGAATGTGTTTCCCCGGGCCTAGATGATTGTCTTTTTCTTAATGCACACCTCCTAAATTACACACAATACACCGCATTATCAACCACCACAGAAACATGCAATAATTGAATACATCCCAGCACGTAAGATTGGGGTCAGGAAAGACATCTGGCTGGAATTCCAGAGAATTAAAGCCAAAGAAAGATGATAAAAAACAACAATGAACGAATAAGTCATTGCCTTTCTTCATTGTTTTACGGGAATAAAGCCATCGTGTTCACTAAAACTGTTTATGGATATCTCAAATTAGCTAATATGTACAAATAAAAGTACGTATAAAAGCGTGGGGCCGTAGGTTTTCATGGCCTACCAACCGAAAAAATCTTCTATATTCCATATCCCATGCAAATTTCCCTCTATAGTTTTCCTTTACGATTCAGTTTTATTCTAATCTGTCGCTATACATTTCAAGCCAACCAAGCCAAATTAAGATCTTCGTAGTACCAGAACACAAACATTTCTTAAGAATCCATATCACATGCGCTTAGCAACACTTCTACGCTTGAATCTATAGAGAACAAGCATTACAACTTTCTCAATATCTAACTTACAGATGGAATTAAACTTGTCTTTTAAAAGTTTTCCCAAGCCGCAATGCTTCTGCTCCTGTCTAGGATCATTTGTTTCTCAGTAAGACACATTGGCGAGGCTACGTCTTACACCCCAGACTTGGCATGCTAGCAAAAAAACAACGAGAACCGAAGTCCAATAAAACCGTCGCGTGTCCCAGGTCATTACGGGCTACGACTTCCTTTAAATGTATGGGCTATCAAGTTCTACTTCATTCCCAAATTACAGCGAGTTTGCTGGAAAATTTTCCACTAAAAACACGAATTCAAAGAAACTATGTTCCACTGAACTGATCTGAAGTATATTGCAGGAATTACAGTATAACTGTACTTGGAAAGTCTCACATGTTTCCGTAATTGACACATGGAAAGTTAAAAATCTCGTGTGCACTTTGGTTATCACCTTCTCTTCCTGAAACCACAACTCCAAGTTAAATATAAAACTGAATGAATTCAAACTTGCTAGAGACTACGTAGCTACAGGAAACACCTCCACCTCCCAAGCATCGAAGAACTAAACGGAGAAACCCACTTTACTTACCAAACTTTTTCAATGTTAATTACAGCGAGTGTTAGATCTCTCTCCCAGAAACACTAAAAGGCATCTAATATTTATTTTCACAGCCGCTGTTGCAGTGCTTCTCCACCGACAAACATATACAGAATGTTTTTTTTTTTGTTAAAAATGAAGCCATGTTTTCCAGTGTTGACTTAGTTAAATATAACAAAGGCTTTTCAGTCTGTCAAACACACAGTTAAATACAATGTAAATTAAAACACTATAAACATATCTGTAAAACACACACTAACATACAAAGAATGACATGTTTCGTTCTACAAGAACATCCTCAGATTCTATCAAATCACTTAAAAACAAGCTTTGTTACATATACAGAATGATTCCTGGGATCAAATGAAAAAAAAATGTCCCATTGAGCATGTGTCCTACAATGCGTTGGTACTGAGTTACATGTCACAGGACGTAGCCTACATTGGCCACCTCACAGGAAATGCTATGCAATAATCAGCCCCAACACGGACTGGCAAGGCCGCTCGAAGATACTGTCCAACAGCTGCATAGCCGCCACCGACACGCTGTTCCATGTCGGTTGACGTCACTAACTGAAGTAGCGTACACCACACTTTTTGTGTGCCCCCACAGATAAAAATCCAGTGGATTATGGTCCTGAGAGTCCGACTACTTGGCTGAATGGCCAGCGTTGAGGTTTTCGGTTCAGAGGGTTCTGGGTTCAATTCCCGGCCGTGTCGGGGATTTTAATCGCGTCGGATTAATTCTTCTAGTTCAGGGACTGGCTGTTTGTGTTTGTCCCAAAACTATGCTCTTCATAATCAGACAACGCATTACACTATCAACCACTACAGAAACATGCAATAGTGATTACATCCCTCCACATGGAGTTGCTGTCAGGGAGGGCATTCAACCGTAAAACATGGCCAAATCAACATGTGCGACACAGTTCACACCCTCAACCCCACAGGTGTGGGGAAAAATGGTAGAACAGGAAGAAGATGAAGGTGCTGTATATCTTGGAACATAGTTATTCAATTTGTCCGCAGAAACGTGAAGACTTGAGCAAAGTTGTTAAGTATTCTGACAACCATGTCTCGACCACCACCCGATTCGTCATTATAAAGATTCTGAAAAATATGGAAAAATAATAAAGTACAATAGTCAGATATTTCGCAGGTTGCTGCAGGAACACCTTAAATAAACTCTTAAATATCATCACCCTTAGGATTTGTTCGTAAGGATTACAGTTCTAATTTGCTACCATTTCGATAAAAACCATAGTAAAAATGGTTTCATGTGTATTATGTTGTTATCTGAAGTTCAGTTCAAGGCTGTCCACTTTTACAATAATTCATCCGAGCAACTAGCAACTGCTCAAATACAAGAACACTCTCCCTAGTTCACTAATTAAAAGCGGATAATTGCGGATAATTGTCACCACCCTTGCAACGAGCGCCGTGAACGAAACTGAGGTCAAGCATAAGGACCGTGAAGTCTCCAAAGAAATGATTTTTCTTTGTAAAACTGCATTATACGATTTCTCCCAGTGGATGAGAATAAAAAGGTGGTTCTTTTCGTGTCCCTTTTAATACGCTCTGTGATTATTGGAAGGCGTTTTGGAACACACTGTATGTGGCCATTCATTTATCAACTTTATGTGATTGACAATTTGTTGTACCCGCCGCTGACCGGAAAATTACTTCGCATATTACCATTTTCTATGTTATTTGCAATTAAGCCAGTCCTGATTGGCTCTGGCACGCCTGCAACTCAACTGAACAGCTCTCAATAGCTTCTTTACCAAATCTGTTTTTTCTAGACAAGAGTAACCGTACACACACTCTCTAGGTCTCTGCACAGTACATATGGTTCAGCAGAAAGGTAAAAAATAATTTAGGTAACTAAACGTAAAGCCAATAAGCAAAACAGCAAGAACGTTCAAAATTACATCACATTCTGCACTATATTATTATTTTTATTTTTTTACAACTTGCTTTACGTCGCACCGACACAGAGAGGCCTTATGGCGACGATGGTATAGGAAGGGGCTACAAGTTGGAAGGATGTGGCCGTGGCCTTAATTAAGGTGCAACCCAGCATTTGACTGGTGTGAAAATGGGGAAAATGCGGTAAAATATCTACAGGGCTGCCGGCAGTGGTGTTCGAATCCACTAACTCCCGAATGCAAGCTCCTCTAACCGCACGGCCAATTTGCTCGGTTACACTGTATTATCACACATCCCCATATTTTCATTTACTAATAGCTCTGCCGGCAAAATTAATTTTATATTATCAAATATGAAAGAGAATAGGTACCCTGACGGCTATTGAAATAGAATATAAAATGGTTGAGTAACGCCTGTTGAATATAATCGGCATGTTACTCAGTGTCTCTACAGATTTTAAACTCAGCGAATGGCTGCGCGGTTTGTAGCTGTAGCTTGTAGCTGTGAGCTTACATTCGGGAGATAGTGGGTTCGAACCTCATTGTCGACAGCCCTCAAGATGGTTTTCCAAGGTTTCCTATTTTCATACCAGGCTGTACCTTAATTAAGGCCACGGTCGTTTACGTCCTATTCCTAGCCATTTCCCATCTCACTGTCGCCGTAAGACCTATCTGTGTCGGTGCGACATAAAGCAAATTCTAAAAACAATGTAATTTAAAATGGACTGCATGCTGAAAGATCCATCATTTCCAATTTACAAACGAATACTTGGCATAGTTTGTTGTTGTAGGCATTTCCCTTACACAAGTGACCTTCCCTACTTACAGTATACAGAGAATTCTATACCGCCGATCCATATTCCAAGGTGATAATTAAAGTCAATTTTCTTCACCTAAGTACTGTTGCACATTAACACGCTCAATACAGAATGCAATGACTTGCGCCATTTTTAATTAACCTTCTGTATGGATGTACCATTTTAAGTCATTTTACTTGGACTCAACTACTGGCAGGAATACCCTCATTACGCATTGAGCAACCGCAACTACGGTTTTGTTACACCAAGAAACGCAACCCACCTTCTCACTTGCCGACAGCACTGCACCACAGTCTAGTAACCCAGTTGCGAAGGTCAAATAAGAGGAAGGTTCATCCATTTGACAGCTGGAGCGACACTAGCACCTCTAGCGACGAGGTAGAGGCAAGTTGCTAGCAGAAAACGGAAACCGTACTACCATTACAGTCTAAAATGGTCATAACTTCTGAACCAGTCGTGCAAATCATGCCCTGACAAGGTTATTGTAGTCCTTAGAAATTAGTGAGGAGGTCAAAGAATTTATTTCGATGAGGAGTTCGAAGATCATATCGAAATATTTATTTAATTATAACGAGTTATTTTTACCGCGGACTATAAAATCGCTTCTAGAGGGCAACCAGTCGGAAATGCGTATATACTGTAACGTGAATAAGTGAAACTCTATTTATTGGAACATATTTGACTTGTGCACTGGGATATTATTTCCGTTTTACTGTCCATTATTATTACTATTATTGTTGTTTTTGTTGTTCATATGGTAACATCTCGGTTACGGTAGTGCAAGTACCGCCACGGTATGCAACCCGCCTGTCCGCTGCTCTCTTTTTTATTTCGTGTAGCAGCCAATCGTCTCCCTAGAGCAACTACGTCATGACTAATGACGTCTGGTATACACTATGCCACCGTATGTCAACTGGCACAGCGTCCACATAAAAATGGGCATTCAGCCGCAAAATTTATACAAAATAGGATTTGCTTGTTACCGCGCCAGCCGCGTAAATCGCCTAAGACCTATTGGTACGTCTCCATTATCTACCCCCCTTTAGAAAAGATACTTCATCTGATGTTTTCTCAGAGACAACCCGTTTGACTGCAGGTATGTAGAGAAGATACGTGCCAGACATTACCTCCGTCCTGCATGCAAAAAAGGCATTGACTGGTTGATACCTGTTTACGGACACCCATGTCGTTCTTGTCTCTAAAGCGGCACTTATCCGGGCTTGTCTTTCTTGCTATAAACCATTCGACTTTACTTTATTAATACAATACACGAGTTCATACGTACAACTGAGTGCGCGCAAGCACGCACGCACATAAAACACACACATGCACACGTATTCGTGAAGGCGAAGCTCAGGTGATCCAAAACTTATCCTTTCAGAGCCAAGAGCTTCCCCTCCAGTGAGATTACACACAAGAGTGCAGTATGAGTATACACTCTTAAAAAGTTGAGAGAAGAACAACAACATTCTGAGGCGTGGGAATAAAGCGTCGTTACCAATCTGAACAAGCTGGCGCATGGTCTACAGACACGCCGGGAAATATAAATTGAGAAAATGAGCGAAGAAGATGAGAAGAGAGTACTACAGCAGTTGCGTCCAGCTGCCGGGGACATATCTTGTTTTAATCGCACTTCCAAAGTGATAAAAAAATAAAGCGAGATAGAGACAAAGAAAGAAGGAAAGAAAGAAATGAACAAGAAGGTCTAGTTGGGCACAGTCCTGGAAATGTGCACACGCTCGCGAAACTTCCAGGTCGTTAAAACGAAATTTTTCTCTTATCAATTTCTTGTGGATTATTAAAGAGTTCTGCGCTCACAACGGAATTCATTTAACCTCTTAGACTGTCTAGTTTAGATCCCGTTTCTCTTCTCCACTTTAATGGATCATATTACAATTTAATACCCGTGTCACTTGTCTCGTGACGACATTATCAGAGAAATAGGGAAGAAGCTTAATATCTGTTCACTAATGGCATCACGATAAGAACCTTTTATTTATGAGTCCTGCTAAAATTCCTTCCCTCTAATAGAATGTCTCCGTGCTATTATGAGCTATATTTCAAGCGACACTACTCCACTACTCTCTGCATTCGGCTGAAAATTGAACAACTCGGGTGGAATTAAGCTTGTGGCTTTGAATTACTTCTCAGTAAAATATTAACTCCTACATTTCACTGCACACAGCAGTAAAAAAAAAAATACATTTTCATGGTACAGACGTGGTGACAAAGGTTCTTAAGTTTAAAGCATGTATGATTACCATTATTATCAGTATTTGTTCCCCACAATTCCGATCACGTAAGTATGGAAGTTCTAGTGACTAAGGGCGAGTTTCGTGCATAGTCTATATACTGTGTTTAAAAAATCCTATACTTCTTATTTCCCGACATTTTTCCAATCATCTGGAGTCCATACGGATATCGATTAAGCCCAGTTTACAGACGGATTTCCTTCCTGACGCCAACGTTATGTGGAGGAATATATTCACTATTGCATGTTTCGGTGGTTATTCGTAGTGTATGCCTTTGCTGGTGGGACCTAGTGTTTACAGTGCACTAAGTCTTCTGGTATGGGCTAGAGCAATTTTGTTACTTTCATTGATCTGTCTCTGTCTTATCCTTGGCTTTGACAAAATGAAAGTGACTGAGGTATGAGCGATGCTAGTAATGCCATTTCTTACGCAGCCAGTCCCTGCTATGAATGGTGTGAAAATATTGCTCATAGGGTCGGTTGGTGCATGCATTTCAGTGGGCTTGCAGACTGATATGTAATAGCAACTTCTGGCTCGGTAAGGAAAGCAACGGGAAACTACCTCACTCCTCATTTCCCTAGTACGTCTCTTCAGTGATGCCTAGGCCATCTATGACAGCTCATGGCGGAACTGTTGAGGATCCAACCAGCCTTCGGGCTGATGACTAAAACATACAACAACACATTCGTAGTGTATGTATATGAAGATGTGTATTAAGACGATCATAAACACCTAGCCCCAAGATAGACTCATGCGGCTGTTTCTTTAAACAATGTTTCTCTTGATGTATAATTTAAATTTTGGAAGGGGTCATTTCTTGGCACCCGCTTACGGCAACATCCATAGCACTGGAGTGCGACAATAAAAAACCCTCCTGGAAGGCAGAAGTAAAAGCACACGATTGAAGGGCGGAAGGAGTGCAATTCCTCCTCCTCTCTGAGCTAAACGATTTGCAAGGAATAAACGGCGAAAGAGATCAATATCTCTTATGCAGAGATGGATTTCTGGAGAAAGATGAAGTCATTTCGTTTGGTTGTTTTCTCCATTAAAGGGAGCCTTGTTGGATGGAGGCGTTGTACTCTCTGCAACAGGGTTATGTTCTCCACTGCTGTTGGACTTCATACAGGTATACGTCAGAATGGGTCCGAAAGGGTGCGAGAAAGTGAGACTATTTATAAATCGATATGGAATCTTTTTAGGCGGTCATTATAGCAATTTTAAATTCGGGTAAAGCGAAACAAAGCAAAGCCGTCGTCATTCAGGCCGTTAAAATCCTTGGAGAAGAGGAAGATGGAGGCTTCCACCATTCGTAACTTAGGCGTCAAGGGAGACAAAGCGGTTACTTCTAAGCCCGGCCGCATTTACCACCACGAATCCATCTGGCATTCATTTATGGTGCAGGCTGAGTGAACTTCATGTGCCTTTCCTGAAGTGGAAATCAATTTTTCGACTTTATTTAATCGTGTCAGAAAACATACATTATACTTACAATAATAATAACAGGACAATAACAAATGTGGTACTATAATCATTAATCATTTCTGATGATGGCAGGTAACGATGTGATTTAAGCTCTCCATAAATACAAAATAAATGAAATGTGGTGTGACCAGTAAGCGGCGAATTTACATGCTTCCTTGGTAGCGTCCATCACATTCTGGAGAGAGCAAGTAGTTGGACACAAGTTACAAACAAGGAGATGGCTCATTGTCTGTTCTTCACTACATACACATAGAGTGGAGTCACAGACAAAACCCCACTTTCTCATGTTGGTCTTTGTTCTTCCAACTCCTGAACGCAACCTGTTGAGCGTCTTCCATGCTGACCAGCTTTTCACGTGGCCTGGAGGAAGTCTTTCGGAAGGCGTCATCCATCCTGCAAGGTGGCTGGATCTGGAACGCTGATTCCTGCTCGTGGTGCCCCTGCATAGGAAATTTAATTTCCGTTACCTAACTGAACGTCAGCATTCCAGAAACAATACAATGTTTCGACTTATTGACGGGGAATCGAACGCACGTCCTTACGGGTGAACCCAGCAAGACATTATCGCCTCGGCTAGGCTTTTCATTATTAGAATACGCCCACTCTTCTAAAAGTTATATGAACCCTCCCCCACATTAAAAACTATGTCACAGGCGATTGCTGGCTTTTGTTGTTGCTTATAATACAACGGGGCACAGAACACTTTGGTCACGTGTTCCGTCTACTGTGTTAAGTTATGTCTTTTTTTTTTTTTTTTTTTTTGCTAGTTGTTTTACGTCGCACCAACACAGATAGGTGGGACATGAAAAGGCTAGGAGTGGGAAGGAAGCGGCCGTGGCCCTAATTAAGGTACAGCCCCAGCATTTGCCTGGTGTGAAAATGGGAAACCACGGAAAACCATTTTCAGGGCTGCCGACAGTGGGGTTCGAACCTACTATCTCCCGAATACTGGATACTGGCCGCACTTAAGCGACTGCAGCTATCGAGCTCGGTGAGTTATGAGTCTAGTGGTGATTATGCTACTCGTACGACTGTGGAGACTGAGAAGAGTTGGCTGATAGGTTAAATAATAACCTTAATAATAATAATAATAATAATAATAATGTCATTGGCTTTACGTCCCTATAACGACATTTTTACGTTTCTCCGAGACGTCGAGGTGCCGGAATTTAGTCCCGAAGGAGTACTTTTACGTGCCAATAAATCTACCAACACGAGGCTGACGTATTTGAGCACATTCTACCACCGGACTGAGCCACGATCGAACTTGCCAAGTTGGGATCAGAAGGCCAGCGCCTCAACCCTCTGCTGAGCCACTCAGCTCGGCGATAATATCCTTGCGGTTCTAGAACGTGTTATTTCAGGTTTGAGAGCAACACGTTCCAGTCCCTTAATCTACTGTGTGTATATATATATATATATATATATATATATATATATATATAACTAGCTAATGTACCCGTGCTTCGCTATGGAATTCTACATTGTATACAGAATTCTAGGTTAGGTAGTGTAAACGTTGTGAGCAAGATTGTATTAAATTGGATAGCTCTTAACGTTACCCTAACGTTAGCCCCATATGCAGACTGGGTTAGGGAATTTTCATTGTAATGGGAGGCCCGTTTGCCTACCATGGGTCACAATCAGGTAGAGGAGTTTTCATTATAATGGCAGACACTCACTCTCCACCTGCATTTTTACATCTTCAGAAAGACTGCCGTAGTGGTTTTCCAAACTGAAATGAACATAAGTCAATGCAATGACGTCAGTAGTAATGGCGCGATTAAAAGCAAAGTCTTCATATGAAATACTCGATCAAATGAATAACCACACATTTTCTCGCTTTTAACGAACAGTACTACCCTGTCGATCTAAGAGTCCAAAGTTCCAGAGCTGGAATGACCAACCCGCAGACAGCCGCGATTCGTGGGTCCAATAGTGGAGAGTCCCAGGGCAAAAACTATGCCCTTTTACTAATATGTTTCCTAGGAGTACGCGATGATTCGGAAAATCTCAATTCACTACACTGGCGGCGGAAAAAATATATCTGACTTGGAGGCAAATTTTTTCTCCAAGCCAGAGGAGAAACCCACTGTTCACTGCTAATTTGGAATAAGATGAATGTAGAATTCAATAAAATTAAAGAGGAAGAAGTTTTTTAAGAAACGGCCCTTTTAAGGGTTGAATTTTGAGTTATTTAGTGAATGGTGGTGCTATAATTTGGAATAGGCCTAAACTGTAATTCTAGACCAGGTCATACTACTACTAGGATACTGCTACTTATAATAAGAGAGCCTTTGCTTTAAGTGTTTACACTGCTCATTCAAAACAGCGCGTCAGAGTAGGGATCGAATAGCTGGAATACTATGATGAACCAATGTGTTACGCACCAGCAGTATCGGAAAATGTATGAACCAGAGGAATGGCATGCTAAGAAGATAATCTTCTAACTCCTCAGCTATTTTCCGCCATTATTCAGTCAGGCTGTTATACTCTTTACGCAGCAGTTATCCCATCTATCGGAGTTGAGTGGCGGCATAAGAGGCAAAGAACATCACATGAAAACAATGGTCAATGTAACGTTATTGTTGATCAATGTTATGCGCTTTCGACAATAACATTATATTGATCATTGTTTGTTGTGATGTACTTTGTCTTCTGCTGCCACTCATTTCCAATAGATAGGAATACTGCTGCGTAAAGAGTATTTTTTAAAAATTTGCTTTACTTTACACCGACACAGATAGGTCTTACGGCGACGATAGGATAGGAAAGGGCTGGGAGTGTGAAGGAAGCGGCTTTGGCCTTAATTAAGGTACAGCCCCAGCATTTGCCTGGTGTGAAAATGGGAAACCGCGGAATACCATCTTCAGGGCTGCCGACGGTTCAAATCCACTGTCTCCCGGAAGCAAGCTCACAGCTCCGCACCCCTAACCACACGGCCAACTCGTCCGGCCGTACCGAGTGTAACAACCTGCCTGAATATTGGCGGGAAGTAGCTGGGGGTTTAGAAACTTTCTTCTTCAGCATGCCATTCCTCTGGTTCATTCACTTTCTGACACTACTTGTACGTAATACACTGGTTCGTCATAGCATTCGAGCTATTCAGTCCCTACTCTGAGACACTGATTGGAATGAGCAGTGTGCATATTTAACGGAATAATGGCAGAAGAGTGTTCACGGCTGTCTGCGACCTGGTCATTCCAGACCGATGAGCTTCGATCCATGAAACACGAAGGCTATTGTGAGCTGTCATTTATTAACTCGTTTTACGAACTACATCGGCTAGAAATCATATCGAACTTAGCCTACTACTTGCCTTTTAATCACCTAACGTAGCATTGTTAGATCGGCACCGTAGTACTGTTCGTTAAACGTGAGAAAATGTGCGGTTTTTTCATTTGATCCAGTATTTTATATGATACCATTGCTTTTAATTGCTACATTCCCACTGACGTTTTTGTAATGTAATGACCTATGTTGACTTCAGTTAGGAAAATCACAAAGTCAGTCTTTTTGAGAATCCCGTAGCGAAGCACGGTCATATCAGCTAGTGCAGTAATAAATTCTTGCCAGAGTTGGAAATAAAACCAGGACCAGTAAGCAATATGATACAGCGTAACCATTCAAATCAGTCCAAAAATCTAATTGTTGATTTTGAATTAATCCTAATCACCTAACAGAAAATCGATTTGCTCTACATCTTTAACCAGCAATCCTGTAGATTGCAGCACCATGCAGACGAATTAGCCAGACACAGAAGAAAACTTTTATCTACAAAGTATAAGTTTGTACAAGGACTATTCATGTCACTAAGGATTGAATACAATGTCTATTTTCGCATTCACATCTGCAGCCATCATTCATCTACATAGAAAAAAAAAACATGACATTTGGACGTTAGGGGGTTAAAAGGCAAGTAGTAAGTTCGACATGATTTCTAACCGATGTAGCTCGTAAAATGAGTTAATAAAATGACAGCTCACAATGGCCTTCGTGTTTCATGGACCGAAGCTCATCGGTCTGGCGAGCTCAACCACTGCTGGGAGTTTTAAAAGGGGGGAGGAGGGGTTGACCGTAACCACGCCACAATACACATAGACCATGCTTTCAACAACTTTACGGTATTTAATTACATGAACTTCATGAAGCCACAAGTACAGCCTGATTTCCTTCCATCGTATCGTTACTTCAGTTAATTCTCAGTACTTAGTGCCGGCGGGGCCATAAGAGCAGAAGTCGACATACGTTGGCTGAGGTTCCAGAACTTCTGAACGACACAGAGTTATCCTATAGAAGCTTTCAAACCTGTCTCCCGTGTTCACAGATACTCATCACCAGGGGTAGGACTTCTATGTAATGAAAATGGCTAAATATGTACATATATATAGGCTAAACATTTTCAAAATATGGAATGAAATATGGTCTAATTTTTCTATAAAGTAGGCGAAAAAAATATAAAGAATGATATTGTATCAAATTTGAATATGAAAAGAGTACATTTAAAGATTTATTGATCAAACATGAAAGCCAGAAAATATATATATATTTTTTTTTGTTTGCTATTTGCTTTACGTCGCACTGACACAGATAGGTCTTATGGCGACGATGGGATAGGAAAGGCCTAGAAGTTGGAAGGAAGCGGCCGTGGCCTTAATTATGGCACAGCCCCGGCATTTGCCTGGTGTGAAAATGGGAAACCACGGAAAACCATCTTCAAGGCTGCCGACAGTGGGACTCGAACCAACGATCTCCCGATTACTGGATACTGGCACCAGAAAAATAAGGATTCAAGTCACTGTTTTAACCTTTTCGATATAGGTCAGAGCGGGTTGAGTGACAACGCAAAGGGCAACAAGAAAGAAAAAATAAATGAGTGTATAGCAGAATTTTCTATCCATATTTGATAGAAATACAGTACCAGAATCTAGCTTCGACTTATCGATGATAGTAAATTAATTTTCAAATTATATTCTAGAACAAAACAACAATATAAAATGGAAGGCATTTAAAATAAAACGTTAAATTATGTAAATATAGGCTATGTGAACTTCCCTCGAATACGTAAAAATATGTACTAAAGCTGGAAGTATGGACAAATATGGAATATATGTTTTAAATTACACCAAATATCATCATTCGTAAAGATATGACAATACTTTAAATGTTAGCTAATGAAAAAACAAATATGTAACAACATAGAAAATCCAACCCTGCTTACCACAACACCACGGGATTTTTAGTCTTAAAAATATTTTAGGCGCCCAAAATAGGGTCAACAGTACCATATTTAGGCTTCATAAAACATAGTTTTTAAAGTATAGGACAGGAAGTCACTACCAATATAAAAAGTAGTCCGACGTTTAAAAATTAGGACATTTATCGGCAAAGACAAATAAACTAACATTAGAACTAACCACCTAACTGTATTTAAAACTTCACAAAAATTGAAATTGTTTCAAATTTTCACACCGTAGTTGGCTTCGCAATAAATTGCTAAAAATATTATTCGAGTATTCTACAGAAAAACTATGGCGCAAGTCTGTTATAATAAGTTTATCAACTGAAAACGAGCGTACTACATCCTCCACAGATGGGACGGGGACATACTTCACTTTCAGCACACGTCGAAGTAGAAGTGAAACAATGCGCGGAACTCAGGGACGCTGGCTACTACAACAGATAAGTTACTTATATGTAAATTGCCAACAGGGGTGAATGGCACAAACTTAGGATATATATTGCTTAGTTTTGACGCATATCAACCACCTAAAATTTGAACGATATCAGTGACTCATTCATAGCTGTTACTTCCCCTTGTGAGATAAGATACACACAACACCGCACAATGTCTACGGTGATGCCAAATTGGCTAACCCATTACAGCTCAATCCACCAAAGGCCTGGCCATTGTTGATTTTTTCACGTATTTCCAACAATTCGAAGAACACCACAATCACTTTTTAAAGCTGTTAATCTACCCTTAAATTCCATTTTTGTCAGCCCAACCCTGCACCGCCGGCAATAATAACTATTTAATCTAATCACAATGTTATATTTTATGTACAATTCTTCCAATATACACTTAAATTAGGCATTTAATATAAATGCATACATCAAATACATTCTTTAATTTATTGTTGAAATTAAATAGGTACTTCATTGTACAAAATAGACAATTTTTAGGCTTTCTAGGAAAATATTGGCAGTAACATTAAAATAGACCTATTTAGGTTCTATAAAATTACCAATTCTGAATGAATTACCACGAAACATACGTAAACAAATTTCTTTACAACTAGAGTTGGAAAAAGAATGATTCGCGGACTATTCATTACACTTGTGGCAAATGCTGTGATGGTAGGTTCATCATTATCATCATCATCACCATCATCATCACACAGCCACTTCTCTTTTCACACCGAACTACAAGTGATGATTAAAAATACAGAGGTCGGAATAATAATAATAATAATAATAATAATAATAATTCAAATTTCAGGGCGCTATTATCACTTAAAATTACATACAGAGCTGTAGTATCAATTTTTTTTAAAGAATCTGCTTTACTCGCACCGACACAGATATGTCTTATGGCGACGATGGGATAGGAAAGGCCTAGGAATGCGAAGAAAGCGGTCGTGGCCTTAATTAAAGTACAGCCCCAACATTTGCCTGGTGTGAAAATGGGAAACTACAGAAAACATCTTCAGGGCTGCCGAGAGTGGGGTTCGAACTCACTATCTCCCGATTACTGGATACTGGCCGCACTTAAGCGACTGCAGGTATCGAGCTCGGTACGCAAAATTCTAGATTTGGTCATGACTTGGAAATTTACTGCTTCACGGGCAACTTCAGTGAAGGGGAATCCGGCTGCTGCCTTTTAGGCACTGGTTCAAGAAAGAAGTAAGTTCACAATCTGGGTACATGGACAAAGGATCTTCCAGAAAGAATGAGAAGAAGAACTGGCGCAAATTGGTCTGAAGAGCGAAGAATCATATTCACCATGAAGATGAAGGAGTACTGAAAACTCAAAGGCTAAAGGCTAACAAATGATAATCATGGTGCTAATTGGCAGAAACGATATGTTAATAATAATAATAATAATAATAATAAGTAAAGTAAGTAAACTCGTGTCCTCATCCCGAGGTAGTGCAGCTCTTTTCAGGCACACCCCCATTGGAGGTGAGCTGCATGTACCATTTCAACCACATACCAGCCCTCCTGCCATACTTAAATTTCTGGCAGTACCGGGAAACGAACCCGGGCCCCCGAGGACGGCAGCTAATAACACTAACCGTTACGCTTCGGAGGCGGACATAATAATAATAATCTGTAAACAGAAAATGCCTGGAATGAACAGGCACAGTGCAATACCGAGAACGAATTCGGGAGTACTGCTCAAAAGTTAAAAGTTCGAGAAAGGAGAGAGTTGAAATAACGTATTCATAGCTGATTGAAACGAAATAAGAAATGAAGATAACAATAACAATACAGTAATAATAAAAAATAATAAGGTCCTCAGAATTTACTTCATCATCATCATCATCATCATCATCATCATCATCATCATCATCTGTTTACCCTCCAGGTTCGGCTTCTCCCTCGGACTCAGCGAGGGATCCTACCTCTACCGCCTCAAGGGCAGTGTCCTGGAGCGTGAGGCATTGAGTCGGGGATACAACTGGGGAGAATGACCAGTACCTTCCTAGGCGGCCTCACCTGCTATGCTGAACAGGGGCCTTGTGGAGGGATGGGACGACTGGAAGGGATGGGCAAGGAAGAGGGAAGGAAGCGGCCGTGGCCTTAAGTTAGGTACCATCCCGGCATTCGCCTGGACGAGAAGTGGGAAACCACGGAAAACCACTTCCAGGATGGCTGAGGTGGGAATCGAACCCACCTCTACTCAGTTGACCTCCCGAGGCTGAGTGGACCCCGTTCCAGCCCTCATACCACTTTTCAAATTTCGTGGCAGAGCCGGGAATCGAACCCGGGCCTCCGGGGGTGGCAGCTAATCACGCTAACCACTACACCACAGAGGCGGAGAATTTACTTAATGTGCCGAAAGCCTAAGCCATCGCCCCTTGTAAGGTTTGCCGCTCGTTAAAAATTGTAGGTAGCTGAAAAACAGATTTTATTGTATTTCACACAAAATACACCTTATAGTCGATTACATGCAAATTTTCACTCTGTCTGTAGGTACAGGACATTGCGATCCCAGTGGTATATGAAGATGTCGCTTTATCAAGCTGTCATATATACATAGGTCACTTACCAGTTTGAAGCAAATGTAGCAGTGTAGAACCGGGAATAACTTACCTGTAACAAACAAGAATAAAACATAATCATAATAATAATATTAATAAGAAGTAGTAGAAGAAGAAAAAACGTCCGTTTAATTACCATATATTTTTTAAAATAGTCATGCTGTCAGAATTTTGTCCAACAAGAGTTCCTTAACATGCAGAAAGTCAATGATGCGGAGTTGTCACACTCGACCAACTCCTTGTTAATAATTAGCACAACTCCTTAATGCAACCAAGTTAACCAATTTCAATGTTTTAATACTCTAGATTAACCACTGTATTCGTATATTATTTTTACGTAGTTTATCTACACATGTGATGGGTTTGCAAAGTGTGTATGACAGGCGAACAGGACGGGGAGGGTTCATGTTTTTATAAGGAATCAAATAAATACGTTGGTACCTTTGAGGTAGGCCACGCCCGACGTCCTTTCCAAGTCCTTCCCATTCCTATCCGCGGGAATAAACGCCAAACTGAGCGCAACCTGTTACGCATGAATTTCAAAACAAAACAAAAAAAGCCTTTGATCACCCTTCCCCGTTGTATTCGCCAGTCAAACAGTAACGTTGCACACCCAGGGTATGTGACGGTACATCACATTATGTGTACGATAGTTTACAATACATGCCTGGTATCCTGGAATCAGTGTCACGAAACAACTTACGTGCCAATACGTCCTTGGCCGATCGCACGCCGTCTGATGCGGCACGCAAAAGCCCAAATGCAGTTTTTATTGATATCTCAAAAAGTAACTGTCCGATTTTGAAAATACCCACATATTTGAACTTGTACGCAGTTGAACTTTTAGGCCAGCCGTATGTATTCGTGCCGTTCCATTTAAAAATATGGAGTTAGTATCATTATCTCGGTATCTCGGTTATTAATCACCCTATGAGAATAAGTAGCACATTATATTACAAGCCCCTGGGTATCATTTACGAATATGAAAACAGAATACCGACATCTTTAATAGTTTAGACGTTATTTCCGTGTAATATATTAGGTGAATAACCCTGTGTGTACGTATGTGTGTGTCTGTGTGTATGCGCGCGCGCGCATTTATTGGGTCATTCTGAAATAAATTAGTATAATAAAACGAACGCTGTTTTCTTCGTAACAGTATACTTCGTAGCGTAGCTCAGTAAGGAATTGTTCCGTCAAATATGAGCACACATTACAGTATTTCAGAAAGACTCTTTCAAATACCACCAACCTTCACCTGCATACTTTGAAAATTACCCTAACATACCATAACTATTGAAATTTTGTTTCACTTCAATCTGACCACAACAGATTTATCGATGTAAACCGCAGGTTTCCCAGGCTTGGTGCTGCACCATATGCCAGCCCCTAAAGCCATGCTCCAAAATCAATACAACACTGGGAAACGAGAAAAAATATAAGCGTCACAACTGCCATCATATCAGAGAGAATTATATATCATTTATATTTTAGTTTAGCGGCCAATGTTCTGTCAGCAAGAGAAAGTCAACTTTCTATTATTGAATTTAACGGCTGCTATTTTCATTTATATTCCCCTTGCCCTCACTAAGCACGTTACGGTTTTGAACGAAACGAGGGGATGTGTTCCGAATATTAAACGCTTTAACTAACGGACGTAACGCTAATTGCACGAACAAGCATAGGAAGCGCTTTTAGTTTTCACACCATAACAAAAGCCGCAGAAACAGAGCTAGTGAAATTGAGATTACCAACAAGCTGGTTTTAACAGTTTCCATTATTTATTTTATGCCTTATATGGGTGACACTTCCATATGGAAATCAGAGGATTCGGTTTTTATTCCCTAAGTTGGTCACATCTATGCAAAATTAGATTGTCGACAGAGTTTTTAGAACTTAATTTTTAATGAATCCACAGGTTGCGAGATCTATTTCAGAGCAGCAATGTGTTATTAAGATTAAGAGCTTAAGATAAATAATTATTTCAAAATCAATGATTGAATATAATGAACAAGGCACTAAATAAATAAATAAATAAATAAATGAATAAGAAAGAAAGAAAGATGACAAAACAACGCAAATAAGACGAAACCAAGATTGCAAATGATATATAACATGTAATGGAAGGATTATTCTCAGTACATGAAGTCAACGAACAGGGTAGAATCAATACACAGCACTGAACCATGACACTGAGCTAAGAGAGTCTATTCAGAAGCGGAATCGCGCGATGCCTAACGTTCAGGTATAGTTTTAACTATGATACGAGCGGCCGTTGCTGATGTAGAGTATTACCTAGCAAAATTTATCCGAACAGTAATCCTCTATCCGATCCTGCAGTGTAGGCGTCTAATTTAGAAACACACATTCTTCAAAATTATATATCCTGCCTCTAAACATTTAATTGAATTCGGCGTACAAAAGTCTAAATTAAGTTCACTGATAGGTTTGTCTCTTTATAACGTGAGAACGATACGAAATACATTTACGAAACTCAGTACTGTATTTAAGTTGATGGAAATGGGCATTGTACGATAGTTCGTAGTTCATAGAACGATATAAATTCCGCTGGCGGAATTGGCGACTGTTTGTAACAATTGCGCCGGTAAAATAGAAAAAGGTCATTTCATTTCCCACTTGAATGGTCGGGTAGATCACACAGTGGCTTCCGTCGCCCTACGACCGGTTGCAGTGGGAGGACACTCACTACAGACCGACAGAGGAGCGCAATTAAGCGCACCGGTGTCGGTACCTCACACACCACCTATATCATGAGATAACCAGGGGAGGATTGAGACAAATTAATGCTTTGAGAGAAAAGGATGGATGAAGAGAGAGTAGTAGGTGTTGTCAATCTCTTGGCTAAGACTCTTTTATTTAGTTTTTCTTTGTTTACAAGGCATGGAACAATATACTTTACAAATATTACACAGGGCAATGAAGAGAACTAATCCTCCAAAGCCTTCTTGTATAACTAAATATCATTGCAGTATGATGTTTAGTATGAAATAGCTTTATCTTACATACAACACACACCCTTTGTATAACATTTGCAGAATTAATACTGATACCAATGTCCAGTTTCCTTACTGTGATTCTTTTCAACGTCATGGGAAAAAGGTCACTCTAAAATGTAGGTCTATTTGGAAATAATCTGATCGTTGATTACGATATTTCTGTTAAGGGGTGAACCGAAGGTTTGTCAATATCTTTTATTTGCAATCCAGAGATCCGCCTGGACTTCACACGGGAGCAATTTTGAATTTACGACAATAGGCTGTAGGCGACGTTATTTGCCTGTCCTACTGATATATGTATCATGGCATCTTCGGTCTACGGTCTGTCATTTCTGTCCAAGCGCTTTCATTAAAATGAAGATAACTTTCTTACCTGAAAATTATACACTGTAAAGAATATTTTTATCTTAATTATATTACTGGTCAATATACAGTTTACTTCGATAAATATTATATGATTAATGTCTTTCTTTTACTGCAAACTATAACATAAACGTAATTATTGAGGGCTACACTTTACAGATAGCCTTATACCCTCGCGTACATTTTTTAAAAGATAATTTTATGTTCAGCAATCCTTATCCACATATTTGATGTCTAGCGTTGAAGCTTTAGGGAGTACAGCCAAGAAAACGCTTGTTACTTGGGCGTTTGTTACTCTAATTCCTTCCCTGCTTATTTTTCTTTCGCGGAAGATTAATATTCATATCTAAACTAAAGGTTCCCAAAATATTTTGATATCTACGGCCTCCTTTGCCTGCTGATCATTTAACGGAGGCGCATTCATGCTGGTTACTCTCGTATAATTCGAGTATATTATGATTTTTGTAACTGTGTGTAGGTCCCTACATGAGATAGCGAAATAAAATTTAATGAAAATGTAGCGAAAAGAACTACAGCATATTTTTAACTCAAGGGAATTTATTCGGGGAACAGAATGATACAAAACAACAACATCAACAACACTGACAAGGGGGCATTCCCTACTCATCACCACCGATTTCGCTCAAATTTATAGAACATGCAGGGCTTGGTTAAGAAATGAAGGTACCCGAAGTGGGAACTCCAGATGGCCAATCGTATAGAAAATAAAAATGTTGACGCGGCTCTCGTACCGTATAAGCCACTTACGTTAGTATGCACGCCGAGCAGTAGTTGGCGTAGCGGTAAGAGCTCGGGTCTTGGGTTCGATTTCCGTGTAGAGACTGCTTTTTTCTGTCAACTTTTATATTATTCACTTTCCAATTAAGCAAAGAGGTGAATAATTCATTTTATTTACTTATACGCAAAAGGCATAGAAAAGGTAAAAAATTGGGATTTCATTGTCAAACTTTCTTCTTCCTGTGCCAAAAATCTATTGTTTGTGTACAGCCGCCAGGAGCAACCTTCACTTGTCAGGTGAAAACGAATCTTACAGCGAAACGACTAGTCACGTTTATGGCACAATCAAGGAGAAAAAAGAAGAATTTCTCTTTGAACACGTCGGGAAAGTTCGCAACTCCAAATTCTCTACAATTGTGCGCTCATTTAAAAAATGACGTTCTATATGCCTTTTGCATATAAAAAAATTAAAATAAATGAATACCGGTAATATAAAATTGAGAAAAATATTCTCGACACAGGGAGTCGAACCTACGACCATCGAATTACGAGTCCATGCTCTTACCGCTACGCCAACAACTGCTCGGCGTGCGCATTAACGTAAGTGGCTTATACGGTGCGAGAGCCGCAACATTTTTATTTTCTATACGCCATCTGGAGTTCCCACTTTGGGTACCTTCATTTCTTAACCAAGCCCTGCATGTTCTATAAATTTGAGCGAAATCGGTGGTGACGTGTAGGGAATGCCCCCTTGTGAGTGTGGAAAAGCCTGCACGCGGACCCACGTTGTATCCATTGTTATTAATTTACTGGGCTATCTGTTAGAACATACTGTATAAAATGATAAATAAAAACATAAGTAACTTTACTCCATGCCTATCTTGATATTTTATCGATTCTAATCACAGGGTATCCACACAACAATATCCCTTGGGAAAGTTTGGTGATGTCTCGGGGAGCCGCGGTACAAATTTTGCAAAACACTAACCTAAACCTTGCTTCATACAATGGTGAACAACATCAAAACACATTCGATGTTTCTGGAGATTAGCCTGCACGACACCTACCGGGGACTTAATATTATACCATGTAAAGATATGGTAAGCAGACATTCGCAAGTAGTTATGTGATAAGTTGGAAAATGTATTGTATTTAACAGAAATTACATAAGATTTCGCTGCCACCATTACGTCACATGTCGTTCAACCTGCGTAACGCATTATAGAATTTCACACTGTGACCTGACATTGGTATCAGAACCAGTCTGATCACGTCTAGGCTTCATATCACATTCCCAGGTGGCGCCAGAACATATCGCAGCCAATAGTGATGGATAGCTTTTGGAGGACTTCCAGCTATCCGTGTGCCTGAATATTTCTCAACGCCGAGTCACAGTGGCGGTAAGACTCGTTGAAAGTGGGTGGAGTGAGGATTCTTATTTACGCTATTTATTGCTCCGCTTCTGACCCCTGACTCTGCTGATCACAGTATTATGATATTCGAGGACACAAACCACGCTCCACACAAGAGCGAGAGTGGAAGAAAAGGAATGTAAAAACCTGTCTATGTACTCCAGGTGAAATGAAGCGTAACGAAATCTCCAGTTTGTGCAAATCACGGCAAGTAATGACAAGAGAGGGTTATCTCCAAACAAAACTAGGGATGCAAGATAATCCATATAAAAACCTGTTACTTCTCTTCACATAGTGAACGAGAAAGATGACTAAATGCAACAGCATAGAATTTCAACGGCATTCAATAAACCTAATTAAATTTAGAGGGTCATTTGCCAACGAAATAGCTTTATCTTACATAAAACGCACACCTTTTGTGCAACATTTGCAGAATTAATACTGATACCCATGTATCAGATGTGCGAAAGAAAGGTGAGCAATGAAGGAATTCGAGTAACAAACGCCCATCCGAGGGTTTCTTGGCTGTACTCCCAAAACCGTCAACGATAGACACCAAATATGTGGATAAGGGTTGCTGAACATAAAATTCTCTAAAAAAATGTACGCGAGGGTATATAGCCAACTGTAAAAGTAGGCCTCAATAAGTAACTTTATGTTATAGTTTGCAGTAAAAGAAAGTTCGAGATTAATCATATAATATTTATCGAAGTAAACTGTGTATTGACCAGTCGATGTTACTAGGACATACAGAACGTTTATCAGACCTTACAGCAAGTACGATAATTTTACTTGAGAAATTAACAACAGGCGAGTGCAGAACATTGTTATTACGTTATTGAAACTAGTATCTGAAGATATCCTTGACAGCTTAAGTGGTTGAATCAAATACTCTAAATCCACAAGTGTGGAACACATAGCATTTATGATTTTTACAATTTGCTTTACGTCGCACCGACACAGATAGGTCACATGGCGACGAAGGGATAGGAAAGGGCTAGGAATGGAAAGAAAGCGACTGGGGTCTTAATTAAGGTACAGCCCCAACTTTCGCCTGGTGTGAGAATGGGAAACCATTGAAAGCAATCTTCAGGGCTGCCGACAGTGGGGTTCGAACCCACTACCTCCCGAATGCAGGTGCAACGTAAAACTATCTCCCGATGCGTATGACCTGTCTGAACCGGTACATCGTAAAACAAATGACAAATCCCGTTTATTTTCTTTGCTAGCAGTTTAAGGACGCACTAACACATATAGGTTTTCGGCGACGATGTAATGCTATAGGGCAAGGACTAAACCATCCTCAGGGGTGCAAACAGTGAAATACGAATTTACCATCTTCTGAACGCAAGCTTCTAGCTAAATGACAATGTAAGAAATTCGCTCGATTGATCAATCTCTACAACAAAGAGTTACGCAATTTCAGATACCCTGTAAACCAAAGGTAAAGTTGAAAACTAACATCGGATGAAGTTATTCACCATGGGGACTAGCAAAGTAGCTGCTCTCCGTGAAAGAAGTACAGTTAAATAAGTCCCAGTGGTGAAAAACACAACGTTATAAAACAAAACGTCTCCTTTAACCTACTAATTAGTCAACCAAATTAGCCAAATGATGTAAGGCCTTCGCGAAGGTCTTTATGTAGAATGTGGTAATGTGTGAGAACGAATGCAGGGAAATTAAAGAGAGAAAAAACAAGCGACAAATGGCGAGAACAACCGGGACAGAAATAAAAGGTCAATGTAGGTCAATTACGAAGAAAGCAATAATAATAAATATTACTGGGTTTACGTCCTACGAACTACTTTCACGATTTTCGGAGATACCAAGGTATCACAGAGTTTCGGTGCTGGTACATCTGCGCATGCAAGGCTGGCGTATTTAACCACCGTAATATACTACTAGAATGAGCCTGTATCAAATCTGCCAATCTGGCCAACGCTCTACCGTCATTTTTACAATTTGTTCTACGTCACACCGACACAGATAGGTCCTATGGCGACGACGGGATAGGAAAGGCCTGGGAGTGGGGAGGAAACGGCTGTGGCCTAAAGGTACAGTCTCAGCATTTGCACGGTGTGAAAATGGGAAACTACGAAAAACCACTCTAGGTCTACTAGATAGGAGAGTAAACCGAATCCCTCCTGGGCGTCAATGGCTGAGTTTTAATTAATGGTGTCGAGAAAACACAAATGTGTTACCGGAGATATTTCACATGTCGACATCGTACGACATGGAGTGTGGAATGGACTATATTACGTCCTTCAAAACTCCGGCTCTCTCTGCCGGGTTTGAACCCACTATCTTGGGATCAAGAGGCCGACACAATACCGTTGATCCACAAAGGCAGCCACCACCACGACCACCACTACTACCAGTAACAATCATCATTACATTATTTTCGTTGTATCACTATCGAATATGTTCAATGGAGAAGTTTTCCTATCGTCTCCAGAAATGAAATCATCTCCCTAATACAATTTTAGAGATTTACAACTAGGTTCACTTCTGCTGTCAGAGGCAGTAACGGAAGTGTTGCTGTCGAAGTGAGGTAGGAAGCCGCTAGAGATGTCTGCCAATCATGACAAATCCAATCGCGGCGGGAACGTGCTTCGCCTTGCGATCTTCAGTTCTCGCCAGCAAGACCACACCTATTGTTCGCCACTGTGCCCCCTTCTAAATCAACATGCGGGCGAGCGAAATAATAGGCAATGCATTCGAAATGAGATTACCGCTACCTATCCGTTGCGCGTTCTCTGGTCTCTCGGAAGGAGCGACTAAACTGGTCGCGCGGCCAAAAACTGTTGTCCCAGTGAAGGGAAAAGAGTAAAATACTGTGCGGATGGTAACTAATGGCCTCAGTCATTTCTCAGAGATGTCTGAGAATTCTCAGACATGTTCGTAGGCTCTATGACCTTAGCCAGCGCCACGGCGTAAGAGTAGCGTGCCTGCTTTTTACACGGAAACCCCAGGTTCGATTCCCGACCAAATCAGGGATTTTTAAAACATGATTTGAGGGCTGGTTCGATTACAATTGAAGAGCTTTTGATGGTGAGATAACGGACCCGGTCTAGAAAGCCAAGCTTAATGGCAAAGGTTTTTGTCGTGCCAACCACACGACATCTCGTAATCTCCAGGTCTTCGGGCTGAGCAGCGGCCGCTTGGTAGGCCAAAGCCCTTCGTGGTTCTTACATATTACAGTCCGGTAGTATGCCCTTCTACACGATGGTTTTCTAGAAAAGTAGCAGTATACACGTTTAGAGCCGAAGTCATTAAAGGAAATAGCCTTTCATTTTTCCCAGTGGTTTAAGGTCGCACTAACACATCGGAGGTTCTCGACGACGCAAGGATGTTTATCCTTACAATCTGCTTCGCGTCGCATCGACACAGAGATGTCTTATGGCGACGATGGGATGGGAAAGGGCTAGAAGTGGGAAGGAAGCGGGCGTGGCCTTAAGGTACAGCCACAGCATTTGCCTCGTGTGAAAATGGGAAACCACGGAAAACCATCTTTAGGGCTGCCGACAGTGGGATTCGAACCCACTATCTCCCGGATGCAAGCTCACAGCCGTGCGCCTCTAACCGCACGGCCAACTCGCCCGATCTTATGGTGACGATGGGATAGGAAAGAGATAGGAGTGGGAAGGAAGAGGCCGTGGCACAGTCTCAGCATTTTCCTGGTATGAAAATAGGAAACCACGGAAAACCATTTTCAGGGCTGCCCACAGTGGAGTTCGAATCCATTATCTCCCGAACACAAACTGATAGGTACGTGACACAATCTGAGCGACCACTTGCTCGGTGACACAAAAATGGGAAAGGGCTAGGATTGGGAAGGTAGCGGGTGGCCTTATATAAGGCACTGCCCCAGTATTTGTCTGGTGTGAAAATGGGAAACTACACGGAAAACAATCTTCAGAGGTATCGACGATGGGTTTTCTACCCACCGCTTCCGAATGCAAGCTCACAGCTATATCATCCTAACCTCACACCCAACTCGCTCGACGGAAATATCCTTACAGCAAAATGTTTACAATGGTGGCCCGCGAGATACGTTCAGCTGGCGTATACATTTTATCGGCCCTCAATGAAACAAAAGTTACAACAATAAAATATTAAATCCAGGCGAGGCGCTCCTCGTGGTCAAGCCACCAACGACGAGTGGATAAAATTTAGCAGAGCATATAAGAGATGAAATGAAATGAAATGTCGTATGGCTTTTAGTGCCGGGATATCCCAGGACGGGTTCGGCTCGCCAGGTGCAGGTCTTTCTATTTGACTCCCGTAGGCGACCTGCGCGTCGTGATGAGGATGAAATGATGATGAAGACAATACATACACCCAGCCCCCGTGCCATTGGAATTAACCAATTAAGGTTAAGATCCCCGACCCGGACGGGAATCGAACCCGGGACCCTCTGAACCAAAGGCCAGTACGCTGACCGTTCAGCCAACGAGTCGGACATATAAAAGATGATTTGCGATAACAATGAAAGAGCCCTGGCATATTAAAAAATATATAGTGCAATTTTACCCGTATGAAGACATTTATTTTTCTTCCCTCCTGTGGTATAATTTGTTATTAAGCCATGGAGGATAAGAAATGTAAAGAGTGACTAAGATGACGAGGGTTAGACTCATTTTAATGATTTAATTACAAGACTTATGCAAATAAACGAAGTCACAGGTTTACAGCGGTTGCCAATAGACGATTGTTGAGGCGCTCGGTTAATTCACAGACACCGAGCTCGATAGCTGCAGCCGCTTAAGTGTGGCCAGTATCCAGTAATCGGGAGATAGTGGGTTCGAAGCCGACTGTCGGCGGCTCTGAAGATGGTTTTCCGTGGTTTTCCATTTTCACACCAGGCAAATGCTGGGGTTGTACCTTAATTAAGGCCACGGCCGCTTCTTTCCCATTCCTAGAACTTCCCTACCCCATCGCCGCCATAAGACAATATTTGTGTCGGTGCGACGTAAAGAAAAAAACAAACAAACAAAAACAAAAAAAATCACAGACACTTGCAAAGTGACTGTCCAAAGGCATGACAGTCTATTATGCAGATGCACATATATTTATTATTATTATTATTATTATTATTATTATTATTATTATTATTATTATAACGAAGGACCTGGTGATACTCAGTGACTGGCCACTGGTCTCAACTCGTGTGTGAGAAGTTATGATCACACGATTTTGAATACAAGATAGTTCTTAATAGATTCATCGTGTGGCAACGAGGGCACCTGGCTTTACATAACTTGTCAAAAGCCAAGGTAACTACCCTAGCTATTATATAAAATGTAGTAGAGTCGAAATAAATAAAACAAACAAACAAACAAACAAACAAACAAACAAACAAACAAACAAACATATACATTAAATAAATAAATAAATAAATAAATAAATAAATAAATAAATAAATAACCATTTTATCTCCCATAAACTTCTTTCAAGATTTTCCGAGAGGCCGAGATGCCAAAAATTTGTCCCGTAGGATTTCTTTTAAAGGTCGTTAAATCTACAGATACGTCGCTCCAGTATTTCAGCCACTTCACATACCGGCGGACTGACCCAAAATCGAACCTGATAATTTGGGCCCACGAATTGAAATGAAATGTCGTATGGCTTTTAGTGGCGGGAGTGTCCGAGGGCACGTTCGGCTCGCCAGGTGCAGATCTTTTGATTTGACTCCCGTAGGCGACCTACGCGTCATGATGAGGATGAAATGATGATGAAGACGACACATACACCCAGCCTCCGTGCCAGCGAAATTAATCGCTGATGGTTAAAATACCCGACCCTGCCGGGAATTGAACCCGGGACCCCTGTGACCAAAGGCCAGCATGCTAACCATTTAGCTATGGAGCCGGACATTCGGGCTCATAAGACCAGTGCTTCTACCGTCTGAGGCATTCGGTTTGGCAGAAATAATTTATTTACACACCCAGTTAAGGAGACGTATAGAAAGCATCTAAATTAAGTACAGATGAGATTTAACCAGCAGTATTTTCATTATCTGTAATCAATAGATTAAACCTGCGCCAGTAGTGGCGTTATAACGGAAAGGAATTTCAGCAGAGTAACCCTTACAAGAGCTATGCCACAGCTCCTACACCCGTGCGGAGTATTCCGTAATCCCTTCATTGTACACGTATTCACGATCTATCGGCCGCACAGTCTACTAAATCGATTAGAAGTTTCAATACCCTATGGACAAAAGCACCAGACAGCCTCAATTCAATAGCATGTGTGACGGTATTTTTACGAAGCCAATCGCAGCGAGCGGTAACGACTAATCAAATAGAGAAATAAATCTCCCATTGTTTTCTTGAAATGTAATGGGGAAATGTCACAACGGCAGAGATACGGGAAATATAAAACCATAACTCACTTATTTCGGCTTGCTTTAAGTCAGGAAGGAATAAGTACACGCAGAATGAACAGGCGTAGTGCTACAAAAATTTGGGAAATGTCGACTAGTGGAAGATAAATATTTCTCGGACACACGGGCGATTCTTTACAGCATTTGTCACTGTTTACGGTAAAGAAGCAGGAAATGCTCCTTAGTCAATTCAGTGTGAAAATGGAAAACCACGGAAAACCACTTTCAGGGCTGCCGACAGTGGGGTTCGAACCTACTATCTCTCGAATACTGGATACTGGCCGCACTTAAGCGACTGCAGCTATCAAGCTCGATAAAATATCTTTTAAAAAGAAAGATCCCTTCGATATTGTAATGACAATGGCATGGGTGACATCTTTGCTGATTCTGAGTCTGTTGCAGAAGCAGACAAGTAAAGACATACTGGTAACCATGTTTCTGGTTCCGATCGTAGGTCCCACAACTTCAAGGTTCAGTACAGGTTCAGAAATTCTGTGGATCCTTCATATGAATGGTCTTAAAATTTGATTCCACTGCAGATTTAGGTTTGCAGTCTATTATCCCTTATTATCTTAGCCATTACATGATTTAAGTATGATATTCAAATTAGAAGTGGAGATATATTTACTGAGTGTTTAACATTAACTGTACATTAAGCTGTATGTATCACCCAAAGGGGCCATTTGTAGCAGAGGACGCTGATGAACGAACATTTAAACTGTCATGAAATTATATTTGGGTTCCCGTTTGAGCAATTCGATTTACTCGAGCTGGCCTCCTAGAGTTATGGAGCCATTAGTGCTATTCAAATGAGGTGGCACCTGTAAACAGGTGAGCGGCATCGATCAATGATGCCAGGTGGTTCGAGTCTGCTTAAGAGAGCACGCGTCTCACCTATAGGGTAGGGGTCAATCCTAAATATATTGCAATTGAACTTGCAGTTGATCACGTGTGTTAAATTGTTAAGAAAATTAAATGAGAAAACGGAAAATCTAAAATAGGAAAAATGTCCCCTTCCTAGTGTTCTGACTGTATTCAACAGCTTAGTCGTATCGAATCGAAGGATCCTATGATGTCCTTGATGTTCAAGAGCAAGGTACGTAATTAGTAGTCTACTTATCATGACGAACTCACGTTGTTTGAGGGAGATGGACGTTAGAGTGTTGTAAGCACTTCAGCCAGGTCACCTAATGGACTATCATTTGAATTCGGATGATAAAGGGCTTAAACTGAATTTGTCAATTCGTATTGTACTTACATGGTGCGCATGAGTTCGGTGAACTTAGACAGTAAGAAAAACAGTCTAATAACTGATACACTGTGGCATAGTACAGGGATAGCTACAGATTCTTAATTGGAGCTAAGATTGGAAACACATTATAAGACTTGAAACACGATGCCGGATCAATATAACATACCATGAATGAGTGTGTGAAGATTATGAATGTGAAGATCATGATGTTCACAAAATAAATAATCGTCGTGATTAAAGACTGTGCTACTCATCTTCGTTTTGGCCGCACCACTCAGACCAAGGTACTTGTCTTCTAATTCCCACCTTCTTTCATATTCTCTACTTAAGAGTCTCCTTTGCTATGTACCATTTTCCTCCTCTCCTCAGTGTCTTTCATTCTCAAGTTAGCATCTTTATGTTATTTTTACAATTCTGCTTTATGTCGCACCGACCCAGATAGGTCTTATGGTGACGATAGGATAGGAAAGTTACAGCTGCGGCATTTTCTTGGTGTGAAACCTCGGAAAAGCATCTTCAGAGCTGCCGACAGTGGGGTTCGAACCCACTTTCTCCCCAACTGTTTAACTATTCTCTCTGTTCCCCTCAATCTCCTACCACTATTCCCTTACTTCCTTTCCTTTCAATTCATTTAACCTTCTCTCCTAAATTGGCTCAACAAAATATACAAGCTTCACTACTTGTCTGCGAGCTCAACCTTTAAAGTTACAGCAGAGTGTAAACCAATAAGAAGGGATTGAATTTCGAAAACAACGTCTTAAAAAAAGAAGTGTACAACGAATAAATACCAGATCATATTCAGAAAGAAGAAGAAGGCATTAATCTTGCACAATAAAAATGAAATGAGTTTTCGTCAGAAAGAAAGAAAGTAACGATGAAGATAAGATGAAAAAAGAGGTATATACTGAATGTGAAGTGATAAATGAAACAGCGAACGCAAGGTGAAGTAGCGATATGCATAGGCGATAGCACGGCATGATATATGCTGCAGTATTCGATATTACAATACACAAACGAAGGAAAGAAAGATATCATCCAGAATACAGCGAATGAAGAAGAAATATTTATTATTTTGGTTGTTAATGTCATACGAAAGCTGAAGAAGAGAGTGGTTTATCTGACAATTGAACATTCAAACTGCTACCATATTTTGAGAGAAAACCCTAACTGTTCTTGTCTCAGTAACCTTTCCCCAGAGGACTGCCTTGAAACACTGAGCTGAGTCTGTCATTGTTTTCCTCTACCCTCAATACGTTCCTGTCTGTCAATTTTCCTATATGACATTGGTATAACAGCGGAGTGGAGTAGAATGCGGCAATTCAGAGAATGTGTTTCTGTGCTCCTGTCTACGGAGGAGGAATACCCATCAATTGTATTTTCTGATGTATTGATGATTATTTCATCCATGACGTCATCTCGTCTCCAATAATCGTCTTCCAAGTTCTTGGTCGTATTTTCAATACTTCCCCTCAGTCCATGCGAGTTACGGAAGGGAATGCACCGACACTGTGCTTTCCTACATTTGCAGCTGTCATTATCTTTTATTTTCACAGAAGAAAGTTCTATGGCCTTTCAAATTGCAATTATATGGAGAAAGACGAATGAATGTGTGACCTTGTGCGGTTGCTATTACGTTAACAGTATAAACTTTCTGCGGAGGTTTGTTCGCGGAATATAGTAATACTCTAGGTCACAGCCGATTCCTCCCACCCAATTTCATTCATTATTTTCTCGACCGAAGTTGGCGACAGGAAGGGCATCCTGCAGTAAAAGTATGCTCTATCATATCTCACATCATCCATTATCTGGAACATAAATTGCTTTAATAGCTGCCCTCTTCCTAAGGCATGATCTCGTGAAACTGAAATAGACTAAGCCATTTTACACTTTTCCGTGAAAAGATATAGAAGTTGTAAAGGGAAAGATACTGTATATAACATGAAAAGCAGGGGCATTCGGTCGCCTAAAATAGTATTGAATTTAATGGTGGTGTTGCTCAGAATAGCCAAGTCCTTTAAATCAGTAATCTTACTCAGCACTAATTCAATTCTTTCACACCTACCATGATGATCTGTAGTAGGAAAGTCTAGAATAAATAAATAAATAAATAAATAAATAAATAAATAAATAAATAAATAAATAAATAAATAAATAAATAAATAAATAAATAAATGTAAACTTAGTGAGCCTATTTCCCCACTAACGGTAATTTACCTACGAACACAGGTAATATCTTGCGTTGCACTGCTGTAGTGGTTGTCGCAGTTGAAGTTGTCAGCCCCGCTTTCGAAATTTGCTGAGCTCTGGCACTAGGGAGCCGAGAGCTCAAGAAAATGTGTGCGACTTGTACATGCATACATTCATACATGTACGTAAACTGCTTTTAAAGCTGCCCTTTTCGAAAAGCATGATCTTCCGTGAGTTACAGTGCCTTTCATTCACTTGCCATTCACATTCCCTGACGCTGTTTTAACAGCAGTGGTGATTCTCCTCTACACATAAAAGTGGACAGGAAAGCGGAAGGCAGACTGATACAGACACCCCTCATCAAAAACCTCGGGATATTATCGTGCCTAGGCTGCATGAAGCCGGCCCCGTGGTGTAGGGGTAGCGTGCCTGCCTCTTACCCGGAGGCCCCGGGTTCGATTCCCGGCCAGGTCAGGGATTTTTACCTGGACTTGAGGGCTGGTTCGAGGTCCACTCAGCCTGCGTGATTAGAATTGAGGAGCTATCTGACGGTGAGATGGCGGCCCCGGTCTAGAAAGCCAAGAATAACGGCCGAGAGGATTCGTCGTGCTGACCACACGACACCTCGTAATCTGCAGGCCTTCGGGCTGAGCAGCGGTCGCTTGGTAGGCCAAGGCCCTTCAAGGGCTGTAGTGCCATGGGGTTTGGTTTTTTTTTAGGCTGCATGAAGCAATCAAAGTGGTAGAGATATTGGTCAGAAGTTGCATACGTTCCAGAGTGTTATCGTCCTAGAAATGCCCATTCTGCGGTGAAACTACCAGGGAACCAATAGAAACCCACGATTTTTAAATTTTTTTTCAAGTTGGGTCTTATGGCGACGATGGGAAAGGAAAGGGCTAGGAGTCGGAAGGAAGCAGCCATGGCCTTAATTGAGGTACAGCCCCAGTATTTGCCTGGTGTGAAAATGGGAAACCATAGAAAATCATCTTCAGGGCTGCCGACAGTGAGGTTCGAACCCATTATCTCCCGAATACTGGATACTGGCCGCACTTAAGCGACTGCAGTTATCGAGCTCGGTACGAATTATTCCAGAGGGTCTCCATGGTCACAGGTTAGTAATTAATTAATTCTTACCCTTATTCTTAGCCGTCGCCTATCGCTGTCGAATAACACTACGGGATCTGCTCAAGGCTTAACGTCTCCTTCCGACGGACGAACTACCGTAAACGTCGTATGCCCTCACTGCATGCGAACACTGCGGCGAAGTTTGAAACTGAACCAAGGTTTTTGGGAAGCAATCTAGTGAAATTTTTCCAACATAGCGGACCCGAACCGGCTAAGCACGAAGTCAGACTATAAACACTGGGCGCTATCATAATCATGGCCTCCAGGAAGGAATAATAATAATAATAATAATAATAATAATAATAATAATAATAATAATAATAATAATATGCCTGAATGCACTGTTATTTTTAGTTTACTAGTAACTCTGCATTGTTTGATACAGTAATATAGTGTTTTTCACATGCTAAATATGAACATCATAGAGTAGGGACATTAGTGAGAGAGTTAAGGGCTTTGTTACAAAGTACTAGCTAGGTAGTTGGATAGTTAGTAGTGTGCACTGGTCCTAGGAAACAGAGTTGAGTGAAACTTATGCTGACCTGTCTATCCAACTTTGAGCAAGTTGCCTTTCACCAGAGATCGGGCAAAACCTAGTAATTCGCTTCAGAGACCAAGATATATCGGTGAAGTTGTAGCAGTATACACCATGCAGAGACAAAGGTACAGGACTCAGTCACATTAACTCAAACGCATATTATGGCAGCGAGGAAATGTCAACACCTGCGATAGTTGACGTACACTGAGAACAAAAATTAGAGCAAGCTGAATAAGACGTTAGAAGCTTCAAAGAAAGTCAAGAGAAAGACTAAAAAGAGGCAAAGGAGGAAGAAGAGCAGATGGTGACATATGTCCAGTGTCCCTTCACTTGTTATACAGTACATTGTAAGAAGTCAGAATGTAGGAAGATTCCCTTCATAATGATTTTCACCGTGGCTGACAATTCTCCGACATACATGATGACTATGGCTGGGAATTTCATGTAGTAGTCAGTTACAATGCAAACGAATATCAAAAATCATATTTTCCCAACTACGGCTTTGCTGTGAGCATTACAAATAATTATTGGGAATAGGACCTCGTATAGCGGGGAGAAGGATACTTAATAGGTCTACTCGTTAGCATCTGTCGTATTGCTGATTAAAATACCCTGCCGAATTAATGATTGTAATGGACCTGTATGAAAAAGCAAACAACAAGATGAAGCTAACCTCAGATACATCTTTAGTTTCTAGAACGTTGAAGAATTTTTACGAAGAGAAGGGCTGTTTTAGCAGTCAAAACGGGATGTTAAATAATACAACGGGACTTCCTCATGACGGGCACCTCTAACCAACGGATACATTTTTAAATTCTCCGCTGGAAATACATGGTTTTAAATAATACCATTACTTCTAAATAATACATAAATAATAAGTCAGGTTAAGTGTTAAGATCCAGAGTTAAATATTTGATATTCTGAGGTATGTTGATGACACAGCAACGACAACAGAACGTGAAGATGACATGGACCTCAAGTTAGATTTGTCAAATATGGACACCATATTTTCCAGGCACTTCATGAAAATTAATGCCGGTAAAACTAAGGTGATGATCTATGGCAGATACGAGATACCGGCAATATAACATTTTGAAAATCATAATCTTGAAGATGTGATTACCTTTTGTTACCTGGACAGTAAAGAAGCAAGAAGCGAGGCTGATATCAATAGTGGAATCTTTCAGGCTAAAAAAAACATTCTTCAAAAAGGAAAGTCTCCCAATATCCAACAGCTTGAGTAGTGAGGTCAGGAAAAAAATCCTTAAAATACACGTATGGAGCATAGCTTTGAACAGATGTGAACCTTGGACAGTGAGGAATTATGAACAGTGCAGCTTGAAGCTTTCGAGCTCTGATGCTACAGGCGAATGCTCAAAATTAGCTGGACAGAAAATATGACAACCGAACAAGTCCTGATGCAAATACAAGAACAGAGAATATGGGAAAACATTGTCCGACGAAGGCGGAGCCTAGTAGAACACATACCGAGGCGGACGCGAAAACCGAAAGCTATACCCCAAGTTAATTTAAAACGTCTAAATAACGGACAGCATGGAAGAAAATGCTTACAATTCCTGGAATTCGGAGATAAGCCACAATTTTGGATCGTCACGGAGTAGTTCTTATTTGGCGGCAATCAAACGTATTTATTGCGTTCCATGAGTAACTAAGAGTAGCAGTTCACTGTTTAACAAGTAATTTGTACAGTGAGTTAAAATGGAAGAGAAACGCACAATATTAACAGCAAATGAAAAGGTTGAAATCATCAGTGTGTACGACAAATGGGAACAGGATTATTCCAAACCATCTGCATCCACACAAGAATAAAGGAAACTTCTTCCAAAATTTTATAGTACAGCCCATTCAATGGCTAGACTTAGAAATAATTTTATTTAACTAAAGTGCTTAGCCATGTGTTTTGTAAGTATTGTGCATGCCATTACTACTGTAATAACATTTCATGGCGTAAAACAAGTACTAATAGCATTCTAAGCTTCCTCCGAATACTGGACATTTCTTAATAAAGAGCAGTTTTAGGTTCCCCATCAGCGTCCGTTATAGGGAAGTTCCATTGTATTCTTACAGCATAAGCCACAACAACAACAACAACAACAACAGCAACAACGACAATAACGAAAAGGAATAACAAGAGAAAACGTTTGTCGACCGATGTATCGTCATTTCATCATAAACATTGCCTGTGACAGTTATTAAGTTCTATCATTACACACCGTAATTCCATCTGTGATGACCCGTCCTTTATGAACACGACAGATTGTGAAGCTATTGCTCTGCTTCGCTCTGAATCTGCCAAATGGCGTAAATAAAAAGTACTTACGTTGCAAATTCCATCTGACAACCTGTTGTGCCAATAATGAAACTACCGTCTGAGTTGGGCGTGCGGTTAGGGTCGCGCAGCTGTGAGGTTGCATTCGGGAAATATTGGATTTGAACCCCACTGTCAGCAGCCCTGAAGAGGGTTTTTCGATGTTTACTATTTTCACACCAGGCAAATGTTGGGTCTGTACCTCAGTTAAGGCCATGGCCCCTTCCTTCCTACTCCTCGCCATTTCCTGCCCCATCATCGCCATAAGACCTGTGTGTGTCGGTGCGACGAAAGCCAAGTGAGAAATAAAACGTCATATAATTTACGAATACAATACAAACACTAAACAAACCCGTGAATCAACTGCCCATTAGGACCTTGGGCTCCCAAGACGACTGCTCCTCAGCGACGTGGTCTGCAAGACACTGGAGTGCCACGAGGTCAGTGTGACATTATCCTCAGCCGGATTGCTTAGCTTTAGCGTCCGGATCCGGTACCTCTCGTATCAGACAGCTCCTCCGTTGGTTTTACGACGCTGAGTGGATTCTATTCTAGCCCTCAGTCCAGAATTGAAAGTCCGAACTTAGGGCAAGAAGTAGGCACGTTATCTCGACTCCACGGGGCTTACGACAATCATAACAAAATAATCATATTTCTATTCTTGCAATCATATGTGGGTTCATTAACTCATTCTAAGGACGATGGAAGGAGGCATGTCAGAGGGAAAAATGTAAAAAGACGTATATTTTAATGAAATACAATATCAAATATATCTTAATGCTTACTTTATGAAAACTGCTACCTGTAAAATCTATCAGAAAACTACATTGTCGCACAAGAGTTGAATCTACAACTCACCAATGATGAGTCTGAGGATGCTGGCGGTGAGGCAGTGTAACTCTGACGTCACAGCCATGGAGACGTGCGGGTTGCGTTCAGTCAGGGGTGTCCTGTAGATGCTTCATCTCCTGGCCACACATGGTACATCATCATCATCATCATCAACCCATGAGCAGGTCACAGTTACCAGGGCCAACTGTAAGTTACTTTTGGAATCTTGAGAATAATCCAATACCTGTAAAGCAATTGGAACACTGTTGCAGCGAACAACAAGTAGCTGGACGACAGCTAACTTGTTCCTTCTCCGAGCCATGGTCCGGGTGAGCTTGTGCAGTGCCTTTGTCACACGCATACGTCCTTCACAGAACAGTCCACAGACGAGGTACTGCAATTTTTCACATTTGTGTCGCAGTCGCAAAGATTCGTATCATATCTTGCTGGCGTACTGTCCCAATAAGTCAAACAATGCCATTAATTTCCTTTTGCTCTCTGTTTAACTTCACACAAAAATAGGTTTTCAGGAACGATGGTGAGAAAGCGGCTATGACCGATAAAACAGCAACCGTAGCCCCAATTATGATACACTCCAGCATTAGCCAGGTGTGAAAATGTGAATCCTTCTTACCGAGCTCGATAGCTGCAGTCGCTTAAGCGCGGCCAGTATCCAGTATTCGGGAGATAGTAGGTTCGAACTCCACTGTCGGCAGCCCTGAAAATGGTTTTCCGTGGTTTTCCATTTTCACACCAGGCTAATGCTGGGGCTGTACCTTAATTAAGGCCACGGCCGCTTCCTTCCCACTCCTAGTTCTTTCCTGTCCCATCGTCGCCGTAAGACATAACTGTGTCGGTGCGACGTAAAACAACTAGCAAAAAAACAAAAAAACAAAAAAGAATCCTTCTTAAAGGCTATCGACGGTAGGATTCAAACCCACCATCTAGAACGAAAGCTTTACGACCCACATTGTGTTGGTTCCCTAGTTGTACTTTCTCTCAAATGAGTAATCACCCACCACCACCACCACCACCACCACTATACTGAATGATGAAAAATATCATTAAACAATGACTTCGAAGTGTGTCAGAGCTAATTCACTTTTAGCAGTAATGGAGGAGAAGTCTAGTACTTCTAAAAGAATAACTGGGATAATGCACTCAATGAAGGTAATCGTACCATCGGTTTTAGGTCCCACTAATGACATTAACCGTTTTCGGAGACGCCGAGATTCCGGAACTGTGTCGCAAAGGAGTTAGTTTACGTGTTAGTCAGTATACCGATACGAAGCTGGTGTATTTCAACACCCTAATTTAAGGGTTGGTAGTGTTGTGTATAGTGTTGTGAGTAGCCTATATGAAGAGATGTGTCTTAAGACGAACACAAATATTAAGATCCGAGCCAGTGAATTTAATCAAACATAGCTGAAATCCCCGCCCAACATGGAATCGAATCCGGGCTCCTCTGAACCGAGGGTCGCTGACCACTCATCAAAGGAGCCAAATACAAGACTACTATTACTACTAATATTTCTAAATACTTTTACGGTTTTCGAAGGCGCTGAGGTGCCGGAATTTAGTCCTGCAGGAGTTCCTTTGTGTGCCAGCAAATCTACCGACACGAGGCTGACGTATTTGAACACCTTCAAATACCTCTGGACTGGGCCAGAATCGAACCTACCAAGTTGGGGACGGAAGGCCAGCGCCTTAGCCGTCTGAGCCATTCAGCCCGGCAATTATGTTCAAAAAGCCTGCGCTCTACCAACTGAGTCATAAACCCGGCTTACTAACATACGAATCTAATGTAATTGGATTTACGTCCCACTAACTACTGTTACGGTTTTCGGAGACGCCGAGGTGCCCCAATTTAGTCCCGCAGGAGTTCTTTTTCGTGCCAGTAAAGCTACGGACACGGGGATGACGTATTTGAGCACTTTCAAATACCACCGGACTGAGCCAGGATCGAACCTGCCAAGTTGGGGTCAGAAGGCCTGCGCCTTAACCATCTGAGCCACTCAGCCCGGAATTTACGTACGACTGATGGTCACTATATCACATACTTCCTATATTAAAGCATCATGAAGCAGAACCCGTGCGAAATTACTGACGAAAACCCACGCGAATCGAACTCGAAGCATTTTTCTAAAGCTTCACAGTCATCTCAGTGTACCTGCTTTACCAAGCACCACTATGGAAACTGGTTGAAATGGATCAGCGAAAACCAAGCAACAAGTGCAGATTCTGAAGTAGAATATCTTAAGAGGTGCGGACTAGCACTCATCCACATCCACCCTGCATCCGTTCACGTTCTGTTTATGCAACACACACTGTACCAGCTGTTACGAGTTACATATTGTGCAGTAGAATGGGTGGCCTAGTACGGAGCGCTGCTCATTAGGATGTGGAGTCGCAGCTGCTAGTGATACATACCACGCAGTCAAACAAGACAATATACTTGAGAGTCCAAACTGCCTTTGTGAAAAGTCTTTGGGCATCAGATGCATACCACTAACATTGCTCCTGAATATGTAATTCGTATTCACGAGCAGATGGCCACTACAGTATGAAGATTGGCTTTGGCTTATATTCATGAGCAGAATGAGAGTACTTGTATATGAAGGTTAGAAAGTAGTTTATTTTAAACAAGTTAATATACGGTCAATATCTTAAAACATATTTCATTAGTTCATAGTGATAAATTATAAATATTCATACCTTCTCCTTTACAATAAAAAATGGTAACATTATAATTATGCCATGACCTTGACAACATTTCAAACTATACGGCCACTAATATTGACTGACTAGCCTAGCGAAAATACTGTAGGTGTTGTTAAATACTAAAAAAAATTAAAAAAATACTGAACAGTTACTGGCATCAATTAACATATTTTCAGAGTATTCCCCTCAAAATACTTCAGCAAGCCTGTCACCTCGGCACCAGACATATTTGTAATACATTCCAGATACATATTTCAACATTCTCATCTTTCACAAACGGAGATTCGTGCCCGTCGTTATCATCAAAAGCGTCATTATCCCCACGACATCCTGATCGACGACTGTTTTCGATTGAAGTCTTTTGAAGGTAAACAAAATTAAATTATAAAAATACTGAGAAAGGTTTCAACGACGTTAAATTATTTTAACAGTGGTCTACAAAGAGTTAAGGCACTTTGTTCTAATACGAGAACATTAAGGAGATACAATCACCACATCATACATGTAATACCCGTCTCTAAGGCCTGATAACCAGAAGATCCAACGTCGTCCTCAACCTCTCTTCCCGAAGATTTTCCCTTGCACAACAAGCTGGAGAATTCGGTACCCTCCGTTATTCCTCATGATATGCCTTAAATATTCTTTCTCTTTATTCATTCGGCTCATGATATTGTTACTTAGTCAAGCGACAGTCAGCCCTCTTGAAGCCTCCTTGGGTATATCCCGGGAGGTATGAGCGAGTCCGACTGGAAGCTGCCTGCAGGCCAGCGGGCATGTAGCAGCCGTGTTTCTATTGTCTCCTTCGCCTGGTGTCTCCGTGAGTTTTCTGGAAGGCGAAACTAGCGCACTCGTATTCTGGCCGTAACCTGACGATACTACAACTTCATCACCAGGTATATAAAAGAAGGCTCGCCTCGAAGACTCGAGCCGCACCAGACAATGACAAGTAGGACTGATCCCCCATAATAATTGACAAAAGCTAGGTAAATGGTTATGATTGCATGACACATATTCCTAACTAACACAACCTCTGGTCTTTATCTAGCCCACATCCTTGCGTGTGCTATCAAAAGATGTCAGGTTTTACATGTAGGCTCTTTCTTCTTTCTGCCTATGTGGTTTTTCCCTGACCCTTCAATACCATACTTCAACACCATATACCTAACACAATCTCGCCTGGTAACGTGTCTGACATGGAAACAGGTAGATACTCCTTGTATCACTTCCCACTCTACCCAGCTATCTCTTTTCTACTTAGAAATTAATAGCATGTCGGAGGCCATGTAGATTGAGTCGATGGTCACGGCGGGGGAGCGGGCTACGGGGGCCCCCCGTAAAAAAAAAAAAACGAAGAATGATGTTGTGTTGTCTTGTTGAGAGGTATGTGCTGGGTAGTCCGTTATGGATCGTGAACCGAGAGTTCAGTGTGTGGAGCGGTCACGTGAATTGATTGTGCGAGTCTGTCTGGAGTCGAGCCATGTGTACCGTATTCGAGCGGTGTGATAGTCCACGGACATGCTGGATAGAACTGATATGTGAAATAAATGTGGTGCGTCTGCAGCGAAGTGGAAGTGACAGGTGAAATCTATCTGTCAATATTACGGAAGGATCGCTCATTCCAGGTAAAGATTACCAGCCAAGGCCTTGCTGGGAGGACAAGAGACTTTTGTAAATAGCCAGTAATTAGTGTTATCATTCATTGTCGAGTATCACTGCGTTTGTGCGCAAATAGAGTCATCCTCGATTAGACTGGTTCAATAAAACAGTGAGTGTTGTATTCTTAACTACTGTACTGTATTTTCTAAGTAACCGTCAAAAAAAAATCACATTTCAAAGACTTCCATACATAACACAGGGAATACGTAGCATTTAACTATTATTGTTTCATACCAAGTGTTCGAAAATTAAACTAGTTATAACGAATATCTATTTTCCAAAAATAAGCATTTACTTATGTATTTATTTATTAATCACTTCTCACGCCTAAGTACGAAACTGGTGATGATGGCGATTACCGTTTCAAGGAGAAATAGGGAAATGATCATCGCTAGTATGAAAATTCAAAGAATTACGCCTGTGTAATAAGACAGAAGAATATGTATGAATATTACAGTGTTCTAGGAATAACAATCCTGTACACTATCACACTTTTCCAAAAATAATTCTAAAAATTATATGTTAAAAACATTGTGTCCCTAATCCACAAATTGAGTATGTGAAACTATGGTCAACACAAATTACTTCATGAAATTACTACTTTTCATTTAATACTAATCCGATCATACATATAAACTGGCCCAGCAAATTTGCATAGCATGAGGGAGAGGTGGAATATATGGATAACAAGAGTGCATTTTATTCAAAACAAACCGAGCTGAAATGGATCCAATGCCAATAATCGAGTGAGTGCCGAATTCTTGAGTTTCGCATACTGCTACCTTGAGTTCATATGGAAAAGAACTAGTCTGGTTCGTCGGGGCAGAGAAGGTACCTAAATTGTCACAAACACCCCTTTCCTCTTTATGGCCATTTCTCAATCTATTTTGGACAGATCGTGATATGGAATTGCCCAATTTACAGCTGGATGCCCTCCCTGACGCCAAACCTATGCGAAGGGATATAGCCTATTCACTATTGCGTGTTTCTGCTATCGTTAATAGTGTGGTGTGTTGCAAATGCATTGAGAGTAGTGTATTAAAACGAACACAAATGCCCAATCCCAGAGCCAGAGAAATTAACCATACGCAGTTAAAATATTCGACTCGACCGAGAATCGAACCCGGGTTCCTCTGAATCGAATACCAGTACTGCCAATAATATTTCGAATACAGATGTTGTTGATGTAATTTAGAACCAGGGTCGTGTTTCGTAAACCCTCTCATATGCTATGCTATTTTGATACGTGCGAACATTTGTGGAGGTGGATTTTAATCGAGTTACGGTGACCACTCAATCTGTCGTTCTCAATACAGTCTCACGAAGCTCAATAGTCCGATAATTAGAAAGAGTCAGTTAACTGAATCTTCGGCCTTCCATTCGTATGTCTATTACAATATGCGATAGACCAAACAGCGGTAATTTCCGCATCGATATCTACCGACACAAGCTGTACAGCGAAATACTGCTGATTCTAACGAACTAACGACTTCCCTTCCAATTTAAAATGCATCATATCATAAAATTCATCAACAGAAGACTATTAAAGAAATGAAACTGTGCAGCGATCCACTCAGGAAATCGTAGAAGCAATTGAGTTTGAACTATAAATAACACAGTTCAGCCGAGATACAACGACAGTGTGTTGAGTTCTCCAATACGGCGTCTTCCCCGTTTTATGACAATACTGTGTTTTAATTTCCATGGTACAGGCTATTTAACTGAAATGGGACGTTTCCATCTGCTGAACGTGGAGAGTTGTGCGAATATTGGTCGATACTATGTTATATTACCTCTTAACAGGAGGAATTCCTAGAAAGGAATGGTAACTACAGGTATGTGTAACTACGACGACGGAGTAACTTCGAGAATATCAGTTACAGCTAATTAAATTCCTCCTGTTGCCGAGAGAGAAGTAGCCTCACACAGCAAACAGGAAGAGAGAAGAATGATTTCGAACATGAAATATGGTTATATCCTTACTTTAAGAAATGACAAGTTATGAAAGTGAGGGAGAAGACCATCTAGTCGAAGCATAGGTATCCCGGTTCGGTTTGAGTTCTAGCCACGTACGAAATGATTTAGGAATATGCTAAAACGGATTCCGATCCAAATTATATTAATTTAACTTTATATCCTAACAAGCAGAGCTCACAATAAAGAGATTTAGATCAATAAAACCGAGTATATAACATTTCCGCACAATTAAATACTGAATTTCTGGAACAACAGGCACCATGATGCAGAATAATATTTTCAAATCTTTCACTATTAAGGATGATTTGAATTTCCTTCAAACTGACTGGCAGAATAATAATAATAATAATAATAATAATAATAATAATAATAATAATAATAATAATAATAATAATAATAATAATAATAATATACCTCAAGGATATCAAAATCGTTAAATCACGTACTTTGAACAATTCTTCATTCGAGACAGTTCTTTGTCTCTAAGAATTCTTAGTAGTATGGTGAAAACAACAGAGCAAGCGTTGCTTAAGGAACGCCTTCTTTCTATTACTAGGGGGAAAATTCAAAGAAGGTGGTAGGTTTCTTAAAAGTATGTACTATGATTCCTCAGACTGAAAGGTAGTTCGATCCTCAGCACTTACACGTTCACCTGACACAGAAATGGCAGTGTTCCTGATGAGGGGTACCAGAAATACGGGGATTTGGGTAGTTTCTCGTTGCTTTCCACGCCCAGCCAGAAAGTGCTGTTACAAATCATTTTCCAAAGCCTCAGAAATATACACAGTAGTCGACCCTACTTTAATGACAATCACAGAAACAGGTTGCATAAGTAATGGGGTTAAAGCTCATTTTCGTATTTTTAAAGCGGAAGTTCAGACGGACAAGGCTAAATGAAAGTAGTACCCCAGTTCTTGCATGCGGGAGATAGTGGGTTCGAACCCCACTGTCGGCAGCCCTGAAGATGCTTTTCCGCGATTTCCCATTTTTACACTAGGCAAATGCTGGAGCTGTACCTTAATTAAGGCCATGGCCGCTTCCTTCCCATTCCTAGGCCTTTCCTATCCTATCGTCGCCATAAGACCTACCTGTGTCAGTGCGACGTAAAACTTTTTTTTGTTCGTTGCTTTACGTCGCACCGACGCAGATAGGTCTTATGGCGACGATGGGACAGGGAAGGGCTAGGAGTGGGAAGGAAGCGGCCGTGGCCTTAATAAAGGTACAGTCCCAGCATTTGCCTGGTGTGAAAATGGGAAAAAACGGAAAATCATTTTCAGGGCTGCCGACAGTGGGGTTCGAACCTACTATCTCCCGAATACTGGATACTGGCCGCACTTAAGCGACTGCAGCTATCGAGCTCGGTCGCGACGTAAAACAAATAGCAAAAATGCATAATTTCCACCTGCTGTACTTAAATTATAATTTATATTAGTTAATTACAATTTATTTGACGGGGCCCGAATTTTTAATTTGCCGGGGAGGCTCGTATCACATTCGTCACGCCTCTGTATATAGACATGAACTAGTGTTTCCAATATGTTGTATAAAGTTATTTAACAGTCTCAGATACACAAACTGACGACGAGACGTTCAGTACATACGAAGATGGCCTCTGAATTTTTTCATGACTATAAGGATGCAGCACTTCATATGACTGGTGGACTATGAAGAGACTCTTAATCAATGTTGTAATTCAAGAGCGGTCGATCCTTCCTCGTCAATTTGGTGACTCACTACAGGTAAGTGGACCAGAGAGTTGCTCTCAACTCACATCTAGTGAGAGTCACACACTTGAGGGTACTTTACGCACAGGAACTTGACTGCAGTGCCGTCGCTAGATGCAGAGTGGGTTTCGTCCCTTAAGAGGCCACGGCTTGTCCGTGGTCCAACAGCTCTGTACTCTGACCGGCCAACCGAGCAGAGGAAAGGTGGCCACGGCTCTACCGTGGCTCTACGCCTCTGCATTCGGGAAACGGGCCTGGGGCACAGTGCTGGACTTCACGCCTGACCCCACCCGTCGGCTGTCCTGAGAATGGTTTTCCGTGATTTTCCATTCTCTTGCAGTAAGGCGAATGCCGGGAGAGTTCGTAGTATAGGCCACGGCCGCCCACCCCCTCACCTTCTCCGCACATCTTCACCGTAACAAATCTCCCGGCCTGAGAGACGGCCTAACCGTCCAAGAGGCCCGCCTCCACCTTCAGGGGAGGAATGAAAACGACTGCAGTGGCAACAGCAACTTGACTGCAGTGGCGACACTACGTTACACTTATATATACAATAACTGTTCATAAAGGTTACTATACCAACATCTGACTTCATATCTGATCGCCATACGACACGTTCTCAATTACACAGCGTGCTGAAAAACTTTGTTTCGTAAATTAAAATAGTGTTTGAGGGTACAAATACAAGTATTGTGAACACAGGAACCATAGGTCTCTGGTGAGTAGTTCCGGCTGCCTACCTCCCAGACGTTCGAATGTCAACGAGCCACACTGTTTTTGCCGAGACGCTGTTGCGTGATCTTCCTTATGTCGTCCTTGTGTACTTCCGGTTGCTTTTCTCTGCTTGCAATTTCTTTAACATTTTTTTCCATCTGCTTTACGTCGCACCGACACAGATAGGTCTTATGGCGATGGTGGGATAGGAAACGGCTCTAAGTAGAAAGGAAGCGGCCATGGCCTTAATTAAGGTACATCCCCAGCATTTGCCTGGTATGAAAATGGGAAACCACGGAACACCACCTTCAGGGATGTCGACAGTGGAGTTTGAACCTACTATCTCCTGAATGCAAGCTCACAGCCGCGTGACCCTCGGTTGCTTGCAGCCTACCGTCGTACTAACTCACATACGTTTTCGGCGACCGTGAGAAGGGAAGGAGTTAAGACTGAAAAGATGGCGGCAGTGACCTAGATCAAGGTACATCATTTGCCTGGTGTGAAATTCGAAATCTTCAAGGCTGTCAACACTGGAGTTTGAACACACCAACTCCCGATTGCAAGCTTACAGGCACACGGCCCGCACCGCGTAGCCTACTCACTCGGTAAATTCTCGAACTCCAAAACATAACATCCTTCGCAAAACAGTTTCTACGTAAAGAATAATACGTGGCAGATATCCAAAGATGTTCTAATCCCCTTGTAGTGAATCAGCGACAATTATATTCTACAACATTTACTTCCAGTGCTCAACATCAATCACTTTTGCAGTAGATGATACTGTAAAGTAAAAACGGAGTGTTACGGATAGTTAATGAATATTAGATCATAAACAGAAGAATGTGAACCACAGAAAGGTGACATTGTAATTAAAAAGTCTCACGTGCATAAGTAAGGATTTGAGCTACGTTCTTCGTTTATGAGAAGGTTTTGGCTATGTCACTGAGCTATCATGCTTCCTCCTTGCAAAATATTCCAAGCTTCCTTAGACGGCATGATGTTCAATTCCGGATAAAAAAATTTGTTCGGGGAAAAATATTTGGACCACTTTCATGCTACAATCTTATTATTCTTCTCTTGCGGGGACGAATTGTGTGACACACGGATTTGGTCCTATTTTATGGCCGGATACCCTTCCTGGCACCAACACTATGTGGAGGGATGGATTCACTATTTCGTGTTTCAGTGACGATTTATAGTGTGGTACGTTGTGAGTGTATGACGATATGTGAATTAAGACATACATGAACACGTAGTCCGCAAGTCAGAGGAATTAAACAGACGTGACTAACCTGGCCGGGTTTGAACACGGGTCCCCTTTGATTCGAAGCCAACAATTCAGATTTCAATTTACTATATACACTCTAAACCAACTTGCTTTATGAGATATAATCTTGAAATCTTTGAAAATGTTTGATTTGATAATGAATTCCCCTCTCCATCCTTTTCGAAGTACTTCTACTACAAAAACAATAGCTGTCACTAGGGGAAGAGCATCTTTGTACTTACATGGCGTCAAAATCTGTGCCAATACTGGGACATTAAATACAGTTTTAACTTACAAATTCTAATGTAACAACTTCATTGACATGCAGTAGAAACATCTACCGTCAACAATTAACATAACTGTGTATCTCGAGCAGCAGTTAGTACTTTAAAAATAGAGCGCCGTGTCGCCAAGCTGGTCATACAATATTAACACAAAGTAGGCCACAATTCTTTATCCATGCAAATTGTGTTTAACCTCCCAACCCGAGAGAATTAATGAAACGGTACCTTGTGAATTCTCTCTCTCTCTCTCTCTCTCTCTCTCCCTCCCCCACCCACCCTCTTTGTCTAGAGAAACAAAACACTACTACACTTCGTGCTACTCTTGATTGCATTCTGATCTTTTGTCGCTTAGCCTGCCGATACAAATGTATCCACAAACACATTTCTGGTGGAATGAACTCCCCAATGACATCAAGGAAGCTAAATCTAAGACAAAATTTAAAATCCTTTGCCAGCGTCATCTTTTAAGCACTTCCAGTCTTTCTTGAGTGTGAATGGGATGCATGAATGAGAGTGAATATGGTTGTTATTGCAATGTGTTCCTGTATATAATTTAGTTATACTTTACTCACCTTAGTTTAGTTAGTGATACTTTAGTTGCTTTAATTATACTTTAGGTTGTAAAGATTTCATATGTTTAAATTTTATGTAAAATATACATTGTATATACATGAAGTGGTTAAGTGTAAGAAAGGGCCGGGAGCCCTAACTTCGCCACAATAAAGACGCTTTAATAATAATAATAATAATAATTTCTCCTTGTGTTTCCTATGTTTTACAGCGAGCAGTTCACGGCTGTCACAGTTGCAAGGCAGAAGGGACGTACGATAGTCCAAAAGAGAAGAGCATTGTCGTGCTCAGTCATTACACACAGAACATAAAACGTGAAACAGAGTAACTGAATGAAACATCACTATTATTTTATATTTGAAAAGTTCTTTGTGTTGTTTTTTCAGACACCTTGAGGAACAATGCATCAATTAACTCATGTTAGTACAATGCGAAATTGCTAGGGGCTTTACGTCGCACCGACACAGATAGGTCTTATGGCGACGATGGGATAGGAAAGGCCTAGGAGTTGGAAGGAAGCGGCCGTGGCCTTAATTAAGGTACAGCCCCAGCATTTGCCTGGTGTGAAAATGGGAAACCACGGAAAACCATTTTCAGGGCTGCCGATAGTGGGATTCGAACCTACTATCTCCCGGATGCAAGCTCACAACCGCGCGCCTCTACGCGCACGGCCAACTCGCCCGGTATGCGAAATTGCAAACGGGGTAAAAGCCGTGGTGGTTATGAGGTATTCTCCAGGATATTAATGTAATCAGTTTTATGTCCACAAACTAATCTTACGCTTTTCAGAGGTGCCGAAGCGCTACAAAATTATATACGAGGGTCGAGTCATAAGTCATGGCAACTATTTCTTTCTCGCGAACAAGAGACAAGACAAATTCTGACTTCAGATTCTCGTAGGAAAGTGACAGAACACAGGCCATTGGTAAACATTGTTTTATTATGGTATAGGCAGCAAATACACAAGACTACGTACAAAGGACACGTCTCCACTGGTTACAGACCTTCGAAATAATCACCCAAGGTTTCAACTGTGCGTTGCCAGCGGTGTTGCAGGCGCTGAATACCATTCGCTGCGTGTGTATCGCTAACGTGTGACACCTTTCTCCGAAATACTGTTACGATGTCCTCTTTGTTAGCAAACCGTTGTCCACGTCATGTCATGCACACCTAATGCTTCCCGCAGCTCTGCATGGTATTGGCGTGCATTTCTGCCGCGAACTGCTATTTTAATATACGATCGTTGCTCCTGCTTGTTGACTTCCATTTTGTGACGCTCTCACCCACACACTGAACTCGGGAGCATGCTTAGACCTACACTGTCGTTGACATACACCATCTAGTGGCATCATACGCAAGTACATACCGTACGTTTCCAAATGCATATCTTAGATTATCCGTGTTGTCTCCTGTTCGCGAGAAGAAAAAAAATAGTTGCCATGACTTCTGACTCGGTCTATTCACCAACTTCTACGGATGAGACCGAAACAAACTTATTTTGGTAAATAACCATGAGTCTGAAACGAATTATTGAACGAAAAAGTCAGAAACTGTACGGTAGGTATTTCAATGAATTATGACTCTCATTATTCAAAACCATAAATTTTGTTAAGCATGCCATCACGTCAGAATGCAATGTCTTTATTTCCCATGCTGGTAAATGTGCCAATTAGCGGCTGGTGTATCTGATCACCTAATACCACTGGACTAATCCGGGATTGAACCTAATAACTTATGCTGAGCAACTTGTACTGGCCCTATAATAACGGTTAACAGGGGATTATTATCAATGTACATTTCTCTTCAAATAATAATAAAAGGATAACTATCCGCACGTGGTCCCAAACCCACGTATCTCCTTGTGCAGGATAAGACCACGTTCCGGCACAACACACCACCACGTGCAGCAAGTGAGCACTTCTCCGAACGAGGCTGGAAAACCATTTCCCGGGCAAGGAGAAATCGATACGAAGTGAGAAGACGGAAGAAGTCTCCATTGTCTGTTGAGTCTTTGCTGAGCAGATGGTGAGCAATTAGCCCAGGAAACGCTTGCAGTTTGACAAGGAATATAATTGAGTCTGAGGCAGACTGAAAAGCTGCCTCCCTCGGGCACTATGTGTGTGGCCAAGCAGAGGAATGACATGTGCCAATGGCGCTGCACCGATAGAAAACACCAAATAAAGGCTACTGGGGCGCGAGTAAACACAGGCAAGCAGCAACACTCACTAACCTGCCAGTCAGTCGCGGAAGCTGCGATCAAAATAAAAAAAAACTAGCACAGTACAGCATCTAAAAGAAGCAAGAAAGATTGCAGTTTTACAGGACTGCTTATAACGTGATCATAGCCAGGGGACCTCCAGTTTTGCGTGGAATCTGAACCATAGCGACGCGAGATATATTTTAATAAAATATGACATGCATCGGCCGGGATTCGAACCAAGGCCATCCATGGACAGAAATCAGTGACTTTGCCACTCGGCTATCACGCCGTCGTTATCGTCGTCCCTCCAACCAGAACAACACTACCTGAACTAGTGGATCTGTAATTGAACACTCAGTAGAACACATGACGATCAGTCTCCGGATTTGGACAAACAGTTGACGAACTGATGGACGAAAAAATGTACAAAAGTGCATTAAAGACAGAATGTATCGGTTTTCAAGCTCGGACATCCAAACGATGATCCCATTCCCAGCCTGAATAATGACTCAGTCCACTTGGCTATGAATAATGATTGACTATATAGCCTACCAAATGCTGCAGCCGCTGAAGGGATCAAAGGATCGAATCTCATTTTCGGTATTTCAAAGCGGCCATGTTACATAAATAAATCTTCGTCAGCACGGATTCTATGTAGCCGCTTGTATTTGTTATTTATTATTATTTTGTATATTTTTGCTAGTGGTTTGGGATTGGCTGGGATTGGCAAGGAAGGGGCCATGGCATTAATGGAAGTACAAATATTTGCCAGGTGTGAAGATTGGAAACCATAGAGCACCATCTTCAGGGCTGCCGATGATGGGATTCGAACCCACCATCTTCCAAATGAAAGCTCATTTCAGCTTCGCAATCCTAACTGCACGACCAAAATGCTGGTGTAGTAGTGTATATATAATAGAGCACACAATAAAGTTGTGAATCATTGCCCTCGGATCTGTAAAACAGCTGATAAAGTGATTGAAATGATTCACAAAAAATGCATAAAACAGCATTAAGGACAGGTTCTCTCAGTTCTGAATCTCGGATATCCAAACGATGGAGCTTCCTAGTCTATCCACGAGCATGGAATAAGGGGTGGCTCAAAATGAATACAGTACTACCAAGCTCCGATGTGCAGAGGTTGTGGGTTGGATTCTCGGCCAGTCCACGGATTTGAATTCTAAACTCAGGTTTTGGAACAGGGTTCACTCAGCCTTGTAACGTCAACTTAGAAGCTGTATGATATCAGAGGCAGGAGAACGGTCATGAAGGCCATGCAATACGGATGAGGATGTCACCCTGATCATGTGACACATCAACATCTGCAAGCCATTAAGCTGGTCAACAGACGTATTCACAAGACAAGGCCTGTATGTTCCTCAGGTATTTTTAACCGTCTTAAAGGGGGTGACGAGGGTATTGACGCAGTTTAATCACTCGAATTCTTACCCGAGAGCCACGGAATCAGCATATGATGTTCCTAGGTGCTCCATAGAGAAAATGAACGTTCAAAGAGAAAAGAGTTGAAATAGCCGAGTGAAAACCTGCAGTTTCCAGGTATTACAAGCATATAACTGAAGAATGAAGTCCTCTTTTCAGTAGAGAAGTATTTCGGGAAATCTTCCCGAATTTACGATGTTCAGTTATATTTTTGCATTTGTTTTTCAGCGCGACGATGGAATAGGACAGGACTAGGACTGAGAAAGATTTTTTTTGCTATTTGCTTTACGGTGTACCGACACAGATAGGTCTTATGGCGACGATGGGACAGGAAAGGGCTAGCAATGGGAAGGAAACGGCCATGGCATTAAGGTACAGCCACAGCATTTGTCTGGTATGAAAATGGGAAACCACGGAAAACCGTCTTCAGGACTGCCGACAGTGTGATTCGAACCCACTATCTCCCGGATGCGAGCTCATAGCTGTGCGCTCCTAACCGCACGTCCAACTCGCCCGGTGTGTGAAAGAATCGACTGGGGCTCTAATCAAGGTACAATCCCAGCATTTGCTTGGTGTCAAAATGGAAAACCACCGAAGACCATCTGCCGACAGTGGGGTTCGAACCCACTATCTCCCGAACGGCGTAGCCAACTTGCTCAGTGTGATGTTCAATACAATGTAACTGAACTATACCAGAGGGGAAGAGTGAAGTAATGTTTCTACAATCAATTACTGGCTCCTCAATTTACTAGATAATAGATGTGTTAAATTAAATGATATGTCACTTTCAAGTAACATACGCCTCCAATATCCCGCCAATCGATATATCACATAGTAATTGTGTTAAATTACAAATATTAACTAATTCAACCAGGACGATTATCTTCTAATGTAAATTTTACAATTTAAAAATTAATTATTAATTGACACGAGTTAACAATGTCGATCAATAGAAAAAATTGGGCCACAACACATTAAACATGAAATGTGCAAGCAATTGCATTTTTAATGAGTAAAGAGCCTTACATTTTTAATGACCATTTTGCAATTAACGTTCGTTACGGTACGCGTTTTCTTGATTTCCTATTTTTTCCCCTCACAATTAACCAATAAATGAAAAATGATGACGCGTCACTGTGTGCAAATATTCCGGTGTATTCTTCGATACCTCATTATGACAGAAAGCCACATAATAACATGAATATCTGTGAATGGCCGTAAAGTAACGGCTGTATCATCACTTGTCAAGTAGAGATAGGTGATGGTGGTTATAGTTTTACGAGAAGGTATACTAGACGATCATTCCCTGTTAAATGTACTCACGATCAGAAGAGCAAAAGAAAGTGGCCCGACCCTTTCATGTTTTGAAGGTATCGGCTAAAGGAAGAGAACGGTCATAATATGAAAAAGGGCGTTAGTATGAAATACAATCTAGATCTCACAAACGTAACACCACCGAAGTCAGAAGAGAACGACATCTGACAAGGTCGGTCGGATATGAAGGTAAAAGTGAGGGTGCGGCAAAAGTATGCGGAATCAATGCCAGATTCGGCCAGGAGTCCCGTGTCCGCAAACCCACACTTCCAAATTGAGAGGGCTTGGGAAGTCACCCTTGTTAGTCGCCATACAACAAGCAGAGGATACCGTGTGTATATTCTATGCCCTCAAACAAGGGAAACACCTGCCAGTTCATTAAAACCTATTTTGACTTCCACAGAGTTCATTTTGAAGGTACACTTATTTTACTGGAAAATTATATCCAATGAATCGGTTTCGCACTTTAGTAGCCTGGAAGATGAGTGAAAATATAAAAAGGGAGAAGGGAACGACAAGTAATGTCCTTAACCGGCGCATGAGAAGGATTTCGAGCTTAGGGGAATATTAACGAGACGGTCCCGTTTTACAGCTATAAATTAAGAAAATCCACACAATGCTCAAAAATCTTGGGAGGCAGTCTTTGCCTGAGCCTCTCAACTATTAATTTCTGCGAATAATCTCACTCGATATGAAGACCCAAAATTATAAGCGTACTTTCAATTTTCGCGAATATATCTACAAAAATACATAGAGTGCAGTGGGAAGTCCATAAATATTTACGATTCGAGTGCAAAATTCCATTCGTACAGTGAAATTTAAAAATAACAAGTAGCAATATGAAGTGAATGTCACCAAATGGGCAATTCAGGGATATAGAGAGATGGGATCGGGTAACGAAACAAAGCATGCGAGCTTAACCCGGGATAGATTCAGTATAGTAAACCCATGAGCTGTTTTACAATTCAAAACGATGAGGCTATGTGAAAGAGAAGAAAGGTGCTTATCGCAAGCAGGCGGGACCGTCCTCGATAAGGCTCTACTGATCCATCACGTGTATTGTGCCGAGAACAAAGGCCTTTGGGTCCAGCCTGCATCTCAATCACGCACTGCGGCAGTATGCCGACCACATTGGCACACGGCTAGGACCATGGTGGCAAGAATGTAGTCTGATCCTGGGACAAGTCGGGAAAACAGGATAAGAGAGAGATTATTGAGAATCTTTGTATACTGTAAATCGATTCAAAAACTCCAAAACAATGATGCAGTAACACCTCCAACAAGTGTCCTGTAAGACAAAGAGGGTATTTTTTCGGGATACCACTTAAGACGACTTTCCTTTCTGTAATGATTGACTTCATAGCGGCAAACAAACGTACTGGAATGTTATCTGTAACTTAAAAGTTATTTGTAATAATTGCGGAATTTTGTTTGCTAATGAACCTGTCGGTACTTGAATTAGGTACCAACTCAATACTGACTAGAAGTGAGTGCAGAAAAATCAAGCTCAAGATAGTCCCCATGACCTCTGAAACTCAACCACTGTACTGCAGTCTGATGCTCCTACTGTTTCAGCCACGACAGAGTGGGTGAGGAGAGGCGAGGCTTATTTGCCATCTTGGTCAGGAAGATTAAGGATATCCTTCCTTCCACCTCCGAAACCTTCCAGTTCAAAGCGATGATAATAATAATAATAATAATAATAATAATAATAATAATAATAATAATAATAATTGATTTTACGTCCCAATAACTAATTTCATGTTTTCTGATACGCTGAGGTGCTATACTTTGCCCTATCAGAGTTATTTTACGTATCAGTAACACGAAGTTGGCGTAGTTGAGCACCTTAATATACCAGCAGACTGAGACATGATAGAGTTCGTCAACTTGGACTGAGAAATGCAGCACCCTACCGTCTGAACTACTCAGTTAAAATTAATACACGGAGAGGGCATTCAAAATTAATAAGAAAAGCCATCTCGGACTTCTGAATAACAATAACTTTATTTTCCTTCATTTGCTTTCGATTTTAATAGACAATGGGATGTCCGAATTTTGTCCTGCAGGAATTCTTTAACGCAGAAGCCAACGACACGGAGATGTCACGCTATACTGAAAATTCACAGCTTGTTTCCAGTCAATCGATCGGGTCAGGTATGTAATGAATGAAGCCCCACCCTAACGGCGAGGATAGAAATCGTGCCGGCTGCCGAAGCCTGTCGCACTTCTCTGGGGCAATGAAACGATATTGGAGAGCGTTGCTGGAATGAAAGATAACAGAAAAGTACCCGGAGAAAAACCTGCCCCACCTCCATTTTATCCAGCAGAAATCTCACACGGATTTGAACCATGGAACCCAGAGGTGAGATGCCGGCGCGCTGCCGCGTGAGCCACGGTGGCTTCGAATTCGCTGTACTGAAAATAGAAATACAACGAACAACAAACTGCACCATTCCTTATTTTGCTGCTACTGCGCCTCCAAGACCGCAGGTTGAATATAAGGTCATTAAAATACCAGGTCAGGCTTAAGAAGAAACTTCAGATTAGGTAGCTCACATCTGACACGCTACTCATCATAAGCAAGCATTGATCAGCGAGATCACTTGCAGGCAAGCAAAGTTCTCTTGTTGTCATGAAAAACTTTAGTAAACTCGCTGAAATGTATGGTAATACTTTTATGAACGAAAATAAATTCTTTCACAACTTTTACCATACCTAATCCATTTCTCACTTTAAATGCATTTTTATTGAAAAACGTTTTTACAAATGGGAAATATGTATATATGTCGCAGGAAGTGTCCGTGAAGAATTCTGAACAGAAAATAATGATAATATGTTAATAACAAAATTATCGACCATGATGTCCCTGGAGGAGTAAAAGGTGGGATTGTAGAATACACCCACGCTATGCCGTGTTAAGAATCGATTAAAAGGAGAACTCTTAGAGCACTCAACTTAGTAGAGTCGGTTAGAAACCACGGGGCGGCAAGATGTGTCTGATATTACTGCCGCTTTTACTGATGCAAGACTCCAAGGCTTCGTTAACTATTCTTTACTTCCGACTCGGTGGTATTATTTGTACGGCCTAGGAGTCTAGTTTTCACTCCATTCATATCTCTTCCCTCTCTTATGGCGACAATTCCTACTTTGAAGGGTCGGACCATTTCCTTTTTCTTTGTTGTAAAGAGGGGGATGTTTATCTCGGTGTAGATACTTCGCCTTAACACAACGGGCACCACCACCACCACCACCACCACCACCACCACCACCACCACCACCACCACCACCATTGGTGATCTCAATACATAATGGCTTAAAGTGGTTATGTGTGCCCTAGGTCGTCTTTGTCATCAGAAATTAACTGGTTCTTATTTCTACAGTAGACTGAGTGAGCCCCAGGGTTTTGTACCCCTCCAGTAGAAGTAGCAGCAGCAGCAGCAGCAGCAGCAGCAGTAGTAGTAGTAGTAGTCCCATTAATAAATGTTTTGGCTCCCTGGCAGGGAACTGAACCCACACCATTCCGAATGATCTGAGCACGCCTTTAACGCCAAAACAAGGCAACTCTCAAGCTAAGAAGAAGAGGAAGAGATATACGATACCTTACAGTTAAACGAGCATGGTATTTCTTTCAGATTCAAAGTGCTTAATATGAATGCAAAAGCCAAAGTCATCTCCGTACGAAGGTTTTTGTAGGAATAGAAGGCGAAGGTTTTCACTATCCGTAAGCTCGGCGGTAAGTGGGGTAGAGTGGTGAGCTGTTTATCCGATCATCCCACCTGGCACTCATTTTTGGTGTGTAGGCTACGCGAACCTCATGGCCATGTGCCGTTCCGGAACTGGAAATCTCGCTTCTTAAAAGTTTCGACTTCCCAACGGGAAATCAAAATTACGTCCTTCCGGATGAACCAATCACGCCTTTGAACATCTCAGCTAGGCAGCCCCTAATATGAATGTACGTTTGGATATAAAATTACAATTCTTTCTGTGCACTTTGCCTCATAAGTTGTTTTCATCTCGGATTAGGTACACAAATGTCGAAAGCGGATTCAGTTCATTTTTGTCTGGTTGTTCGTTTGAGTGGACATCACGGGAAAACGGCTTGGCAGAATTTCTTGGAATTCGGGACATCCCGAGCGTGATCGTCAGCTGATACTAATCCCGAAGATAATTAAGATTCTCGTCGAAATGTGAAGGAAAATGTGAAGAAAAATAATACGAGCAAAAGGAATCATGAAGGAAGATGAAAAAACAAACAAGTCTAATTCTGTTATCGTGTGTTTTAGGTAGTTTTCTTCTTCTGATTATTATTAGTATTTTTTAAATGCTATTTGTTCGGGGCGTCGACCTATAGAGATCTTTTGCCCCTACTTGCACCATGTGATATGAACCTGCGTGTAATTGGAGTGGAGGAATTGTAGAGTGTTGAATGTGAGGAAAGGAACGTTAAGGACGAGACAAACAGGCATTCCCCGGGCCAGGGATATTAATAATTTACAATTAAAAAGCCTGACCCAGCGGGAATCGAACCCGGGGCCGCCGGTTGACAGGCGGACGCCTTGCCCCCTATACCGCGGGACCGGATATTAGTAGTATTAGTATTATTATACCGATTTCACCACACCTGTGGGGACGCGGGTGCAAACTGTGTAGCACCTGTGGAGTTGACACTGTTTTACGACCGGATGCCCTTCCTGACACCGAAACTATGTGGAGGGATGTAATCTCTATGCCGGGTTTTCATGGTGGTGGTTGGTGGTGGGGCGTGTTGTCTGAATATGAAGAGGAGAGTACTGAGACAAACAAAGAGCCTGTCCCCGAGCCAGAAGAATTAATCAGACGCGATTAAAATCTGACCCGCACGGGAATTGAACCCGAGACCCTCAGAAGCGAAGGCCTCAACGGAGACCGTTCAGCCGCAGAGTCGGACTTTTTCAGGCAGTTTCTATGTATTATTTATTCATAAATTAGTTTCGACAGACTGAAGAACTTAACAGTTATAAATTGACTGAGTCGAAAATGAAAAGAAATAGCCTCAAATATGACAATTCTAATACGTTATATTCGACAAACCTTTCAAGTCTCTCATAAACAATACATCAATAAAACGAAACATAACCTATTATCATCAAAACTGAATAATTGGTTAGGAAATTTAATTTTCTCACATCCTAATAACGTACTTGTACCAAATACATTTTATTTCAATACCCAAATTTCAGATATTGGAACATCTTTTTTTAAATGCAATTTGTTCGGGACGTCGACCTAGAAAGATCTTTTACCCCGACTTGCACCATATGTTAGGAACCTGCGTGTATTTTGTAAATGGCGGTAGTGTAAAGCGTTGAATGCGAGGAAAGGAACGTCCCCAAGCCAGGGATATTAATCATTTAGAATTAAAAACCCTGACCCGGCCGGGAATCGAACCCGGGGCCGCCAGGTGACAAGCGGACGCGATACCCCCTACACCGCGGGGCCAGACTTGGGACATCTTGAGTCACCAACAATGAGTAGGCCTACTTCTGCGTGAGTGAAATTGTCTGATAACCCATGTAATTACATAATGTGTATGAGACGCCGAGTGAGTTGGCCGTATGGTTTGTGAGCTTACATTCGGGATGTAGTGGGTTCGAACGCCATGGTCGGCAGCCCTGAAGATGGCTTTTGTGGTTTCCCATGTTCACACCACCCAAATGTCGGAGATGCACCTTAATTAAGGCCACGGCCGCTTCCTTCGCACTCCTAGCCCATTCCTAGTCCATCAAGCCCTATCTGCGTCGGTGCGACGTAAAGCAGATTGTTAGTATACGTGTATTCGTTTTTTAATTAATTGGAAGTAGGACTGGAAATTCCTCATCCGAATAATAGGCTATACATTTCTTCCGTCTACAATACTCTGAGGAACCGAATTCTGACTCATCTGTACAAATATATTCTGTTATTGACGGTGGATATAGTACGGTTCATTGGTTGAATGGTCAGGGCGGCGACCTTCAGTTCATGGCGTATCTAGTTCGATTCCCAGCTTGGAAGGGGATTTTATCAGCGTCGGATTAAGTCATCAAGCTCCGAAACTGGGATTTTATTTTTGCCGTAATACACACTACTTCATCAATATGGCACACTAACAAACACCACATATACACGTAACAGTTGAATATATCCCTCCACATCATAGGGTTGCTGACGTCAGGAAAGCCATCCGGCCATAAAATTGGCCCAAGTCCACACGTGCGACCTAAGCAGGATGTGGGAAAAGCAAGAAGAAAAAGAAAAATATAAGAAGAAATTGAATTGGCTGCGGTTATACCATGAAACAGGCCGACTATATATTTTTTTTTAATTTATCTTTTTTGCCCAAGCGCAAACGTCAGTGCGATTGGTACGAGCGTATCCTTCATCTGTCTGTCGTCCGCCTCCGTAACGTAACGGTTAGTTTTAATAGCTGCCGTTCTGCAAAGCCCGGGTTCGATTCTCGATTCTGCCACAAATTTAAGAATGGCAGGAGGGCTGGTATTGGAGATGTGCCTGAAAAGAACTGCACCACTTCAATACAAGCATCTCTGCTTTATCTGTACGTACAGCGACATGAACACAAGAGATGAGATTACTTACTCACGAGAGCAGAAAAGTTAGTCGTGGAGGATGAAGCTTATGAAAATGCTGTGAGTGAGTGAGACAGCGTAGTACAATGTCTTCCAATATGCATGACTGGATGTGAAGATTTAATTAACATCGATCAATCTCTGCTCCCACTCAGACAATACCGGCCTATCAACATCATCAGCGTTCACGTGAACGAATTCAAGCCAGTTTGTCAACAGATTAATTTTCACGTCATCTGTTGATTTAATAATCGGATATCATAGTGTGTTGGTAAGTGGCGACTGGGTCACGGACGTCATATTTTGTTCACCCCGATCTCACATTACCACATCGTGGAGAATACTCAGCATTCAACTTTGCATATGCTACTGCCAGTTCTATTTTCTCCTGTTATTGAAAACGCCTCAGTCATAGCATAGGCGAAACGTCTGTCGGTGTAAATAAAATTATGCGCTCCACACCGAAAGGGGCATTACATAATGGCACCGGTCGTATAAGCCTACTTCTATATGTTAATAAGGAGTTTGTTTGCCTAGTTGCTCGGGTTTGATTCCCGGCGCTGCTCCTGCGAGTATTTTATAGTTGGTTCGAGGATGTGGAATGGAGTACATTTAGATACATTCAGTGATATAGTAGTCAAACTCTTAGTCAAAATCGTTTCCCGTTTCTCATCTTCTTCACTCAAAGTCGCTGGATCCAATCCCACCACAAATGATTAGCATGCCTAACATCATCCGGGCCAGTAGAATGACTACATGATGTTACATTCATCAACCAGTATTTGATGATATGAAAGTAACTCAGGTATGAGCCATGCTTGTAGCATAATTCCTTCTGCAGTCAATCGTTGTGATAATGAAATGGTGAAATGGCGTATGGCGTTTAGTGCCGGGAGTGTCCGAGGACAAGTTAGGCTCGCCAGATGCAGGTCTTTTGATTTGACGTCCGTAGGTGACCTGCGCGTCTTGATGATGGTGATGATGATGAAATGATGTTTAAGACGACACGATGTGGTAATGTGAGATGAAGGTTACTGAATATCGAGGTGAACGAAATATGACGTCCGTGACCCAGTCGCCACTTACCAACACACTATGATATCCGATTATTAAATCAGCAGTTGACGTGAAAATTGATCTGTTAACAAACTGGCTTGAATTCGTTCACGTGAACGCTGATGATGTCCCCTTGCCAGGGAAATTATGGTTAAAATTCCCGACCCTGCCAGGAATCGAACATGTAACAAAAGGCCAGCATGCTAATCATTTAGCCATGGAGCCGGACAATCCCTGTGATGAATGATATGAAGATCTCCCCTGGCGCCGGGCTGAGTAGCTCAGACAGTTGAGGCGCTGCTTTCTGACACAAACTTCGCAGGTCAGATCCCGGCTTAGGTGCTCAAATACGTCAGCCTCGTGTCGGTAGATTTACTGGCATGTAAAAGAACTCTTGTGTGACGATATTGCGGCACCTCGGCGTGTCCGAAAACCGTCCAAAGTTATTTAATGGGACGTAAAAACAATTATTATGCTCGCTTGGCGCTTACCTTCCAGTCGAGTTGGCAGAGCTGATTGTTCTATAATAGAACAACAGCAAACTACCACATTTACGTAGTAGGCCTCTTCAATGACGCTCGGGATTTCTATGTGGTGAAGCTGTTGTAAATCCAATAAACATTTCAGCTGTAGACCAAATATATAATAAACCGCTTAAAGGACAAAATTCTGGCACTTCAGTGACTCAAGATAAAAACTAGTTGAACAGACATTTAATACATATTAATTTTCATAAAATTATTATCAACGTCGAAGGATGATCATTGACTATGTTCCCAAGGTACTGGGTTCGATCCTAGTTAAGACGCCACCATTAAAAGTTATTTGAAAGCAACAACTCTCTGTGCGTTATTTTCCGACACGTTAACGAATACGTGGGGGACAAAATGTCGACACCCTGGCGTCTTCTAAAACTGATAGCGATTATAAGGGCATCCAACAAGTAACATAATTATCAAATTTTAAGTTTCCAGAAGGGAGCCATAATTTAATTTCACCGACTGTGAATAATGAATACACCTTATTTTTGCGCAGTTTTGCTACATCCATAAATTATTATTATTTTTTTTTTTTTGCAAGTTGCTTTACGTCGCACCGACACAGATATGTCTTATGGCGACGATGGGACAGGAAACGGCTAGGAGTGGGAAGGAAGCGCCCGTGGCCTTAATTAAGGTACAGCCCCAGAATTTGCCTGGTGTGAAAATGGGAAACCACGGAAAACCATATTCAGGGCTGCCGACAGTGGGGTTCGACCCCATTAACTTACACGATCACTTCAGCCTAACTATCAACTAGTCTTATAATATATAACGTTTCAATGATTTTTGTTAGTTTTTTATGCATGCCTTGACATGTTATGTGCCGTGCCTCTGATGAGAAAAATGCACTTTTAATAGCGTTTGAAGTATCGGAAGATAGCTTTCAAATTAAGTAATGTTGACTCACAGAGGAGACGGAGGTGACCCCAGGCAGGGTTTCGTTACTGCACAGTCCTTCATGCCCAAAAGACACACTCTATTCAAATTGAGGCAATTGAACTGAGAGAACCGCAACGCACTCAAAGGCCTAGAAGATAGCTCCTTTTCTTCTGCTCTTCCTTTCCAATGAACTTAAAATGGAAAGAAGAAAGAGAAAAAACTTTTGAACTGTAAGTTAAGTGTGCATGGTGCGCTCCCAAAAAACCTGAAACGTGAAGCACGAACCAATTTCAGGTTAAGCACAGCAGTCGTTCGTTGGAAGTCTGGAGCCCTCTCTTCTAGTTAGTCTTTCAAAGACCTCAACCGCTTGCTTTCGGATCCACAGGAAGAAAATAACAACGGCTATTTTAATGCTTTATTCATGAAGATAACGAGGTTATAGAACATACACAAATTTACCATGAGAACTAAATTATACCACAAAAAAGTGAATTTTAAAAAATAGGTGCGATTTTTTAAACGTAATAACTGTACAATTTATATTCATTTGAAACATGCCCAAGACAGATTTCTGTTATAGCAGGTTCAAAAATTCGCTAATATAAATGTGAGTACAATATTACATTATTATTATTATTATTATTATTTGGAAGCTCTTTGGGTTGTTTTGACTACAGCTTAAGAACACTATAATGTTAATGATATTATATTATTGGTTACCAATGCAAAAAGCAGAACTCTTTCTACATTAAGAGGAAACCAGAGCCTTCTATGTCAATGGGTTTCGGAAAGACAGATATTACAACAGAAGCATGTGAAGCGTAACTGTAACTTAGCGAATGTCAAAAACTCGTTCTAGAATGACTTTCGTAACCTAGAACATTTTGAATATATTTGTGTCAAAGTCTAAACCCGGAAAAATTCACAATTTCCTATATATGAAACTCCAAGAAAATGATCTTTAGGGAAGCAATGAAAATGGCATAAATCATGACTTGTAACACAAGCAGATTACTAGTATTAAATAATTTGTAAGTAACGGTTGATATTGTGATCATGGCCACGATAACTCCCGTTTTACGTAGAATCCGAAACGCAAGGAGGTGATTTTTAATTTCAAAGAACCCAAAGGCATTGGCTGGGATTCGAACCGTGGCGTGAAGCCAATGATAGTAACCATGCCCACCTTTGAATCTTAATTGTTAAGGAATTTGTGCAATCGAGGGGTGGTTCTTATCACTGACACTTGTCATAACATCCTTCTCTATAAAGTACCGATTACGTCAATGTGCCCTATTTTTGCTTCCTGTGTAGGCAACGACCCTACCTTCTCAAACCTTGCATATATTTATCTGCAGCACGTACAACGAAATTCAAATGCAGATATTACACACCCAAAATGTTTACCGGATTAACTTCATTCACACTCAGTGGACGGGTCTACCGAAAGGAATCCTCCAAAAGCCATGCGCGGAGTTAACGTCAGGTCTCCTCAAGTGTCGGAATTGTTCCCATATTTTGAGACCACACTGAAGAGAATCAGTCTCCGTTTTTTCGACCAAATCAATCACACATGTTCCAGATTCGGATACGCAGCTTCGAAACCATTGAACTAGTTTGCCTTAACGCATTCTAAAAGCGCAACAATTCCACCGTCAAAAAGAAAATGTAGGACAAGGTAATTGATAGATTAATGTAACTTATTTCAATAGAGAGCAAGTTCAGTTCGCGAGTGGACTCCAATACGCGGTGTCATGGCCGTACAGTTTGGCGCAAGTCCGACCATCAACCGAGCCTCTCACCCCACAGTTTAAAAACCGCGTCCACAGCTATTGTTTCGCACAACACAACAGAACAGCGCTTTATTCGCCACTTTTAATTACGTGATTAGCACAGCCACACCCAAAATACAACACGCCATTGCGCAGAATAAAGGACGTATAAATTATACCAAATAAAATTGGACGTAGGTACGTAAATATATTTTATACAACACCAACAAGTACGGATATATAGGGATAAAATAAAGCAGAGACAATATTTTGATACTTTATATTCAGAACGAGCGGAAAAAATTACAACGGTAGATTTTTAAACTTTGCTTTTATAACTTGGTTATTAATGTCTCAATCTGCTTTAATAGCGGACTGGGGTGCGCCAAATCCACTTCAACATAGTAATGCGGGAGTCTAATTACAAGTTCCATTTCTACACAGATACACACACTGAGTGTGTTAGCAATTTTCATATCCCGGCCACGCTATTGCACTGTCCTAATGAGGCACTCTGCTTCTCTTCGCTACTCTTTGGAATGGAGACATCCACAAATGGAGCATTAAATCGCCGGAGCTGACGGGGAAGGAGAAGAATATGGTCCCTTGTTTATTAACACCAAGAGAATAAAACACAAGAGTGCAGGACAATTTTCGTTAGAAAATAAAGGAAATGTAGTAAAGAACAGTTGTGAGAAAGAAATAGGGGGTACTAAATTGAAAAGTTACATAATTGCAGTTGTACTGAAAGAGCGAACATTTTTACACAAGCAACAACTAAATTTTATAAATATAATAGGAATATAGTATCGTTTTGTATTATTAATTTTGAGAGAGTTGATAGTATAAACAATGCGGACACAATCTCCATTATTTTTGAAAGTTTTTTCCGTCAGTCATTCCGTTTGGATTGAATAAACGCGAAACTTTTCAACCATTTATCATGAAACATGGCAGTACCAAGGTGGGGACATCCATATTTTTTCTGGACTTGGTTTTATTTAAATCCGTTAAGTAGGAGCTGAGAATCAACATTTCTGACCGTGAGAATACTGTCTTTCAGCCAAAGAGTTGCGAACGATGAATCAGCGACTTCCCTCGCGGGTCGGTCTCCTGTCGGTTTCTTGCCGACAACAGAGTTTGTGGTCGGTACTACTACTACTACCGAAAATCCACAGCTTGTTTTCAGTCATTCGACGGGTCAGGAATGGACTGAATGAAGCCCCCATCTAGCGGCGAGGATAGGAGTTGTGCCGGCTGCCGAAACCTGTCGCACTCCCCTGGGGCAATGATTAATGAATGACAGATGAAATGAAATGCTGCTGGGGAGTGTTGCTGGAATTAAACATGACAGAGAAAACCGGAGTACCCGGAGAAAAACCTGACCTGGCTCCGCTTTGTCCAGCACAAATCTCACATGGAGTGCCCGGGATTTGAACCACGGAACCCAGCGGTGAGAGGCCGGTGCGGTGCCACCTGAACCACGGAGGCTTTACTACTACTACTACTACTACTACTACTACTACTACTACTACTACTACTACTACTACACGTTTTTATTCCTCCCGTGAAGGGGGAGGCGGACCTCCTACAATGTGACGCCGTCCGTCAGGCCAGGAGATTTACATCGGAGAAGGAGAAGTGCGGAGAAGGTGAGATGGTTGGCGGCCGTCGCCTTAGTGTAGGAGAATGGAAAACCATTCTCAGGACAGCCGATGGTGGGGACTAGCCCCTCTCCGTTTCCCGAATGCAGAGGAGTAGAACCACGACACAGCCCCCTCCTCTGCTCAGTTGGTCGGTCGGAGTGCAGAGCTGTCGGACGACGAACCAGGCGCGGCCACTTGTAGGCCGGAGTCTACTATGCAGCCGCCGACCTACTACTTTCTTGCCTTCTGCTCAGTGCGTGGAATCCAAAGCCACCCTCTCCTCATTCTAACAGCATACACGTTGCTTTTGAGACCTCGTTTTTAGTGATTTAACACTTGGAGGTGCCAGAACTAGAATTTCTTCACTATCGTCCAGTTTAAGCCATTCTTTAAACTCCTAGTCTCATTTTTGTGAAAATATTAAACTTATGTCGATGAATTAAAGGAAGTGAACATTACTAAAGATATACTGAAGGTATTTTGATACAGTTTCCAGTGCTCATCGGTTCTAGAAATGGCCACAACATTTAGTGCCATGCATGTGAAGCCGAGAGCAAGTTTCAAATGAATGTAAGTAATTTCGTACGGCCATTGCTATCCTGGTGCAGCCTTTGTAAGGCACACCCTGCGACAAAGATAGGTAGCAAGGAAACTTAGTGGTGGAGGATTTGTGTGTGGTATATTCGTTGCAGGAACGTTGGGTATAACAAAAACACCCAGCCCCCAAACCAAGAGAATAAAGCATTTAAGATTAAAACATCTGAACCGCCAGGAATTGAACTTGGCATCTTCCGAACCGCAGGCCACTGCACTGAACATTCAGCCAAGGAGCCCGACATTAAATGTAGTGATATTTGTACAGTTTTGTTTTTTTGCCAGGGGCTTTACGTCGCACCGACACAGATAGGTCTTCTGGCGACGATGGGATAGGAAAGGCCTAGGAGTGGGAAGGAAGCGGCCGTGGCCTTAATTAAAGTACAGCCCCAGCATTTGCCTGGTGTGAAAATGGGAAACCACGGAAAACCATTTTCAGGGCTGCCGACAGTGGGGTTCGAACCTACTATCTCCCGAATACTGGATACTGGCCGCACTTAAGCGACTGCAGCTATCGAGCTCGGTAGGACCGGTACAATAGCGGCCATTAATACTAATATTCCCGCCTTTGTCTTGTGTGGAAGAAAACCCAGAAACTATCAACAAGTCTGCAAACAGTACGGCTCGAATCCACAATCTCTCGATAACAGACTAATAAGAGATTAGTATGGAATTAATATATCTATAATATCTTACAACACAAACATTTCAAACCTGGAACTTACGGAGGAGCGTACATTATATTAAGCATTCAACGAACCTAAACTTCATACTACGAGAAATCTTTATTCTGCTAACAGCCGAAAGCGTTCCATCGGAGCGAGTTCTATAACAGAGTTTAGCACTAAACCAATATTCATATCAAACTCCCTTAATAATAATTAGAGCGGAATAATATTTGCCTATTGATAAGAAAGGCAATGCTCCTTGAAATATTTTAGTGTTTATTTATTACCGGCCGTTCACAACAGTCAAATTATTAATTTCTATCACGATGTTAAAAATGCAGTCGTCATAATTTGTTAAGATTAGGTGAGCATTGGTCATGGAGTCACGAATATGATAAATGATTATATGGTTGCAGTACAATGGATTGTTGAAAAGTAGCTCTCAGTAATCCATAGCCAGGGATGCGTCCTCGTGAATGTAATTGTGATTCATCAGGTGTGTGAGTTTCTTGAACACAAATTAGATCAATGCCATTATCCAGTGACAGTTTGGATAGGTAGTCGCTCTTGAATTTGAAGGATTCTTAAGGCAGGGCGGAGAGTCTTTATCGTTTGGCTCTGAAAAGAGCGGGTATTAGATGTTATTTCTTTGTGTATCATTGACCCAGGAGATCTTTAGAGATAGTCTGGTCGCCACGTGCTAACGTTCAGTTCAGTCATGAAAATTTAATTCCAACCATCTTAGCAGGGACAGTCTCTGTTTAACACCCAACACCCACCAGCAGGTTTTGACCTACCATGTAAAACGTGGGTTGCCCTTAACAGGGTACGAATCAGCCATGAGAGATGTGGCTCGCTGCTGTAGGCTATAAGTCGGGCACGAGAACATCACCCAACTGTGACTGTGGCGCGGAAAAACATTGGATCCAGCATAATGTCGTAATAGGGCGTATTTGGATTCGCTGGAAGACTTTGCTCAAGCCTCTAGAATGGACAATTTAGATGTAAAACTTTAAATATTTCAGGTGCCTAATTGATTGTTTTCCTTTTTAGATTGTTACAACCCAAACTGTCATTTTATTTTATTTCATATATATATATATATATATTGTGTAATTTGCCATAAGCTAAATAAATAACCGTCCGTTTTAACTGCTAATGATCTCAACAACCTTCGGACTGTTAATAAAACACGAGTTCTTTAACCAACTATAAGCCAATGACATAAGGCATAAGAAGGAAAAATACAATATACATTAATTTTCTTCTTTGCCGTGTAGCCTATATGAACAATCCGGCATGCTTTAAAACTTCAGTGGGGCATATTTCTGAACCCCTAGCGCCTCTTAAAATCTATATCAATTGATTGGATAATTCTATAATAATAATAATAATAATAATAATAATAATAATAATAATAATAATAATAATAATAATAACGAGCGAGTTGGCTACAAATTATGGCCGTGTATGTGCAAGTTTGCGGAAGCGGGAAGATGGTGGGTTCGAACTTCACGTTCGGCAGCTCAAATACTTTCCTAAGGTTTCCTATTACAGTATCACAAAAGGTAAAATGCGGGGGCTGTGCCTTACTCAAGGCCTCATTTTTTATATTTCCAGTACAAGCCCTTTTCTATCCCAGCACCGCCGTTAATGATACTTTAATTATTTACAAGCGTATTATAATTGTTATTTCTCGTATGTTCTCAGCTACTGTATTGCATATTTTTAATCTGGCATTATTCAGACTGCCTGCATGTTAATTTCGATGAACCAGTTTACTCTATCAGATACAAGAACGATCTGTGGCTGAATTTAAATTAATTGTATTACTTGAACTCCAAGAATACCTCGTTTACATCGTATGACATGGAGGACAATGGACATTTTCCACCATTTAAACATCCGACTACATTTTCCAAGTTTGAGTCTGCGATATTGGGATATAAAGGCAGACACTTTACCACCGATCAACAGAAAAAGCGTAGTAATAGTAATAATAAGGAGAAGAAGAATCATAAACAACTCCAAGAGATTAACTTTCCTTAAGCTGACTGATCTGATGTCAGTAAGTAAGAAATCCAAGAGAAATGAATGTCGAATTGTTGATACAAAGCTGGAACAGGTAGATAACTTCAAGTATTTAGGATCAGTGTTCTCCCAGGATCGTAATATAGTAGGCTAAGTGAGATTGTATCAAGGTGCAGTTAAGCTAATGCAGTGACCTCGCAGCTGCGATCAACAATATTCTGTAAAAAGGAAGTCAGCTCCCAGACGAAAATATCATTACATCGATCTGTTTTCAGATCAACTTTGCTTTCCGGGAGCGAAAGCTTGGTGGACTCAGGATATCTTATTCATAAGTTAGAAGTAACAGACATGCAAGTAGCGATAATGATTGCTGGTACAAACAGGTGGGAACAATGGCAGGAGGTTACTCGGAATTAGGAAATGAAGGCTGAGTTAGGAATGAACTCGATGGATGAAGCTGTACGTATAAACCGGCTTCAGTGACGTGGTCGTGTGATGAGAATGGAGGAAGACAGGTTACTTAGGAGAATTATGGTCTCTGTTATGGAGGATAAGAAAATTAAAGGGAAATCAAGACGACGATGGTTAGACTCAGTTTCTAATGATTTAAAGACAAGAAGTATAGAACTAAACGAGACTACAGAACTAGTTACAAATAGAGAATTGTGGCGGCGTTTAGTATTTTCACAGAGGCTTGAAGAAGGTATGTATGTATGTATGTACTATCCGCACACTTAATCTTGGTGCATTTACATCCTAGTGCTGAATCGGTCGACCTCGGCGATCTTCGAGATTCATACTGGCAACCTTTGAAACACAAACTATGAATCGCTTAAGCATCGTTGTGCGACATCTGGCGTAAACTTTACGTACTGGTACTGTTGTTGTTTACACATCAAAGTCAAAGTATAGAATTCATGCTAGGAACAAGATTCGCATCGAGAGATATGTTTTATAATGTTATATAATGTGTATGTGACATAGTTGTTGGCTTAAGATGATAACGGTTTAGAAATTTCATATCGATCGATCATATTCTCGATTCAATTCAGATTTCATTTTCATTCAGTTGGCAGCACCAGGCAGCACTATCGATACCGGGACAGCTCCCTCCTTACTCCTCACCCCATACACAAATGCATCAAGATAAAGTGTGCGGACAGTATGTATGTATATTACACCGAGTTTTAGCTTCGAATAACAAGAATACGATATGTGGTACCACTAATGTTATGAATCTACGTTTATTCCAAATAGTATATACATATAATAGCAGCCTTTGTGGAGGAAGAAGCGACGTACAATCTGGTTTTCAGTGAACATTGATAGCACAAAGGGAACACGTGCAACTGTGCTACGGGATTAACCCTGGCTCTCTCATCAGCTATCATGCTTCAGTAGCATCAAGAGGCGAGCTCAATACTGCTGTGTTTTCCAGATTGTATGGCTGAATGTAATGATGATACATTCGAATAATCTCCAAAGATACCAACCATTTATTGATATACGAGGCATGTTTAGAAAGTAACTTCATCAATGATATATTCAATCTGGCCCACCTCAAAACTATGTAGGTAGTTCCTCCTATTTTTTAAACACTTAACATAATTGTACGCCAATGTGTTATTGTGCATTACTGCACAGTGGTAACAACCTTTGTGCATCGGGAACCCTGGTACGGCAGGCGGACACATTTATCGAAAAAAAGAAAAAAATTCCTTCGAAAAATCTTGAGTCTAAAAGAGATTACAATTGCATTTACTTTTCGGGTGAGATCGAACGAGGAACTTTAGGAAACAGTCGAGAATATACAACAATGAGGAAATTCTACTTTTTATGGAGACATCAAACGGATGAACCTTGGTTGGTCAACAGGATACTCCGTCGGCAAAAAAAAATACGAAGCCCATCCTTGGTGGTTTACACTGGTGCACGAAGACCTAGAAGCAGGTGTCGGAGAAGAAGAGATAAAGAAATAAGTAACGTTTGGGGAGAAAAAAATTGCGGGAATGAAGGACGCACCCGAAAAGCAACTTGCCAAGCCACAGAAAATATTCGCGGAAGAGCGATGTCAAAGATTTAATGACCTTTGGCGAGATTGCAAAGAAAAGGGCGAGGTAGGACGGGCCGGCCCCGTGGTGTAGGGGCATCGTGCCTGCCTCTTATTCGAAAAACCAAGGATTGATTTCCAGTCAGGTCAGGATTTTTTTTTACCGAAAATTGACAGCTGGTTCGAGGTTCGCTCAAGCTGCGCGATTACAGTTGAGGAGCTATTGATGAGATAGCGGCACCGGTCTTGAAAACCAACAATAACGGTCGAGAGGATTAGTCGTTACGACCACTCGACGTCTCGTAATCTGCACGCCTTCAGGCTGGGCAGCGGTCGCTTGGAAGGTCATGGCCCTTAGGGGCTGTTCCGCCATGGGTTTTGTGATTTATTGGATAGAAGGGCGGGTAGATTACGCAAACGTGACATGCAAATGAGTGAATGATTGTACGCCAGTTTTTTCTTTTTTTTTTTTTACCTACGCGTCGTGGAAGGATGGCGCCTTTATCGAAGACAATATACCTCTAACTGTTTTTTGACATCCGTGTCTTCTTCAAAGTAATCAATAACAAGGAATATTTTAGATGAATGAACAGGATTATCACTTGCTACGGCGATTGAGCGGCAGAGATGATCGATATGTTTACAGCCAGATGTCTTGATGAGGTCTTGCATGCAAACGGTATACTATGCTCACTCCTGCCATTCCCCTCCCTTACACTTTGCAAAGTCAATACCGAAAATTTCCCGATTTAACTTTCCTTGAAATTCAAGAAACGAAGAACAGACTACACTTCTCAGTTGCATTATCTTTAACATTCATCTAAAAGACACAGTAGAACGATGCACGAGTAATTTCAGTAGACGGACCATTTTCTTAAATAAAAATTCGTAATTTCGAAAATGTCTTTAAAGCTTTTGACCTACATAAATATGTTTCGAAATAATAATCCAAAAATTGTTTTAACTGGGATCTTTTGAGAACGGACCATTTTATTAAATAAAAAATCGTATTTCGAAACTGTTTGTAAATTTTATGCAATTTTTTCTTAATTACTGCCACAGTAATGAACTACTAACATTTAATGTGAATGAAACAAAAAAGTACACGAAATAATATTTCAGTGCGATCAACCCTGAAGGGTGTATTCGTGTCAATAGTCTGGTAAGACCGTGAAAGTGTTGCATTGTCCTCCGAAAAGAGGTGACCATCTATGGATCTGCTATTACTGTACAAAAGGTCGGGAATAATTCTAGTAGGACTTAGTATGAATACTACCAGATAACGGTCACGTACGACTGATGCCTGTGACGTATGGTACAAAGGTAGGCTTTGTCCATAGGATAACTAGCCTCATTCACAACCACCAAGCATTCGGCTCCTACCACCAGCTGAATGACGGCTCTACTGTTCCATACGGCTTTGTTCCATTTAATCGCCACTGGTCGACATCATCATCCTTTATAAGTAGCTACGGCATATATTCATTTACCTGTAGCATACCTGGACTCTCTATGCACACCAATTTCACCTCCACAATTTTATTGTACGTATAGGCCGTGAATTGCTCTTACAAATGAGATTTCCAGTATCCGCAGTAAAATTTATGACCGAAGGGATAACTCAGGTGGTTGCAGCGCGTTTTCTGCGATCTACGAAATGTACACCGAACAGTAAACTACAATTTTTCACCCTTATGCACGTCCCATCCTATTTCCTCTCTGAATGCTTTGCAACATGTATAGGTTAATTGAAATAGGTTAAGAAATAGTTCATATTTACACTGTTCCTGAAAAATCAAGCAAAGAAAACATTTAACAGTATTTCCTGAGATTTCGCACCGGAACTTGAAAACTGTGTGAAAAATTTACACACATTTATTCACTGCAAACTAATTTCACCATTTTCATAAAATTACGACTAATGATCATTCCCTAAAATTTCCGAAATATCATCTTCTTTACACCAGGGCGCAAAGATTTTGCGGCTGACAGAGCAAAATACGAGGCACAATATCTTCGTGAAGGCTTTTTCAGATGATAACCCCTCGACCCCTCGTGTATAGCGACGGAAATGTAGCGCCAAAAGAAACTCAGGACTGGGTGCAAATATTGTTATTAGATGCCATTTAAGGCTGCCCGCTTGCCAATTTCAACGTTTCACTCTTCCAGATAGCAGAGAAACCGCAAATCTCTTGGGAAACCTATGACTAAATGTGTCACGAGAATTATTTTACGTTGCATGGTGGTAAGACACGGAGCGACGAACGGACTTCTCTCAAATACTACTATTACCACTACCACTGTCGGGTTTGAAATCAAAGGCTTTGCTCTACTACCAATTCTAGCCGATGTGAAATCGTCACGGTATTCTCATCAAGTGGGTAGTGGTTCGAGCACCGATCAGTCCAGGTCAGATTTTTCAGTGAAAATTCAAGTCCAGCGGCTACGATCGCGATGTATAATAAACTATGAATTTTCTCATTTTGCAAAATACATATTGCCGGGCTTTGCAGCACTGAGTCCTGAACTACCAACAGAAGTACAGTACACTCCCTCCATAGCATCCATGGAAATGCGTATGCTAAGATGGACCTTGGGCATCTCCCTTATTGAGCACAAAACCAATGGCACTATCAGACGGTAGATTGGCGTAGCCTCAATCGCTGAGAATTTACGTCTTCGTTGGTATAAATACATCATAAGAGCAGCGTCCAACCGCGGCGCATGCACTGCCCACCACCTCATGTGTAAAGTAGACGACGGCGTGGACGTCCAAAACTACGATTGCAAGGAGCCATCAACCCAGACATGAGAGAAGTCCAACTGCGACCCCAAGATGCAACAATTTTTTTTCGCTAGTTGTTTTACGTCGCACCGACACAGATAGGTCTTACGGCGACGATGGGACAGGAAAGGGCTAGGAGTGGGAAGGAATCGGCCGTGGCCTTGATTAAGGTACAGCCCCAGCATTTGCCTGGTGTGAAAATGGGAAACCACGGAAAACCATTTTCAGGGCTGCCGACAGTGGGGTTCGAACCTACTATCTCCCGAATACTGGATACTGCCCGCACTTAAGCGACTGCAGCTATCGAGCTCGGTAGATGCAACAAATAGAAACATATGGCATTCAAAGTTCCATACAGTGGACCTGACACCTGCCTGCCGGACATCACAAAGAATAAGAACAAGAAGAAATCCTGTTTTTTAATGGAAAACTTTTTCTAATCAGTCTACAAATACTGGGTTGTAAACCAACGAAAGAAATTCGGGGCTCCAGTTTTATGGAGAATGCTCTATTAAAAACCATGTGATCCTGAGAAGAGTAGTATAATTACATAGCGTGACACGCAGCAAAAGGACAATTATAGTTATTAACGGAATGCTGCACAGTATCCATTATAATTAAATTGGTGGTCCTATTATGAGCGAGCAAACAAAGGACACCTACAGATCTGAGTTACGGCACCGAATTCACAAACACTGATCGCATACAAATATATGCACACTGGTCTATGAATGATAAGAGTTCACTGCGATACGAAGCTTGAGCAAACAGTTTCTATCCACATATCATCAACATTCTCTAAAACCATCACATTGATCGCACACTGCACTTGTTTGCATTATCAACATCAACAAAGTAAAGGACAGGACTGCACTATTCGGGAAAAAAGAAAACACATATTTTCTTTACGTGTATGATTAATTTACACATTTCTCGAAAACACAGAATGGTACATGTCGGATTTTAAAGAAAAATTGAAAATGTTCTGTTTAAATGAACCTATTTTTATGACCTGTTCTACTAACATGATTGTAAAGAAATGCACTGAAGTATTAACATAACTTAGATATTCAAGGCTTGTGCCTCAGTAAATAGAGAAGAAATTTCCAGGCTTGTAGGTCGTGGACCAGATGGGTTTCCAACTCGAAACGTTTCACTGGAAACTGCGTCCGGTATTTTCAAGGCTCCGCTCTCTCTCTCTCCCCCCGAAGATCAGCAGTGGAGTGTGGGTGTGCGTGCCCAGTATACATGGTGCTCGTGCTGTGTTCTCTACACAGTCCAGTTTTTTTGGCAAATGTAAGAGGAAGAGAAATAAATTCTTTAAAAATAAGGGTGAGAATCACGTTGAAATAAACAGGATTTATCCGTCTTTTCAACTGGCATTTCTTTCTTTGAGCTTTGTGTTTTATGATGTTAGTCATTTTTAAGTACCAAATCAACATGTAATACTTGTTCCTTTATTTTCTTTGTTTGAGCCAGATGCGTTTACTACGTTCAGTATCACCATTTAAAGTTCTTATTTTATTGTACGAACTGGCTTTTTCCCTTTCTTTAAAATGTTATTACTGTACAGTGTTGCTTCCGACACGATAAGGATACTATAAATACTGGGTAAGTTTGCATATTGTAACGATATACTGCTGAGCGTGTTTACGCGCTACGGCTATGAAGCCATGCTCTGCATTTGGGAGACGAGTGGGCTCGAAATTCACCGTCGGCTGTCTTAATGTTTTCTGCGATTTCACAGTTTCACTTCCAGGCAAATGACGCGACTGGTCACAGCCGGTTGCTTCCACCTCCTTACCCAATTTTATTCATCATTCATTTCAGCCGTAAAAAAATACACGCATACAACCTCATATCACTTCAACACCGACCCCTGCATCAGGAAGCGCAACTCAGAGATATAGGTATACATACATACAGGGTACATACATAGCGAGTTGGTTAGGCAGTTTGGTTCACGCAGCTGTGAGCTTGCATTCGGGAGATAGCGGGTTGGAACCCCACGGTCAGCAGCCCTAAAGACGTTGGGGCTGAACCTTAATTAAGGCCATGGCCACTACCTTCCTAGTCCAAGCCCTATTACATCTTAACGTCGCCGAAAGATCTGAGCGGAGCGACGTTAAAATAAAATAGCTAGAAAAACAACCCCACAACATACATACTATGCCTTTGCTGGCAAGACCTAGCGTTCACAGTGCACTATGTCTTATGGTCAGTTCTACAATAATGCGGTAAAAGAAACCAAATAGTGAACATCTGAGATGAGGGTGGACGGAAAAAGTGTGATTTTTTCTCCTCATAAATTGTCCTGACATATGGCTTAAAATTATTGAATACGCATTCTAGAGAATAGGAAAGCATGTTCGATTCCATAAAGTTCAAACCTACCAATGACGAGGGTCAAAATATCAAAGTTAACGCGACCGAACGTGGTGGGACGAGTTCCGCTCTACGTGAGAAGCTCCAGCCGAGCACATCTAGAGAAGAGAATTCACAGCCTGCTTCCAGTCATTCGACCGGGTCAGGGATGGAATGAATGAAGCCCCCCATCTAGCGGCGAGGATAGGAATTGTGCCGGCTGCTGATACATGTCGCATTCCTTTGGGCCAATGATTAATGACTGACAAATAAAATGAAATGGCGTATGGCTTTTAATGCCGGGAGTGTCCGAGGGCACGTTCGGCTCGCCAGGTGCAGGTCTTTGGATTTGACTCCCGTAGGCGACTTGCGCGTCGTGATGAGGATGAAATGATGATGAAGACGACACATACATCCAACTCCTATGCCAGCGAAATTAACCAATGATGGTTAAAATTCCCGACCCTACCGCGAATCGAACCCGGGAATCACTAAAAGGAATCGAATAACATCTCACAAAATGAGTCGCCACAACGGAGTGAAGAGCTAAATAAACCTTTATCCACGCGACATGGCGACTATAGTACCTTATGATGCCAAGATAAAAATATATTTTTCTTCTTCTCCTTCTTCTTTATCTGTTTACACTCCAGTGTCGGATTTTCTCTCGGACTCAGCGAGGGATCCCACCTCTATCGCCTCAAGGGCAGTGTCCTGGAGCTTCACACTTTGGGTCGGGGGATACAACTGGGGAGGATGACCAGTACCTCACCCACGCGGCCTCATCTGCTATGTTGAACAGGGGCCTTGCGGGGGAATGGGAAGATCGGAAGGGGTAGACAAGGAAGAGGGAAGGAAGCGGCCGTGCTTTAAGTAATGTACCATCTCGGCATTTGCCTGAAGGAGAGGTGGCAAACCACGGAAAACCACTTCCAGGACGGCTGAGGTGGGAATCGAACCCACCGCTACTCAGTTGACCTCCCGAGACTGAGTGGACCCCGTTCCAGCCCTCGTACCACTTTTTCAAATTTCGTGGCAGAGCCGGGAATCGAACCCGGGCCTCCGGGGGTGGCAGTTAATGACACTAACCACTACACCACAGAGGCGGCAGAAATATATTCTACGAGAAAAAATTTATCTTCTACGTATATTTTACTTTCTTTGCACAATGTGAAAAATTCAACTCGTCAGGATTTCCTCCTAAGTCGTACTGAACATCGCCGGAAGTAAATAGTCTCAAAACCTCTTAAAAAATGCAGATCACGGCAGAACGCCGTGCAGCTTATATTTATTCTGTAAGTCGATGTCTCTAGACTATACAATCATAGTTCGATGAAACTGAATAAATTATAAAATATAAAGATTAATTCTAATGACATTCGACCAATGTAAATAAACCCTGATCGATATTCTCTTTCAGTAAGCACAAAGACCCGCGATATATCAACTAGCGGAGACAAGCCTCATCCTATCGTCATTCAGTGATTAATAAGGCAGTTAGCTGTCTCACTGGGCACACGTAAAAGAGACGCAATTACTGTCACAGCGCCTTCCAAGGGAAAACAAAGGAAGGAATCCTGAAAATAAATGAGGGTCTGAAAGAATACAAACGCTTAGCTTTCACTTTCTTGATTGTGAAATAATACAAAGAATTGAATCATTTGTCACCATGAACAGTAATTCTTTCCACGCACATTATACGTTCCGCATATAGAGGGTGCTCATATTATTGGAAAAATTAAAAAAGAAAATTTGTACAGTTTTTGAGCCAATCAACGGCCGTTACGGTATAACCGATAGTCGCGCAAACCGGTTTTGTTGTTGTTGCTAAAAAATGTCATATCTGTAAGTTTTAGGATGCACACGTACTAGGTTAATTAACAGAATTAAGTTAACTTTAAAAACGTAAATGGAATAAGTACTTTACAGGACTGCGAGGAATAGATAGATAGATAGATATGGTTTATTTTGACTGGCAAAGTCTTACACTTAACCAGTGAAATACATAAATAACATCAATAAATGAAAAAAAAAACTGAAACAAATTACTATGGTACTATGCTATCCTGCTGTACATAAAAATAACTATTATAATACACAGTATAATTTAACATTTTGCTTCCTGCGAAGAAATTAACATACAACATACAACAAGGAATGTCATCCGTCAGGATATTTTTCGTTGATTGCAGCTAAAAACATCTAAGTAAATATACCTTTGTACTGAGATGATATGGCCCGCTTGATTCTTGAAGAATTTTCTTACAAGACAGACTGTATTTCCTCTCTGTCCTTTCAAATCGTATACATCGCTTGCTGTGATACACCCAATTCGTTTGCGATACTCACGTTTGTTTCTCCATTTTCTAACCTCTACGCATAACGTGCGATTTTTTTAAAAATTTTAAACCCTTTCATTTTCTTCTGTCTATTTAACAGTCAGATTGCTTTGAACTCTACAATAATAAGCGTTACATTGTTGTCAGCAACCCCCAAATACGTAAGAAATACAAATCAACACTGGACATTATAGCCGATACATTTCTACGGAAATGTTAAAAAAAATAGTTCGTTTTATACGATATGTCGTTATAAGCGACGCCGTACTAAGCGAACTTTTAAATACAGTGTTTATGTAGGATTAAGATGGGACCGTTAGAATTCGCCGTTATGTCCAATACGTCGTTACAAGCGATTTCGCAATAAACGGTTTCGATTATGTAAATTACTCCCCTACACAGAAAAGTACAGAATCGTGGGTATGTTTATGAACTTAGAAGACGAGGGAGCGAGTATAGATCCTTTGGTTGTTCCCTTTTTAATAGCCTCTTACAACATGCAGGGGACACAGAAAATGCATATTTTCACTCCGCCCCCAACGGTGATAAAATGTTCCGATATATCGAAAGGAATATGTAGCATCAATTTTTAGAGCGAGTACATGAGAGTATCAGGGCGAAAACTATATCCTTCTACTTATCTGTTTCCGCGAAATGTCGAAGAGTCGGAAAATCTCCATCATGTACACTGGCGGGGAGAAAGGCGATAATCATGGAAGGAAAGATTTTTACCCCCATGTCAGGAATGAATCCCCCCTATTCTCTAAACTGTTAATATTCTAATCACCGGGCGAGTTGGCCATGCGGTTAGGGGCGCGCGGCTGTGAGCTTGCATTCGGGAGATAATCGGTTCGAACCCCACTGTCGGCAGCCCTGAAGATGGTTTACTGTGTTTTCCCATTTTCATACCAGGCAAATACTGGGGCTGGACCTTAATTAATGCCATGGCCGCTTCCTTCCCACTCCGAGGCCTTTCGTAACCCATCGTCGCCGTAAGACCTATCTGTGTAGGTACGACGTAAAACAAATTGAAAAATTCTCATTTTTGAGGTCGGAGAAGAAGAAAAAAAGAAGAAGAGTTTGAGGACGGGGAAATATTCGCTTCTTAAGAAACGGACCTTTTAAGGGGGGATTTAAATTTTTTGTGATTTGGTGTTTTAATTTGTAACGGGCTGAAAAATGAGGAGGTAACGGCTTAAAACAGGTCGTAAGTTAGCCAAGGACCGCGATGTTTATAACGGGTGTTCGGCTTCTTGTTTCTTACGACCCGTTTTAAGAGTAGGATGCCTGGGTCGGTAGATTGGCGAAGAAGAATTCTATACTTGTCCATCTGGACTTTTTTATTTACCTAAGATCTAATAAGCGGAATACGAAGTTCGGTTCGGTACATCCAACAATATGGCAGCTGATCCAGCAGACAACATTCCCATGCCATGTCACAAGATAGTCCCACCTATCAAGATCTACGTCCAAAGAAATGGTCGCTGATTTAGCACAAAATTTTATGGCCACAAACATTCGCTATATACGTATTTTGCGAAAAAAATCGGAGGCATTACCGTGTGAAAGGGACTTCAGCTGCAACCTAGACGAAATGCCAGTGATAGACGATGGAAACTTGTTTTGAAAAAAGGCGCCATTCATTCCTACTATATATAGAAGGCAGAGTTCTGGCGGACTATAATGACGTGGGGAAGAAGTTGACGAACACTGGTTGCCTAGTTACCATGGTGACGGTTTTCTATCCACGCAGAATTGATGACGTCAATTCCAGATAGATCCCCAGAACAAAATCATATCCATTATTTTGGTTTTATGTTCCAGCGAATACTTCGCTTTTCGGAGATGCCGAGGTGCGGAAAATTTTGTCCCGAAGGAAATATTTTACGTGCTGGCGTATTTCAGCACCTTCAAATACCACCGGACTGAGTCGAGATCGAACCCACCAACTGAACGTCAGAAAGCCAGCACTCTACCGTCTGAGCTGGCAATGTAATAACTTTGATCCTACAATGAACTATTTTAAATACACTTACTTATCCAATACTTACCATAATAATTATGAGCTTCTGTTATAACACAAGAAAGGGGCAGCGTAAGATTGCTACAAGATAACCACAGGTTAACCGAAGGAGTTGACTACGCGCTCCGTGTCGTACGATATCGGCATATATAAGGTCTCTGGTGACAAATTTAGTGTTTAACCGACAGAATTCAGCAACAGGACAACCAAAAACGTTCTGCTATCTCTGTCATCTGATAGTAGAAAAAATATCAAAATATACATGCAGGCAGTTTTAATGGAATGAAATCAAAATACCTGCTCTCGGTAGCTTAGGACAAAAGATGTTATTATTATTATTATTATTATTATTATTATTATTATTATTATTATTATTATTGTAAAGCCTCCGCGGCTCAGGCGGCAGCACGCCGGCCTCCCACCGCTGGGTTCCATGATTCAAATCCCGGTCACTCCATGTGGGATTTGTGCTGGACAAACGGAGGCGGGACAGGTTTCTCTCGGGTACTCCGGTTTTTCCTGTCATTTTTCATTCCAGCAACACTCACTCTCCAATATCATATCATTTCATTTCATCTGTCGTTCATTAATCATTGCCCCAGAGGAGTGTGACATGCTTCGGCAGCCGGCACAATTCCTATCCTAGCCGCTAGATGGGGCTTCATTCATTCCATTCCTGACCCGGTCGAATGACTGGAAACAGGCTGTGGATTTTCATTATTATCAGGGTTCGGAAGTTTGTGACCTAAAGAAATACGAAGTATGCTAGCAAATATGCCCTAAAAACTGGCTAATTATGACCCAAAAGAGGTCAAATATGACGTAAGCATCTTAGGGATAGGTAACACGTATTAGAGTATTACTAACATTATACGTGCGAAAAGAAGTGATTAGGGATAATACACCAGACACATACAAACTGACAGAGCAACAGTAGGTACGTTAAAACTTTATACATTCATTCAGTATCATAGCTCTGAAGCTCAGTTCTCACTCTGTTTTCCTAAAAAAAAAGAACAAAAGACCGAAGTATTAGAATGCTTTATACTCTCTGTCGGCGTACGTTCGTACTGCACAGTATTTTGAAATCCTTTGTTTGAAACTCGGTGCAGATAACATGTACTTACCCCGTTAAAAACGACGCCCCAATTTAAACAAAAATGCTCAATATGACCTTGTATCGCTAAAATGAGCAAAATATGGCCGAAATATGCAAAATAAAATTGCTTTAAACGTGGTCAGAGATCCATCATTCAACGTTATTTTTCAGATTTCGGGTTAAATGACCTAAGGAAAGAAATATGACTTTTCCCTAACATCCGAACTGCAATAATAAGAATAAGAATAATATTATGCGTCGTCAATGAGGGCCGAGAATGCGTGCGGACGGCGGATGACAAGACTGGCCGAACAGCGACAATGTAGGCGAGTCAGCAGCGAGGAAAGAAATAGCGCCGGCAAACTGTTGAGGATCGTGATTAATGGAACTCCTAGAAGAAGTTGGAAGCTGATTAACAATGAACAATGCGCTCGGAATGATCTGGAAGAGGGAATTACGAGGATCTTCTTCGGGGGTATATAAAGAGCGAACTCTGCGAGACCTACAGAGAATGGAGTCAATCACAAGTAAGTCAGTAATAATAATGATTTTATTTGTTTTTACGTCCTACAAACTACTTTTATGGTTTTCAGAGACGCCGAGGTGACTGAATTTAGTCTCGCAGGACTTCTTTTACGTGACAGTAAATCTAACGACACGAGGCTGACCGTATTTTAGCACCTTCAAATACCACCGGACTGAGCCAGGATCGAACCTGTTAAGTTGGGGTCAGAAGGCCAGCGCTTCAACCGCCTGAGCCACTCAGTCCGGCTGAGTAAGTCAGTCTTGAGTGCGTTAATTGCAAGTGAACGAGACGGTCGCGAGTATCCGTCGGTATCGAGTACGTCGGATGACAAGGCTTAGAAGAGACCTGATCTGGAACGACGTTGGATTATGAGACACCGTGTTTGGAGCACAGGAGTTCAGCGCGCTACACAGAGCTGTTGTGTTTGAATGTGTGCTCGAGTGTCTTACGATCGTGAGTAAAAATTGTGTCATGTGAAAAACTTACACACGGGTACTTGCAATCACTTCTAAATATTAGCTTAATAAACCTAATGGACAATAAAACACGCCACCGCCCTCTGTAGCAATTTTAAATTTAAAGACCCTGATAGCAATAACCCATAATAATAATAATAATAATAATAATAATAATAATAATAATAATAATAATAATAATAATAATAACACCAATAGCATGGAAATAATGGAATGTGTGTATTTCGAAACAAAATACTTCGATATTTGATTTGTTTAAGCTTTTTCACACCAAACGTCAACAATAAAGGAACGTGTTCAGCTTGAAAGAAGAAACGCGCTGCCCATGCTGAATAATCCGAGCTCGGGGCACGGAGAGGAGAGAGACGTAACAGGATTGTGAGAGCAGAACCACTTCCCCGGGAGACTGGGAACAATTTAACGCGTCAACAGCCTCGAGGTGAACATTCCAAGACTAAGGATATCAACCACATTGAGCAGCGGAGGATGGAGGGCAAAAATCTTTTAGCAATGCATCAAGTTTCGTGCTCAGAAACATCGGAACCATTTAACTTGTCACTAGTCATGGAAGTTCCAAAATAGGCGGGGAGAAGGCGTCGGAGCACGACTAACCATACGCCGTATGGCTGCTGGGTCATGGATTGTTAATTATGCGCAATTAGGGTTATTCATTTTTAACTCATTATTTCCTCTGATTTGCGTTTGTGGTCGGCTTGGACTTTATTGAAACTAATATACTGAGATACTTCGATTTTTTTGTAAAGTTCTCATCTGTTTCTATTTCTCCTTCTTCTTTCTCTGCTTCTGTCCACACCGTGAAGCTGTCGCGGGTGGGGCCCGTCCTCATAGTCGGATGTCCTTCCCGACGCCAGCCCTAGAAAAAAGGATTAGAGTTGCGCTCTTGATTGCCACCGGTTAGGTTATTTCGTTAGAATATGGAAATAGGGTAGTAAATTATAGTCTATGATTGATGATAAAATAATTAGCATTTGTAGGAAAAGGAACTTAAATGCCTGCGTAGGATAAGAAGTATAATTTGACTTTATATTCCTATTAATTGCAGCTGCACTTCGGTTTAGAACCAGTCACCTGTTTGGTACTGTTTTCCGTGTCAATAGTTTTATTTACTTAACCAAATGTTTTCATCAAGATTTATATTTTTACTTGATCATACTAACAGGTTCAAATTCATTTCACACGCACACGCAGTCATAATTCATTTTAATATTATCTGTACAGTTAACACAAATGTTTTCAGCATAACTTTCACTTGCAATTGTTGAGGAAGGAAAATACACAACTATATAACCTACGTACGATGTGCTGCCAGGCGAAGATCCACTTCGTATTAGTTGAAGGATGAAAAGCCTACAGTCTGTGCTGAGAATCGATCCGGAAAGTATAGGCGCACAACATGAGAACTTAACCAGCATTCCAAACAACTATGAGCCCTCGAGAGAGAAACTCGCTAAGCATGCTATAGCGAACTACAATTAAAGTTGTGCTGTATAGCAACACATGATCCCACTTGAAGGAAGTCTCTAATCTGGTTGCGGCGGCAGTGCACAGCAACTTTGGAGTTGTGGTCATCCGGGGCTAAGCGACAAGCCACAGTTCTGCCATCACTCAACGACCACTTGGGTGAGGACAGCACTCCACGCGGTCAATACTGGGCAGCTTCAACAGTGTTCCTCTCTATTTTCTCCCCTTTCGCAATCTGATCTCTTCCTTTCTTACTTCTTTTCCCATTCACTGACGGGGTCACACAGGTAGTATTGACCCAGTTTTACCGCCACATACTCTTCCTCATGCAAGTCTCTGACATTGGGTGGTGTGAATAAAAATGAGTCTAAGCGAGTGAGCGTGTGCTCGCTAAGAGCCTGAGTGTCTCCCTGCTGATGAGCTTCCACTCCGCATTTGCGGTGAATAAAAATATAGAGAGGAAGCACAGCGTACACTCGAGTGTCTGGATCGGCCGTCTGAAAGGTAGGAAATCATAGCCTGAATATTACAACATTAATAAACTGAGGAAAATGGTAGGACTGTAACGTAAATAACAGACATTAATTATGATGAATATAATATATTGACAATTGAATGACATTTTTAAGGAGCCAGATTTGCAGGACCAGGTAAGTTGGCCGTGCGGTGGAGTGGGCGAGATTTGAACCACGGAACCGAAGGTGAAAGGCCAGCGCGCTGCCGTTTGAGCCACGGAGGCTCTTCAGCATATTCCTTACTGGACCTTTATAATACTCTGTTATCAAGTTGAGATGATTCTCTTTGAAGTTTATATAATTTTCTTTTCTGCTTAACCACCACCATTACCTTTGCCGTGCTATTGAACTTGACACTATCATCTGGAGTCACGAACTGAGTTAGCTCAAGGAAACATGAGCAGGCGCTTACCGGAAAGAGTGCCTACTTTATCTTTATTCACCAGAAATCTGGAGCGTCCACTCTGCTATTCGAGCGACTGGAGTGTGTGCTCAAGGTCACAGGTCTGCTGTGAGTGACTGCTTCCGACAGGCGGTTTTTATTCACCTTATTGAGAGTGCCTGCTCTAAATTCGCGAGCAAAGAGGGCGTGCTCATTTTTATTCACACCACCCATTGTAGGCACACTATCCTCGTTGACAACTGGAGAGCATTTGATTACATCGAGTGACAATATTGGCTTAGACGCGGAACATGTTTCTCCTTACCACGCCGCTAATAATCTGCGTCCATATCTCTTTCTCCGGTAAAAAAAAAAAAAAAATTAAAAAAATGGCGCATGGCTTTTAGTGCCGGGAGATCCCAGGACGGGTTCGGCTCGCCAGGAGCAGGTCTTTTGATTTAACTCCCGTAGGCGACCTCCGCGTCGTGATGAGGATGAAATGATAATGAAGACAACAGATACACCCAGCCCCCGTGCCAGGGAAATTAACCAATGATGGTTAAAATTCCCGACTCTGCCTGGAATCGAACCCGGGACCCCTGTGACCAAAGGCCAGCACGCTAACCATTTAGCCATGCAGCCGGACGCTAACAGTGATGCAGCAGCATATCTACTCCATATGGAGTGAGCATTCCAATATATCAGGGTCAGATAAGTTTATAGCGGTTTTCACAATAACTGCTGCTGGCAAAGTTGTAATTTTACGTGATCTTGCCCATGGAAACTCCAGTGTTACGTGGATTCCGAACCATATGGCGTGACTTCATTTCAAAAATCCCAATACAATGCTTCATACTCTTTCGCATTCTAACCTCTTAATCCACAAAATTCCTGGCCGTAACTATACGATATGAAAGTGTATGTGCGTGTGGGAGAGAAAGACAGACAGACAGATAAACCAACAAAGTTTCATCTTTGTTAATATACAGCTTGTTAGAACGAAACTTAAACAGTAATATTCTAAGAGAAACAGAAGATAAGGATCGAGAGGCGAGAGCTGTAGAGAATCAGGGTAACAGAGCACCGAAGAGAGAACAATGTGTCTGCCACAATATAACAGACACTATTGTAACAAGAACAATGTGAAAGGAACGACTACTGCAGACACGCTAACTACTATTTATGCGTATCTTCCGGCAATTAAACTCTTAAGTGGATCGTGTGTACGTTCGAAACTCATCCTCGAAGACACAGCACTGTATAATTGAAGTTCGTATTTGTAAACAGAAACCAAGCCCTCGTAAATCATTTAACCTGTTGGCATAACGGATGTCCCAGCAGCCGCCATAACAAATTTTGAGTGGAGTTTTAGCCGAGAGCTTGCAAGATGCCCTTCCTGAGACACTACATTTTGACTCACAAGTAAATTTGAAGTCGAAATGTATATCTCCAGAGTGCAGGTGGAAATCCAGCTGCCTCCAATGTGCTATTCCATCCCCTAGTGATAAGATGTCATCCTTAGGGTGATTTTACCCTTATGTCTCCACAAGGGGACCTGGACAGTACTTAAAAGATATTCGCAGACTGGCTCATAGGCAATTTAAGCAATTTCATTTTACTGGAAGTAAATACCATTTCACGAATGGGAAGGAAGCGACCCTGACCTGTATTTTCCTGATGTGAAAATGGGAAACCACGGAACACAGTATTCAGGGTTGTCGACCATGTGGTTCGAACCTGCTGTCTCCCGAATGCAAGCTGACAGCTGTGAACCGACCGCGTAGCCACTCCCTCGGTGCGAGGATCTTGTCCGGAGCCTTCACTGAATGATCAGCGTACTGATCTTCGGTTCAAAGGGCCCCGTTTTCAATTCCTGACTTGGTCGAGGGTTCCATTTTTTTTTTTTTTTTTTTTTTTTTTTTTTTTTTTTTTTTTTTTTTTTTTTTTTTTTTTTGCTTTACGGCCCACCGACACAGATGTCACAGATGTATCTTATGGCGACGATGGGATAGAAAAAGCCTAGGAATGGGAAGGAAGCGGCCGTGTCTTTGGATGAGGTGTCACTCTCTGGTAACCCAGGCTGGAGGATATAACGATCATTTCTGTCTGCAGAACTTGTCGTAGGACCAGTACCTGATCTTCGTGACGTTCATGTGTGCACGCACTGTGTCAAAGAGGTGATTGCACGACCAGTATGACAAGCTATACGACAAACCGACACTCTGGCTTCCTGCATTCCGGCCCGATTCAGATGAGGTTTCAGTGGAGATAATCATACTTAACTTTTAAAACAACAGTTCTGACTTTCCATCCTTGTATCCATGTGTTCTACATCACTTGATGCAGTGACTTTTCTATAACTTCTCTTTAATCATTTTTACTTCGCGATTAATACCTAATGTGACTTTGGCTTCATCGAAATCGGTTACAGCATGAGTATATTTTCCATAAGTGTATATTTGAGGACAAAACATCACGACCTCGCCTCACACCCCTACTCTCCAGCGGCAACCCGGTACCTATTAGCGGCTTATACGATTTAATACTATGTCCACTGCAGCCGGAGTTGCCAAATCGTCCGCTGCACTCGACACGAAGAAAGGGCAAAAACCGAAGAGTGTGAAAGAAAGTGGTTTGGCAACCTCTCCACACCAAAACGAGGATCAGAGAGCTCGTTAACACAGCAGGGTGCAGGGTGTGATTCACTTGCTGGCTTCCAGCTCGCTTTCAGGAATTGAAGCCGACATGTTTTGTCCCCAAGTTTACTAATCGCGCACTACCCTCGCTAACGAACGGCACATCAAGTAATCCAGGTCCGCGTCACCTAACGGACTCTGAAGAATGCGTTGCTGCTATCAGACATCTAAATGAACACGACGGGATACAAATAGCAGTTGTTGTGAACATCGCAATAAGCTCCCCCAAAGACCCTGAAATATGTCAACACTTACTGTACATGGAGTATACATGTTAAACGTCAGGATAGTGCTGCATCACCCCTACTGCAGAATAAGTAAAATGAAAGCAGCCTATTGGTGCGGTGAGGACAAACAGATTCCACTACTATGCTAACATCGTCAAGCAAAACCTGTCAACCAGCTACTCTTGATCGCTCCACTCAAGCCCCCTTCACTAAGCCTAAAATAATCCAGACAGATACCGTTCCACTTCAAACCCAGGAAGCTCAAACTGACGAACCAACTCCATCCCCTGAAACTACCCTGACTTCGACTCCCGACCCAAGCCCTATCCAAGTACCAAATCTCACCTCCAGCGCCACCCAGACCAGAAGAAGAAGAAGAAGAAGAAGAAGAAGAAGAAGAAAACGCCGGTCATCAGCGCCTCAGACTTCTTCAAGCACCGAATCAGCACCCCCGCCTCAACCCTCCCCCACCCCCCACCACTCCCTGGTCATCCAATGTTACAATTGCCTCCAGCTACACCAGACAGCTGCGACGTGCACGAACTCCACTAGGTGCAATAGGTGTGGTGGTGCCCATCGCCACACTGACTGCAAGGTGCCTCGTGACCAGGCGAGGTGTGTGAACTGTGAGGGGAAACATGCGGCCTCATTCCCAGGGTGCCCTTTCATCAAGAAGGCCATACGGTCTCATTACAAGAACGCCAGGCACCTCCGCAAACCAAGCTCTCCACCACCACATTTCAACAGCTTCACCCCTCATCTTTCTCAACCCGGTAATAACAACCCTGCACTACTCTATCTTCTTCTCAACCTTCTTTCTTCTCAACTTACTCATCTCCCAGCCATGCCTCCCCGACAACTCATCGTCCCCTAGTCACCCCCCACCAAGAAAAATCGCCTTGCCTTCACTACTTGCCTTCTTCTTCTTGCAATTTGAAATTCATTAACATCTACCATCTCCCACCTTGCCAACTAGCACTAGTTAAATTTGATTACTAACAGTGCAGCGATGAGGGGTTTTCTTTTTCTGACAGGTGAACTTGCTTTCACCTCGACAGAGCCGATTTTTCCCCGCTAGTGTATCGTGCTGGTTCTGATGTGACTTTTCACATGTCGCTGAAACAGATGAGTAGAGAGGCCTAGTGTTCGCCACGGGACTCCCACCTACGAGCTATCAAAAAAAAAAAAAGGACCTAACGGCTGTTTACGAGGACAGTACGCAGAACAAAGGTCAACACAACAACTTCGCTTGCTGCTCGAACCAGCAACACACGCATTGCATAGTTCCACTGCTTCATGCTTTGAACCTGAAGAACGGCCGACAGCCCAATCTTCTTGTAATTCTAGCAAATGCGAGTTGAATTTCATAATATTAGCTTGTATGACTGTTCTCGGAACTTGACTTATCTGTTCACAGGCAGCGTAGTGTGTAGCGTGCTCTGAATTAAGCATGTCTGAGACGGATTTAATGACTTAATACTTTCTTTTTAAACTAACCGGCACGACATTTGATTTAGGTTAGCGCAGTCAATACACACGCAAGATATAAACAAAGATTTAGCAGTGGTATGATAAGTCAGTCCAGACTTCTGAAATAACTTCCTGTTTACTTTTCAAAAATGTATTACTCCATCACAGCAAACCTTTTTATTGAAACTGTGTTTTCTCTCGTACTGTCATAGATCTCAGGAGAAAAGTTTGATAAATACGAAAAATAGTTTGTCATTTCACATAAAAACACACAAAATATGAATGTGTGAGGGAATAGAGCGACATTCAATTAGGTCCACTCAATCACTTTTGAGACAGTGTGTGTTAAATGTACGCTTCATATTCAGAAGGTATCGAACCGAATGCCTCCACATTCGAGGCACCCTAGGCACCCTACAGTAGTCGTTACAGAAACTCTTTATAGGGTAAATGTTCGGCAAACAAGTATTTATAATGAGTGATAACCAATAGTTGTGGAAGTGGCATAGAACACACAGTAGTATTCTATTATTTTTTTCTGCTCCTGAACACACTCGATCACACACGACGCGAACCGTGCAGCCAACTCGCTCGGTAGAAAGAAGATAAGAAAGAGAAGAAAAAATGAAATTTGATTAAAATTATTCATTTAGGATTGTTGTGAAATGTGCTTATGAACTTTCTTGTACAATGCAGAGGAATTCAAAAGCTTGCACTCGATCCGATTCAATTTGGTGTAAGACATGAAGGTGATAATAATACACCAGAAATCATCTTCGTTAATTTATGGAAAAAATCTGGTAAAATTCTAAATAAAGAGGCGCGAAATAAAATTATATCCTAATGTTCTATCACCATTAATCTAGGAATACGAGGCAGATGGTGAGATCAGGCAGACGAAAAGGATCGCGAGTCAAAGGGTCGTTATGGCGATCTGGACATCGATCTTCGCTCTTGGACTGGGAGGTAGGGGGATGTTGACAGGTGAGAGACAAATGAGGAGAGAGGTTCGCTTTCTTGCGCCAAGAAAACATTAATTACTTGCTCGAGTCTACCACCGAGTGAGCTCACAATTGTAGAGCCTTCTTATTAAACCACAGAGCGAGCTTTATGGGTTTCAGCAAAAGAAACACAATTTAAGACTATCAGTTATTAACACTGACGTAGAGAACCTCACAAGGGCAACTGCAAGAAATGTGAAAAGTGAAACATAAATTAGAACTAATGTTTCTTCAGCTTCAGGTAATTGATTGGAGAAAGGACGAAACGATGGGAAAGAAAGAAAGAAAGAAAGAAAGAAAAGTAAAGAAATGAAGGAAGAAAGAGTGCAGGAGTGAAAGTGTGATATGAGGAAAGAAAGGAATGAATGGGGAGGAAACGGAAGGAAGAAATAATGGGTGATGATAGGAGAGAAGGAAACGAGTAAGAAAATACGAAGAGAAGGAAGGAAAGGTCCGGGAACAAAAACAGAAAAAGAGGAAGGATGGAACTAAGTAAAGAGAAAAGTTAATAAATAATAATAATAATAATAATATCATTGGTTTCATATTCCACTAACTACTTTTATGGTTTCCGGAGACACCGAGGTGCCGGAATTTTGTCCCGCTGGAGTTCTTTTAAATGCCGGTAAATCTTCTGACAAGAGGCTGATGTAATTGAGCACTTTCAAATACCACCGGACTGAGCCAGGATCGCACCTGCCAACTTGGGCTCAGAAAGCCAGCGCCTTAAGTCTGAACTACTCAGCCGGGCAAGAAGGAAAGGATGAACGAGAAAGGGAAAATAAGAGAAAAGGAAGCAGATAGAAAAATGAAAGAAAGAAAGAAAGAAAGAAAGAAAGAAAGAAAGAAAGAAAGAAAGAAAAAATATATGAAGGACGGGAAGAGGATGTGAGGGAAAGAAATACAACTTCCGATCATTCGGAAAAGGGGAATCGAGATAATTAAAGGCTATGAAAGAAGGCGGAAGTTACCTCTCTAGGTTTAAGAAGACCGATATCGTTAATCATCTGAAAATAGAGCTCGTGATCTTGGACAATTAATGTTTAGGACTAATGCCATCAAAAATGGCCTGGTATTACAAATAAAGAACTGGCGAAAAGAAGAAAAATACCATTCATTACAAGCTATAAATACCAACGCCCTTGCAGTCCTAAATTTAGACGGACGAAAGACACGAATTTTCATTAACACATAATCTAATTTGAACAGTAATGTACCGATACAGGAATTACTCTTGTGTTCAAAGTGCGTGTCAGTAATTCATTATTCGAAACAGAAAACAAATTGGGAGAGTTAAATTAAATAGGAAGGTAAATTGGAGAGATCTCCCTTCGTTGAAAACCAAAAGAAACGAGATGGGTGCTCCTTTGCAAGCTTGAAATTTAATGAGGTTTCCACTCGAGAATTGTAAGCTCGTGTCCACGCAAATACGACGAATGCTCATGGGAATATTGTGACATCCATCTGAACTCACAGATGTGAAGGTTAGTCGTTGCCGGAATTAGTTACTTTATCATCATCAATAGTCATATTCCTTCCATTACCAAGGTACAAGATGAAGTCGGATGTATTCGACAGAGTACAAATGGGCCAACTCTATTTTGTTGACGTCCAGCACGTTGCGGAACTACGAAGGGAAATAGTTCTGACGCTTCATGTTCTAACATTTTAAGGCGCTGATGGGATGTTAAGAAATAATCCATATTTTACTATTGAAATTCGTCGTCGTAGTAACTGATAGCACCTAGTGTGGTTTGATTATCATTCTAGTAGCGAGCGAGTTGGCCGTGTGGTTAGGGGCACGCAGCTGTGAGCTTGCATTCGACAGCCATGTAGATGATTTTCCATGCTTTTTATTTTTGATGATGATGATGATGATGATTGTTGTTTGAAGGGACCTAACATGGAAAGTCATCGGCCTCATTCTCCATTTTACTCCAGGCAAATGCTGGGGCTGTACCTTAATTAAGGTCACGGCCTATTCCTTCCAACTCCTAGCCCTTTCCTACCCCAGCGTCGCCATAAGGCCTATTTGCGTCGGTGCAATGTAAAGCAGATTGAAAAAGTAAAAGCAATCTAGTGGCCTGGTTTGATTTCTGGCTTTGTCATGAATATGAGACTAGTTCGAAGGATTGTTCTCGGGACCAGGTAACACAATTGAGAATAATAATAATAATAATAATAATAATAATAATAATAATAATAATAATAATAATAATAATGATGGGTGAACGTCCCACTTATAACTTCACGGTTTTTGGAGTGCCACCATGTCAGAGTTTTGGCGGTATAACTACTAACAAGGCTGATATATTTGAGCACCCTCAAATATCGCCGGACAGAGCTGGGATTGAACCCAGTAACTTCGGATTAGGCGGCTTTACTTTCTTTCCGACTTCAACACCAGGTCATGGCTATCTTGTTCCCAGTGCTAGTGCCAACTGATAATAAATATGCTACGTAAAAAGCAGAGCTCAGACATAAAATATTTTACGCAGTGTAATTTTATGGTGTTGCTGACCACGATGTTGCGAAAACAGAAAGAGTATATTATACAAACTTATGCTAGTATCGAACTTAATCAGAACGAGTAACAGTTTCAATACCTGGATATCATAATATACGTATGCCAATACACGTTAACACAACGAATTCCAAGATCTACAGCCACCAGCGTATAAATACAGCAACTAACAACGTCGGGACTGTTTGGAGTGCTCATAACATAGAAATGTTCTCAAGTTAATGTTGTTCTCTATTTGCGAGAACTTCTCTTTTATCGCCCATTCTACAGAGCATTCATATGGTCCACAGTAATTGCTTCGACGGTCTACCTTATAATGATGCCATCTCCACCTAAGGCGGCCGACCGAAAACTTTTAATTAAATTACCTATCTCTCAACTGATACTTTTAAATTATACTCCACACTTTACTTCAAATTAAGTTTAATTAAATACCAATCCTCTTGCCGACGACGTAGCTCAACTCTGTAAAAGTATTTCAGTATAGCGCAGCGATGTAAGGCAACACTGTCGTCGTCCGCTCTCCTAAGAGTGACGCTTTGAGGTGTGGACAGAAAGCGGACCGCAAGTGAACTCCGACTTCGACACCAAAATTGCACAATATAAACTTGCATGGAAAGTAGGCCCCTACACATATTAAAACATTCCTCTATGCTTATTTACAGGTACGACATCAGTTTCTGAAGTGAAACGGACAAGACTTTAAATTCATAATAATAATAATAATAATAATAATAATAATAATAATAATAATAATAATAATAATAATAATAATAATAATAATAATATCACCGGGCGAGTTGGCCGTGCGCGTAGAGGCGCGCGGCTGTGATCTTGCATCCGGGAGATCGTGGTTTCGAGCCCCACTGTCGGCAGCCCTTGAAGATCGTTTTCCGTGGTTGCTGGGGCTGTACCTTAATTAAGGCCACGGTCGCTTCCTTCCAACTCCTAGGGCTTTCCTATCCCATCGTCGCCATAAGACCTATCTGTGTCGGTGCGACGTAAAGCAACCAGCAAAATAATAATAATAATAATAATAATAATAATAATAATAATAATAATAATAATAATAATAATAATAATAATAATATCGGCCTAACGCCTCACTTACTACTTTTACGGTTTTCGGAGACACTTAAGCCCCGCAGGAGTTCTCTTACATACCGACACGAGGCTAGCGTATTTGAGCACCTTTAAACACCTCCGGACTGAGCCAGGATTGATTCCTCCAAGTTGGGGTCAGAAAGCCAGCGCCTTAACCGTCTGATACACTCATTCCGGCAAATAATTAAGGATATTTTATTCCAAACATAGGGATTAAATATCACAACTGGCACCATCGCCATCTTTAGGGTTTTAATTGGGATTTTAAAAATTATAAAAGTATATTCCACTAGCAGAGCTGTCCTCAATCATTTGGCGATTACTCAATAAAATTATTTACAACTCAGCTCTAGATCGCCCGACACAGTATCCACTAGGTGTGTTGCGAAATTTCCAAGCCTTTCTCATGCTGATATTGAAAGTAATAAATCCCACCCAATATTTACTTTGAGAAAGAAACAGGAGAACAATACTCAAAAGCCTATACAAATTAATTTTATAGAGTGTTCATTAGCTAACGGTTTACAATAAAGATTCAAGTTATTAACGAGATACCTGAGCTTGTCGTTCCTAACTCAAAAGCTCAATTCGTGCTGGAACTAAAGACAAACACACATTTTCCTTTCAGCTGAAGTGACTTGAACGGGGCTGTATTTTTCGCATTTCGTCATCTGTATTACAGGCCTCTTGAGCGTTTCGGAAAGAAATGATTAATAATAATAATAATAATAATAATAATAATAATAATAATAATAATAATAATAATAATAATAATAATAATAATAATAATAATATAGCCTAATTTCGAGGAGTTATTGCTAGAATGGTGAAACTCTTGTAAGGCAGACTCTCCGAGAGGAGAATCTGCGTGTTATTATAGAGGGTACTTTTATTTATTGTGGTGAAGGGTAGTATTGAGAATAACTGTCGGGAATTATAGGAACAGCACAAACACCCATTTTCCGAAGAAAAAAAAAAGGACACCCATCTCTCGACCTGGATGAGACTTGAACCCGGGGTGCCGAAGTCAGAAGACCAGGACGCTGATCAATCAGCCGTGGGGCTGGACAGAAAAGGGTTAATGAGTTCGGATATTTCAGAATGTCGAGAAGACATTTATTTCAACATTTGTCTTTTTTAACTCAGAAAATTTCAATACGACATTTCGTAGTAATAGTTAGCAGTTAGCATTCTGTCAGTGCATAAATAATCCAAAATGTCATTGAAATTTTCGATCAATTTTGAGTCATTTAGTAGAACATTTTGTGATATTATAAATACCACGTTTATTGCTCTGAAGGGTGCAGATTATCGTGTACGTGTGTAGGACTGGTAGGATGAACGGACAGTCATCTGGAATGTAATTAGAGTCCGTATCAACAATGCTCAGACAGTCTTCGTCAGCGTGGTATTACACCTTTGTGTCAGCTGTGATTGTAAATGCCCTTTGATCGACCATTCTTTCTTCAATCGCAGTACATGTGTGCATTACGTAATGCAATCGTCCCTCAGCGGAGTCGAGAGCAAGTTCTTTGTCGGTCAGGGAATGATATTTGCTTAGTCACAGTGATCTGAGACCAGGACAAGGGAACTGCGTATCGATGAAGTGGTTGAACCGGAAAATTGGCTGTTCGTGGGATATGTATGACTGGCGGCAAATTAGATTATTTGCCTAACATTGTACCAACGCAGTATCATATATGTATAAATATTCATACTCAAACGAATGGGATACTCACCTACTGAAAAAAGTACTTATGAACCAACACTTGAATATCCGCTGTTCAGTGTCAGCTCACAACACTTAGTAAACAAAAAGCAAAGTCATCTCCGTATAGGCCATGAAGGCCCTTGGAGGGGTGGAAGGTAAAGGCTTCCACTATCCGCAACCTCGGCACTTGGTGGGGTAGAGTGGTTAGCTCTACGCCCAGCCACCTTTGCCCCAGGAATTAACCTGGTACTCATTTTTGATGAGGGCCATATGCACCTCCGGAAGTGGAAATCTCATTTCTTAAATTTTACCATTTCCTGACGGGGATTCGAACCCACATCCTTCCGGGCGAACCGAGTACGCCTTTACCGCCTCGGCCAGGCAGCTCCTCACAACACTTAGTGCCCGGCTTAAATTTAATACGTTGGAAAGTAATGAAGATATTTACTGGGCTTTTGTTTGTGTCTTTCTTTTTTCTTAATCCGCTTACCCTCCGGGGTTGGCCTTTTCCTCGGACTGAGCGAGGGATCCCACCTTTACCGCCTCAAGGGCAGTGTCCTGGAGCGTGAGGCATTGGGTCGGGGGATGAAACTGGGGAGGATGACCAGTACCTCGCCCAGGCGGCTTCACCTGCTATGCTGAACAGGTGCCTTGGTGGGGAATGGGATGATTGGAAGGGATAGACAAGAAAGAGGAAAGGAAGCGGCCATGGCCTTAAGGTAGGTACCATCCCGGCATTTGCCTGGAGGAGAAGTGGGAAATCACGGAAAGCCATTTCTAGGATGGCTGAGGTGGGAATCGAACACACTTCTACTCAGTTGACATCCCGAGGCTGAGTGGGCCCCGTTCCAGCCCTCGTACCACTTTTCAAATTTCGTGGCAGAGCCGGGAATCGAACCCGGGCCTCCGGGGGTGGCAGCTAATCACACTAACCACTACCCCACAGAGGCGGACGCTTTTCTTTCTACCAGTATAATAACTTAGAAAGTATTCTTTTACTTAATATTTGTGTGGCGATTTGCATTGCACTTGCGCAAAACCGCCTACAGAACGACTGTAGCTATCTGGACTCCACAGCAGAACAGACACCTGCCAAAAACGAGAAGTTTCGATGTCTGCCACCACACGAAGTGCAGACAGCGCGCCATGCCATTATGCTGAAACTGTGACAAATTTCTTGGACCACACATTTCCTGGGCGTTGGATTTGGAGACGTATACGGTCATCCAATTGCTTGGTCTTCTAGAAGCCCAGACACTAGGCCACTTGACTTTTTCCTATGGTTTTCTTAAAGAATCAAATATAGCAAACACCACAACGTAATCTAGTTTATCTCCGCCGTTGCATTTATGCAGGTACTAATAGTGTCAGCCTACAATGCTGTGCAAGCGATGGAGAGAGACTGATGGCGTGCCACGTACTTAACGTCATTGCCTTCACATTATTGAACACGATTGGTTTTATTCAACCTGGCAGGATAATCCTTGACTTCCCAGTCTTCAGTTGGGGACGTATTGACAATACCTTATTTTAAAGCTCTCTTATTTTTGTCCTTAGATATACCGTGTTTTCGCTACAAGAAGGACACATTTGACGCCACACCATGATAGTGCACCATAATAACTGCAGAATCATTAAATAACAATAGATTTAATATGGAGACGACAAGATTGGAAAAATGATCCGAGACATTATGATCCAAATTTTAATTAGTGTTATTGTACATTTTTGCAGTTTTAACTTTTAAAACCCTCCTTTTCCTACAAGGTCTTTACATAAATATTTGATTTCAACCTGAAGAAGAGAATACACGTATTCTCGAAACATGTACGCTCTATTCTTGAGTGTATAACGAATTAAATCTTTATACAATTTATTTATTACAGTATTGGCAAGGCGGATGCACCAAAATAACTAGTTAATGTGATTGAGTCGATTAGGATCCACCACTGGCCAATATGATAAAGATTTTAAATAATAGGTGTTATATATGTATAGTAACTTAGAAATATCTGTATATTTCTACGGTGCATATGGAAAGACATTCTACATAATCATCATCTTCTAATAACTGCTTCGAACCGCCCAGCTATTTTGTTAATTACTTATAACAGTACGTTGATTTTATGGCAAATTGACTATGACATTAAATTTAGGATATGGTAGTTGATCACTCACCCAAGTTGCACTGAAATCTCTCTGGTGCAACCCAAACACACAAGGGAATAAGATGTGGACACCATGTGAACACCAAACTGATCATTTAAAGATGTATACTCCCTGGCATGTAAGCCTATACATTAAGGATGTAACCTTGTCCGGCTCTCAAGTAGTTTCATGGTTCTAATTTGATCATCCCTTGGTCGCCCCTTTTAGTTGCCTCTTACGACAGGCAGAGGATACCGTGGGTGAATTCTGCGCCTGTGTCCCCCACCCACAGGGGGTGTTAGGGTAAAAGAGAGTGCGTGTATTTCCGTCATTCCTCATTAAGTTCAAACGCCGACTTAATTATGAATATCTTGATTTATTATGTATTATAATTTACTTGGGTAAAAGAACCTCCATTATTGATACATTGAGGTTAGTTTCTTGATAGCTACGTCTCGTTATTTCAATATGTGACTAATCAAGTTGGTAGCAGTGATGAGCCATTAACAAGGAAAAGGAAACAGGCCGACGATATTTGCCTTTTAGTGCATACTTACGTGACCAGTACTTTAACACAACACATTTTCCACAGCAATGTCCACAAAAGAACTTGAACACTTGATCTGGATGTGGAATTCGCCTACTGAGAGATAATTATTATAATACCAAACAAACTTGAAGGAATAAAAATGTCCTTGCCAGCATAAAAGTTCAGAAAGCGTGACCACGACTAAATCCGGAAAAATACATTAAAGGGAAAGAACATTCGTTTCAAAAACAAGGAAAAAGAGAGAACGGCTTCAATAAAATGATGGCCCCATTCCAGAAGAGCACCCTAGATAAAAGGTTTTCCGTCACTTGGCTACTTTTTACGCCAAATCGATATGCGGTGCAGAATACCGAATGCTGCAACATATGCTCACTGCTCTCTCATTCATAAAAAAGAAAGGAAGAAAAAAGTGGCTATAAAGCATTTCTTCAGACAACTTTCATACAACAGAGCATCGAAATAATACACTTCTTTCCCCCAGTTACTGCAAAGTAATGTCAAAAATATACAAGAAAAACATTACTCTCCATAGAATCAGAGGACGAGGAATTATGGCTAATATTTTCGTGACAAAATCCCCAGGAAGGATTCATTTCAATACAGTTGGTTGGAAGAATATACCCATGCTAACACTAAAACCCTTTTGTTTCATTTTAGGTTCTTGGAATATCGCATGGCCCCAGCTACCAATATACTGACCTACGGAAGTGGTGCCGTAAAGACATGTTCCGCTCTCTAGCAATATAAGTAGAAGTGTAAATAGATAGTTACTGAGACTAGTAGTTAGTAGTTGCGTCTATTATTATTATTATTATTATTATTATTATTATTATTAGTGATATTTTCAGTGTTATCCAAGTGGCATGTGACGTCATGATTAGTTCTGTGTATTTCAGTTAAGGTTTTTGTAAAAAATCTTGTATCGATGTAGTGCCTGCATTGGTGCGCGTATTCGTATTTCATAAGTAAATGGAGCTAGGATTGTGGAGGAAATGGCGGAGACCTGTACATTAAGTACCATCCAGGAAAATCACTTGAAGTATGGGCGAGACTGGAAGTGAAAGTCCCGCTTTTCCTACCAAATTATGTCACATGAGGCTGTACGCAGCTTGTTTTAGTCTCCCCAACTACTCACAAATGAATTGCAGAAACATGAATGGAAACTGTGCCAGCCGCCGAATAGCTACACGCTTTTTACACGAAGGCGGTAGTTAATGGGAAACGGCAATTATATAGTGGATTGTCTCTTGGCTTAGTATGCGTCTTTACCGACCATTTTAAATGAACTTACAGATTTATGATCGAACAAGGAACTCAATATTAAAATCTGCTATCTTCTGAAGAGCTTTCATCGTATTATGCCAATACCAGCTGGGATACATGTAGTAGTAGTAGTAGTAGTAGTAGTAGTAGTAGTAGTAGTATCTCGCACGAGTTCTATTACGTGCTGGTAAATCTGTAGACATGAGGCTGACGTATTTAGCACCTTCAAAGACCACAGGATTGAATCGGGATATAACCCACCAACTTAACCTAAGAAGGCCAGTGATCTACTGACTGACCTACTCGGCCCAAGTGAAGATAGTGACAAAAACGGTCATATGTCCAGCGTTCCGTGAACGCAATATGCCGATGTATGAACTGGAATTAATAAAAAGGAAGAATATCAGATATCGGACAAGTATTGCCTCGAAACTGAATAGGCTGTGTGGATGGTTAAAGGAGAATTCTAGTACTAACACTTTTAAATAACACTGACATAATGTACACTGGGACAAAATCCAAGGATTTCAATTCTGGACTAAGGGCTGGAACAGCGTTCACTCAGTCTCATGAGACCCACTAAAGAGCTGGCCGATAAAACAGGCAACGAATCCACACAAGAAAGTCAAGCAATGCGACTGAGGATATCGTCACGCTGACCACGTGGCACTCTAGTATCCCAGGGTCCATCTGTCTGAACAGCAGTCGTCTTGCTAGGTCAAGATCCTTAATAGGGTGTTGAGCCAATGTTTCGCTTTTGTCGTTGTATGTTTCACGATATGCTGCCCCGTACCAGCATTTCTATTGAGCTAATACTGTTCGGCGACGCAGGATCAGCATCGATGCCTTCCACTAAGAATCTCCCAGGTTCGATTTCCGGCCGGGTCGGGGAATACATCCCTCCACACAGGGTGGATGTAAGGAAAGTCATCCGGCCATAAAACAGGGCCGGGTCCAAATGTGCTGCACTCTACCGGTGTGTGGGAAAAGCGGGAGAAGGAAAATAATAATAAGAAGAATAAGAACACAAGCTTACAGCTACAAGACGCGTACCGTGTGGCCAACTCGCTCGTTTACCAGCTATTCAACCTCGTTTTTTTTTCAAATTGTTTTACGTCACACCGAGACAGATAGGTCTGATGGCGACGATAGGAAAGGCCTACGAGTGGGAAGGAAGCGGCCGTGGCCTTGGTGTAAAAATGAGAAACCACGGAAAACTATCTTCGGGGCTGCCGACATTGGGGTTCGCATCCAGTATCTCCCGAATGCAAGCTCACAGCTGCGTGCCTCTAACCGCACGGCCAACTCGCTTGATCTTGAACTCTTCAAAAGTCTCTCACCTCTCACACAACTCCCGTCGCCTTCTAGGAGAGGTCAAGTACGCCCAGACTTCAATGAAGTGGTCCGTTAAGTGACATTTTTACCTTCCTATACCAGCAAGTTCATGTCACTCCAAACTAAACACGACCTCTTGGGACTTGACGTAATCACTTTGATCTTCAACGCTTCTACTCTTGCGTGATGCGAGTACACCCTCCTACGTAAATGCTGCCCCGGGCATAATGTGTTAGTAATTTATACAGTACATGGACTCTGCCGTCATTAGCTGATGGCTCAGAGTGGGGAGCGAAACTATCCCATTTACAAACTATTAGAGTTAAGGAAGAGAGGTCATAAACACAAACCAAGGCTATACAATTACAATCTAAGTACATCAAGTTATCCGCTTGAAACTGTATCCTCCTCAAGTTGCTGACTAGTGGGAGGTGAGTTGGCAATACAAGCTTCACATCTATGCGGATTTTGTGTAGGTGGTGATCAGAAGGAAAATTTTCGGCTGTGTATTTACTGTGTGTGTGAGGGAGAAACGTAAATTACTTTGGTACCTACACGTACAGGGTTGATTGGGGAGATGCTGAGGGTGAAACTGGTGTTAAGAATCAGTTATCTAGATCTATAGATTCTCTAGTATCCAGTTAACATCTCATTAATTCAGATGGCTTTTCGGCGACAATAGGATTGAAAAGGGTTTACCGGCTGTGGCATGAATTCAGATTCAGCACTTCCTTGGCGTGAAAAGGCGAAAACGAAAATTATCCTCAGGTCTGCCGATGGTGAGGCTCGAAGCAACATCTCCCGAAAGCCAACTTACTGTGTTCTGCAAGGCCAACTCGTTTGGTCAGGGAACAGTGAGGGAAGCTGCATCAATGGAGGTTTCTTGAACGCTAAACCATTATTACTTAGGAAAAGTCTTTTAATAAACGGTAACATAGGTTTAAGTTATTTGATACTTGATTCATAAGGTTGCATTCTTATTACTCCATAAAAATCCAGCAACCCGCTCAAGCAGGATCTTTTAAGGTCCGGAAATCATGAGGAAAGCTCCCAAAAATGTCGACGAAGAAACGAGATCTACAGGTTTTGGTCCATATTGCAAGTCCGGAAACGCACAGAGCTATCAATTAACTACCATTAAGCATTAAAAAATTACAAACAGCACAGCGCCATTCAGTGCTAGACAATGTAAATTTACCGGTGGAAAGAAAGTTAGAAATGCTCTGCAGACAATCCTTGAAATGGTTATTTTGAATTAAATCTCATCATGTCATCTCCAACAAGATGATGAAATGTTATTTTTCTTAATGTCACTAGTTCACACTTATATGAAAACACGCATCACAGAGCACAGGTTATCAGATATAATTCAGGGGAATGAATAAACTATTTTAAACTTCGTAATTCAAACAACAAAGGTGTCCTAAGACAATGGAAACATGATACATAAAACATTACTGACGATAGATTCAGAGTATTTAAAAAATCTCAATTCCTGTATACCGCGTATTTCCTAGTTGCACAACCAACCGCAGCGGCAGGTATTGATATTCCATCGGCTCGCATCCGCAATGCACTAGTGTTTATTTGGTCAGGAAACTTTCCATAAAGAAGGAGAGTGTATTTTCCGTCTATTTGCACGAGGGGCTTATGAGCTAATTTTGCCTTCCTCAATGATGTGGCCATTTATTTTTACAAGCCCTCCGGCTCCAACAGGCTCCATAATAGAGGAAATGTTTACGGCCAGTCACCATCCCTCCTCGCCTTTTACCTGAGTGTAACAAATATACTTCCAAGTTCCGACAAAGCTGCAGTTCTGACTCAGCTCTGCAGTGAAGTTCAAACCCGGTCAGCAGTTACCAAGTTCAGAAACTCTTAGTAATCCACCGGTATCGTCATAGCACCCTACGTCAGAATGATAAATTTCAAAATTGTCAGTTATCGCGGAAGGCAACTAAAAGACAAAGGTGAAAAAAGAAGAATAATAGATATTGGGTTATTATTGAGCGTAGACTTTTACACTGTCCCTCCTTAAATAAAGGGATGAGACTCTTGTTTTATCTCCAAAAGCACTAACCACTATAACTTTCAGAATCTAAATTGTAAACAGGGGGTAAAAAATGTACTTCTGCAATAACCGCAGGGAGGAAGTGCCGCATAAGTGCCAAAAATTAGTATTTGAGTAAAATGATAAAAACAGTATAGTAGTGAGCTCTGGACATACAGGTTCAGCCATCTATTGATGCTTCTTACTACAACCAGGTATAGAACTTGGAACCTAAGATCACATAACACTGCACTGCCACAAGGAGAAAACACTACATTTTGGCACCTAGATTTGTTTGTAGTAAAGAAATGTTTCTTAGGCACATATTAGATAATGCTCTATTTAAAAAAATCTATTTGACCTACCTCAGTTATTACTAGGGTTTACTTTGAGTTTTGCCCGGAAGTTTAAGGCCGAATGCCCTGACTCAAGCCATGTATCTTTCTCAGGTGTTTTTATAAGCTATTTAACGTCACGCTGGCACAGGTAGGTCTTATGGCAAGGAGGAAAAGGAAAAGGGACAGGAGTGGGGAGGAAGCAGCCCTGGCCTTAATTAAGGTACAGCCCCAGCATATGCCTGGTGTGAAAATGGGAAACCACGGAAAACCTTCTTCAGGGCTGCCGACAGTGGAGTGCCCCCCTCCCCCCATTCAACAGCAAACTAGTAACGAAAACTATTTACGATAATATTAATAACACTTTATATAAAGCATGCTTCTAACTGGTGCCAATCTAAAGAAGACCACCTATAATAATGCCACACAGAGCAGTAAACATACCAATATCAGTCACTTGCATTTGAGATCTCTGGAGGAATTCGAGTAGGCAATTACTAGACCATGAGGTGACAGACTTCTACAAGACTATTTACTCGGCGTTATCCGAAGATTTAACTTCAAATTGAGAAAAGAAAATAGTTTGTTCCAAGGAAAAAATAGAATGTTAGAGATACTGACTTTCATACACTGCAAACACCTTCCTTCGATTTAGTTTTCTGAAAATATTAGGTGATTGAATTTTTCTCCTTGATTTGATCTATTCAGTGTTTAATAGATAAGAGTGTGATGTTCAAGTTCATTTTCAGTTCTACCTATATATTTTAAATCCATTGATCTTGTTTCTTTACGGTCCTTTAGTAGGTGTGCCATTTCGATGTCATTATTGCATAACATGAAATGATTCCTCTAATATTCCTTTGTTGTACCTCCATCGGCTCCAAATTATTACTCACATTTCCCGGTTAGTCAACATTTTGGGCCTTGTTGTCCTCTCTTACTTACTTTACAAACTTCGACTAATAATCCACGAATGGGCCACTCGGTCTAGTTTGGTTCAAGTCATTAGGCGCTTGTGCAGCACATTGTACCCTGTATTGTTGGAGGAGTACTTGCACCGAAAGGAGCTTCAATGGGGACGAACTCAGGTCAGCGAAATTTAACTTCCATATTAAAGTTCTCTCCAAGGAAATATTCAGTAACTAGGGCATATTTGGTAAGGCACAGCTTCAATGAATTAACACAAAATAGGATTCCTATTTTCCGTATAGTGTTTATTAATAGCTTAGCCAGGATCGAGCGATTGAGGGGGGGGGGGGTGGTACTTGTGCGTGTGCGGAGCGCGAATGCACGAGTGTCATGATAACGACATTGATACAAGTGATTTATGCTGATATTCATATTGCAGTACCAGTTCACTACAAAATATTACATTAAAATACCGAATAAAAACAATATGATCAAGGTGGATAGTTTTACGGCGAATGATATATTCAGATTACAGTCTAAAAACCAACTTTCGAGGCTTTCAAGTGGATTCAAGAGTTGCCATTAATGCTTTCACGGCCCGTACTTATAGACATGATATTGTATACAATATCATATCTATGGATTCAAGAGATTTGGTGGTTTTACAATTATGTCTATGTGAATGTTCGAAACCCACTGAGTCGACTTTCAACTTTTGTCAGTTTCTGTTTACTGTCTTCTGTAAAAATTCCAGTTAGCCTACTTAGCCTACTTCTTTCAACTATCAACATTTCCTATCTACATCCTGGGAGATGTTTTACTCATGCTTCTTCCTATTTCGTTTTGCAACTACAATCAAACTGACTTCACTGATGGACATTCTTACATCGCGTCAAAGGTCTTGAATATACAAAAAGAAGGAAGGCGATGCGAGGCAGTAACAAAGGGTATGCATGCTGGAGTTAATCAAAACCCTCAGTAACCCCCTCCTCCTGGGCTACGCCCCTTATATTTATCTGCAAACTGCTGATCTAAATTCTTCTCAACGAATGACTACACAGTCATCAGTCTCGCGAGCATATAGTGTGAATAGAAAATGTCTGATAAATTTTCATCCACGGTGCTCCGTATAACTATTTATCCGAATTTTTTTATGGAATAGTACTGGGATGAATTGCTTGCAGAACATTCCTTTGTCTTAAAATGGTACAGAAAACCCCGGCGAAAAAGGAAATATTGAAAATTGAACCCCCGCAGTTTTAATCCCAAATACACAAATTAGCTTTCCATTCATCGACGGAGACGCGTTTTAATACATACGGACAGAAAATTCAGGAACTTCAAACAAAAGCTAAACCGTTATTTGTAATTTATTCCTTAACATCCCTTTCAATGGAGATATTAATTTACCTAATGACAGTTACACAGATGAAAATGATCAAATTACAATGTTATCGACCTAGCGCACGTTCGTGCGAACCACTTAGCCTACTTCTTTCAATTATCAACATTTCCTATCTACATTCTGGGAGATATATTACTCACCCTTCTTCCTATTTCGTTTTGAAACTACAATCAAACTGACTTCATTGATGGACATTCTTACATCGCGTCAAATGTTTTGAAAATACAATACAATACAAGAGATGGAAGGTGATGCGAGGCAATTACAAAGGGTATGCATGCTGAAGTTAATCAATACCACCTGACTCTCGCTCGTGCTGCTTGGATTGCGTTACTGAAGCCACAGGGGAAGTAACTCCATACACGCGGCACTGGTTGAAACCAGATCGTATCAAGAGGACTCAATTAGCAGTCACGACAATGAGACAGAGTGACTGATCATCAGTCATATATAATTGCAGTAAATCCGCAGCTGCTGAGGAGCTTGAGAACTGTAACGAAGTTTTAGTTGGTAATCCGGAAGGGTCAAAATTATATCTTCCGTTTGAGAAGAGATCTAAATTTTCATTCATCCTACACAACCCAAATCAATTAAATTAAGGAAACTACTTCCTCTATTCTCCGGATGTGAAAGTAGAGTTCAACTAGGACATAGGGGATAAAGATAGGAAAGATGTTACCTCTAACATATCATACTGAAAGGGTAGGTCCATTTTACGCCCCTGCTGACGTTACCGCGGAGCCATGTTTAAGATCCAGAAGGTTTAATCAGGTCTGAGATGGTTTCCATAAGGCACTACAATATCGTGAAAGAGTATCCAAGTATCCATCCCTGCTTAGAACATTAAATAACTGTAAAATTATTTTATTGTGTTGCTGTCATCCTAGCGAACTTAGTAAACACGCTTGTCCAGAAAGGAGGAGGTTTCGGTTCAAGTCCAAAGAGCTGCCATATCATGGCTCCTTCGTTTCAGGAAGCTCGATAGCTGCAGTCGCTTAAGTGCAGCCAGTATCTAGTATTCGGGAGATAGTAGGTTCGAACCCCACTGTCGGCAGCCCTGAAGATGGTTTTCCGTGGTTTCCCATTTTCACACCAGGCAAATACTGGGGCTGTACCTTAATTAAGGCCACGGTCGCTTCCTTCCCAGTCCTAGCCCTTTCCTGTCCCATCGTCGCCATAAGACCTATCTGTGTCGGTGCGGCGTAAAGCCAATAGCAAAAAAAAGTAGAGCACGAGCTATGAAAGACATTAAATAAATCTCGATCGATCCGAAATAGTTATCAAACTCAATATCGCAACACTCCTCTCATAGAAATATATGTACTGATTGTACAAAACTGTTTAAAATAATTTGCAACCACTGCTGACATTATTTATTGTCTTTCAGATTACTTTAGCTGTAAAGCATAGGAAAGCTCGGAGGTATTCAATATTGTCGAATTCACATACGCAAGCCGAGGGAAAGTACCCACTTTATACTATTGAATACATAATTCCTACTCAATAAAGGCGTGTGGAGTAATTCACTACGACATAGTATCTTAGAAAATAAAAATAATGCTGAACAACTCACAGTTGAGCTACGGCTTAGAATTTCAAGGTATTTCAAGGCAAGTACTTCTAGAACAAGCTGCAAGGAGTGTATGTGAAAAATAGTGAACGATATGTGCTTAATAATGATGATGATGATGATGATGACGATGATATTTGTTGTTTCAAGGGGCCTAACAGTTATCGGCCCGATGTGTGTCTACAACATAATATAACTTTCAAATTTGCTCCAAAGCAAGCACACCTGTTTCCACTTGGACTAATAACAAAGTGGTCAGTTTGTAACTGGATTTACAACACAGATTTCTCTTTTTTATTCTCTCTTCCGTATTTGATGTCAAAGACAGGAAGATCAAGTTACGTGTTCACCCGACACATAAAGAGAACGCTCAGTACGTTATAACAGCCAACAAAGTGCGATGGAACATTTAAGAAAGAAGAGGAAATGAATAATACCAATCAGATTTGTTCCAATGTTTTATATTTCAAAATCTGGAGAAAAGAGGACTGATAATCAAGGAACTAACATTCAAAATGCTAGAAAGCGAATAATTAAATTATTGTATATGAAGTAATACAACGAATTAATATCATTTTATGAGAATCAGGCACAGTTTTTATTTTTTTTATCCAAACAGCAGGAAAATAACTCTTTCTGCACGGATTGCAATTTCTACGTAATGTACCCAAGGTGAAATTTTATGCATGGGAAAAAACAGAGGCAGATACAAGGAAAGGTAAACAGATTTCATACCCCGTGTAGTAGAAAAGCTCATAATCTCATACTCTCATAATATCGGAGTTGTTTAACTACAGACTAAACAGATAAACATAGTAAAATTTACAGTACATATTCTAATATTTTTACTTCATCTCATAATTCAATGAACGTTTGGAAATGTTTTATTTCAAGCTATGAAAGACGCAAAATGAAATCCATGCGGCAGAGGAGAGGAAATTAAAACAAGCAAAAGATTAACTACAAAGGTGTTAAAGAGCATAATCTAGGTAGGATTCCTTTGTTACAATGTAGCAAATTGTTCATACTGACTTCCGAGAAATACGACTCAACCTGGAGTAAGTGTACCACAGGACAGTCCCCTGAAAGAAAAGCCGTGCCATTTGAGAACATACTATAAACAGCTGCCAAATGAATGTATATTTGAATATCTCTCATCGTGTTCAGTAATCCCTCTCGACCCTACCACATCTTCTCTACCCCTTCTCTTGAAGAAAATCCTATTATCCATAAATGACTGCGTGTGCATGACCTATGAACAGGATGAGCCGATATTTCGCGGAGAAACCGCAGGAAATTCCGCAGTCAGAGAGCAAGTCCATTAAGATGTGGCTCCAGCGCATGACTTATCATCTGCAGATGGGCTAGCGCGTCTATTGGCAGGTCGGCGGTATGGGCGATAAATTTGTTGAACGGCCTCGAGATCGGGTGGTCTCCAAAACTCTAGTTCTTCTTTTATTGGATCGAGTGCACATGTTTTGTGTTATAAAGAGGTGTGCCTCAATTTGTCTTGCGTTATATTCTGGTTCCGATAGCCTTTAAGAACTCAAGTCCTCAGTTTCACAGTAATATTTCAATAATGAGCGTAGTAACCAAAACAACACATGATCACATTGAACATAGATATAACTTCCACCCGTTGCTTTTTATTAATGGGTAAATAGCTATTCATGTTGACAGCAATGATGGATCTTAATTTGGTCTGCCATACTTGCTTTCTATGGGACAATTTTACATTGATTTAAAATATTTACATGTTCAGTACAAGGGCAATAGTCGAGATTATGTAATATTGTCAGCTAGAGTGGCTCAATGAGGTCCCTGAAGAGCACTGCCTTGTGCTGTGGGCACAAGGGGGCTGTTAGGGAGGTGTCACAGCTCCCAGATCGGATATTAACCTCCTCGGGCTGCACAGCCGCTAACACGACAACCCTCTCGTGATCACAATTTAACTATATTATAAGACAACAAGTATCAGCTAAACCTACAGGCTGTTCCACCATGATTAACACCTGTTCAAATTTTTCGCTAATAATGTATCACTGTGTTCAAATTTTTCGCAAATAATGTATCACTGTATTTCGCGCGGGGTAAATAGCAGAGCAACTTCCAGTCATTCTTTCCAAAAACTTAATTCCTCACATTTCGTAATTGCTTTATATCTCACAAATAATATGTCAGAAAGTATGACAAAAACATGGACAAGTCCATGCATGAAGTAATGCAGAATTGAATTTCTGAACAAATACAAAATAATACACGAAAAATTATATTTGACTAGGTAGCGTATCCCAACTACTAGCAGAGGGGAGGGGACATGACGACGTTGATGGTGATTCGTCGGTCGGATGGTGATTCGTCGGTCGGATAGCGACGTTAAGTCTTGAGCACACCCCTTGGTGTTACTCAACAGAAGTAGGTTATGTAGCGACAGCGGGCTTCACCCTCTCACTAACTCATAATTATATCATCATAATCATCGTCATCATCATCACCATCATCATCCTATATCCGGACACGCAAGTCGCCCATGGGTGTCAAATAGAGAGACCTGCTCGACGCGAGCTGAACATGTCCTCGCACACACTCGACAGTATGAGTCATACGATAAATAAAATAACCAGATGGCCATCTCCTTAAGGTATGCTTTAGGTCAAAAGTTAGTTACCGCGTGGTGTAGCTTGAAGTGTGGATATCATGTAGAGACAGATGATGTTAATTTGTTTCGCTTTAACGTAATTTCTCAAACAACACCACAAAATTTTAAATGTGACAATAAATTTAAGATATATATAGAAAGTTTTATGAGTAAAAATTGTCGAGTTTTGGCGTATATTAGGAAAATGTCCACATATTATTTGACTAATAAGCAGGTAAAAACCTATATAAAATTTAAGCAGCGGGTAACTAAACTGTGTAAGTGGTCGAATAAGACCAAAAGTGCATCTGCAGAAAGAATGAGACGGCTACGGGAAGGTCACGACTTCGAGCTCCAGTGCCGGCCTCTTGTAAAAACAAACGACAAATTGCAGGACTTTGTGGTGGTATCTATCAATTTAACAGTGCCTGCTGGTAATGAAGCGGTTGTATTTAATAGATCTTCCATAGATTGAACGTGTGTAAGAAACATGGATGTTTAATGTAAAGAGAGTTGGCGAGTAACTGAAAGTAATCGAACTACTCGTAATCGTTACTTTTCACAAAATGTAAGTCTTGCTCATAACTTACTTCTTGATTTAAAATTGTAATCTCTAACTTTAGTAATCGTTACATTCTACTAATCGACATACATCGTATCGAGAATTTGACAACTTCGGAGCCCCAACACTCACAAGGCGTGGCGTCAAGGGCATAACGCCAAGGGTACGAAGAGCAGTTGTCCATTTACTGGCAGCTTATTGTGATTACTGGTTGTGATTCAGATAACCGTGCACTACGTGGTAGAGAATAGAAGCAGAATAAACAAATGATGCGGAAGGGGTTAAGGAATTTCCATCCCCCTATTTGAATAAATATTTGAATTAGCTGGCCCTGAAAAAAAAAATGAAAACACGACTGTGACATGTAAACATTGTTTGGAAGCAATCGTTCTGGAAGTCTGTTTAGTCAGTCTCGCTTAGTGAGCACTGAATGTGTATTTTTCCTTGCAAAACTTGCTATCATTCCAGCCCCAGGTGAAAAACAATGTCAGCGATTTCTTAACGATTCGCAAACTCAAAAGTAATTGAAATTGTAATTTGATTGATTAATTGTCGAAAATCAATTAATTGATTAAATGTTGCCAGATAATTGTAATTCAGCACAATTACTTTTATTTTGTAAATAATGTAAACCATATATCTCTTACGTTTCACATAATTGTTCAACAAAAAGGTGACAACTGCTAACATTTGTGCACATGAAAATTTAAATCAATAAATCAAACAACAACAGACGTCACGTAAATAACTCTAGTGGGTATAGCTAGTATAGCCTACGAGTCCTTTCCATTACCTGGTTAACAAGATCAGAAAACTGAGCGTGTCTATTCTTCTGCCCTTCCATATAATCTGTGTGTATACAGGAGTGAATATATAATATAATAAATAGTGTTCACACCGACAAAGTGAATCTTTATGAATTCTGGCATATTTAAGTGGTAGGAATCTTACCGTACCCATTGATAAAGCGTGTAGCAATTATCTACCTCCAATGGGAATTATAGAAAGCGCCAGGCAATCTCAATATCCATCTTTCATTCTGCGAGGTTGGAGCACATGATTAATAGTCACACGCTCATTGTTTCCGGCAGCAGAACAACACCCCCGGGTCTTGTTATGCTGCTCGGAGTACTGCACCAAAAGAGCCTAATGAGAACCAAAACTACTCATCCTATAATTATACGGCGGGGAACAAGAACCCGCCATTACAAGTTACACGGTATTACACACCGAAAACTCCGTAACGAACAAGAAAATGTAGTTTCCAACAACCAGACTTTAATCAGTTCTGTGCGCGCTAGAGAGTGTAAAGAAACAGGAGTATTAAGCTGTGAAAAAAAATTAAGATAACACGAGAAAAGTAGAACTTAATATGAAAGAAACTAGAGAAATTTAGCTCCGCGGTCCCATGCACTGTGTGTATGTGTGTATACAGCTTTGGCGCCTGTATTGAAGTGTCTATCTGCGTTTACTTAGGGCAGTAAACAGGTACTGTACCATCCCAGCATTCACCCGGAGAGAACAATAGAATACCGCTCCTAGTATGGCCAACAAAGAGATTTTTGACCAATTTACCTTATCGGCAATATTATTTTCATCCAATTCCACTACCTCGAAGAGTAGTCTCAAATTTGTAGGCGGTCAACTGCAGTATGGTTATGACACGATATTTATACGAATTTTACTCAAAATGAAGCCCTTTTCCCACAGCTCAAACTTCTGACCTACTGGTTAAGCTACAGTCATATGTACTGGTCCGGAGAACATGTGTTAAATACTGAGCTCTGCTAAGTATTTCTACAGACTCTTTATCATACGTAACGCACAAAATTATATTTATTTATTAGTGAGAGGCTGTACAGACATACTCGGTTCCCCCAGAAGGCTGTGAGTTCTACTCTCCGTCAGACGCCGGAAAGCTTAAAAAGGAGATGTCCACTTCTAGAGAGTCACATTGCCCTGAGGGTCACTCAGCCTTCACCAAAAACTAGTAGCAGGCCGGGGATTGGGCTAAACATTAGATCCCACTTAGAACCAAGGTTACGGATAATGGAAGCCTTTGCCTTCCAATCCTCCAAACGCCTTCATGGCTTGTACGAAGATGGCTTGGCTTGACTTTGCTATTATTACAATCTTACACGAACAGACTTCGTAAATCTTAGATTTTTAGAGGGCTTGGTGTGGGAATGTAGAAGCTTTGACGTTAACGAAGATACAGTTCAAGCATTTGACTTGTGTGAAAAACAACGTTAAATTACCATTATAACTACCGGCGGAAGGGTTAGAACTCACCATCTCGTGAATATAAGTTTACCTGTAACGTGTAACCAACTAGCTGAAAAATAGGAAGAGACAGAACACAATGAAAATTTTTAGTCTAAATAACAACAATCAATATGACATTTAGTCGTGGTTGCAATGACGAATCTAGTATGAGAATATCAGGAAATTCAACCAATCAACAGCTGTGTATCGCCACAGAATTGTCATTTTCGTGTTATCACTTCCGTACTATAGCACCCACCTTCACTAAAAAAATATTTGTAACTTCTTTGCTTTAATATCGTGCTTCAGTTGTCTTCAGTAATACATTTGCGTAACTGTGTTATTTTGATAAAGCCGACAGCCGACTGTGGCCCAGAGAGTTTAAATAAAAAAGCAAAACAGTAGGCTATATTTTCGTGGTGAAAGCATTGTTCTCTGTACAGGTTATGAATATTTATCTACTTCATTTGTTTTATATTTATGCACGTTTATTATCACGACATTTGATTTTTCAGTTATTCACTGAATAGTCATAATAAATACAACTCAAGCCCCAGATTCTCCCTAGATAAATTCTCTAGCTCCCGTTATATCACTACTGAATAAATCCTGGTACCGGAAGTTTGCTGGCAGAAAATACACAAGAAAAATGGAAACAAAAATAGCGGACAAAACTTAAATTAAATAAAATCTGCAGACAAGCATAGAGAAAAATGATTCCTGGTTACCTACAGGACAGCTTAGTCAACAAACAGGAAAAGGTTTGAAATGTGCCCTTTTTTCAGGCAAATAAATAAACCGGGCAAGAGGTCTTTAGTTATTGGGGAAAAATATTTGAGAGCGCATTCTTAACGACGGTTATGGATTCCTTGACTGGCAGATTGTCAACCTCTTAAATTCTGAACACGCTATTTCGTTAACCACAAATATCCGTTGATTTGACACAGTTATCTTATTGGAAGACCAGCGATACTAGCCGTCGTTGACGGGTTACTAGACAATTCACAACCATACAGTTTGGAGAGGAGCCTCCGTGGCTCAGACGGCAGCGTGTTGGCCTCTCACCGCTGGATACCGTGGTTCAAATCCCGGTCACTCCATGTGAGATTTGTGCTGAACAAAGCGGAGGCGGGATAGGTTTTTCTCCGGGTACTCCGGTTTTCCCCGTCATCTTTCATTCCAGCAACACACTCCATTCTCATTTCATAGCATTTATCAGTCATTAACATATCACTCCATTCTCATTTCATAGCATTTATCAGTCATAATATATCACTTTGGGAGTGGCGAACCCATCGTACTAATAGCCTACATCTGCTTCATTCATCACATCCCTGACCCGGTCAATGACTGGAAAACAGGTTGTAGGTTTTCATTTTTCACAGTTTGGAGAAGAGTTTCAGAAAAAAATGTCTCCCTTATTATTCCTCACTGGGTAAAAGCTCATAAAAGGTGAGAAATATTTAGTACAACTTTTATTACATATATTTCTTTGATAAAGGAGACATTTGACATTTCTTGTTGAGGCTCTCTCTACATCGCTACGCCACAGTATACTCATCAAATAATACAACTTCTAGCTTATTGCACCACCCAACTGTCCTTGGCTTTACATTCCGAGTTTCGTCACGAAATCGTGACAGACAGATAAATATTCAATTGAACTTATTTTCGACTTTTGTACACTTAATCTGAGAAGGAAACGAAGTGTGATGCAAACATTAGATATGTACAAACAAGGTCGTATCCAGGGGGAGGTTATGGGGGTTCAAACCCCCTCCGAAATAAGTCAACTTTACAAATGTAATTAGCATATACGGGTTTTGAAATACACTACAATAAATTAGAAATAATATAAAAACAAGGATTTGAAAAATAAAGATTTGAATTTCACCTATAAAATCTGTGCCATCTTTGAATATAATTAACAATTTTACAGCAAACATAAAAATGTTGGTGAGATATATGGGTTGTTTGTTTTTAATGTTCTTAATACATTTTGCATCATAAAAATCAATATCAATAAACATACAGACTATTTTCATGTTATCGAGTTATCGCCAGACCGCTATGAATTTACCTTAGTTGTAAAAGGTACTGCTCTAAATCTATTTCGACTGGGCGAGTTGGCCGTGCGGTTAGGAGAGCGCAGCTGTGAGCTCGCATCCGGGAGATAGTGGGTTCGAACCCCATTGTCGGCTGCCCTGAAGATGGTTTGCCGTGGTTTCCCATTTTCACGCCAGGCAAATGCTGGGGCTGTACCGTAATTAAAACCACGGCCGCTTCCTTCCCATTCCTAGACCCTTCCAGTCCCATCGTCGCCAAAAGACCTACCTGTGTCGGTGCGTCGTAAAGCAACTAGCGAAAAAAAAAATCTAATTCAAACTTCTCTTTCTGTAAAATCTGTTTGAAGGTAAAAATTATTTGTTACTAAACTTATAGTTTTTTTTTTTTCGGAAGCCTCCCCCGTCCCACCAAAAGAAAATCCTAACCCCCCTCCGAAAACAAATTTTGGGTACGGCTTGGTTTACGGACACAATCATATTTTTGCTTATACAGGCTGAAGTGAGATACGATAGACTATTAATGTCTCTTAATATTAGTGGCCAATAAAATATGCATGCAGGTTCGATATTTAAAAATATAAGTCTCGTGTTTTGTCCATAGAGCAACCTAGCCGAGATGGCTATCGAGATATGAATCAATGAATTTTATTTCGTAGGATACCGTAAAGTTTCGTTAATTTCTTTTAGGTTCGTGATATAATCTGTGTGTGCTGTGCTGCTGTAAGTTTCAATGCGTTATGTCCTCACGCAGCTATCAGCCTTGTGTGAATAGTAGCGGGGAGTAGCGCGGTTCCTCTTTAAGCTGGACCGGCTCCAGATCGCGCGGGACTAAGGGTGGAAGGGGAAGGAGTGATTTAACGCTCCCAGCTCTGATACCGAGCCGCCCGGTTCACAGAGTGGCCCCTCCCCGGGCTAGCAACACGTTCCCAGAAACAGAGAACACACACAAGTGTGTGCCAAACCCTCCTCAGCAAGTTTAAATTAGAAAAGAAACTACAAAAAAGCATTATTCTGCACTCAAGCATCTGGCAGACCATTCATAAGAGCTGTGGATGTTATCACCATTCTACTGAAACTCAATCTGTATGAAAACTGGTTGATCAAGCGAAGCGGTACAGCAGTAAGCTTGCATTCGGAAGTAGGTGGTTCGAACCAAACCGTCGGCAGACGCAAATATGGTTTTCTGTGGTTTCACACGTTCGTACCAGATAAATTTTGGAGCTGTATCTTAATTACGCCCACAACAACCTTTCCAGTTCTAGCTCTTTTTCATCCCATCGTTGTCAAAGATTTGTGTCATTGCCATGTACCACTCTGAGAAGGAAAAAAAAAAAAAAAGGCTGTGATGATTAATACGAAGATTTGACTGATAAGCTACCCGCATGAGACGTGTATATCAGCGAGCTCGTTAGCTTCAGTCGCTTAAATGCGGCCCGTATCCAGTATTCGGGGGATAGTGTGTTTGAACCCCACTGTCGGCAGCCCAGAAGATGGTTTTCCGTGTGGTTTCCCATTTTCACACCAGGAAAATGCTGGGGTTGTACCTTAATTAAGGCTACGGCCGCTTCCTTCCCACTCCTAGCCCTTCCCTGTCCCATCGTCGCCATAAGACGTTGCTGTGTCCGTGCGACGTAAAGCAACTTGCAAAGAAGTGTATATCATCAAACTCTGTTTAGCGAACTATTTAGAAGAACTGTCGATGTTATCATCATTTGTAGCAAAATACTCACAAGAACTGTCGATGTTATCATCATTTGTAGCAAAATATTCACAAGAACTGCCGATGTTATCATCATTTGTAGCAAAATACTCACAAGAACTGTCGATGTTATCATCATTTGTAGCAAAATATTCACAAGAACTGTCGATGTTATCATCATTTGTGGCAAAATATTCACAAGAACTGTCGATGTTATCATCATTTGTAGCAAAATATTCACAAGAACTGTCGATGTTATCAACATTTTACTGGAAGACTACCTGCAAGAACTGTGCATGTTATTTTACTGGAAGACTTCCCGCAACAACTGCGGATATTGTCAACACTGGGAAACTATACACAAGAACTGAGGATGTTTGAGGCGAACTATTCACAACAACTGTGCATATTGTCAACATCTTACTGGAAGACTATACACTGAACTGTGGGTGTTATCAACATATGTATGGCGAACTATTCACAGTAACTGAGGGAGTTAAACTGGAAGACTACCCGAAAGACTACATGTCAAATCTTCAGTAGTATACTATAGTAAAGTGAAACTGCTAGTATCGCAAGTATAAAAAAAAATAAGAATAACGATTGACCATGGATGTTTCATAACTTATAGACGTAATTCTACGTAAGCCAATTACGTTGCCAAATTCAGTTTACGCTCTTGGATGATAGAGTTAAGACAATGGGATGCTCGCGGTTGCGTAGGAACTACTGTGGGTGTGTATATGGACCTCCTGCGGTGAGCTGAGCACCCTGTTGCAGTTACCACAACAAAGGAGACGTGTCCAGATGTAGACCCTCCTTCAAGCCCAGCCTGTCCCAAGGGCAGAATAGTGAAACAATTATTAGATAGTATTACAGTAATGCGGACACATTCATACTGGAGTATATCAGAAGTAAGTTTCACAATTTTATCTTAGCATACTTGAGGCATCACGAATATGATTGAATTTTTAGCTTAATTCCGGAATTTTTAAAATACAATAACAAATATCATACAATATAACATTACATCTCGAAATTTATAATTTCTTGTGGCTATTGCTAACCTAGTGCAGTCCTTGTAAGGTACACCCTCCGACGAGGATGGGCGGCGTCTGCCATGTATAGGAAACTGTGTGTTAGTTTGGTAAAATATATTGTTGAGTGTGGTGTGTCAGTTGCAGGAATGTTGGGAACAGCACAAACACCCGGTTCTCGAGCCAAGGGAATTAACCGTTCAAGATTAAAGTCCCTCCACCCACCGAGAATTTAAGCCAGGCCCCTTAGGGCCGAAGACCAAGACCCTGACCACTCCGCTGTGGAGCCGCACATCTCGAAGATGATTTACGAAGATGTGAGGATAAAACTGGAAATAACGGCAAGATATGTATACGTTTAAATCCCACTGTAATCTCAAGAAAGAGTCTCCATCGGACGAGGATAATTCCTGTCATCTGTTATCCCCGTGTTCCTCACACAAAGTAGAAGTTATGATACAACTGGATATGTATTTTAAGTAAAGGGACCTGTCATCAAAGCTAGAGGAAACCTCTTCAAGGATTCGAACTCCCCCTCAACTGAGAAAGGATATACAGGATTTCGAACCCCGACGTGATTCCTAAGGATGTAGCCATTATTTGGCAAGAATAAGTTAAAACAAGCCATCTCCGTATAGGCTATGAAGACCCTTGGAGTAATTTTGAAGAGGTTGGAAGACTGGAAAGTAAAGGCTTTCTTATAACCGTGACCTCGGCACTAAGTGATACAATATCATTAGCTCTAGGTCCGGCCACTCTTTTGTCCCGAAAAAATCATTTTTGGTATGGGCTGAGTGAATCTCCGGATCATGTGCCACTCCAGAAGTGGAAGTCGGTTTTTTACTTTTCGACTATTTTACAAGGATCATCTACGGAATAATAAAGTTCTTTCTTTCCGCCGCTGATGTCTGGGTGTTTGCATAGTACACTCCCACCTACCTACCTAGCAATGCATTACCTAATACTGTATATTTGGTACATACATGTTTCCTTAAGCAAGTCATATCCCTTAAACTCGTATTTGACAGACTCAAGAGAAGTGTAGGAATAATTTTAGCATGCCAAATTTGATCCGGTGTCAAAGGGGTTCATTCTTCTCTCTCTCTCTCTCTCTCTCTCTCTCTCTCTGGGTGACGCATATAATTAATTTTACACACAAAATACGTCGCTGCATTATACCACCTCAATTTTCATGAAATGTTGCAACTAAAATACTGAATTGCGGCCCTTCGAAATTAATGTCAGCCTTGCTCATGCGTTCTCATTTTTTCTGTAACATTCCCCGAGCAAGTACGAGGGAAAGTCAAAAATAATTAAGAGCCAAGTGCGTGCACATTGTCGTCACTTCTTGGCTTTTTGTGCCTTCACAGCGACATTTTTAATGCTATTTGTTCGGGGCGTCGACCTAGAAAGATCTCTTGCCCCTTCACAGCAACTTACTCAGAACTGTATAATCAAGACCTTCCTCTCCTTGTTGTATTATATCTGTTTTACTGTAAATGTTCTACAAATTATATTTAAGAATAGTAGAGCGATTTTATACTCAAACATTTCGCGTTTCCTTTCATGATTCACTGCTTTGATGACGCTATTTTGTACATCATAGACTCGTGCATTAGTACGACAGAATTATTATGGCATTAAGAATTCTGAGTTTGAAATAATATAATAATTATTCACTTGTATTCAATATCCAAATTGTGACTTGAACTTTCAGTTCGTTTCTTTCGTTAAACCGAGCTCGATAGCTACAGTCGCTTAAGTGCGGCCAGTATCCAGTAATCGGGAGATAGTGAGTTCGAACCCTACCCTCGGTGATTGATTGTTTATTACTACTACTGTGATATAAACACACTAGAATTACAATTCGTAAACTTCAATTATTACTGATAGGTTTCACTTTTAATGAAACATAGCAAAGAATACAGATGACTAAGTTAAGAAAATTACACAAAATTACCCAAAAATAATTTGCGGTAGATATATTACAAGAAGGAAGAAAATTAAAACATCTATAACTTAAAATACGTGTAATACTGTAATACCGATCGTTAGTATACTTGCCTCCATTTAAATTAATATATTAATAACAAGCGAAAAGAGTTTCAAAATATTGTGAATTTAACCTTCCCTCTATAATTTATATTCCATAGAAATGTGATCGTAATATCTAAATGATGTTAATTTAAATATGATTTTGTCTGTACACAGTTTCAGAGTAGGTGATTTTATAGGCTTTCACGAATAACAATTTTTCTGTAGGAAACTAACTGATGGAAAACAGGTTGATGCGGATCTTCATACTCAGTCGTGAATTATTCGACCGTACAAGACGGGAGTAGGCAATTTATGCATGAAAGAGCGCTATTGAGAACAAGCAGCGCATAAATCAGCCATCATGAGGACCTGACAAGGAGGACTATTATATCACTTGCGACTCAAATTACAGCATTTCACGCTTTGTCAATAAGCGCGAAAGTGAAGAGCTACGTTTTAAGCGTTCTTGATAGAGCACAAGTACGTCACCTCTTAAATACGTAATAAATTATGAACGGTTATATATCATTAGAAATAGAATGGACAAGATTGTAATGTCGTAAATACAGAGTATTACAAATACATTTTCTGGATCATAGGGCATTTTACACAGTAGAAGTGGGCATAAAGATGTCAGGGTTCTAATATTGGGGAATCTCGGGACGTTAGGAGAATGGGTTGTGAATATCATACGAAGATGAAGCGAGCAGCTGAAGATAGAGAAAAATGGTTGTATATTCAAGGCGGGAGGCTTTAGAATAGGAAGGAAGGAAGGAAGGTAGTTTTTTTATTTTTTTTGCTAGTTGTTTTACGTCGCACCGACACAGATAGGTCTTATGGCGACGATGGGACAGGAAAGGGCTAGGAGTGGGAAGGAAGCGTCCGTGGCCTTAATTAAGGTACAGCCCCAGCATTTGCCTGGTGTGAAAATGGGAAACCACGGAAAACTATCTTCAGGGCTGCCGACAGTGGGGTTCGAACCTACTATCTCCCGAATGCTGGATACTGGCCGCACTTAAGCGACTGCAGCTATCGAGCTCGGTAAAGAAGGAAGGAAGGAAGGAAGGAAGGAAGGAAGGAAGGAAGGAAGGAAGGAAGGAACGGTGGGTATCTTTGCAGAGTGTTTAACATAAATCCTACTGTTTCACTGAGATTCGCATTGCCCTGACAAAGATTCTTTTATTCATTTACCACTATTAGAGATTGTCCGGCAAGTTAAAATTTCACCCCGTATCCAAAAATTTCCTTCGCTTAGAAACAAATTAAGATGTTAAACGCTTTACTTTATATCTGGAAGAAATACAGTGTAATTATCGAGATGATTTCTAAAAGAAAGTGAAGAAAGAGAAGAAAAGAAAACCAGAGTTGCAATGGATATGTTCAACAGTCGCCTTTACTGTTCTCGAGCTACCCTCACTGAGAGAGTTGAAGTCTTTTCACAGGTAAATAATTCTCCAATGGATATTGTCAATTTCCGTGAGTGCACCATGTCTTCTGGTAGAGCTCGAACAAGTTTGTAATTTTCATCGATCTGCCTCAGCCTGATTGATCGTTGGCTTTGACAATATGAAAGTGACTAAAGTATTGGCAATGCTTTCTGCAGCAAGTCTCGGTGATAAATGGTGTGAAGGTATGGTTCGTACCGTCGGTTGATCTATAACGTTCCAGCGGGCTTTGCAGATGGATATCCAGTACCATCTCTTCGGTCAGTAAGGAAAGCAATGTATAACTGTGTCATGTCTCATTTCCTGGTACGCCCAATAGGCTATTGCTAACCTGGTTGTAGCGCTCATAAACCACACCATCAGACGAGGATGGGTGGTGTTGCCACGAGTAGGAAACTGCACATTAGTGAGGTGGAGGATGGAGGAGAATGCCGTGTGTGATTGCAGATATGTTGGAGACAGCACAAACGCCAGTTCCATAGCTAATGGAATTAACCGTTTATGATTAAAATCTCCCAACCCGGCCGGGAACCAAACCCGGGTCCCCAAGGACTGAAATCAGAAACGCTGACCACTCAGCTACAAAGCCGGATGCCTATTCAGTGATCATCAGATGTCTGTAACAGCTGATGATGGAACTGTAGCAGACTAAAACCAGCCTTCAAGCCGAGGACTCAACATTCATACACACATGGGAAAACTTAAAGTGATTTAAGTTACTGTGACATTAAAAGAGTCAGCTTTATCAACATCTTTAAACGACTAAACATGATACAGGGTGTACCTGTGCATCATTCCCAAGGTCTGCCTGTATGCTCATCAACCCGGAGGTTAAATGAATGATATTTGTTCCTGGCGTCGACCTCTGTAGATCTTTTACCACTACTTTCATCATATGATAGGAACCTGCGTGTAAGTGGAATTGCGGAAGTGTAGAGTGTTGAACGTGAGGAAAGGAACATTAAGGACGACACAAACACCCAGTCCCCAGGCCAGGGATATTAATAATTTACAATTAAAACCCATGACCCGGCCGAGAATCGAACCCGGGGCCGCCGGGTGACAGGCGGACGCGTTGCCCCTACACCGCGGGACTGGACAGTCCGGAGGTTAGTTGCATCCTCAAACAGTGTCACCGAAGGTTAAGCGGTTATCGAGAAACGCGAAAACAGATAGCGGTGCCAAATTTGGGAGTGCTAGGCAAAATGAGGAGAGAGGTAGTTAGCCATTGCTTTCCTCACTGGCCCACAAAGTGCTATTGCAACACGATTGATCCTATGAATAACACCTGTCATGACACTGAAACGTAATACTCGTATTTCGAATGTCATTACTTAGGGCAGCTTCGATACTACCACAGCCATGTATGAGACTGCGACTTCAGTAGAAGCTACATTCCCAAGGTACATATAGTCAGCGATGTATCCTTGACAGTAGACCACTGAATGGCAAGTTGAATGACCTTAAGTGTATGGGAAAGAAAATTGGACGGGCAGAAACATAAATCATGGCCAACTCTGGATTGCTAAAAATAAAACATATGATAACATAATTTACAACATCAGCTTGAAATTGTAATTTTATCTGAAAACAATCTATTTAGTATATCAGAACAGATTATTACACCTCCACAAATACAGCCAATATAATTCACTAGCTACAACAAAAAAATATTCTCTCGTGCTAATTAGTTAGCATAAGGTTCCTATTTACCACATAACATCGCGTTCAAGTCGTAACGAGGCAAGACAAAATAGTAACCAATTAGAAGAGCACAATTTCTCTCTTGCGCTCGATGAAACATTGCATGTAAATAACAAGGGCGAAACGCATTTATATTATTACCTCTGTTAAGAGATATACAAACATTAAATATACTGAGTGAAAGAAAATGATTTTTTTTTGCTAGTGGCTTTACGTCGCACCGACACAGATAGGTCTTATGGCGACGATGGGATAGGAAAGGCCTAGGAGTTGGAAGGAAGCGGCCGTGGCCTTAATTAAGGTACAGCCCCAGCATTTGCCTGGTGTGAAAATGGGAAACCACGGAAAACCATCTTCAGGGCTGCCGACAGTGTGATTCGAACCCACTATCTCCAGGATGCAAGCTCACAGCCGCGCGCCCCTAACCGCACAGCCAACTCTCCCGGTAACGGAAAATGTACAGATATACACAAGTGTGTAAACAATGTGAACGATCATTCGATTTATCATCGCAGTTTTGATTACTTCTCAAAACTTTGTAATACATTTCAAACGAGTTTACACGAGAGTCCCCACACTAATTGTTCACAGTGGAATTGCTTTCCATCCGTTGCAAATTAACAGAGCAGGTCTGTTATACACGGTGAGCCAATAAGAATACCTCCAGATCTGTTAAAGATATTGTTTCCTGCTCATAAATTGCAAACGCTCTCTTAACCATTTCGGGGCTACAAACTTTGGCTAATACTATTTTTCGTTAATGCCCACAATATTTGTTACGAAAATGAAAATTCACAGCCTATTTTCAGTCATTCCACCGGGCCAGGGAAGGAATGAATGAAGCCCCCTTCTAGCGGCGAGGATAGGATCTGTGTCGGCTGCCGAACCTACCGCACTCTTCTAGGGCAGCGATTAATGACTGACAGATGAAATGAAATGATATTGGAGAGTGTTGCTGTAATGAATGATGACACTGAAACCCTGAGTATGTGGAGAAATCTTGCCCGGCCTCCGCTTTGTCCAGAACAAATTCCATACGGAGTGACGGGAATTTGAACCACGAGACCCAGCGCTGCCGCCACTGATCTCTGATCAGTGGCTGCCGCCTGAGCCACAGAGGCTCAATATTTGTTATGCTTTAAATACATTAAGAAGTTATTTGTTTAATTTTTCTCTTATTTATTCGACGAATTTCAGTTAGATAAACACTTCTATGACTGGTGAGTTAACTATCATCTTGCAAAGTTATTAGGTTTCGAGTACTAAGTTGTTGTGTAATTTTAAATATTACTTGTGCATTACTGTATATCTCACTCTGAACTTCCTTCAAGTATTTCACTGATGCCTTTTTGGAGGAGAGGGCGCATGCCATAATTGCGTGAGAAGGCGCATAAATGTTCAATCCGCCAATGGCTAGGGCTGCATCTGACCTAAGGGACTTGCCTGTCTCACTCCTGAGGTCATTCCGAGTAGTTTCAGCAGTAGTGCAAAGTTGCCAGTGAAAGTGTCATGTGAAGTATTCAATCTCTAAGATGGACAATATTCATTCGTTCTGCAGTGAGAAAGAAAACTGCTTTGTAATTTATCACGATATTGACATAAGCTGAAATGAAAGTGCACACATTTTGCCCAGTAGTTGAATTCTGCCTACCGGTATATTTCTGTTGTGATGGTGGCCAAATATAGACATAAGCGCGCAATAGGTCTATTATCATTTTCCATAATGATTACGTACCTAGATATTTGAGTGTTATGTTCTACAACCTTAGTGATTATGATGTGCATGTTGTGTGAAAGACAACATTATGTTGTCAGTAAGAAATTTCAATGCTCGATGAGACAGATCACTTTCGTGCCTATTTATTATTATGCACAGTATCTGTATGTTTAATAAGGTACCATAACTCAGTTTGAATAACCTTATACCAACATAAAATTTAACAAAATTCAAACAAATTTAGTTTTTTTTTTTTTTCATGATCAAGAAACGGCAAAGAGGCTTGTAAAAATATACTCCTCTCACCCGTGGGATTATTATGCATACACATTTTATTCACAGTACACTTTCAAACGTGCCATGTTCTATTACATGCAGCGTGATAGCAGTAACCCTTAAACGCACAACATTGCATGCGTGCAAGGAGAATTTACTTGCTTGTTATTTCTGCTTTACGATCTTACAAGTGAGACGAACTCGTCAGGGGTTAGGAGTCGCTAGAATATAAAATGTGAACAGACTTTAATTTGACGAATTTTCTTGGTAATCAGCTGGAGTGAAGTGCAAACGTTAAATGAAAATGAAAACCTACAACCTGTTTTCACAGTCAGTGACCGGGTCAGGGATGGAATGATTGAAGCCATCTTGCGGCGAAGATAGAAATTGTGCCGGCTGCCGAATCCTGTCGCACTCCACTGGGGCTATGATTAATGACTGACAGATGAAATGAAATGATAATGGAGAGTGTTGCTGGAATGAAAGATGAAGGGGAAAATCGGAGTACCCGGAGAAAAACCTGGCCCGCCTCCGCTTTGTCCAGCACAAATCTCACATGGAGTCGCCGAGATTTGAACCAACGCATTCGGCGGTGAGATGCCGACGCGCTGCCGCCTGAGCCACGTAGGCTACTACAAATTTTAAATAGTTAAGGCAAAACAAATAAAATGTTATTTACCTCAGAGAATTCGGGAGCATGGACATCCCAAGGATTGAAGTGTGCGTGTAGCTACAGTAATGGTACAGCTTTGCACATACCGGTATGGAAACCATTCAAGAGCTCTAAACATATTGACTGATGAAAACAAATATTTATTTTGACAAATATTTTTAAAATATTTTTCTGCTAATAAGGTACTTTGAGAATGAAAAACATCATGTTTAAAGGAAATTATGAGTTGCGCACTTAAGGTTAAATTGTAACAAAACAGAATATCGATATTCTAGAGATGTCTAAGGTGGGTGTTTTAATGGATTATTACTGTATACAGAATGTTACAAAATGATGTCAAAATCTTAAGGTGTGAGTAGAGGACAATAATCTTGAAAATCCACAGCCTGTTTCCAGTCATGCGACCGGGTCAGGAGTGGAATGAATGAATCCCCATCTAGCTGCGGGGACGGGAATTGTGCCGGCTGCCGAAGCCTGTCGCACTCAGTAGAGGACAATAACTTTTAATAATCTTAATTCGGGTAACTCACTGGTTCCGAGGTATGACGTAATCACATTTTAACATTGCTCATGTTCAGAGTGCCAGGCTCTACACTGGATGCCAACAGCGTCTTGCATTTGTAGTGGCATTTTAATCCGTCCTCATGGCATCTCACACGTTTTCTAACGAAGAGATGGCCGACATAAACTCCATATATGGTCGTGCCAACGTGTGAGGTGGCACAACTGCTTCAAATGCTGCCAAAAATACACGAGGCTGTTGATATCCAATGTAGAGCCTGGTACGTGGAACGAGAAGAATGGACAGCGTTTTAAATCATTACACTATATCTCGGAAACGGTTGATTTTTAGATCTATGTTTATTAGGATATTCTTCCTTATTTCATAGTCCTGCGCGCAGCCCTGCAGTTTGTACCTATAATTCTGAAACATCATGTATACTTATTTCTTCGTACTGCATGTGAAATATCATAGTTATCAAAACGTTCCTTATGTTATACGACAAGAAATTCTCTCCGAGTGGAGATAAACGACGTATGGCACATAACGGATATGTTACGATACATCAGTTTATTATTTCAAATATAAAATGCCTAGTGTATGCGTTGCGCAGTTAATATGTAATGTGTGTGGAGTAGATCTGTGTTGGAATGAGCTGGCTATTGTAAACGGTTTCCGAGAATTTCCTATGTAAAGATTCGTTTCTGCAACATACTCCCACTGAGTGGAACTGGGCATATAAACGGAAGAGCATTGGCTAAGTGCACATATTTGTTCATCGGTGCTGTGTAATTACAATGGTTAGCGTTGTACAACGCTATTCAGAATTAAAAAGCACTGACAAGGACACTTAACCAGGCTTACCTTCTGGTTTAAGGGGAGTCATGATTGAAATTTGCCGACCCCGCGGTGTAGGGGTAACGTGTCTGCCTCTTACCCGGAGGCCAGGAATTTTTACCTGGAACTGAGGGCTGGTTCGAGGTCCACTCAGCCTACGTGATTACAATTGAGGAGCTATCTGACGATGAGATAGCGGTCCCGGTCTACAAAGAGCCAAGAATAACGACCGAGAGGATCCGTCGTGCTGACCACACGACACCTTATAAACTGCAGGCGTTCGGGCTGAGCAGCGGTCGCTTGGTAGGCCATGGCCTTTCCGGTCTGTTGCGCTATGTTTTTTTGGGTTCATGATTGAAATTTAGGAGCTGCCTGGCCGAGGCGGTGAAGGTGTGCTCGGTTCACACGGAAGGATATAGGTTCGGTTCCCCATCAGGAAGTCGAAAAATTTAAGAAACGAGATTTCCACTTTTGGAGGTGCATATGGTTCTAAGGTTCACTTCACCAAAAAAAGGAGTACCAAGCTAATTCCTGGAGGCAAAGGCGGCCGAGCGTAGAGTTAAACACTCTACCTCATGAAGTGCCGAGGTTACGGACAATGGAAGCCTTTACCTTCCACCTCTCCGAGAGTCTTCATGGCCGGTACGGTGATGACTTTGCTTTGCTTTGCATGATTGAAATTTGGAACATCTACAATTTACCACAATACAAGCATATATTAATGGGTTATGGCACCACACAAAATTTGGAGTTAAGTTAATCTGTTGTAAAGTTATTAACAAATAAATTGCACCTTGCGGCATAATTTGCATTTGCTGGGGCTATAATTTGGCAGACTTGTCAAAAATACCCATGTAATATTCAGCTTTTTATTCCTGTACATATTGAAACAATCTCCAAAGATTTCAGGTGACATTATAAGAACTCTGTCGCAATGATCGTTTTATACATTTTAAAGAGCTGAAAAAGTTTTACGCTAGAAAAATAGCAATTGAACGTTTTAAGAAACGTACTCGCTTTTAAACTGCCTTGGACTATAAGTTACTCCCGAGATTAAGCAGTGTTTCCAGGAAATGTGTTCGCCGTGGGACAGCAAACATAAAGGTCTCTTGGGGAAACAAATCTGCTCATTAAACACAGCCACTAAGAATAAAAGAGAATAATCCACTACAAAACCTTTGACCATGAGAGAAGGTCTGCTAGTCTTCAAAGGATTTCAGAGCTGCAACAATGATAAGCATGACGCGTTCATGTTTGCATTTAGAAAAGGTTATATTATAGCACTTCAGCTGGAGCAGCTTATTTTTGTTTTCCGTTATCACAAATTAGAATGTTTTAGCAATTTTGAATAATTACACCATACAGGTTTTGAATTGGAACTACTACTGTACCGATGGCTTATGGATCTTGGTATAAATGAACAAATACGTTTTTCCACTGCAAACCATATATTTCTCTCCTCGTCACAAATACAGTGCAGGAGGGATTAACAAGAGTTTAGAAATAAGAGAATGATGAAAAATACATTAAATGTTCTTATGCCGTTGGATTTTTTTTGGCTAAGTGGCTAACGTAGTGGCCTTCGGTTTATACGGCCCTGGTTCAATTCCTGGCCAGGCCAGGGATTTTAGCTGCGTTTTGTGGATTCCTCTAGTTCTGGGGCTGGGTATTTGTGGCTGTCTTTAGACATTTACATACAGGACATTACACTACCAACCGTCTGAGGAAGCAAAGTACACGGTTGGCGTCAGGAAGGACATCCGGCTATAAAACTGGACTTAATCTAAAGTAGCGCCGATCCCAGACAATTACCAAAAAGGCTACGGCAGTAATTCTGCCCAGAGTTCAAGGCATACACAAGGGGTGGTCATAGTGAGTAATACAGGAGTGTTTTGTCTGGCCATGTATTCTTTAATTCTGTTGGCTGTAAGCCCAGGCCCTTCCTACTGCAGTGAATGGGATATCGTAGGATTAGCCTGGGAAAGATACATCCGTACACACTGTCGAATTCTGGTTCATTTTCGACATTGTGAATTTGTTGCCACAACTTTTCACGTACGCTGTTTATCATCTCATCTTCCTAATTTATATTGTAAGTACAGAGGAGATTGTAAGGTGTCATTTAATAATCGCTCCATGCTGATCGGGAGTTTCGGTTAACGCGCCACGCGATCCCAAGTTGGATTGAGCCGATGAATTAGTGTCACTTAAGGTTCCAGCGAGTGCCGAGGAGTGTAGCTACCTGTACTGGTGATGCTATTTATACATACATCTTTCCTGAAACCACTGACACCAATAAAATCCACCAATGTTTTATGCGTACCGAGGTACAGGGTGTAACAATAAGGAGGGCCAAATATTCAGAACACATTCCTCACACGTTGTTGTTTGAGTCATCAGTCCATAGACTGGCTTGATTCAGCACTCCATGCCACCCTATCCTGTGCTAACCTTTTCAATTCTATGTAACTGCTGCATCCTACATCTGCTCTAATCTGCTTGTCATATTCATACCTTGGTCTAACCTACCGTCTACACCTCCCTCAAAAACCAACTGTACAAGTCCAGAGGGTCGTAAGATGTGTCCTATCATTCTATCTCTTCTTCTGGTCAAATTTAGCTAAACCGATCTCCTCTCGCCAATTCAATTCAGTATCTCTTCATTTGTGATTCGATCTATCCATCTGACCTTCAGCATTCTTCTGTAACACCACATTTCAAAAGCTTCTATTCTCTTTCTTTCTGAGCTAGTTATCGTCCATGTTTCACTTCCATACAATGCCACGCTCCACACAAAAGTCTTCAAAAACATCTTTCTAATTCCGATATCAATGTTTGAAGTGAGCAAATTTCTTTTCTTAAGAAAGCTCTTCCTTGCTTGTGCTAGTCTGCATTTTATGTCCTCCTTACTTCTGCCATCGTTAGTTAATTTAGTACCCAAGTAACAATATTCCATTAAGATTTCATTTCCTAATTTTCTCACACGTAGAAGAAGAAAATATGTTATATGGACATTGGTAAGGAAACTCTTTATTTCCATGTTACAAGTCATTTTCTACAACTCTACATACAACATTAATTGTGGGAAAGACACTTGCATACATCCGGGATTCTTTTTAGAATTTGGTTTTACGTCGCACTGACACAGATACGTCTTATGGCGACGATGGGATAGGAAAGACCTAGGACTGGGAAGGAAGCGGCCGTGGCCTTGATTAAGGTACAACCCCAGCATTTTGCCTGGTGTGAAAACGGGAAACCACGGAAAACCATCTTCAGGGCCACCGACAGTGGAGTTCGAACCCACTATCTCCCGGATGCAAGCTCACAAGTGCGCGCCCCTAACCGCACAGCCAACTCGCCCGGTCATCTGGGATTCAATGCGAGGGTAGTTTGATGCATGTATCAGTGCTAACGGAGGACGTCTTGAACATTTCACATAAGAAATAGAGAGTTCTGTCTGTTAGGTCATCAGCCTAGAGGCTGAGAGTTACGTGAACGAATTGGATCCACGAAATGACACTGTAATATTTTCCCAAATGGAAGATATTGTTTTTACTCAAATAAAGTGTAAAATTTGTTGTAAATTAAGAAATACTACGAAATATTTTACTTGTAGGGAATAATATGGATACATATTCTACTACCTTACAACTATTTTTTTTCTGCTACGTCGCAGCGCTTCCGTATGTGTTTGCTTTGTCTTGTGTTTTCTTAATGTTGCTCATTCGTTAAGTGATATATTTATTGGTCCAGGGATCATACTATTTTACTGTTTGAACTGCCCGCGCTAAGTCATATGGACAAAGATAATGAGATTTCATAAACAGCACTCCCATTCGTCGGTGCAAGCCCTGGACCTCACGAAAGAAACAGAAGACGGCATGAGCAGCGGAATGCAACATAAGGGAGTACTGTCTACATCCTGTAAGTACGTAGACATATTTCTCTAGCAATGACGGTATTTCTTAATTTACCGCAGATTTTACACTTTATTTGAGTAAAATCAATTATTATCTTCCATTTGGGACAAATATTACAGTGACATTTCGTGGATCCAATTCGTTCACATAACCTAGAAATAGTTTCATGAGTTATGCTGGTACGTTCCACCCCCGTGTGTTTCCCATGATCCGTGTACTATGTAGAGTTGTAGAAAATGTGTTCTAACATGGAAATAAAGCGTCATGTCTACAGAGCATATTTTCTCCTTCTGCATGTGGGAAATGTGTCATGGAAGTTTGGCCGAACCTAATTGTTACACCCTGGATAAGCGTTCGAAATGTGACCTGTTTTCGTCACGGTCAGATTTCTGAAGACGTAAAGACATACTCACGGCAAACACGATTTTCTGCCCTCTCAAAGCACTGTTTCGTGTCAGACGAATTGCCAAACATCAAGTATTGTAATAATAATAATAATAATAATAATAATAATAATAATAATAATAATAATAATAATAATACACCTACACTGACAGGGGACAGTCAAGGTACACGTTCGCTAGTGGATGTCCGTTAATCATTTTATGGTAAGCTTTCACTGATTATTTTGACGATGTTATACACTCCCTAGCACGCCTCTAGTGCGCCGAGGCTTTCTATGAGAGCTAATGGTGAAGCTGTTGGGGTCCCAACCAGCCTTCGGGCTGAAACCTCAACATACATACAAACATACATGCACACACTTTCACTACATCAGATACATACGAGGGTCGAGTCATAAGTCATGGCAACTATTTTTTTTTTTCTCGCGAAAAGGAGACAACGCGGAAAATCTAAGATATGCATTTGGAAATATAGGGCATGTACTTATGCATAGTTCCTGAAGACAAATTCTGACTTTAGGAGATTCTCGTAGGAAAGTGACAGAACACAGGCCATTGGTAAGCATTGTTTTATTATGGTATAGCCAGCAAATACACAAGACTACGTACAAAGCACAGGTCTACACTGGTTACAGACCTTCGAAATAATCACCCAAGGCTTCCACTGTGTGTTGCCAGCGGTGAGGCAGGCGCTGAATACCATTCGTTCCATGTGTATTGCTAACGTGTGACACCTCTCTCCGAAATGCTATTACGATGTCCTCTTTGTTAGCAAACCGTTGTCCACATAATGGCTTCTTGACTTTGGGGATTAGATCATACTCACACATCCACTGCTTCCCGCAGCTCTGCATGGCATTGGCGTTCATTTCTGCCGCGAAGAACTGCTATTTTAATATACGATCGTTGCTCCTGCTTGTTGACTTCCATTTTGTGACGCTCTCACTCACACACTGAACTTAGGGGCATGCTTAGATCCACACTCTTGTTTACATACACCATCTAGTGGCATCATACGCAAGTACATACCGTACGTTTCCAAATGCATTTCTTAGATTTTCCGTGTTGTCTCCTGTTCGCGAGAAAAAAAAAATAGTTGCCATGACTTATGACTCGACCTCCGTATTTAAAATTTATCAATTGAGTATCTATTTCACCTAATCTTTAGTGTTTCAATTCTTTCCATGCTGTGACTTAAAGAGCATTAATTGTTTACGCGGAAAGCATCGCTAAACAAAACGAGCATTATCCGCAGTTCTATTATTAAAAAAGATAGGTAGTACGAAATATCGTATGATAAGATCTATCTATTACACGAAGGATCATTAATCTTGGCTATCTCCAGGGAGGAAGTTAATTAATCCCTGAAGAATGATTGCCTGAGGAAACCGCGGGAGTGCGCAGACTGTATCGGCAATTTCACGTTCCATCACACCGCTAATTGAATTACCCGGACACGCAGCGTGCAATTGTATTGCGGTAGTGGAGAGCGTAGCGTAGCGCTTAGTGCACCGTAGTACATCGTAGAGAAGGGGTACTTACTGCGGAAAGTTCGGGACAGTGACTAAGATACGGAACGGCTTTTCCGGACAGCTTTCTTCCCGCAACTACGGCAAGGTAAGGTGGTAGTAAGGATATTAACTTTTTTTGCTTTGAGATCATATACTCAGCGTGCCTAGAGTTTCACATGGTAGCTCAATTAAGGACATGAATGCCTATTTTTCTTTAAAAATAATAGTGTGAACTGACCGAGATTGAAACCTCATCGATCCAAAGCAAATCATGCGTTATCACTGCGTAATTCGTTATCTAGGAATGAACATGACATTCGGAGTTCCCCACAGGTTGACCAGGTTTAATTCCCGACTCTACAACGAACCTATGCCACGCGCTGTTGGTGGGGGGTAAGGGAATGGAGGAGCGGAAAGGAACTGGCCACCCTACCACACGTAAACTCCGCCTCAGGAACGCCTCTGCGGAGGTTCGGACCTGCCTTCGGGCAGAATAACCCTTACCTTACCTACCTACAACGAACCTAAGTCTTAAGATACAGAAGAGATGCGAGTTAACCGCTCACTCTCAGCAATCCTAGGAAAAGTTTGCGATGCAATCACTCTAGTAGCTTTCCAAACGTTTACGACTGCTTTATTCCCGAAGTCCCTCTTTATTTGCAATCTAGGTTTCGAGAGGAGCTTCACCCACATCATACTGTATCTATATCTGGTTAATGACCACTATTCTCCGGACCACCTTTTGAGCAGACTAAAGCGGAAGTGACGTCATTGTCTCTTCACACTCGCCGTGGTTGCCAAATGGCCGGCGCGCGATTCAAAGTTGTACTCCACCACTATAATACAGCACAGCTCACGGATTGAACCTCGAATGAATTTAAAATAATTAATACATTAACGTATGCGTGTTAGAATCCCATACATTTTTTTTAACGGGTTACATCTTTAAACAATTAATTGACTGAATTACATTTTAAATGTGAAAACCTACAATCTCTTTTCCAGTCAATGACCGGGTCAGGGATGGAATAAATGAAGCCCCATGTTGCGGCGAGGACAGGAATTGAGCCGGCTGCCGAAGCCTGTTTCACTCCTCTGGGGCAATGATTAATGACTGACAGATGAAATTAAATGATACTGAAGAGTGATGCTGGAATGAAATATCACAGGGAAAACCGGAGTACCCGGAGAAAAACCTGTCCCGCCTCCGTTTTGTCCAGTACAAATCTCACATGGAGTGACCGGGATTTGAACCACGGAACCCAGAGTTGAGAGGCCGACGCGCTGCCACCTGAGCCACGGAGGCTTGCACAATTTTAATGTACTAATCACAATTTTACGCTTAAAGCACTGCGAACGAATTCTTTTGACATAAACAGTAAGCATTACATTCATTAAATAATAATAAAAATAATAATAATAATAATAATAATAATAATAAGGGAAAATTATTATTATTATTATTATTAATAATATTATTATCAATATACAGTATATATATATATATATATATATATAATATTTTATTATTTATTATTCACTATTATTATCTAAATATATGGCCTGATTTCTGATTGAAATGAGCTGCTACTCACGGGCGATTTATGAAAAAGCGAGAGAAGTGAGGATTATGTATGGGCCTACTCGTACTTGAATTAACTTGAAACTGACAGATGAAGTTGGGGATCCAGGCGAAAACCTGTCCCACCTCCGCATTGTCCAGTACAATTTCAATAAATTAGTTATTACATATTATTATTAATTTTATTTTTATTATTATTATTATTATTATTACTATCATTATTATTATTACTATTATGCAGGAGGTTTCAGCGTCAGCTTACCTTGTGCCGCAGTAATTAATCTGTGTCACTATTGAGTGGCTATACAAGTCGCAATCAGAACCGGGGTCAGCACACGAGGTAAACTAATCCCGCCGTCAATACTAATCGCTCGGAAATGCTTATAAACAGACAGAATCATATTTCTCTCGCCGGAAGTAAAAAACTTGCGTTTCTTCTTCAACTGATAACACTCTGGTGAATTTTTGTTCGGATCCATCGCACAATAATATCCAATAACGAGTAAGAAGAAACCTACAAACGTACAAGAGACTACAAGAATTATGAATTAGCACACAATACGCGCATACACTGTTTTTGTAAAAGCGAAGCACACTGATAAAATTCTCTCACTGCTGTTTTCAACAGACTATGATTGAAACTGCACCCACGTAATATTAAAGTCTTTGACGTGTTCAGGACATCCACTGAGTAAGTATGGCAGCTCCGCATTGACTGCACCATTGCCAAAACTCGCTCTGAGTACGCACCCCTTTGCCCCCTCAGCTGCCGTGTGACAACACTGTAGTCGCTGCCCCTGTCGCCCGCGCCATCCCCTGGCCTATTCACTCACTTCCGCTTTAGTCTGCTCAAAAGGTGGTCCAGAGAATAGTTACCCAACTCCAACGATAAATCCCAATATAATAATATCATAGGTTATCAGAAGGAATGAATAACAATGATTTCCACATCAATATCTAAGCGATTAGCAAGGTGAACATCACACAATCTGCACTGTCCTGGATGAAAAGAACAAATCTCCTGGCATTTATTATCCTCGAAGTACCTAGGGAGCTTAACTCTGAGTCGACACTAAACTTGGGAGATGTACAGAGATACTGTGTAAGTAATGAAGGGTCGTTACTTTTGAAGTCCTAGCCCTTTCCATCTCAGTGTATTAGGGCGACGTTAGACGCTTAATAATAATAATAATAATAATAATAATAATAATAATAATAATAATAATAATAATAATAATAATAGCCCACCCTTCTGCATTATTAGTTAGATCACAATTTAATATCGGTAAATTGTTTCCTAACTCTGCTATTTTTTGTCAGAAAATATTCGTGTCCATAAATAGGCCAAAAGTAGGACACTACAATAATTATAATAATAAACAAATATTGTCTATAGTTATATTTGCTACTACGCTGGTTGCCTTCGTTTAGAAGGTCCACTTTTGATTCCCGGTCAGATCGGGAATTTTAACCACGTCTAGTTTGTGTTTGTCCCAACACACTGTTCTTAATTTAGTTATGTACACACAACATTACCAACCATCACATACACACGCAATAATTAACACATCCCTCCACATAGCGTTGGCGTCAGGAAGGTCAACCGACTGTAAAACAACCAAGACCACATGTGCGACACAGTTTACACCGCGATTCCACCAGAGTGAATATTCTTTTAAACACCGGGCCCTATTGGCTTGGACAGAGGAAGTCGCTGGTTGGACCAGCGGTCGGGAGCGCGTAAGGACAGTATGTGAGGAATGGTATGTGAGAACAGTGAAAATGCAAAGGAAGGTTTGAAGGTCAGGGTAGTGAACGAAACGAACATATTTTAACAGGATGGAGAAATAATAATAATAATAATAATAATAATAATAATAATAATAATAATAATAATAATAATAATAATAATAATAATAATAATAATAATAATAATAATATAGATTACTCAGCCAGAAGCTAGTGGGATCCTCGAAAGGTGCACTATCAGTTTACACAGATGGCCTAGGCATCAATGAAGAGGCGCAGAAGGGAAGTAAGGAGTGAGACAGTTTCCAGTTGCTTTCCTTACCAAGCCAGAAGGTGCCATTACATATCAGTCTGCCTAGTCCACTGAAATGCCCGCGAGCGACATCTTGACACCACTCAAAACAGTGACCGGCTGCATAAGGAATGGCGTTACAAACTTCGCTCATACCTCAGTCATTTCCATTTTCTCCAAGCCAAGGATGAGACTGAGAAAACACGGTGCACTGTAAACACTAGGTTTCGCCAGCAGAGGCATACTACTACTACTGCAAGTTTAGAAATTATGAATGTTCACGAAGCAACTGAAGTAACACACGCTAGACAGAAATGCTATCATGGTGTGCCTGTAATGTCAGGCAAGTAGAATTGAGTCTGAGATATAATCTGTGTGGTCTTGCCGTCAGGGAGGTAGGAGACTCGATCAAGATGAGAACTCTCTCAGTTTCCCGGCTAGGGAGAAGAGGCGGGGGTGGAAAGACCTGGCCCGCACTACGTAATGCGATTACAGCCCGACGTTGATGAAGTCCTCCCTGCTTGAATATCCAGGATACATAAACATATTAAGAAATGTGTTTTCCCTCTCCAAGAAAGTTCAACTAGAGATGACAGGAAGTTTTCAAGTAAACAGCATATAAAATTATGGATATTAACGAAAGAAGAACCCTCCAGCGAAATATGAGCTAGAGTACGCATGACATCTGAAAATTCTCTGTATTATTTTCATTACACATCAAATAGACCATTAGGGATCGAAATCATTAGCCTCCTAATCAGTTCATATAAACAATATTTCTTTTATACGTAGTTTGGGTGTAATTTGTTAAGAAGGAAGCCATACAGTACTTTCCAGAGTAGGCTCAGTTAAATTTAACTTGAAGCTTTTCAGTCTTTCGAACACACAAGTTCAATATATAATATTACACTGTAACATACTTAGAAAATGCACACTATTAAACAAAGAATGACAAGTTTGACACGAAAATTCGTGAAGCGTTCCACATTTTTTAGAAAACCATCAAAAATCATAAAAACAAGTGAGCCATCGTCGAACTTTTCCTTCTCCTCAATACAACCAACAAGAGCAATGTATTAATATAATTTATTCTGTTGCAGAAGCAAGTGCACTCCAGCCCAAGGTACTCAACAACTTAACAGCTATGCACTGCAAATATTGTAAATACCTTTTGGCACCATAGTCAATATCGTTCAAATTATGTCCTGTAAAACTGTGAATATTGTAAAAATCTCACATCACCATGAAGAATTTTATTATTGATATATATAGCTATAAATATTTAAAAATTCCAATATATTGTAAAACTCAATAGTATAGAAAACCATTATGTATCGTGAAAATGAAATGGCGTGTGGCTTTTAGTGCTGGGAGTGTCCGAAGACATGTTCGGCTCGCCAGATGCAGGTCTTTCGATTTGACTCCCGTAGGCGACCTTCGCGTCGTAATGAGGATGAAATGATGATGAAGACGGCACATACACCCCACCCCCGTGCCAGAGAAATTAACCAATGATGGTTACAATTCCCGACCCTGCCGGGAATCGAACCCGGGACCCCTGTGACCAAAGACCAGCACGCTAACCCTTTAGCCATGGGGCCGGACATTATGTATCGTAAAACCCCATTATTGTTTAAAAAACAGGGTCAATTATAACATATAACTTGTAACATTGTAACAACCCAATTAATATTGTAACATCATTATAACAACTCATACCATATTGTAAACAAGCAATTATAAAATCAATGTAACTCAGAAAATCATAACCATATGGTAAAAGCAGAAATCAAATGTAAACAGAACACTATCAAAACATGTAAAAACCGGGCGAGTTGGCCGTGCGCGTAGAGGGGCGCGGCTGTGAGCTTGCATCCGGGAGATAGTAGGTTCGAATCCCACTATCGGCAGCCAAGAAGATGGTTTTCCGTGGTTTCCCATTTTCACACCAGGCAAATGCTGGGGCTGTACCTTAATTAAGGCCACGGCCGCTTCCTTCCAACTCCTAGGCCTTTCCTATCCCATCGTCGCCATATGACCTAGCTGTGTCGGTGCGACGTAAAGCCCCTAGCAAAAAAAAAAACATGTAAAACCCAATTGTACAAATGTAACTTAGCTAAGAAGCCGAAACCCCCACCCAGCTATTCCACCGATTCAAACCCCCACCCTCCCGACGCCTAACTCCATCAAATCTTCAAACCTGCCGAATCTCCTGGCCAGAGAGAAGGCATTACCTTCTAGTTGGCCCGCCCTCCCCCTTCGGGGAGGGAAATGAAAACCTTTCTTAGATCCTCAAATATTTATAACATTTCTGTTTATTTGTGATTAATACTAAGGAACTTGAAATCTGGAACTTTTCTTAATGATGTTCTCTTTTCTTTCTACTTCAGCATTAAGATAAGTTCGAGATTTCAAGTTCCTTAGTATTAATCACAAATAAACAGAAATATTTTAAATATTTGAGTGTGCTTTGATAGAATCTGAGGATGTTCTTTCAAGAAAGAAACGTGTCATTATTTGTTTAATAATGTGTTTTTCTGCAGGTATGTTATATTTAACTTGTGTGTTCAACAGACCGAAAAGCCTGTATGCGGGTCTACGGGTCTACTGACAAAGATCGCTGGCTGCTATATTCGTTAATTTTTATGTCCTTTGGCAGCATTCACATGTCTCGCTGAGCATTTCCATATGTTGTGGCAGGCAAGACTATACTTCGATAAGGAGCAAATGCTAACTCTGCTTCCTGTTTTATTCCAATGGTTGAGAAGACTGGGATGTTTTTGAGGTTAAAAAAAAAATGTGATAATCCATCATACAAATATGCCTGTGGAATTTGTATTTGCTGACAAGGTAACTGCTCTTTACTATCTTGCAGCTATCAGGGGAGACAGAAGTTGTATTTTCTCGTTGCTTTTTTACCAAACTACGCTTCTTCCAACTGATGAAGGTTCAAGCCGTATTCTGTAACACAGACTGGAGATTCTTATTAGAGCAAAGCCGAGTACTTGTCTGAGGTATCTAAACCCAACAAGTTTCATACAAGGCGATTCATATAACCATTTACAACTGTAGTGAGTTATATTTTTCCTCTGGAAGCTAGTGTAAACCTTGAATCGTGTTTAATGATCTCAATGGCTCTGGGAGAATCCATATTGGTAACCCGTACCATCCACTGTTGACTATTAAGACTATTTTTTAGCTATTGTTATCTATTGTATTAATCAATCATAGTTTCTAGTCTTTGCATCCGTAACATCTACATGCAGTACTCTCTTCCAGAGAGAGTTTTATTGTGAAAATACAGTATACTGGAATTGAATTAATTCGTGAAGCAACTGTACGATATCGAATTGACAGATAACTATTTCCATCAAGATGTCGCCACATTTCATACCTCTAAAGACTCCATGAAATTTGCAGCCAACTTCTTTGGTGATCACCAAATCTCAAAAAAAATCTGTACTAAACCAACCCCTCTCCCTCCCCTAAACACCCTGACCTAACCTCCCCGGACTTCTTCTTACAGGGCTACCATAAGGAGAGACTATACAAGAATAGACCACGGTCACTTGCTGAACTCCGAGGGACATTCCGCATTAGGAATGATCAGTAACTCTGACGAAGGCACACTTCAGACAACGTCACGGAATATGACGTGACGAGTGCAGTTATGTATGCCGAGCTCGATAGCTGCAGTCGCTTAAATGCGGCCAGTATCCAGAATTCTGGAGATAGTGGGTTCGAACCCCTCTGTCGGCAGCCCTGAAGATGGTTTTCCGTGGGTTTCCATTTTCACACCAGGCAAATGGGGCTGTACTTTAATTAAGGCCACGGACGCTTCCTTCCCATTCCTAGGCCTTTTCTGTCCCATCGTCTCCGTAAGACCTATCTGTTTCGGCGCGACGTAAAGCAAAAAAAAAAATTGTTATGTATGGATGCAGTTGGAAGAAATTTTCGAAATTTACGCTGTGGAATCTCCTAGAGTTACTCTATAATTCAGACAGATTACATACGTTTGCTATTTTTGGTTCAAAAGTTGTAAGTTATTAAATTCTTAAAGGCTTATATGGATCGTCCCGTACAACATGTAAATTGATGGCAGGCGGGCAGTTGTTCACCTATCAGAATGTTTTGAGAAAGGGGTAATTTTTTGCCGGTAACAAAATAATAAGGAATTACAAAATAAATGGAGAAGTATAACCATATTTTCATAATCCATCACAAAGTCTGAAAATACTCATACTATGGTCTCCTGCTGAGCTCTTACTGTTTCGTGCGTTGACCTCACTCTGCCTTTCTGAAAGCACATTTTTGGCTGAAGATGTCCAGTGGTTAATTACTCCATTCTATTTCCCCCTTTCCCACAAATGAAAAATTTATCCAGTTATTGTGCCATTAACCCAACATTATTTTAAACTCATGATCAAACCTATCTCTATAACCCCCTCCAGTCTTTAATCTCTTTCCAATATCCTCCCAGGCACATTCCACAGTATATGCCAAGTCTATCCCCCCATTCTTACTCTCCACTGACTTCCCGATAAACAAACTTTCCGAACCGAGTTTCCTTAGCACGCTACTGACACTGCTAGTGGTTCTGTGGTCGCCCGCAGTGGTCTAACCGCTCTCGTCTGTACCCCTGTCAGTTCTTTTATCACGTTAACTTTCCTTACGAGTGACAATATCAAAGAAAAAAGAAACGGTATGAGGAACTCTAATGATATAACGAGGGGGAGTCGAATGAAAAACATAAAAGGGTAATACAATTTCAAATTGACTCGCCACAGTTTTGTCTATTGACAGTATTGTTACGAAGGATTTAACATGCTCAACAGACTTTGGCACCGTGAGGACAAGCAGACACCATCGTGTACCGGTGTAACAATAACTGTCCCAATTCAAACATGCACGAAAGGTGGACAGCGGTCTGTTACTCAGTTTTCGAGTTGTGAAAGTATGAAACGTATTGAAATTCATCGAAGTATGACGATTGTGATGCACGTTTGTCACAGCAGCAACATAACAATGCTCGACGATACTGGACGGGCAACAGTTGCGAACTGCATTTTGAATGTCTACCATATTTACTAGATTTCGCCAGTGATTACAACACGCTTAGGCCGCTCGATGAGGCACTGGGAGGATAAACGTTCTGTTCGGATGAAAATGAATGTGCTGCACGAATAGCTGTGCAGACAACCAACCAAAAGATTCTTTTTCCGTTTGGAGGAGTTCATGCACTTTTTAAGCGCAGTGAACGCAACGAAGACTACGCAGTATAAAATAAACTGAAAAATTTATTTAAGGTTTTCATTCAACTCGCCTTCGTTTAGAAGAAGAAATTTATCTTTCCTTGCACACGGGAGTGAATTACCGGCAACGGGCCTGTTTCAGGCATACTAAAAATGTGCTACAAGAAGTAAGAGAAGTGACCTCTGTGACTGATTCTCTCACCGCACAAGGAGATGAACGAGGCAGGTCTCTCCGTCCCGCCCTTGCGCTTTCCGCTGCATCTGCAGAGGTAATCTATCTTGTTGTGAGCTGCGTTACATACACACTGGGCCATTGCACGCCAGCGAGTCGAGCAAAAGGATTCACTTGCTCTCGCACGCTTTCCCGTTCCGCTGGTTAGGCGCCGTCAGCTCCAGCCTTGGGTCGGCGCTCCAAGAAGTAACCGCGAGTTATATATGAGCTAGCAGACTAACAATGATGTGTAAAAGCTTGCATCATCCCATTAAGCCAACATTTTTTTCTTCTTTTTATGCCTTAGAGGTTTTTTAACTGTTTAAGCCGAAGTTTATTGCGTACTTTGTTGGCACGCTTATCTTCCTATTATTATGGTTGCAGGATCGAATCTCGGTTCAGTTGGCTAGCATTTAAAATTACTTAAATATTATATATCGGAGTCAACCCCTTGGCTGAATGGGTTCGATTTCTGGTCAGGTGGGCGATTATAATCGCATTAGGTTAAATCCTCTTACTCGGGGACTAGGCTTTCGCGATTGTCCAAATACAGTACTCGTATATATACAGCAAACCACACTACAGTAGCGTCAACCCCAGATAATTGGAAAAAAAGAAAAGAAGAAAAATAGACAGATCGGAGTCTGTAGATTTACTGGCACGTTAAACAATCCCATTTTAGAGCAAAATTCTTCTGAATCTTTTCAAATCTAGAACGACTGAATGGCACTGAAGACAGAGTTTTAGAAGTTCCTATATTTTGGACAGCCAGGCCGGAAGAACGCTGGCTTTCTGAGCCTAAGTTGGGTTCGATCCCAGCTCAATCCAATGGTATTTAGAAATGTCCAAATATGCCTGTCTCGCGTCGGTAGATATCGTGCGGGATAAAATTTGGACACCTCGGAGTATCCTAAAGTCGCAAAAAGGGGACGTAACATCAAAATTATAATAATAATAATAATAATAATAATAATAATAATAATAATAATAATATGTCTTTGCTGGCAAGATGTAGTGTTTACAGTGTACTATATATTCTGGTAGGGTTCGAATAAATTTGTTTCTTTCATTGACCTGTCTCAGTGTATCATCCTTGGCTTTGACAATATGAAAGTGATTGAGGTATAAGTGTTGCTAGTAATACAATTCCTTATGCAGCCAGTCCCTGTTATGAATGGTGTGAAAATATCGCTCATACAGTCGTTTGGTGCATGCATTTCAGTGGGCTTGGCAGACTGATATGTAATAGCACATTCTGGCTCAGTGAGGAAAGTAACGGGAAACTACCTCACTCTTCATGTCCCTAGTAAGCCTCTTCCGTGACGCCTAAGGTATTTATGACAGCTTTTGGCGGAGCTGTGGAGGATCAAACCAGCTGAATACCCAACATACATACATACATACACACATACATACAATAACAGTAATAATATTAATAATAATAAGAATAATTTTTATTATTTTGGGCAGGGCTCCTTGGCGGAATGATCGTAGCGGCCTTCAGTTCGGAGGGTCCCGGATCAAGATTTTCGCAGCATCTGGTTAATTCCTTTGGCTCGGTGACAGTGTTTCTAGTTCACTTAATCCATACCTTCATTTACACGCAAAATACTGCACTGCCAAAGACCATAGAAACTTGTATGAGCTGGACACATACCTCCACATAGGTTTGGCGACATCCAGCAGTGAAATCGAGTGAAGGACGCGTGTGAACCCTAGATACAATCTGGAGTTTCATGGAATTTCCATGTGAGAAAATCTGCAGGGAAAGAGCAGTACAGATACATACCTCAATCTGTGCTAGGTACTAATGAATGTGTGATTGCCTGATTGCTTGAGCTAATCTGGTCGTTGTTATACTGTATGTAACCATTACTTGACTGACATGTGTTGTACCCTAACATTCATGTCCAGAATTTTGTACCTAAGACATGCCCAGCATTCGCTTTTCCACAGTACGTTTCATACGTTCTAGCCTTAAAGCGCTTGCCTTTGTCAGTCATAGTTTATAGATCATAAGTTGTAACTGGTATGTCTTTCTATTCAGGATAACTGGAATATTCTTGTTAGTCAGGATGAAGTTTGTAAACGCTGTCCAATTCGGTCTTTTACTTAGAGATTTCTGAGATTTGGGTATCCCTTACTGGTTGGATTTTATGGCCCAGATGAATGCATTCATTGGCAGTTTCGACGGTTTGATGTTCAGTTTTGAGATGTAGGTTTTACTATAGGAAATTTGAGGTAAAATACAGAAATCGTACAATCTGCTGACAAGCGCAATGGTGCTTCGAGGATGTGACTTTATCATAACTGGGATCGTACAGATAATTTTAAAATAAACTGAATGTTCATTGCATCGGCACTGGTGCTAAACTATTAAAACGAAATGAACAAATCGCCGTAAATCGAAGCGTATTTATGAAATGAACATGTGTTATGCACCGTGGACTTACTTGCAGAAAATTACATTAAGAGAGAGCAGATGATAAATGGAGGAATACCGCTCCTTTTTCCTCTCCTTATGTGATGATATACTGTTCCATGACTCACCAATAGCAGTTCCTGGCAAAATTCGGACTGCGCTGTTGTGCCCTTACTTTTCTCATGCATACAGCAGTATCTACATAAAGCAAAAAAGGAACGATTACTCCGCTTTCCATCGGTCAGAGGGGTCAATACAGGCGTGAGTGGCCGCACGTTTTAATCTCGCCGGTATAGAACCAACAAAAAGCAATCCATCAAAGCTTGTCCTGCACTTTGGAGCCAACTTCACTCCGCTCATATTGAGTTGGGGATACATATACTTTCCAAAGAGACTGTTTCGTGTGCAAAGTAAAACGGGAACTATGCAATAGCCCGCAATATCTAATTTTAAAAATTAAGTATCCCTTGAGGATTTTCCTATAAATAGAAGATGTGGTGCAAGTCTCCAACAAAGGTTTACATTTTCAAACAATCGCCACAGATGTTGGAGAACAAATACTGACTCGCATCACATTATTCAAGAGCAACAAGAATACCTTGATATTTCATTGTTTATACTGGCTAGGCAGTAAAGGAAATCTAAGAGGAATTTGGAAAGGGAATCAAAATCCAAGAAGAGGAAATCAAAACCCTAAGATTTGCTGATATTGATATTTTATCCGAGAATGCAGAAAATATCGAGAAGTTGCTGAATGGTATGGACAGAGTCTCGGGTAAAGAGTACAAGATGAAAAAAATAAGTCCAAAACAAAAGTAATGGAGTGCAGTCGTACGAAGGCAGGTGATGCAGCTAATATTAGTTTAGGAAATGAGTCTTAAAGGAATATTTTTACTTGGGCAGTAAAGTAACTAACAATGGTGAAAGTAAGGAGGACATAAAATGCAGACAAGCACAAGCAAGGAAGAGCTTTCCTAAGAAAATAAATGTTCTCACTTCGAATATTAATACAGGAATTAGAAAGATGTTTCTAAAAACTTTCGTCTGGAGATGTCATTGCATGGAAGTGAAACATGGACAATAACTAGCTCAGAAAGAAAGAGAATAGAAGCTTTTGAAATGTGGAGTTACAGAAGAATGCTGACAGTGAGATGAATAGCTCGAATCATTAATGAAGAGATATTGATTCTAATTTGTGAGAGGAGATCGATTTGGCTAAATTTGACTAGAAGAATAGAACGATAGGACATATCTCAAGACACCTACAACTTGTTTAGCTGGTTCTTGAGCGAAGTGTAGCCGGTAAGAATGGTGCGGGTAGACCAAGATATGAATATGGCAAGCAAATTAGAGCAAATATAGGATGCAATAGTTACGCAGAAATGAAAAGGTTAGCACAGTATAGGTTGGCATGGAGAGCTGCATCAAACCAGTTATGGACTGATGACTCAAACAACAATTCACACAACATTGAACCTTAGATGACAGAACTTTACCGGTCGGAATTCTAAGCCGAAGTACTTCACACAGCGGATTTTCTAGGCGCAGCGATGCAATGCTAATTTTTAGAATTCTGTACGCCTAGATGGAAATATTGTAGTTCGATTTCAATTTTGGGCGGACAGATCTTTCATGAAAAGGAAACACTTACATGATCAAGAAGTCACCCGATTTAATAGGTTTTAAAACGGTAGAATATTTTGAGGCAACGGAGAAATTTAAAGTCTTTTTTGTCAAATTATCTTCTCGAAATCCAGGAAGTGGTGGCATAAATAGCAAATAAATTACAGTTGGACGTTCACACAGCGAATAACTTGAATTATTATTATTATTATTATTATTATTATTATTATTATTATTATTATTATTATTATTATTATTATTATTATTATTTCATTGAACTTCGCTAATCGGCCAACTAGGGACCACGATAAGCCTCACTTTACATTCTGGCATTTGTTCATTATTATTATTATTATTATTATTATTATTATTATTATTATTATTATATGACTTTTCCCACACTTGTGGGGTCGTGTGTGTGAACTGTGTCGCACATGAGGAATTTGTCCCTGTTTTAACGGCCAGATGCCCTTCCTGACGCCAACTTTATGTGAAGGGATGTAATCACAATTGCGTGTTTCTGTGGTGGTTGCTAGTGTAGTATATTGTCTGAATATGAAGGGAAAAGTGTCGGGACAAACACAAACGCCCATTCTCCGTGCCAGAAGAATTAATCAGATGCGATTCAAATCCCCGACCCGGCTGGGAAACGAACCTGGGAACCTCAGAACCAAAGGCCTCGATGCTGACCATTCAGCCAAGGAGTCGGACTTGAGTTTTTATTATATCAAATGAGCTGGCCGCGTGGTTAGGGTCAGGTAGCTGTCAGCTTGCATTTGGAAGGTGGTGGGTTCGAATCCCACCGTCGGCAGCGTTGAATATTGGTTACTGTGTTTGCCTATTTTCACACCAGACAAATGCTAGGGCTGTACCCAAATTGAGGCCATGGCAGCTACCTTCCCAGTCCTAGCCTTTCCAATCCTTGCGTCGTCAAAAACCTTCGATGTGTTAGCGCGACGTTGAACCGCTACAAAAAATAGACCAACAATAATAATATTGGTTTTACGTCTCGCTAACTACTTTGGTGGTTTTCATGGACGCCGAGATGACAATTTTGTTCTCATAAGAGTTCTTTTACGTGCCTGTAAATCTACCGACATGAGTCTCATTTATTTTGAGCACTTTGCAAGAACAATGGACTGAGCCAGAACGGAGTCAGCCAACTTGGCTGAGAAAGTCACATGGGACTGATGATCTAAATGTCCCAAGTCCCTTACGAGAAACAACAACGGAAATAAAGTATTGTATTAGAACTGATACCATACCCCCATTGCACCTATGGCTGGTTGTTCAGTCAATGCAGTGAACAATATTCCGGATATCCAGAGTGGGGAAATGCCGTGTTGAAAACCCATGCTGTATATTGCTTATCGTGAGTTCAGGAAACCATGCCTAATGATGGCTTTGTCTCTGAGAAAGCTTGGACACGTATTTCCTGAGGCGTGGTGACAGAAAGAAGCTCAAGTGCACCACCCGAAATCGTCAAAAATATCGGGTCCTGGACTAACCTTCCACCTATTATCGTGGGAATCCACTGCAGTTCAATCAAACAGTGATCTGTATTTAAGGTCGTTGTCGAGGTGGCAGATTCCATAACAGTTGCTTTCCTAGCTTTTTCTTAAACATTTGCAAGGAACTTGGAAATGTATTGAATATTTTCCCTGGTAATTTATTCCAATCCGCTGTTCCTTCTCCTATAAATGAATATTTGCCCCAATTTATCCATTTGAATTAGAACTTTATCTTCATATTATGATCTTTCCTACTTTCAAAAGCTCCATTCAAGCGCATTCGTCTACTTATATCACTCCACGCCAACTCACCACTGACAGCTCGAAACATACCACATAGTCGAGCATCTGTTCTCCTTACTCCCAAGTCTTCCCAGCTCAAAGTTTGCAATATTTTCGTAACACTACTCCTTTGTCGGAAATCACCGGAAAAATCCGTGCTGCTTTCCTTCGATTTTTTATTTTATTTTTCGTATCAAGTAGTCCTGGTGTTAGTCCCAGTGGCGTGCACTGAACCCTATCTACCCCAGCACAACATTTTCTAATTATTCCTTAGAAAGCTTATTATAATGTTAAAAAAATTGCGAACATTAAGCCAAGCCAAGTACAGCTGTCTCGACAATCCGCTCGCAATACCCCAGTTCAGCGAGGTGGGTTTCGTTGCCGGCGCGATAGAGAGCTACCCCCAGCGAAATTTAAGGTCGCTTGGGTGACGCATGCACTTGAAGCTTCCTTAAGGCCCCTCCCCCGACAGCAATTTACGGCGACAGGCCAGCTAGCTTAGGTAAGGGGTGTTAGTGTTAATACTCGACACTCGAAGTCTTCAGCGCCACACACTAAAGACTGTAAGAAAAATATCAACATCTTAACAGTATAGCCAAAGAGCCAATATGAGAAATCATTTGTAGTATAGAAGAATATACTTCAGTCTTGGGTTTCGGCATGTATACAGTTTTTTCGAGCAATTCATTGATGTCACGTGTAGAGTATGTGTTCCGATAGCCGCAGGAAAAAAAAAAAAAAAAAAAAAAAAAAAAAAAAAAAAAAAAAAAAACAGGTTGCGCAGCATGAACACAGAGTTAAGCGCGAATGGTTGTCTGTGATGGTGGTATACAGTGAATTTTTGTAGTGTTCCTCTTGGATTATAGGTGAAGGTTTCGTGAGTTCTGTGCCATTCTTCATGAATATAGCTTGTGTTGTAAGTCGTGATAAATATTTCCCTCGTTTGTCGTTGATGCACGTACACTCTGTATGCGAGTGAAACTATAAAACTTCAACGACGGTAAAATACCAGTTAAATTTTTCTGATTAGTTTAGATTAGGCTTTTTAAGTAAAAAACATAGTCCTAGTGTATTTTTGTGAAAACCGTGAATGTACTATCACGAAGCGTCACCGGATGAAAATGTAATTACATTGTTTAAAATCTGCTATAGATTAAGTTATAGTGGTGTCGTCACTGCCGTGGATATCAATTTGGAAGTATGTGCGAGCGTGTGGTTGAAAATATTCTTGAAAGATCTTTCTCAGGTAGACCTTTCCACGAAAAATGCAGCCTTATAAAATGGTAATGTTGACTTTAGAGAGTGCAGTGGGGCTCCGATTGTTTATATTTTAAAAACACTTTTGTAGCTGGGGTAATGAATATGTTCACCGCACGCCACTGTTTTGGGTCCCATACACCGGAGAAATACTGCGGTCTTACCAGAGACTTATACGCCCTCTCCTTTACATCTTTACTACCACCTCAAAATACTCTCATAACTATATGAAGCATGACTATGTGAAGAGAACCAAGTGAAATTCAGCATGGTATCAAACACTATGGTCAGTGATTCAAGACCACTATGATTCGGTGGTAATGGAAGAGTAGGGCTGGTCAAAGAAAACTAGAATCTGGATTCTTACTTTGTTCTTCTCCGAACGAATATGAAATGTTTCAAACTCACCAGCAAGATCGTGATGATGATGATGGTGATGCTTGTTGTTTAAAGGGGCCTAACATCGAGGTCATCGGCCCCTAATGGTAAGAAATGAAATAACAAAAAATTCAAATTCATCCACTGACTAAAATAAAATAAAATAAATGTCATGAAGAATGAATGGATAGACAAAAACCCTACAAAAAAACACAAAAAAAAAAACAGTGGATCAGACTAGAAAAGAAGAGTATTACTGACCAAGGGACCATTTATATATTTTTTTGCTAGTTTCTTTACGTCGCACCGACACAGATAGGTCTTATGGCGACGATGGGACAGGAAGGACTAGGAGTGGGAAGGAAGCGGCCGCGGCCTTAATTAAGGTACAGCCCCAGCATTTGCCTGATGTGAAAATGGGAAACCACGGAAAACCATTTTCAGAGCTGCCGACAGTGGGATTCGAACCTACTATCTCCCAAATACTGGATACTGGGCGCACTTAAACGACTGCAGCTATCGAGATCGGTGGACCATTTATAAAGCACAATGATGCTTGATGTCTGAAGGGGTGCTAAATTCACGTCTAAGGCCCCACAGTTCCTCACTTAGGTGTACGGGCGCCGGTATTCCCGTGGTGTTCCACACATAGTGGGTACCAATCACAGACAACGCTGACCCACGGTGCCGCTCATTTAGCGGTACAACTCACAGGCTACGCCCAGACCCGCGGTGTTGCTCACATGGGTACAACTCACGGGTACTGGAATCCACCAGGCCAGGCTTTTTACTGCAACTAATCAGAAATCTATTTCGTACCAATTTAGTGATACTACTCGCAAGTACATGCAACCCATGGTGTTCCTCGCATGATGGTACGCATCAAGAATAGTTTCATGGTTCTAATTCAATCACCCCTTGGTCGCCCCTTGTAGTCGCCTCTTACGACAGGCAGGGGATACCGCGGGTGTATTCTACATGTGCATCCCCCACCCGCAGGGGGTACCAGCAAGATCCTCCATAACGATTGTAATCTGTCCCACCTCAAGTTTCAGATCACAAGAATTATTCTGGCTTCAAAACAGAACAGACTGAAACAGACTCCTAAGGTATCGGTAACTTGAGGTCTATCAGATGTTTAATATAACGGAACATACTGATATGCTTTGTGAGAATTTACATAGAATGTGATTTTATTTGGGTGAAGTCTGCAAGTTCTATTATCAATCGCGTGCAGCAATTTCCAGTAAACCGATGTAAAATAGGTCAGTAGCAATCCCTTAGGCCTATCCTCTAAAATACTCGTTCTACCATTGCCAGTGAGTGCAGTACATTTTAGGTAAAAGGCATCGCGTGTGTTAATGAAGGAATTCTTCAACGAGATGGTGTTTTACCAGCAGCAATATATTGCGGATTCTTATCATGGAGAGTTCGTCTATTTCAGGCTCCCCGAATTACGGTGATTAATCTTCCTGTAAGGATGTGTTGTTTTTCCTTCAGACGCCTACGGGAGAACAGAGAGGCTTTCAGGTAGATAATGACTGTGTCGAGCTGGATGAGTACTTCACTCGCTCCCTCATCAGTCATCATCTACAGGAATTGAGTTCGCATCCCATCAATCTCAATGATACTTCGGAGCGGGTACAAATCACTCAATGTTACTGCGAGGATTGTCAACGAAATTAAATGTTATTAATAAATAAGTTTTGAGGAAAATATTAGTTTTGTACGATTTAAAGCAAAACACAAAAATCTCTAGTAATCCTTATATTCAACGAAATAAATTAAAATATTCTTTCAGAAACATATCGCTCGGCTCCTGGTTCGATTCTCGGCCAGGTCGGAGATGTTAGCCGCATTTGACTAATCCTCTGTCAGTGGTAGTGGCGCTGGGGGCGGCGGTATCTGCGTTCGTTTTAATACACATTTACATTCAACACATCATCATCCTAGCGATCATCACAGAAACACACAATAGTGAATACATCTTCCCAAAGAAGAGACATCCGGCCGTAAAAACGAGCTTAATCCACACATAGCATTGACTCCAAGTAATTGTAAAAAGAAGCGGAAGAAGAAGAAAATACATCTATATACTATATACATAAGGGAAGGAACGAAAGGCGTAGGTAAAAACTATCTTCTTTTGATATGAACCGGACACTTGTAATACTACTACCGTGTTTGTATTCCCAAACTAATCATGTTATCAAAACAGTGAAACTTGCCCAGCCTGCTCACTACATCAAATTCTCCCACAGACTGCTATGTTCCCTTCTAGCAAAGTAAAGCAACATCGTTTGATGCAAACTGGAGTTCGATTCATCGCTGAAAAGTTATGAACATGCTTTACCCTAAATAGGATAACAAACCACAATAGATATGATGATCTTCTTTTCAAATGGAAGAAAACGCAGCTGTACTGTTTAGGGATTTAGGAATGAAATCTCTTCTGGAAGAGCATATGGTCTCTGGAAAAAGCAGGAATAAGTACCACCACCCAGACCTCTATCCCTTGTAATGAAAATTGCATAAAATACATCCCAGTTATTTCCTACCTGTCGTAAGAGGCGATTGAAAGAGTGACCCTAAGCGTGGTGTATCTAGTCTGGTATTGCTTGTACCAGGCTCATCACTTTCATTTTATCTATCAGACTTCCCTTAAGCAGACACACTGCGCAGCACAGCCCTTACCCTGAGCTTTTCCGCATATGGTATGGTTAAAAGGATGCCACACGAAATTAACTGATGTTCAACTTAATCAAACGATGCGCGTTGCAACAGATACAATTAAATTGACTCCCACCTTTTGGTTAGCAGTCCTGAGCCACATTCCTCCTACTGACTACGACAAAAACATACCAGGTCAACGTGTTACCGACGTCCAGCTGCCTACCCATGAGGTTTTCACCACAGCAGAAACGAACAGACTACGCTCAAGATATACAATAGCCAAAACGGCCATATCCCTAGCAGTCAACTTCAACGTACTGCAGACCGGGAAGAAGGATTGGACAGAGGAATATCTATCCCAGTGCCATGATCTATCCTGCATCGCAGTCAAGTCAAACGGTTTCAGTCTGACTCCACGAACATGCTTTACCTTAAATAGGATTTTAAAAATCAGGGCAGATAATTATGTTGATCTCCTTTTCAAATGGAGGAACGATTCCTTCTCTTTAGCACAGCTGTGCTGTTCCCAACCAAATCATCAACCGCATCGTGGAGGAATGTTGCTTCAGTTCCTACAATTACAACTACAGTGGTTTGCTGTTATAGGTCCAACTGCAATAGACTAGACAATAGATAACTTCGAAGTGAACATGTTAACAGTGTAATTATTGTACTGCAAACAATTGTTTGGATTAGTTTGTGATGTATAATGGCATACGCTAAATATATCCCTCAATGAACTATTGCTCTCTTTCGGCCCGAACGATATAAAGTTTGCATGGCTAAGGGAGGATTACATTCTCAGCCCACTTCGAGGCATTTTCTGATATCCTCTTTCTCTAACGGATATGACCGCTTCCTTTCTGTCGCCTGATCAGAGTTAAGGGGGAACATTCCTAGCCACATTTCCTCTTAAAACAATAATCATCACTGCCACCACTGGGAAAGGTTTTTGTTTTGCCTTTATTTTCTAACACATTTGTTGTCTGGCCCCGCGGTGTGGGGGGCAACGCATCCGCCTGTCACCCGGCGGCCCCGGGTTCCATTCCCGGCCGGGTCAGGGGTTTTCAATTGTAAATGATTAATATCCCTGGCCTGGGGACTGGGTGTTTGTGTCGTCCTTAACATTCCTTTCCTCACAGTCAACACTTTACACTTCCGCCATTTATAAACATACACGCAGGTTCCTCACATATGGTGCAAGTAGGGGAAAAAGATCTTTCTAGATCGACACCCCGAACAAATAGCATTTAAAAAAGAGACATTTCTTTCACTTGGTGTTCTATGAATGTCTATTGTAGGCTTAATATGAAAAAATGGGGGGAAAATAGCTTTTTACGACAGAGCTGACAATGCACACGTAAACACAGTATGTTAGAAGATGAGTTGAACTTTTTATGTGCTCGCCTTCATATTCTTCCAACAGAAGAGACGAAGTCATCAAATTCCGGGATGAACTGCATAACCACGAGTTAGAAACTTCAAAATGTGTGTCTGAAGGGGATAAGGTGGCAACAATGTACAGCGCGCTGCCCGAGGCTAATAAGTGGAAGTTACAACAGAGCGCGTTATCTTCTTTCGTGTAGGTGACGTGTTTAGAGATAAAGGCAACTGTTGCTGCAGTTCGAGCCATTCCCGATTCCCGGTCCTCACACGGTTTAGACATGGCTGCCAGGAGACTGAAACCCTGGCTGACGTCTTGGGGCAGCGGAATCGTGAATGCTCATTGGGAACTGGCGTCACAATATTGTAAGGTCAAAGGTAGCTGACGCCCTGGGGAAGAAGGGCTGGACAGTAGATGAGGACATTTCCCACCTTGCTGTGAATAGAACAACTAGGGGGGTAGACACGATAGCGAACTGAATGGGCACAAAGAGAAGTGTAATTGTGGATTCCACAATAAAATATGAATTGGGAAACGGGCAATATACAGAGGTTCACTTAGAAAATAAGTGTACTTATGAACCAACAGTAAATTTCTTAAAAAGATAAAAGGTACGTATTTGGAGTCAATTCGAGGTTTATGGTCTTCTATTAACAGCTCGAGGTGCCCCACCGAATTTTTTGACGATTTTAGGAAGAGCTTTGGTTTTCCATCCTGTCTTAGAGACTAGATTGCAGAGACGATGCAGAAGAAATCCTGTCATATTTTAAATCGTCATCTCAATCCAAATATTTGATTACCATTTGCTATAGCAGTTATACAGAAGATTCTCTTAGTGAGTAGGCCTATACTAAATCCTTTTGATAATTACATTAATTTTGTTTGAACCAAAGTGGGACTGAGATGCTTGTCGAAAATACTGTTGTTGTTCCTCCGCCGCTTTTACTACTCCCACAGTGTTGCATACCGCGATTTGGTCCTGTTTCACGGTCGGATGCCCTTCCAAAAGTCAATCCTCCATGGACGGATGTACTCACTATCGCGTGTTTCTGTGGTGTTGGGTAATGTAGTGTATTACATATATACGACGGGTGTATATCCAGGCGAACACTAACAGAGAACGAACAGAGGAATTAACCACATGGGGTAAAATCCTCTAAACGACCGGTTTCAGACCCAGAACACTCTGAACCGTGACACCATCCAGCTAAGGAGCGGACAATATAACGTTATACTGAGTAAATAATACAGTGAAGTATTATAACTTCGAATGTTTCACCGTAATTACAACGGTTTCTTTAGATTATGAATTTGTCATTGAAGCAAAAAGATGGAGGTCATATATTAGGCTTTTTAGGATGTACCGACGGATAACACCTGCTTAAAAAGAGGGAAGGGGCAAAAAGAGTACAAATATCACGTATTTAGTTTGAATAGGATGTCAACCTTGTAAGCATCGCTTCCTCCTGGGACAGGCGTGATTTAGAACAATAGCGTGAAGCTTCATTCCATAAATCTGGCGAGCCAACAAACATTTAACGGCTAAAGCCGGCTGCCTCAAACGACAATGACTTATAAGGTCCCGCGCGCCAAGCTTCATATATTAACACGCCAGACAGCGCCTCCAGTTCCCTAAACATGGCCGCGGCATTCATTTAGCTAACAAGTGCGACAATTTATTAAGAATAAATTAATGTTACTTTACCCCGTAAGGTAACCTACATAAACTGCATCCCCTGGTAACGAACAAATGATTATCTCAAGCACGTAAATATTCCGCAGGAAAGAGACGATTAAAAGTCCCAATGGAGTCGTTCTATATGCTGGCTTGCAAAAGCATGTCACGGACTAACTTCTTCAGCCAATTCTAGACCTAATTACAGATAGTTCAGATAATGAAATGATACTGACCATCAACTGGACTTTAGACATACAATAAGCATTGGAAATTGAGGACAAGATGCGCGTGACAGACGTGTCATTGCCTGTCGTACACCTTTATAGACATCAGGCATGTCCAGTAGAAAATACAGAGCTTTAAGCACTCGATTGACGAGCTCTTCCTCGGATTCAACTGCAATCTCATACACACTCTCGGTCTGCTCTAAATGTACTGCATGTTGTCACAGCACAGACCTCGCTGACGTCATTGCATGTTTAACAGAATGAGTAATATTGATGATTTTTAAAATAACAGTAATAATTATTGTATACACTTTCAGTAAAGTTTCAGATATTCTTTTGTCAATAATTCGTTTCAGACCCATGGTTACTTACCAAAAATAGTTTGAGTCTCTTTTATCATTCCTAGAAGTGGGAGTACTGAATTCTGGTTTTTGATACACCCTGTAGTTCAGGTCTGTTACCAGGGATGTTGACCAAAAGACGTCTCAAAGTTTCAAAACGTTTATGAAATACAGTAAAGGGACACAGTAACAGTAAACTCCTGTTCTCATATTCCTCGAGGTAATGCAGCTCAATTCAGCCCCCAACCCCACTCACAACTATAGAGGTTTTCTTTCTTTTCCCAGACGGCTTTATGAGCATTAATCCATTACTGCATACTGTTGCCCTCAGGCAACACATAACTTTTCACCCGTATAAATGGATACAGATTGTTGACAGAGGTAGTTTTACGGCACACCTTCAACTGTACATAAATATCAGTGATGCCTTTTTTTTTTTTTTTTTTTTTTACATAACATATGACAAAACAGCCCTACACCCCGTCAACATCCACGCTGTGTTTTTTTTTTTTTTTACGCGGGCTCTCCCCACCACATTACCACGAGCTTCAGGAGTACCTCTGGCTCAACCTCAAAGACATTACCGACCTATGGTCGTGCAAGTATACATGCGCCTTGCAGTAGGGAGTAGTGTTCGGTCTTTCAATGTTAACAGCTTAGAGTAAAATCGTGAAAAATCGTAAATATGCCCATTATGGCAATCTACATCAGATACGAGTGTTAAGCTACCAGCCCCAGTTAAGAATTGCTGGTAGATCTAAAACACTTAACTAAGTTGAACATCAAAGCTTAAAATTTTCTTAACCAAACGAAAACGAAAAATAATTCATGCGGTAAAGGATTAAGCCTCGATTCAAATTGACACGGTCAGGAGCATACTTTTGAACCATACGACCTTCTAACGACATTGATGCCCCCTTCAACCAGGAACCCTTGGATAAAGACAATAGCTATACTTCTTCTTCTTCTTCTTCTTCTTCCCTTTCTACTCATATTCCCTCATTTGTGGGGTCGCGGGTGCCAACTGTGGCGCACATGTGAATTTGGCCATGTTTAACGCCCGGATGCCCTTCCTGTGTAGAGGGATGTAATCACTATTGCGTGTTTCTCTGGTGGTTGGTAGTATAGTGTGTTGTCTGAATGTGAACAGGAAAGTGTTGGGACAAACAAGAACACGTGGTCCCCGAGCCAAAAGAAATAATCAGTCGCGATTAAAATCCCCGACGCGGCCGGGAATCGAACACGGGACCCTCTGAAGCGAGGACCTCAACGCTGACCATTCAGCCAAGGAGTCGAACATAATAGCCATACATTGGAAATATTATTATTCAAGACATAAAGAACCAGAAGTTGCTTCACCAACTTTCTTCATGTTTATAAGGCGGCTAAATTATGTTAGACTGGAACTTCGGAACCTCAACAACAAAGCCTGGTCCATACACAGTGAGCAAATTTGGACTTGGAAGTGTTTCATATGATATCTAAAACTTGTTGAACTCATTTGCGACAAGTTAATACTCTTATGAAAACTCGACAAAGTATTTTATTCTGACTTGCTTAAATTTTAGTGTTAGTTTCTAAAGTGTATTCACGTCTTGTAAATTTAATGTTATTATTTAAGTGAATTATTAAAATGTTTTGTACACATTCTTAACAACACTTGCCTATTTTGAATTGTAACCGGGCGAGTTGGCCGTGCGCGTAGAGGCGCGCGGCTGTGAGCTTGCATCCGGGAGATAGTAGGTTCGAATCCCACTATCGGCAGCCCTGAAAATGGTTTTCCGTGGTTTCCCATTTTCACACCAGGCAAATGCTGGGGCTGTACCTTAATTAAGGCCACGGCCGCTTCCTTCCAACTCCTAGGCCTTTCCTCTCCCATCGTCGCCATAAGACCTATCTGTGTCGGTGCGACGTAAAGCCCATAGCAAAAAAAAAATTTGAATTGTACGCCTGAGGATAAGCGCAAGAGAAGGTCGAACCCGGTACCATAAGCATGAAATGTTGTAACTTATAGTCATTTCATTTTAGTATTGTATTGAATGGTGGAGGATTTCCCTCTTACTCTCCTATAGAGGTGAGCTGCGTATATTTTTAACCACATACCAGCCCTCCTGATAATCTTGAATCTCTGGCAGTACTGGGATTCGACCCCAGTCCTCCGAGGACGACAACTAATATCGCTAACCGTAATAGTATGGAATGACATTTATTTCACTTAAAATTAAACAAAGCCCGCCTCTGTGGTGTAGTGGTTAGCGTGATTAGCTGCCACCCCCGGAGGACCGGGTTCGATTCCCGGCTCTGCCACGAAATTTGAAAAGTGGTACGAGGGCTGGAACGGGGTCCACTCAGTCTCGGGAGGTCAACTGAGTAGAGGTGGGTTCGATTCCCACCTCAGCCATCATGGAAGTGGTTTTCCGTGGTTTCCCACTTCTCCTCCAGGCGAATGCCGGGATGGTACCTAACTTACGGCCACGGCCGCTTCCTTCCCTCTTCCTTGCCTATCCCTTCCACTCTTCCCATCCCTCCACAAGGCCCCTGTTCAGCATAGCAGGTGAGGCCGCCTGGGCGAGGTACTGGTCATTCTCCCCAGTTGTATCCCCCGACCAAGAGTCTGAAGCTCCAGGACACTGCCCTCGAGGCGGAAGAGGTGGGATCCCTCGCTGAGTCCGAGGGAAAAGCCGAACCTGGAGGGTAAACAGATGATGATGATGATGATGATGATTAAACAAAACGAGTATGTCTGAGCAAACAACCGGGACAGAATTACGCCGCGTAATTCTATCTGTCCAGTCCTGTCCAGTCCACCTCCCACCACTGCCATAAACTGGTAGGTATTAATCAAGTAGTCACGTGACGTAAACAAGTTACGCACACAGCCGCCAACTCCCAAAGGCAAACCAGAACTAATGAGAAACGTCATGCGTGAACCTATTTACCCAGCAAATGGGAGTACTGTTTGGACTGGAGAATCAAGTGTCAATCAACCGCTGACCTGTCACCGACGTCTAAGATCGCGATGAGTAAAAACTGTACGCTGTCTTGAGCACTACGGGAAAGGTGTTTTAAAATCGAGCATTTTTCCAGCATTTTAGGAAGGTTGTTAGGCTTAGAAAGCTGGACTGCTCAACCCTGAATGTTTTCATTTTAGAATCTTTCCATGGATCACAAAATTGGATTCGGCCAAGGCAATACCACATTTTGCCAGACTACATCTATAAATATATAGTTTTCACGTTATATGTCATTCATAGCTCTATGGATCAGTGGTACAGTGCAGGCCCCCAGATCACAAGATCGCGGGTTCAAACCCAGCAGATGTAGTCGGAATTTTGAAGAGTGGGAGAAAGTCCCTTCTTCACTCCATGTTGTAAGATGTCGGCATGTTAAAGACCTCTGGTGATCCATTTGGTGCTAACCCAATAACGTTAATTAAAACTCAGCCATAGATCCTCAGAGAGCCTCCGTGGGTCAGACAGCAACGCGCCGACCTCTCATCGCAGGGTTCCGAGGTTCAAATCCCGGTCGCTCCATGTGAGATTTGTGCTGGACAAAGCGGAGGCGGGAAAGGTTTTTCTCCTGGTACTCCGCTTTTCCCTGTCATATATCATTTTAGCAACACTCTCCAATATCATTTCATTTCATCTTGCCCCAGTGGAGTGCGACAGGCTTCGGCAGCCGGCACAATTCCTATCCTCACCGCCAGATGGGGGCTTAATTCATTCCATTCCTGACGCGGTCGAATGACTGGAAACAGGCTGTGGATTTTCATTTTTCCCCTATAGATCCTCAAAGGGAGATCCGGTGTACTCCGCCATCTGGTAGAGTAAAACGAAAAGCTGAGGCCATAAGCTGATTATTATTATTATTATTATTATTATTATTATTATTATTATTATTTTACAATTTGCTTTACGTCGCACCGGCACGGATGGGTCTTACGGCGACGATGTGATAGGAAAGGGTTAGGAGTGTGAAGGAAGCGGTCGTGGCCTTAAGGTACAGCTCCAGCATTTCTCTCTTGCCGGGCTGAGTGGCTCAGACGGTTAAGGCGCTGGCCTTCTAACCCCAACTTGGCAGGTTCGATCCTGGCTCAGTCCGGTGGTATTTGAAGGTGCTCAAATACGACAGCCCCGTGTCGGTAGATTTACTGGCACGTTAAAGAACTCCTGTGGGACTAAATTCCGGCACCTCGGCGTCTCCGAAGACCTTAAAAAGTAGTTAGTGGGACGTAAAGCAAATAACATTATTATTATTAACATTTCTCTCTTGTGAACATAGGAAACCACGGAAAACCATTTTCAGGGCTGTCGACAGTTATTATTATTATTATTATTATTATTATTATTATTATTATTATTATTATTATTATTATTATTTTATTCGAACTCGTAGCAGCTACATATTAAAGCCCAAATCAGAACACACAGGATGGAGGAATATCTCGTAAACTTACACCCTCGAGGACTGTATTGCAATATAACCCACTTTGAAAATGCTTAGTGATGCTGCTGTTTCACTGCTCCTAAGCAATAGGGCGGTGCGCTTGATGTGAAGTGAATAATTTATGCCAGTTCAGGTCCAAGAATATCCCCACTCCATTCACTAAAACTCTCAATTAGTCAGCTGTTTACTGAGACACACGGAAACAGCAAGAGCGTCCTCCACTTAACTCCCAGTTAAAGTTGCGTCGTTTGTAACTTTCACCTTTTAACATGAAAGACAAATCGGCATAAGCAACGCACTGGCAACAAGAATGACCTCTAGTGTCCATAAACAAGTATTCGACCAATCAGATGTCTTTTTCATGCATAGTTTCCATCAGTAAAAAAAAAAAAAAAAAAAAAAAAAAAAAAAAAAAAAAAAAAAAAAAAAGAAACCACGTGATACAACCGGGGCTCGAATCTACCACCTTCTGAATGTAAGTTTACAATTAAACAACGTGTACCACGTACGGTATAAGATCCGTACATTTCAATTTCCTATCAGATAATAAACTGTCACCAAATACATTCCACGTCTATTATGTGCTTAGCCTACATGTAATGTAAAATAAAGGAAAATTAAACTCAATTAATACCGGGCGAGTTGGCCGTGCGGTTAGGAGCGCGCAGCTGTGAGCTCGCATCCAGGAGATAGTGGGTTCGGACCCCAATGTCGGCAGCCCTGAAGATGGTTTTCCGTGCTTTCACATTTTCACACCAGGCAAATGCTGAGGCTGTACCTTAATTAAGGCCACGGCCGCTTCCTTCCCATTCCTAGGCCATTCCTGTCCCATCGTCGCCATAAGACCTACCTGTGCCGGTGCGATGTAAAACAAATAGAAAAACAAAACAAACAAAAAACTCAATTAATTGTTGCTTTGCTGTAGTGTACAAAAAGTTACACGACAGAACATATAAAATTCACACACCTGATGCCCAGGATATCATCAGCTCATAAATTATGTCAAGGGAAAACATTGATCTCTTTGAACATATCTGCATTTAAATTCTAATCAAACATGTTATTACGTCCAGAATGCTCGATAATCGAGGAAAGGGCGCACACATTTCTTAAAACGAAACACGCGTTGGTTACAACTGATAAAAGTAAAATAGATATTATGTTCTTTGCGTGGGACAATGCATCTAGTAAAAGCATTTGAACGGAATTCAAGGCCTATAACGGAAGCAAGGACTATCCTCACTATCTTGTGGCCCAGATCTCGTAATGGAGCCAACTTCCACAGCCATTAGTCCCTGGTGAAGAATTAATTTCATTTGATAATGAGCATTCTCAACATTTAATGGAAAAACCTTTCCGTGTTTCAGTGAAATATTACTGGTTGGCACGAGACGGAGAGTGCTGAAGTCATCATAGCCGAGGTGGTGAATGGACGTTGGAAATTGCACTTTCATCATTCCCGGATAACCTGAGATTGAATAAGATGAATGTATCCCTGTCGTTTGGCAAGTTATTTTCTTCCCATATATTTAACGAGGCAGAAGATTTATCTTTCTCTTCTTTTGCTTCTAATGTCTCATAAGTTCCGGATGTTGCTACTACCATGAATGGTCTGCGGAAGGCACATTGTACCAATTTCTTATGCTAACCAAGAGATTCGTCGGCGTCTTCGATCACACTTCCCGACGACTTTCCCTAGAATTAATGTTATTTCATCATGATATGCTCAAAATATTCTAGGTTTATTTTTATAATAGCATTAAGTAGCCCTTTTTCTTTCTTCATTCAGCTTTTTTTTTCGGCAAGCTGCTTTACGTTGCACCGGCACAGATAGGTCTTATGGCGACGATGGGATAGGAAAGGGTTAGCAGTGGGATGGAAGCGTCCGTGGCCTTAATCACGGTACAGTCTCAGCATTTCCCTGGTGTGAAGATGGGAAACCACAGAAAACCATCTTCAGGGCTGCCGACAGTGCGGTTCGAACCCACTATCTCCCGAATACTCTATACTGGCCGCACCTAAGCGACTGCAGCTATCGAGCTCGGTATTTATTCAGCTTAATACTTCCTGGTGTCACATAGTCAAACTAAGACATTCTAAAAGTGTTTGATTTATCTACATTTCAAAGGCTTCAACCTTCCTTTCAGATGTTTTGGCCAATATCTGGGAATAAACTCTATCTGATAAAACTGGAAACTGTCGTTTTTAATCATTCTCTTCCTTCATATCACGCGTTACAACTTTACAACAGAGCTTAAAGGATCATTTTCGCAACGGTTTCATCTTGCTTTGTCTACAGTTAAAGTAGTTCATATATATGTCATTTATTTATGTTCTTGTTATGGCGTATTTCTCATTCCCAGGCCAGCTTATCCTAGGAGTTTGCAACACTCTTGCGGCTGACAGTCTGCTGACAAGAATACAGTTCACTTTCTCAAAGTGAGTTAACTTAACTCTGGAATGTCACTTGGTTTGCTAACATGATAGGTCTACACATGCGGCTCACACGGGAGAGTACATAAGATAGGACGCTCTTTACAGCAAACAAGCCGCACGAGTGTATATAACAAGCAAATGCTCCAAACAAGAAGAGGTCTGCTTAATAGCTGCTAATATGTTCTTAAGAAATGCTAGAGAGTCAGAATTTTATTTTGGAGATATTTTTTAAAAAAATGTTCTACAATTAATGTTTTTTGCAGAATAGTTAGGGGTTGGCAACTGTTCTGTCCCGCCCAACATTATTCACCCTGAATGGCATTCATACTACGCAGTAGACACGTCTTGCCAACTGAGACATACCGACAGTGTATTCATTTGAATTACTCGATATAACTTGGTTAAACCAAGTATGCTCAGTTCTGTCTACCAATGTTTTTCATATATGATTCTCTGAAGGCTGTCATAACGACATTCTCCAAAGAAAAGATAGGATGAATGTATTCTTGAAGCATATCAATATGAAAATGTAAATCCTGTAAATCCCAAGGGCTATTTTTCTGAACTAATTCTACACCCACAAAAAGAAAATTGCTGTTAAAAACTTGCCATTCAAAATTATTGTATGCCATTTTCCACATTATGCATCAATGTCCTCTCTGCCCATCTTCATGCTCAGAGCAAGATTTAATGCTTGCTGATGACAACGCCCTAGGTGTGGCTCAGTTTTGGAAAAACACCATTAGATGGACAGTAAATTTAGCTAATTTCCTTTGTCTCTTTATTTTTGTCATCATCATCATCTGTTTACCCTCCAGGTTCGGTTTTTCCCTCGGACTTAGCGAGGGATCCCACCTCTACCGCCTCAAGGGCAGTGTCCTGGAGCTTCAGACTCTTGGTCGGGGGATACAACTGGGGAGGATGACCAGTACCTCGCCCAGGCGGCCTCACCTGCTATGCTGAACAGGGGCCTGGTGGAGGGATGGGAAGATTGGAAGGGATAGGCAAGGAAGAGGGAAGGAAGCGGCCGTGGCCTTAAGTTAGGAACCATCCCGGCATTCGCCTGGAGAAGAAGTGGGAAACCACGGAAAACCACTTCCAGGATGGCTGAGGTGGGAATCTAACCCACCTCTACTCAGTTGACCTCCCGAGGCTGAGTGGACCCCGTTCCAGCCCTCGTACCACTTTTCAAATTTCGTGGCAGAGCCGGGAATCGAACCCGGGCCTCCGGGGGTGGCAGCTAATCACGCTAACCACTACACCACAGAGGCGGACCTTTATTTTTGTAAATAGTTTAATTATTGTTTTATTTTTAACTATATGAGTAAGTATGCTTCTGACACGAGTAAATAAATAAAATCTTCCACATGTCACTCACACAGACAAAAGGCAGAGAACCGTCCTGTCGTGTTCCTGTGCAAAGTTGGTCTCTATTCAGTCACTGAATCTGCCTCTTTGAACTACAATCGCCAGCATAATCGAGGGAAATAAACTTTCATGTCAAATTTGTATGCCAACCGGTGCAACTGGAGAATTAGTCGGTAAATAGAGGGTCTAAATTGGAGTAGGGTAGCCAGAGATTTAAAACAAACTTCTAACCTAACATCGCATGGAAAACCTCCCGTACGAGTTGTTAGTGCCAGGCCGAAGGTCATCGCTAGCGTATTGACGGTGGCTATTCGTGGGCTGTTCTAGCGAGCCAAGCTTGCACATCCCTGTTTTAAGGAAAATACAATAAAGCTAGGAGCCTCCGTGGCTCAGACGGCAGCGCGTTGGCCTCTCACCGCTGGATACCGTGGTTCAAATCCCGGTCACTCCATGTGCGATTTGTGCTGGACAAAGCGGAGGCGGGACAGGTTTTTCTTCGAGTACTCCGGTTTTCCCTGTCATCTTTCATTCTAGCAACACTATCCATTAACATTTCATTGCATCTATCAGTCATTATCACCTTGGGAGTGGCGACCCCATTGTAATACTAGCCTATTTATGTTTGATTCTAAGACTGGAAAACAGGTTGTATATTTTCATTTTCACAATAAAGCTAACAATGTTTACGTCTGGCTCTTCAGTTGTATTGTCAGTGTAGACTCAGAAAGCCCTTGGTCGATTCCCGACAAGGCTGAGGATTTCAGCGACATCTAATTAATTTTTCTGATTCAGAAACAGGGTGTTTGTTATAAATTGCACCTCATCTTTTACTACACGTAACAATGCCGGCGGAGACGGAAGCATCTAATAATGGAATGCATTCATCCACTTGAGGTTGCGTCAGGAAGGCCGTAAACCTCGTTTGAGTTCCAGATGCACAGCGCAGATCACACCCCACCAAAGTGTGAAAAAAGCAGTAGGAAAAGGAGAAAATGTTCATTAGAATATACACATAAAAACAAAAAGAGACGTCGTCATTAAACAAAATATCCTTTCATGTGGTTGAGAAGTATGGGAAATGAACATGAACGAAGTTATACTAGACATCGTGAAGTCTAAGTGAGATTTTACTTCTATCAAGTAAGAAACTCAATCAGACTATCCCGTTTATAGTTTCTAATAATAGCTCCTCGTCTGCAGACAGTCAGTAGCAATAGTAGATATTGGTCAAATCTATTTCTTTGAATACTTTCAATACACCGTGAGAGAACGGAGTGGATTGAAGTTTTTATTCGAAAAGAAAAAAAATTAAGAAGTTCCATTTAACTTATAGCTAAAGTTATTTCCGGAAGGAAATGTTCCAAGGAAAGAAAGTTTTTAATAAAATAAAAAAAGTATTGCGACGATAATGAGCGGAGACCGATCTGGAATCTGAATAAAAGAGACGCTCCATAGCTGAATTATATGAAGCAGAAAAGAAGAAAAGGAGAATAACAATATTATTTAAAACAGCTAAAGAAGGTAGACATTCTCGACTTGTTTACGTTTCTCGTCATCTCCTTCTTTCACTCTCGTAAAGTCTTTATACAGCTATCGCAACGGCGACATACAAGAGAGATCCCTCTGTCGATCTACACTACCACTGGCTTCTCACCAAGGCGGCCACGATTCGAGTCCCGGCCGACGCATGTGGAATTTTTGAAATAAAAAGGCATGAGGTTGGAATTTCACGTTCCCATAACGTTTGCCTATATATTTGTTTCAGTAGTAGTATAACAATCTGCTTAACGTCACACCGAGACAGATAGGTCTTATGGCGACGATGGGATAGGAAAGACCTTGGAGTGGGAAGGAAGCAGCCGTGACCTTAATTAAGGTACAGCACCAGCATTTGCCTGGTGTGAAAATGGGAAACCACGGAAAACCATCTTCAGGGCTGCCGACAGTGGGATTCGTACCCGCTATCACCCGGATGCAAGCTCACAACTGCGCGACCGTAACCGCACGGCTAACCTGGTCGCTTTGTTTCAACTGATATATTGTACATATTTATTTAAAAACATCATCGCTGCTCTTAACTTTATAATGTGTTCTCATATTTATCCATTAAAAGCCTCCGGGGCTCAGACGGCAGCGCGTCGGCCCCTCACCGCTGGGTTCCGTGGTTCATGTCCCGATCACTCCATGTGAGATTTGTGCTGGACAAAGCGGAGGCGGCATAGGTTTTCCTCCGGGTATTCCGGTTTTTCCCGTCATCTTTCATCCCAGCAACACTCTCCACTATAATTTCATTTGATCTGTCATTCGTTAATTATTGCCTCAGAGGAGTGCGACAGGCTTCGGCAGCCGGCACAATTCCCATCCTCGCCGCAAGATGGAGGCTTCATTCATTCCTTCCCTGACCCGGTCACTGACTGGAAAACAGGTTGTGGGTTTTCATTTTCATTTATCAATTAAACTGAAATAGGACTGTAAGACTCTTATCAACGTTCAAAATTCCGAAATAAAAACATACGGTCATGCCCTTGGGCAGTCAAATGTGTTTCTCATAATAACCAAGGTAGCTGAGTGATTAACCTTATTTGAAATCCGATAAAGAGGATTATTGGTGGAATCAGAATGCTATTATTGGTTGTTAATAATTCTTCGCCGTGCATGCAGAAGAGCCACTACGTGAAATATTAATTACAATATAAAACATCGAGCGAGTTGGTCATGCGGTTAGGGGGGCGCGGCTGTGAGCTAGCATATGGGAGATAGTGGGTTCGAATTCCACTGTCGGCAACCTTGAAGATGGCTTTCTGTGGTTTTCCATTTTCACACCAGGCAAATGCTGGGTCTGTACCTTAATTAAGGCCACGGCCGTTTCCTTCCCACTCCTAGGCCTTTCCTATCCCTTCGTCACCATAATACCTATCTGTGTCGGTTCGACGTAAAGACGGTTGTGAAAAAAAGGAAAAATATAAAACCCTGGCCGAAAATTATGTCACATGATGTTGAATGCTGCACTTCAAGGAATATTCCTCCAGAATAGTACATGTTCTGCAGGTCAGTATTTCCACAACAAGAATCTCGCATAGCTGTTTTGATATGCGAAACGATAAAATCTAATCGAATAAAGTGGACGACAACGTAACACCAATAATTCATAATATAAAGTTAACTGTCTTTTTTTTTTTTGCTGTACGTCGCACTGACACAGATAGGTCTTATGGCGACGATGAGACAGTAAAGGCGTAGGAGTGGAAGGAATCGCCCGTGGCATTAATTAAGGTACAGCCCCAGCATTTGCCTGGTGTGAAAATGGGAAACCACGGAAAACCATCTTCAGGGCTGCCGACAGTGGGATACGTACCCACTATCTCCCGGATGGAAGCTCACAGCTGCGCGACCGTAACCGCACGGCCAACTCGCCCGGTTTAACTACTGTCTTTTATCACCCATTTCCGAACAATGAATCACTTCCAGTTTGACATAAAATTGTAGCTCTAGAAAAGCAAAGCAAAGCAAAGCAAAGTCACCTCCGTACAGGCCATGAAGCCCCTTGGAGGAGTGGAAGGTAAAGGCTTCCACTATTGTTAACCTCGGCACGTGATGGGGTAGAGTGGTTAGCTCTACGCCCGGCCACCCTTGCCCCCAGGAATTAACCTGGTACTCATTTTTGGTGTAGGCTGAGTGAACCTCAGGGCCATATGCACCTCCGGAAGTGGAAATCTCGTTTAATAAACTTACGACTTCCTGACGGGGATTCAAACCCACGTCCTTCCGGGCGAACCGAGCACGCCTTTACCGCCTCGGCCAGGCAGCCCCTCAATTGTAAATAAGAGGCAGCTAAAAGACAATAGCCATAAATACAAAACAGTACACCAGTTCTTTGCGCTGTTGTTCCTGGTTATATACGAATGTCTAGGTCATTGCCCTTAAACAAGAAACATCTATTTTCCCCCCTACATGACGTGTTTCTCTGGAGGCATATATTGTTATATTCGAGAGAATGAAAGTAGTAAAACGAGCCTATAAATACGTCACAATTGATCGTATTGCATGTTGCCGGCAGGGCAATGCTATCAAATATAGATCACCCCGGCGAATGTAGCCTACGTTAAAAAAGAAGAAGGAAGAGGAGTGAGTTTGTTTCTGGTGCGGAGTAGAGAACGAAAGCTTCCATCTAAAATTAATCCTATCCAAACTCACATTTCAAATCTCGTTTTAGAGGAGATTCACGCTCTTTCATCCGGTATTCTGTCCATTCGTCTTCATATTGCCGACCTCACCCGATGACGCCCGAGTTCATCCGAATAATAACGCCGACAAGGAACATCCATAAAACGTAATCTTTTTGGAAAGCCCGGAGTGAAAGCATTGCTTACAATTGGGAATATTCGTGGGAAAATCTGCATACGTATTTACAATGCGAAAACAAGGAAACAGAAACGAACGAATATCACAGAATTATTCTTTTTAACTTGGTTTTTCATCACCATACAGAAACACGTATACATCGGCCAGTCCAATGGTGCAGGGGTAGCGCGCCTGGCTCTTACTCGGCGGCCGCGAGTTTGATTCCCGACCAGTCCAGCGATTTTAATTCTAGATTGAGTGTTCGTGAGATCAACTGTGGACATGCCTCTGGTAACCAAAGCCAGGCAGTATGGCTGAGGATGTCATATGCTGACCACGTTCCACTCCAAAATTTGCATGCCATCTGGCTGGGCAGCAACTATCTTGGCAGGCCAATGCCTTGATGCGTGTTTTTAATTTGCTCGTATGTACAAACGGAAGCAATATCGAATTCGGATTATATTCGTGCCAAGAACAATATATTTTCCCCATTTAATTATTTTTTTTAAACATATCTTCCGTAATCCAATGACTGCCTGCAAACCTAGGTGGTCAGACGTTCGCCTTCTGTTCTCTAGATTATACGATCGAACTTGCCTCAGTAACTTGTCATTTCAGAGTAGTACAGGCTTGCGTTAATAGATTTACTGCCACGGAAAGATTAGCTTTTTGAGGCTAAATTTCGACACTCCAAAGTCTCCTAAGAGCATATAATTATCATCCAATTACGTAGCATATATAAGCATTGCGTATGCATGCCATTAAGAGTAGCAGTTCAGTCATTTGTTATCTCAATCAAAAGAATGTAGTCATAACTACCCTTTTCGCTATAAAGAAATACTGAAGTCGTTCGAGGTGGTTTTGAAGGTTTGGTGTTCTTATGCTCAGCATGCTTTCTTTCTCTGTAACGAACTGCACGTGCGTTCGAATCGCTTCATTTCCAATTTAAATTCCTCATTTCGTTTTCTTCCTCTTTCTCTTTCTTTTTCCCGAATTCTTTATTCTTAATGCCATCCAATTTACTTGCACTGGATTTAAACCAAGCTAGTTTGCGTGTCTTCTTACAAAAGCTGTGTGACGACGTATTTTCTTCATTTCACAGTTCACCAGTAGAGCGGATGGCAGGCAAGTAGATTAGTTGGGACACCCATACTTCTATCATGACATATGGGAGCTATTATGCCCTACACTGCTTGGTTTCTGCGCTTCTAGATAAGGTTATCTATTCAGGTGTATAATTACCGAAGTTGACACTGCTATTGACTTGTTATTACCTGCTACAACTGAACAGATGAATTCACGGATTTGAGAGTTATAAAACATATAATTAGCTGTTGGATAGGAATTACCGAAATTTATACTTGCCAAGTAATTTGCAATAGCAGACAATGGATTTTTAAAATATGTTTCTGATTACTGTAATGACTACATAAGAAATGTTCTCAGAATGCCATGGACATATATTAAGACAATTACTTGCTCTCACAGCCTAGCTCCTTCGCTGAAAGATCAGCGGAAAGGTCTTCAGTTCGATTCCCGGCAGGGTCAGGGGTTTTAACCTTTGGCTCGGTGACTGGGTGTTTGGGTTCGTTTTAATGCAAGTCTCTTCGTCCAAATACAGCATACCATACAACGAACCACCAGAGACAGACGTACCACTGAGTACTGTAACGGTTCAAATCCCGTTACAAGATGATATCTGTATTTTTATTATTTTATTATTTTATCTGTATTTTATTATTATTATTATTATTATTATTATTATTATTATTATTATTATTATTATTATTATTATGTCAGTATTATTATTATGTTATCTGTGATATTGTACTATTATTGTAATTATCCGTTTTATTCAATTTTGCAATTGCCTGTTGCTTGCAAGATTGCACTTAGATGTATACACATATATACGTATGTGTAGTATAACACTCAATACCTGTACAGTGCGAATTGTAGTATATATCAGAGATGGGATGTGACGTTGGGGCATTGTGCAATATTAGTGGCGATTCTGCCAAGTCATCGCCGCGCCTTGGCTACGTCATTGTATTTATTTAGATATGCGCGCATCGACTCGATCGCCGCGGGGCTATTTCACCACTGGATGTAATATCTGTCGCGTAGGTGGGAGTATGTCATTGTTATTTCTGGAGATTACGTAGTTGTGTCAACCAAAGTCTATATAAGGTGGGTGCACATTGTAGCGTCAGTCATTACTTATACGGATGCAGTACAGTGAAGTAGTCTACTAGATCAAGAGGCCTTAAGTGGTCAGCCAACCAGTGTGAACGAGAGATGGTGAAGACTCAGTGAGCCATTATTGGTCATTGAGAGAGTGAGACCAAATGGTTGGTCCGTCACTTAGTGGAAGACGCGGACGCAAGGCTTACCAAGAAGTCAGAGAGGGCAACCCTGGACCTACCAAGAGGTCATACCATATTGACTTACAAAGAAGTCAGATGATATGGAGAAGAAGCAGTCTCAAGGATGTATCACCACGTTAGGCGTGACACATCTACAGTAAACACCAGAGCAATGGATTACGTCGTAATTACACTCAAAGTGTTGAAGGTACAGTCAAGTGAATCAGTGAGGGAAATATTTCGTATAAATTGTTAAATGTCCGGTCAAGAAGAATTCAAATTCATGCCTAGTTTCTTTTAGTTGCAATGTCATAATTTCACATTCTCATCTGTTTTATCGCAACAAGACTCACTATTTTTTGATATATTATTTAAAGAATATATATTGTTCTATCAAACGAATTTAGAGTTTCATTTCATTGACAGTAAAATATCTTAACCTCAAAATTAATGGGGAAACCGAACGCCAATCTCCTTTTCCCAGAACTTATATGGTATGTTGTCAAAAGTAAGCTTATTACCCCACACTCTAGAGATAGTCAGGAATCTCATTCTATTATTGCTGTACTGAGTGACAGCTGGCGCCCTTCAAATAACGTATGTGTAAGTAAGCAGGTAACAAGTAAGTGTGAGTACAAGGTCCGACGTGTGTGTATTTTATTTAATGAATGTTAATTTTTATAATTTCCATTTTAAATGCAGATATTCAGATTTTTCAATTAAATGCAGTTTCATATGTTTGTAAATATCAGTCAGACAGTTAGGAAACTTACAGTACATCCGTCTTGTGTCATTGTCTTCAGGAAGGTCCTCTGGCCGTAAAACTGGGCCAAACCAGAGAAGGTTCTTGTTTGTTGCTATTGGCTTTACGTCGTACCGACACAGACAGGTCTTATGGCGACGATGGGACAGGAAAGCCTATCGAGCTATCGAGCTCGGTAAACCAGAAAAGTGAAAGGTCTAATGAATTGGGGGAAAACAGGAAGAATAATTACCTGTTCCCGCCGACCTCAGAGACGCAGTCTTTTAGTCGTTCATCTGTTCCCAATACAGTGGGTTCGATGCTGGCCGAGGTCGGTAGCACTTGATGTTTAAATGCGACATCGCCATGTCCAAGTTTCTAGTAGGCCTACTTTAAAAAATTCTAGTGGACTACATTCCCAAACCTCGAAGTCCTTTAACTATAGTAATTGTCAGGACGTGAATGTTCCTAACACACGCCTACTACCAAACATCTAAAGGCAAATACTGAACCTCTTCGACCTTGTCATCGGGCGATATGACATCGAGAAGCTTATCATTTAGAGCACAACGTTGATGAAAAACGGCAGAGAGGACGTGTCTCGAAACGGTACTTTGACCAGATAACAAGAATCAAAATGTTTCTATTTTCACACTGCAGTAAGATGTTACATAAAATGTGAGATTTTAAAGCGGAGTATGTTACGAGCGTGTCCGGCCCTGCATGTCACCCGGCGACCCCGGGTTCGATTCCCGACCGGGTCAGGGCTTTTTAATTGTAATGATTAATATCCCTGTCCTGGGGACTGGGTGTTTGTGACGTCCTTAATCTTCATTTCCTCACACATAACAATCTACACTACCACCATTCCAATTACACACAGGTTCATACAATATGGTGCCAGTAAGGGCAAAAGGTTCAGATGGGTCGACCCCCCGAACAAATAGCATTTTTTTAAAGTGTTACGAGCACAAGCAAAAATTATCCAAGGACTTATTTCTGATATGAAGAAGTACTATACTGACGTCAGCAAGTGGGAGGAGGGTCAAAATGGCGAGGTATTCTTCACGGAAGCCAACAACATTTTTGAACAGCAGCCCCAAGGCACGAGTCCAAGAAAATGAGATCGGTGGAAAGAGTGAGAAAATGTGAGAACGAGATTTAGGTTCTACAGAAACACGGAAATTTGGTACATTTGATATGCATCATTCTGGCAGAGCTTGTGGTTATAGAATTAGTCGGTCTTGCTATATAAAAACACATACTAGACAACAATGAAAGATAATAATCGTTATACTCGTCACCACGAAGTGACATTATTTCCAAAAATACTCAGATCACATAAGGCATGTCTCATCAATGCACCTGTTATTAAATGGGTGTAAGAATTTGAACCATTAACGAAATAGATGATAAAAAGTTATGTGCTGGAGTTTTATACGTAGGGTTCGGAAGTTTATGACCTAAGGAAGTACAACATATGCAAGCAAATATGCCCTAATAACTAACTAAATGTGACCTAATAAAAGGTAATTTACGGTTTTAAAATTTAGGGAAAGGCAGCAAGAATTAGAACATCATTAACATTAAACTACCAAAACGTGAGTGGCAATAATACAGCAGACACATTTATCCACACAAACAGATACAGCTACAATAGGTACCTTAAAACTTCATACGTTCATTCAGTATAATAGCCCTGAGGCGGAGTTCTAACCCTGTTTTCCTAAAAAGGAACCAGAAAAACGAAGTATTAGCATGTTTTTTGGTATCTGTCGGCGTACGTTTGTACAGCATCAGTTTCTAGGAATAAAGTCTTCTAAACTTGCTGCCTATCTCTTTCGGGAAAAAGAAAACTACATGTATTACAGTATTTTGAAATCCTGTGTTTAACCTCGACGTAGACAACAAAAAATGCTCAAAATATAACCAAATATGACCTTATATCATAAAATGAACAAAATATGACCAAAGCTACGAAAATGGCCGAAATATGCATTTATATGCAATATAAAATTGCTTTCAATGGGATCAGGGATCCATCATTCACAGTTATTTTGCAATTTCGGGTAAAATGAGCTCAGGAAATAAATATGACTGTTGCCTTAACATCCGAACTTTATTTATAACATAACTCGGTACACAATGCAATGAATTACTAAATAACCCGACAAATCTCCTAAATGTTCGTACTACAGTTTGCAGCAAACCTGCGACGTCCTCTTTACGCGCAGTTTTACCATTACAAATGTTCAACGTAAAATATAAAATACAAATATTTATGAATCAGAACGGAAATTAAAATATTATCCAATCTCGTCTTTTAGCCACTGAATGCATTAGCTTCCATCGATTATTAAAATATTCTGCACTTTGAACATTCGTGCTGTAACTCAGCGACGAACACAACTCACATACAATCTATCAACATTTCATGGACGCACGAAAACGAATATCGACGGGATGATGAGATTTGATTCAGGATCTACATTTACATTTGATTGCCTAATGAACGAACTTAATTACTTCGTACTCTCCCTCTCTTTATTAACTGGCGGCAAAAATTAAAACGTCAAACCTCTCTCCTCGTATCACAGTAATATGGTACAGGATATGTGGGATGGTTTCATTCTAACTAAATCTAGCTTACGGTTGATGAGAACGTAATCAACAACGCATGGACTATATTATTATTTGACAATGATACGGAAGAAATGAGTCATGTTGGTTAGATGAATGTTCAACGTAGTCGGTTCTGGGTTCAATTCCTAGCCGGACATTTTAGCCGCGTTTGGTTAAATCTTCAAATTCGGAAGCTGGAGGTTTGGGATCTTCTCAATATACGCACGCCTTCGTTTATACAACATATCACACTGTTAACCACCACATTCCACACAATACTCCACACAGGACCTGTGCCAGGAACGGCATCCGGCAGTAAAACTGCTCTTAACCCACACAAGTGTCAAACTCAGATAACTGTGAAATTAAGGCCAGAAAGAAAAGGAAGAAGAGTATGGAAGGAAAGGTACTCGAACGAGATCATCTTCATATCGTTCTGTTTCCAGACCGACTTCGTTGTAGGGATATGAAAGATGGTTGAGGTGGAAGCCACCAGATATGAAGGTAACGAGATGATAAGTACTGGAGAAAACAATACCAGGAGGGAACCCAGGATGATGAGAAAAATGATTAGGAATGAAATCAATGAATCAAACTGTGGAAATAAATTAGCTTAGATAGTAGGATCACGTAAGGAGAATTGAGAAGATTAGGCGAGGTTACCTACGAGATTAATGGGACTCGGCTATGGGAAAAAAGAGGAGACCGAGGCAATGATGGTAAGACTTGGTTTTTAAACATTTAAAGATAACAGATGTGAAACTAAACGAGGCTACCGAGCTATCTAAAAACAGAGGATTGTTGAGGCGCACAGTTCATTCATAGACGCTTGCAGATTGGACGCTGAAAGGTATGAGGTATAAAGGCCCAAGCATGTATGGATGTATGGATGTATTGCACCCATATCCCGAAAGGATATAACTGTACAGTATGTATATGTGTATGTATGTATATGAGTAGGAAAGATCTCTCCACTGTTACGTACGGCTCGCTCTTCAAAAAATAAATATCTTTTAGATTGATTATAGGCTGTCCATTAAGACGGTACAAAAATGCGCAAGGAGTTCATTTCATATACATCGTTTAGTTGTCATAATCTTCACAACATATCAAAATTTGATTTCATAAAAAGCGTGAATGAACACTGTTGTTGGAAATATTTTCAGAAAAAGTACTTGTGATCCGCGAACATTATGTTAGTGACAGTATTTCGTGATTGGATTAATTGCAAATTTAGTGTGGAATGTGACAGTTAACAGAATGTTTTCAATAATAATAATAATAATAATAATAATAATAATAATAATAATAATAATAATAATAATAATAATAATAATAATAATAATAATGTCACTTGCTTTACGACCCACTAACTACTCTTTTACGGTTTTCGGAGACGCCGAGGTGCCGGAAGTTTGTCCCACAGGAGTTCTTTTACATGCCAGTAAATCTACCGACACGAGGCTGACGTATTTGAGCACCTTGAAATACCACCGGACTGAGCCAGGATGGAACCTGCCAAGTTGGGGTCAGAAGGCCAGCGCCTCAACCGTCTGGGCCACTCAGCCCGGCACAGAATGTTTTCATATTAGATACTATTCAGTTCGGAATATATTCTAATGTAAATTGAATAATGTTCTATCATCTTCAGCTCAGTAAGTACCGAGCAGGTGGTTGCGCGGTTTGAGTCGCGAAGCTATCAGCTTGCATACGGGAGATAGTGGGTTCAAAACCCAACTGTCGGCAGCCTGAAGATAGTTTGCTGTGGTTTGCCATTTTCACACCAGACAAATGCGCAGGCTGTACATTAAGCCTAATTAAGACCATGCCGCCTCTTACCCACTACTAGCCCTTTCCTCTCCCATCGTTGACGTAAGACCTATCTGCGTCGGTGCAACTTGAAGCCAATTTTAAAGAAAGAACAGCGAAAGCTCAAAATATTTTGATTTCTAAGAATATGTTAAAATTCGCCTATGGTGTCCCATATTTATAACTTCATACAGAGGGTTTTTTATTTTCATTTTACAACAATATAACTTTACAAAGACATGACAACAGTAACACAGGTTTCTCTCATTTCACCTCGTTGATTCGCAAAAGTATAGCCCGTTCAGAGTGACTGAAGTAATATTCGGGAATATTCCAATTCAATGCCAATTTTCAAGTTAATATCCACTGACATCTTCGAGAAAAACTGCCCGTAAATTAGAAGCAAAATTAATAGTTACATAGGATGAACGGACTTGAGTGGATTAATATTGTAATAAATACTTTCTAAACGACGAACACCTTTCTCGTCGACGGCGTAGGCTGTAATGAATTTGTTACTTTTTTCTTTTAGAATTTGCTTTACGTCGCACCGACACAGATAGATCTCATGGCGGCGATGGGATAGGGAGGGCCTTTGAATTGGAAGCAAGTGACCATGGCCTTAATTAAGGTACAGCCCCAGCATTTGCCTGGTGTTAAAATGAGAAACCACGGAAAACCACCTTCAGGTCTGCCGACAGTGCGGTTAGAACCCACTATCTCTCGCAGCTGCGCGCCCTTAACCTCACGGCCAGAATTTGTTACTACCGATATTTCTAAGCTCTTTTATAATGTTATGCTATATTTCTGTGGAGTAGTAGATATTCAAAGTTCACAACTCTGTGTAGTTTAATGGCTCATTAAATCATGTTTGACCGGGCGAGTTGGCCGTGTGGTTAGGGGAGCGCAGCTATGAACTCGCATCCGGGAGATAGTGGGTTCGAACCCCACTGTCTGCAGTCCTGAAGGTGGTTTTACGTGGTTTCCCATTTTTGCACCAGGCAAATGCTGGGCCTGTACCTTAATTAAGGCCACGGCCGCTTCCTTCCCATTCCTAGGCCATTCCTGTCCCATCCTCGCCATAAGACCTATCTGTGTCGGTGCGACGTAAAGCAAAAAAAAAAAAAAAAAAATCAAATTTGTTTAAGATACACGGTAGAAAATCCATTTTAATTATCTTGTTACCACAAGCTTGTGTCAGACAAAATTCTAGCATAGTATTAGACATCCAACAAAGGGAGTTGCTTGCAATTTGCAGTTTTCAACCGCAAACAAATAGCACGGTATAATACAGATCATGGTAGACCACTCTCAAACTCTTAGGATTTGATTGAATATGATGTTAAACTGTTGTTCTTATCTTTCAATATCCACTAAATTTGAACAGAAACGGACTGAAGTTTCTTAAAATTAACTTTACTTTGCGTTTATTAAAGAAATGGTGGACTGAGAAAGACACCCTTGTCTATCGTTAACAATATCTGAGGAGTCGTGGGTGCGTCATTACCATCAGAAGCGGACACCAAACATGAACGATGAAGCTGGACCTTCTGTGTCACGAGCTGTGATGTGCGAGCGGTTTGTGCCACCAACTGTTACCGCCAATGCTCGTACTTTTTTGTGTTCCGGTGTGGGAGCGGAGGGCGTGACATCCCCTTCCTCATTACGCCCTACTGCCTGCTATACAAACCCATATGGCGTCCGAACACCAACTGAGCAACAGTAGCAAATTTTTATTACAAATTTTGCATTTAGTAAACCTTCATAAGATTTTCTCTTCAAAGAACATCATCATTTTACGAACAAAAACTATTAATTTACACTTACACTTAAATGGCTATAATAATAATAATAATAATAATAATAATAATAATAATAATAATAATAATAATAATAATAATAATAATAATAATAATAATAATAATGAGGTACTCCAAGAGTTCCTAGGTGTACGCCTCTTGACCTGACACTATCCCATTCAGCGCCGAGGTTACGAATAACTTTCACTCCTCCAGAGACCTTCGTGGCCTGTACGTGTCTATGTAGACTAGTTAAAGTAGAACAGGGGAAGCTCTGTTTCTTTTTCTTAACTCTGTCTTTAAACTAATAAACTGTTGTGCTAATATGATGTTCTTTTACGATTTACTGAAGTATCTGAATTTACAACCCCCGTCTCCTCGACGTTATTAAAAAAAGAGTGAACTGAATAGAGTCTTGCGTTGAGAGGGTTAAAGAAATTAATTATTTCTCCCACTTCTCCCTCTAAAAAAATGCTAAAGCGAGCTGCCATGGATGTCCTCGCTGCAGTAAATGGAAAATGGCTCTGCTGAAAGTATGCCGTCCCGCAATACACACAACTGACCCTCAATACTCATTCGCTCTCCTGCGGATATAATTCCTACTCTCCTAAAATACAGTTCGCTACATCAATCCCACCAATACAATGATCTGCCACCCCCCAACAAAACTAAACCAAAATTTACTTCCGGCTCACAATTCAAAATTCACTTCATCAACCCAGCCGAGGCGATTGATTGATTGATTGATTGATTGATGTTTGTTGTTTAAAGGGGCCTAACATCGAGGTCATCGGCCCCTAATGGTACGAAATGAGGTAATTTCGTGTGGCTATTTCTAGCCGAATACAGCCCCTGTAAGGCAGACCCTCCGATGAGGGTGGGCGGAATCTGCCCTGTGTAGGTAACTGCGTGTTATGTGTGGTGTGTGAGGGATGTAGGGGACAGCAAAAACACCCAGCCCCCGGGCCATTGGAATTAACAATTGGAGATTAAAATCCCCGACCCGGCCGGGAATCGAACCCGGGACCCTCTGGACAGAAGGCCAGTGCGCTGACCATTCAGCCAACGAGTCGGACTAGAGAATAAATGAAAACCGATAAGCGTATGTTCACGGAACGGACAACTAACTCACGGCGAGAGAGTACGAGGCGAGATCTGAAACTAAAAGCAGCCTTGGGATATGAAGTCTTCTCCGGAAAGTTCAACAAAGAAATCGCGCTTTAAGGAGTTGCTTTAAACGATTAACGCAATGGAGTGGCAATCGCATTTCCGATACGTCTCTCTTTTCAAAGTAACACTAAAGCGTTACTTGATCATTCTATCGGGGCCACGAAAACTTTTAAAACTGAACACATAATACGCTGAATCCATTATGGAACCAGTTCCTCTTTGTCTACATAATCTTTGGTAGATCTATTTCAATAAACAATTAGGCTCAAGACTACGTATACTAAGTGAGATTTTAGTTATAAATATGCGAAAACGATCGAAGAACAATGATGTTTGACTAGGAGAGATCCTAAAATAATGATTCCTACAAAAAATGGAGATGTTTTGTAAGGAACAACTGAAGTGAAAAATTATCAATGTGTTTTACACATTTTCAGAAAAAAAATTCTAAAGACATTTTTCTTTTTCAAATTTGAGCACACTTGTTTCTTGTATTTAACATCTTACCAATGCAAAATATACAAGGATTTTAAGAATAATAATTAATCTTTAGTTGTAATAGGTATGTCCTATTCGAACGCGAACTGCACTTGGGTTTACCTGTAGATTGTAAAGCAAACTAAAACCTAACATTTTTACATGGTATCGAAATGATTTCAGATCTGTAACGAAATTATCATCTCCTTGGCTCTTTCTCACTTACATGGAGTCGGCCCTAGAAAGGGTCTGCCCGAGTTTCACGTTCGGATGCCTTACCCGTAGTTAAGACCAACGGGGAGACTTATTCAATATTGCATATCTCTGTGGTGGCTGGCAGTGTGCTGTGTGCATATGATGATGTGTATTGTGACTAACAGAATCCGCGAACCAGAAAAATTAACTAGACAGGGCAAAAAACCCCAATTCGAGCACTTGAAATAATATTTTTATTTGCATTACGTCGCACCGACACACACACATGTCTTATAGTGACGATGGGATAGGAAAGGCCTAGGAGTGGTAAGGAATCGGCCGCGGCCGCGGGAATAGGCGTGTAAAGAATATAGCTTATTGCATAAGTAACGTCTATATTTTTGGACTTGCACATTTAACCTATTCAAACAGCTAGGGTATACCAAAATACACCTGGTCTTATCATCTCTGTGTTATCAGTGTCGAAATATCAATGTCTAGTCGAAAACGTTATGGAAACAAAACAATGGAACAACGATTTTCAGTGCTTTTACAGCCAAATTACAATATATATGAATTTTATACATTTTAGGGTCATGTTCCAAATTGCCGACGTTTTGTACTTTCGTTCTGTTCGCTTGTCTGTCTGTCTTGTCTGTGAAGTGTTTGACTAGTTTGTGGATTGTGTGATTCTGTATTGTAGTGTGTTGGTGGTTAATGTGTTGAGAGTTTGTGTGGAGTGGGTGCGGGCTTTAATCAGGGTTATTGAGGTTGTCTCAGCTGTACAGATGGCAGTAAGTAATATGAAGAATGAGCAGACGCAGTTTTATGTTCTTTGTAAATCTCCGGTCCTTCGATATCCTGCTCATCTTTGTCACGTCAATGCAATGAACACATGATACCACAGGTACCGAGGGTTAAGCAAACCATGCTCATATTAAGGTATCGTTTCTAAATCCGTAATCCGTGCGAGTTAAGCAAACAGCGCTTAAATTAAAACACCTTACCTATTGGCTAGCTGCAAAAGAGCGATTGAGTACGGTACAAAGTAAACATTCCTCAAATAACTATTAATGCAAGTAGATCTAATGGGACAAATTACTCTCGAAACCTCAGTCATCCGTTTGAAATGTCAAACCATTGGCGGATAAAATTAATCATATACGAACTTGTGCAAACAGAGGGCTGTAAAACAAATTTGCCATTTCAGAGCGTGAGGTCAATACAGTTCATTAGATGATCAATTGAGCAGGTTCAGCCACCACAATGCACCTGCCACTGTGTTAGCTGTGATTCCAATAACACTCCTAATACGAATGAAACGGTGGAAATGATTACAAGGTTTAGGGAGCATCTATCATTAATTAGAACCATTTGTCAAAATAAAAATCATTACTTTCAGCAACTCGCTAACGATTACTGCAAACGATGTGATAGTTAACAATGAACGTACAGCCCCAAATTTATCATCACTGATCATCTTACGACTAGAAAACTACAATTTATCCCACAAAGGCTTCTTCTTCTTCTTCTTCTTCTTCTATAAAACACATGTGAAATGGCCCATTTTTTACGACTGGATGTCCTTCCTTACATTATCCCCATGTGAAGGAATGTATTTACTATTGTGTGGTGGCTGTGTTGTGTTTATATGGAGAGGTGTAACTCGAAACAAACACAAAGGTCCAATCTCCGAACAAGAGACTAAAATCCCCGAACCCAGTACTTACTGAACCGAAGGCTACCACGCTGACCGTTCCTCCAAAGAGCCAGACAGTATTTAACATACCCTACTATCAAGAAGCAGTGTGTGAAGGATCAAAACAAATACTTTCTTCCTCGCTTTAATGGCTTATGTAAACCTTTATTACGATGATTACGCAAGAAGGATAGAGGAAACAGAAGAGTACTCAATAGAGAAATACGGAACATTTTGATTTAAATAAATTATATCTACGTGTACAGAAAGCCTAAAATCCATGTACTGCACCAAACTACGGATTAAATAGACAACAGGGAACGGTAACTTTCAGCAAGTATCTAGGCCTATAGTGTTTTCTATCTCTCTTTTCTCCGTTGAGACAATAACGCTATTATGCCACTGAATATTATAAGACAGCCCTGTGGTGTAGGGGTAACGTGTCTACCTCTTACCCGGAGGCCCCGGGTTCGTTTCCCGGTCAGGCCAGGGATTTTTACCTGGATCTGAGGGCTGGTTCGAGGTCGACTCAGCCGACGTGATTAGAATTGAGGAGCTATCTGACGGTGAAATAGCGGCCCCGGTCTAGAAAGCCAAGAATAACGGCCGAGAGGAATCCACACGACACCTCGTAACCAGCAGGCCTTCCGGCTGAGCAGCGGTCGCTTGGTACGCCAAGGCCCTTCAAGTGCTCTAGTGCCATGAGGTTAGTTGGTTGGTTTCGAATATAATAATAATAATAATAATAATAATAATAATAATAATACCGGTACCGGAGTATTGTCCGGCAGGAGCTCCTTTACGGGTCAATTCGACGACTTATGGCGGAGTTTTCATTAATGTTGATGAATGAACAACAAATGTATTACTAGAGATCTTTTACATGATGGCATCGTAAGGTATAGAGTATACCGGAAGGACTTTTTCCGCCCTTCAAACATCCGACCACTTCTGTCAGGTTCGAACCCGCGATCATGGAATCAGGAGGTCGGCACTATACCACTAATCCACAGAAGTAGCTATGTGAAAATGAACTTTTAAAAACCCGCAACAGGTAGTTTATTGTATTACCGACGGTTGGATTCGAACGGACCTATCTCCCCAAACCATACATCTACAGCTAGCTCCTGAACGTGCAGGGCTAACTTTGGCGGCGGAATGTCTTCTCCATCCAAGGAAGATACACAAAGACCTCACTTCTCTTACACCAAGACAGGAACTTAGAACAGAAATAATGGCCCAAATATTTATGGAGTGTGTGACGCGCAGGAATTCCTTTGCCGGTCACCGAGTACAATGAGGTAATATGAACAACGGCGCTCGTTTGTCAGATCTAAATAGACGCCGGCACTAAGTGAGAACGTGCCTTGCTGTTGCTGCTCTCTCGAGCGCCTTCCAAGGCCGACACTTGGAGGATAATATTATACGCTTGGAATTTTATGAATTTATAGCGCAATGGAGCATTTAATATCCATGCCGAGACAAGTGCTCGTAGCTGCTCTGCTCCTGTTCGTTCATTCGTTCATGTTGCTCCTCATTCCGTTGAAAATTCTCCCCGAGCAAAAGCTCATGAATAATTCTGAACCTGTGAGCAGACACAGACGTAGTGACTACGCTCCACAGTGCAAACTACTGTTCTCTCTGTTTATATACCGTCCTTCAGAGGCACAACAGATCAACAAAACAGAAAGGTAACTACAAAAGCTGACAGGCAAGGTAAAGCGTCCACTGTTGTCCCAGTTCACGGTTCAGCTCGTGACGGCTGAGACAAGCATACTAAGAAGAGAGGAATGTTTACTTAGTGTATATTGCATCGGGAATTTAAATAGACATCTCTCATCTTCAGGGTCGCACCCAACAGGAATTACGACTTTCCGCTCAGCCCAGCAATTGCAATATTCTAAGAAATAATTACATTCCTATATAAATATGTTTTTAAATATTTTAGAAGGATGGCTTTTCAAGTTATTGCAAATCAATTCATTTGTATTAAACTGTATAACTTTTATTTTACGTCGCACCGACAGACAGGTTTTCTAGAATAGAATAGAATAGAATAGAATAGAATAGAATAGAATGGGATTGGATTGGACAGGGCTACGATTAGGAAGAAACCGACCGTGGTCTCATTAATCCCCAACACTTGCCATGTGTGAAAATGGGAAACCACGGAAAATCATTTTCAAGTTTGCCGTCAGTGGGGTTCGAACCCCCCATCGCCTGAATGCAAATTAACAATTATATGTTTTAACTGTCAATGCCTTCTACAATATGTGTGTAGAATATCTTCACACGCAAATATTGGACAAGCGCCACAATATATTTTGTAAACGGGAAGAAACAGGAGTTCGTAGAATCAATGCACTTCTTCTTTTACGTAATCTGTTTACCCTCCAGGGTTGGTTGTTCCCTCGGACTCAGCGAGGAATCCCACCTCTACCACCTCAAGGGCAGTGTCCTGGAGCTTCAGACATCGGGTCAAGGGATACAACTGGGGAGGAGGATCAGTACCTCGCCCAGGCGGTCTCGCTTACTATGCTGAGCAGGAACGTTGTGGGGGGGGGATTGTAAGATTGGAAGGGATAGACAAGGAAGAGGGAAGGAAGTGGCCGTGGCCTTAAGTAGGGTACCATCCCGGCATTTGCCTGGATAAGTGGGAAACCACGGAAAACCACTTCGAGGATGGCTGAGGTGGGAATCGAACCCACCTCTACTTAGGTGACCTCCCGACGCTGAATGTACCCCGTTCCAGCCCTCGTACCACTTTTCAAATTTCGTGGCAAAGCCGGGAATCGAACCCGGGCCTCCGCGGGTGGCAGCTAATCACGCTATCCTCTACACCACAGAAGCGGGCATCAAAGCACTTCCAAATTAAAAGAATTTTCTCAAGTACTAAGATGTCCGTGAAATGTTTCTAAAGGCTTTTCTAGTTCATTTATAAGCGGAGTTATTTACGTGTACTACTGTATATGATATAGCCACCCCTGGTGAGATTTAGAGTTTAAGGGCACTGTGTACTACCAGTACGGGCTTCAAAGTGTCTGCTTCTTTCATTGACCTATCTCAGTCTGATACTTCGACAATACTGAATAGAAAAGACAGAGGAATAAGCGTTGCTAGTTACGCTATGGCGTGCGCTAAATGGTGTTAGGGCTGGTTTACACGGGTAGAGTAGCGAGGCGAGTAGAGTAGTTAGTAGAGTAGCCACGTTACTCTACTCTACCGCTGTCTGGTAGAGTTGACACTCGTATCGTTCATACGGGAGTAGAGTCATACAGTAGAGTAGAGTACAGTAGTAGCACCATGTCAAGAAGTAAGCACATCGTAAGGAAGTGTTTAAAGACATTTACAAACATATTACTGCAAGAGGTTAGTGAAGCGTTAGAAGAAGAAGTAAATGAGGAAAGAAAGGGAATGGGTAAGAGGCTGGCTTAGTAGGAGAGATACACTCGGGGATATCGGCATTAATTCTGAGAGAACTTGGCAATTTGGAGAAATATGGGGGGACAAACTCGACACAGTTGGCCAAGAACATGAGGGATCGTCTCAGGAATCATTTTGTTAATGAAGGAGCAGTTCCCTGGCAGTACAAGCATGTATTTTAACCCAGGAACACAAACGATTGAATTGTTATGACTTTATTCATTATTGTACAGAAAGTAACGACAGTGTAATCATCCCCTCAGGATTTTACTAGTCTTCGTCTGTGAATACTGTAGTGGTGATTTCTAAGATAAAACTATATGAACGAGCTCCAGTCTAATTATAGATCATAATTCTGGCGAAGGTTTTTGTTCCACGGTGAAGGGGTGAGGTACTCCTTTCCCCAGTTAGACTGTAGTGATGTTTCTATTTCCATTTTTTTGTATTTCAGCCAACCTAAATCTTATCCGAATAAAATTTTACAGAATTCATTTCAAAAGTTATAGAAAGAATACCCATTGGCCATCAGTGTGTCGTCTCAGAACCCACGAGTCTCAAAACTCATTCGGTGTAAGTGTGTCGGATGGATAATCAATTTAATTATGTGAATAGATGAAAAATAGAAATACGCCTCTTTTTTTTGCAATCCATGAAGTCCAATGCTGAAGACGGCACAAACACTCAGTTCCCGAGCCATAGGAATTAACAAATGAAAGTGAAAATCCCGGTCAGGAGTCAAACCTGGGACTCCCTGGACCCATTGGACCACAGGCCAGCATGCTAACCATGTATCCATGCAGCCGGACGACATAAAATTAAAGTAGGTATATTGCCTGCTGCTAGTTAAAATAAATTTTCAGTTGGTAGTAATTACCGGAGCTTAGTTCTATTATGAGGCCAGAAAACGGCATTTACTTATATAAGAAACTTTATTTTACCGATATTAAATATTACGACTGTTAATTCACTCATTTAGTTTCATTAGAGATGAATTTGGTCATGAAATCTCATCGCAGGGAAATTAAATTACTTATCTCCATTCCCTTCAGAAAGTGGGCGAGTATGATTGAACGGTCTCTGATACGCTTTCCGAAAATAATATGAACTCGTGCTCCACACGTATGACTGAGTCATGTACTCCCAGATGCCTTACTTAGCATAGATTAATATATTACATCACGCCCCCACGCGATTACACGAAACGCAATGTTATATACTCGTAGTATTGACTACTTGGGTCACCAAATTTATAAAATCATAAATTAAAATGTGTCAGAATTTTATCTAAAATATAGCGAAGTAGCCAATCGCTATCTTTGACGTTCTGTTGCTATATGACTTAAAAAAGACTCCACAGCGCTGATGTTGATGATATTTTATGATGGTGGTTCTTTCCCCAGCCAAGAAAATGTGGAAAGGTTCATTAAAAATCAATAAGTGTTGAAAACAATGAAGGAAAAGGTGGTGGTGGTGATTACTGTTTTAAGAGGGAGTGCAACTGGGCAGCCATCCTCTATTAATACTAATGAGAGGGAAAAAATGGAAGGTGGCCCATACTTCGAGAAAATGAAGGTTTCGGGCAAAGAAAGACAAGGGCCTTTTCTAAAAAATGTAAGTACCCCTGGGGCCCCTTTTAGTCACCTCTTACGATAGGCAGAGGATACTGTGGATGTTACTCTGCCACCCCAACACACAGGGGAAAATAATGGTCGGTGAATGACACAGAGGTGTATTATTATTATTCGCTAGGGGCTTTACGTCGCACCGACACAGATAGGTCTTATGGCGACGATGGAATAGGAAAGGTCTAGGAGTTGGAAGGAAGCGGCCGTGGCCTTAAGGTACAGCCCCAGCATTTGCCTGGTGTGAAAATGGGAAACTACGGAAAACCATCTTCAGGGCTGCCGACAGTGGGATTCGAACCTACTATCTCCCGGATGCAACATTATTATTATTATTATTATTATTATTATTATTATTATTATTATTATTATTATTATTATTATCACCAAAACATTTTTCTGTGGTCTTAAAGGTAATATAACGTAGTTTTCCTTTTGATATAAATTTAATGTTAATGATATCGTGGCCTCAGGTGAGGCCTGGTGATTGAGTCACCGCGCACCTTACCCCTCCTGCTGTCATCGCAGGCACCTGGGGCCTATTCCACAAAAGTATGGTCTTGTACATTACAAGTAAATTCTCTAGTAACTAGTACAAATACCAGAGTTTCTGTTCCACAAAGGAATTTTCTACAGTTGTACTTTACTACTCCATACTTACAAATTACCAGTGAATTTTTATAGGTATGTTCCACAAAAGTACTAGTACTTGTAATTTACTAGTGAATTGAGAACGATTCCCTACCAGTCAAAGGACAATAATATATAAATGTACTAGTGCTATTTAAATATACTTATTTCAGATACATTTTGATAAATATGTGGTCTAGCAGAAGTGATAGTGATGGTAATGAAAATGAAAACTACCGTCTGTATAGGGAAAGAATAAACTTCCGGTTTAACACTATTTGAATTCAATGAGAGTTTAAGGTTAAGCACAATACAAGTGGAAGAACTTTTGATGGATATTTATCATAGGTTGAAACATCCTACGAACAGAAATAAATCTCTCTCTGCTAAACAACAGTTAGGCCTACTAACAACACTGCTTTGGCTAGGAAATTGTGGTCAGTACCATGGTATTGTACATATGCATGGGATGGCAAAATCTTCGGTCTGTAGGTCAATACATTCTGTGGTAGCTGCAATAAATGATATAAAATTTCCTCAAATTGTTCCTTGACCTGAAAATACTGAACAAACATGTTCCAAGAAGGACATTCCTGGAATCATTAATTCCAAGTAATTCCAATCATTAATCCAACTTTTCCCCCTCAAAAGCTCCATGAGCTTTTCCAAATCAAATATTTCCATCCAACCCTTTATTTTGTCTTGTTTTTTCAGACTCTCGCTGAATGCACCGAAATGAATATCTTTCCTTCTTACTATTTCCTTCAAAATGAATAACTTCCTTTCCTCGACACCATTTTAACAATTCATGCACAGTGTGCAATTTTGTAACAATTAAGTTTGGCGGCCGAATGTCGTCATTAGCGGCATCCGATTCCAAATGACAGACCAAGGTGGGTATGTCAGACTATCGTGGAACATATGCGAGGATCGCGGAAGAACAGAATGGGTGATAATAACGGAGTAATTTCCTATCACCAAAGAAATAAACTGAAAAATAACATTGTAGCATTGAGAAATTCACAGAAATATTAGAGTTCTTTGAATCTTTGCTACATAACTTAAAATACGATATTAAGATTAATGAGGCAAGCGTAACCTACTTCAACGAAAGGAATATGAAGATAAACAGCTGATTCATGCTATGACGTAGTATGTTTATTTGTGGAATAGGCCCCTGCTATCCGCAGTCGTGAATTTTGAGACTCGGAATATTAATTTAGCTATTAGTTTGCAGTCGTGAGTTTTGATACCATTTGCTACTAATTTTCGCACGTGAGTTTTGAGACGTAACCGGCCATAAGTACACTGTAAATTACGCTGGCGTAGGCCTAATTTGCAGTAGCTTCTTCGCCATATATATCCCAATAATTGATCTATTTAATTTGTTTTTGTTCGTTGCTTGTACGGCCCAGGTGTAAAGCTTAAGCTTCTAGATCTGACACTGTACTGTAAACAATAATTATTTTGGATATTCCAAACAACACATGGAAACTATTCAATTTGTTGGGGAAATTACTGTTATTGCTGAAAATTAACGGCAGTGGCAAGTGATATGTAGAAGATCCCTATGTATGTTATTAATATAATTAATGTACACAGTCCTGCGCCATTGTATTGCCTAACTTAAACATGTCGAGACACATGATGAACACGCTGTGTAACATTGAAACTTGAGAAATCTTCATAGTAAGTGAAAATCTAGCTGACACTTGTTTATATTTTATGTTGCATTTTCGAGTGTAGATGTCTGCGGTACCACCTCCAGACTTCTTGGATCTTCGTATTTTCATGAGTTCTTGATTGTATGTACACCGTAATTTTTTTTATTTTCTGTTTCAGTTCCGTTAACCCAAAACCCTCTTTACCCATTTTCGCAATCAAGCCCTCTTCCGCCGCTCGTATCATATTCTTATTTCTATAAGTAACGCTGTTTATGTTCCATAAACATTCTTTTTCGCTGTAGAGCTCCACAAATTTGCATGTTTCTTCTTCCGTCCACTTCATTTTTACGCCAAATAAACGCTCAACGTAATACCACCGTCTGCACACACATGCAAATACAGCAGTCGAATGACGCGGCAGCTGAAATATCGAGCGTCCTCGGACTTCTCCGCCAGCTCTCGGAGCTCGGTTCCGGTGGAGGGGGAAGGATAGTGGTCGAGTTACTTTACCGCAGCGGAAACCCACTCTACTCTACTGCCCACTAACTACTCTACTCTACTTGCTACTATCCCGGTCGTTTACACGATGCTAGTAGCTCTACTATCCACTCTACTCGCCTCGCTACTCTACCCGTGTAAACCAGCCCTAACAGTATGACTTGTACTCTCGGGATGTAAATTGTTAAATACGCTTGGAAGACTAACAGGTAACAGTGGACGTGACAGCAAAGTGATAATGGCTTCTCACCAAGGCAGCCGCGGTTATAATCCCATCCAACACATGGGAGTTTTAGAAATGAAAAGTAAAATTCTTGTGGTTCGGATTCTATGTAAAACTGGAGGTTTCGTGGAATATCAACAGCCCCGTACATCTTCAGGTTTGCTTACTTTATTTCCCTAATAAAATAATAATAATAATAATAATAATAATAATAATAATAATAATAATAATACTGAGAGCCTCCGTGGCTTAGGCGGCAGCGCGCCGGCCTCTCACCGCTGGGTTCCGTGGTTCAAATCCCGGTCACTCCATGTGAGATTTGTGCTGGACAAAGCGGAGGCGGGCCAGGTTTTTCTCCGGGTACTCTGGTTTTCCCTGTCATATTCCATTCCAGCAACACTCTCCAATATAATTTCATTTCATCTGTCATTCATTAATCATTGCCCTAGAGGAGAGCGACAGGCTTCGGCAGCCGGCATAATTCCTATCCTCGCCGCTAGATGGGGCTTAATTCATTCCATTCCTGACCCAGTAGAATGACTGGAAATAGGCTGCGGATTTTCATAATTTTCAGTAATAATAATAATAATACCGGGCGAGTTGGCCGTGCGTGTAGAGGCGCGCGGCTGTGAGCTTGCATCCGGGAGATAGTAGGTTCGAATCCCACTATCGGCAGCCCTGAAGATGGTTTTCCGTGGTTTCCCATTTTCACACCAGGCAAATGCTGGGGCTGTACCTTAATTAAGGCCACGGCCGCTTCCTTCCAACTCCTAGGCCTTTCCTATCCCATCGTCGCCGTAAGACCTATCTGTGTCGGCGCGACGTAAAGCCCCTAGCAAAATAATAATAATAATAATAATAATAATAATAATAATAATAATACATAGCCTCCGGAGAGGCCTGCTGTAGGTCTTTCAAGTTGAGACCCATGGGAAGATGGGAGACCTGCGCGTCTGTGAGAATGGCACCCTACCTAGAATTAAATATAATGTTGAAGACACACACACACACACACACACACACACACAAGTCCCTGAGCCAGGGGAATTAACCAATGGAGGTTAAGATTTCCCGAACTGGCCGTGAATAGAACCAGGGCCAATTGGATAAAAGGCCAGTGCTGACCAGTTTGCCACGTAGCCGGGTATTTCCCGAGTACACCACTTGAGAGACTGATGACAGTGAACCCTACTCGAGATTCAACCACCCTTCGCGCTCCGGGCTCCCTTAAGACACGGCATGATACGATCCTTTGAATGGGAATTATATTCAATTACAGGCTTCATACAATGTGTCGTGAAAAGTTACCGTTCTCTACGTATCGCCAATGTTTCATGGTTAAACCATTCTACATTATCATTTCATTGTAAAACAACACTTTTCATGTTTCTAATTTAAAACAAAATAATGACCAATACATGCACTATACAATAAACCTCACACCTCTCAGCAGTGCCAGAAACACTGGAATTCGTACGCCAAGCCAGCAAGTTAGTCTACTGATTCTTGCCTCGTTTATTTTTAAAAAACAACAACTTCCACGGGATTTTACAAATATCTAGACCATAAACAGAATAGCACTGTTCATCATTCAAGTTACTTTACACAAGTTAGAAAATAATGATGGAATTCGAGTTACGTAGTTTTTATACTTTGAAGCGTCTATTTCAAATTTCATCAGAAATTACTACACTTTCGAATTTTTTTTAACGATATGCCTTTCATCTGCCTGCTGTCATTTCTTGATGGATACAGTACTTTTGCATCTATCTCTTGGCACAGGCCAGAGTAAAGTGTAGCTTCCACCGAAGTCCCAGTAAAGATCCATGGCTGTGACAATATGGAAGTCGCTGGGGTATGGGTAGTGCTGAATAATGACATTCAGAGCATGACTAGTGCATCTGAGTGTTAGGAAAGGTGCTGCTCATAGGGTCAGTCGTGCTTCAATAGTACGTTCTGACCCAGTGAGGAAAGCAATGGCAAGCTACCTCACTCTTCATCTTGCCTAGTACGCCTCATTTTGGTGCTGCCATTGGTTTTTGGGGTTTCCTTATAACCGCATAACCTTTGGTGGTGCTATCTGAGGATCCAACCAGCCTCCGGGCTGATGACCTAACAGACAGACAGACATGCCTTTCATAATGAAAAAGCATTTCTTTCTCTCTGGACCACAAAATATATTCCATTTATAATGGTGCATTATACTTCTGGATAATTATAATTAATTTAAAATGAAATGAACATAGAAAATAGCATAAATCCACTTTTTAAATACACTCAGATTTCTATGTCTAGGTTGTATTTCAATCAGGCTCTAGAACATCAAAGAGCACATTTAAATAAAAGTTCAAAACAGTTCGTACAGAAATAATTGAAAAAATCTAGAATAGAGTGAAATAAAGGGAGGAGTGATATCAAGCTAAACAGCAAATCGTGGTGAAGCAGAATGCAGTAGACTGTAAGTTTCACTTAGTGTCCCCGTTTCGCCTCATTGGTATTGCCAGCAACGATACTCCTTCGTGTATATTGGCGCCTGCGTACTGGAATATGTTCGGATAGGTTGGCTGCTGTTGTAAGATTTCACAGGTGCTTCTCAACAACGGCAAACAATGAACGAGAACAAACAAGGTTAGAAGAGCAGAATACCCTTTCCTATTTTATCAAGAAATGTTTCTCTGTTTCTCGCCAGATAAAAAGAAAAAAACCACCCACCCCACGGCACTTAACGCCCTTGAAAGGGCTTTGGCCTGCCCAGCGACCGCTGTTCAGCCCGAACGCCTGCAGATTACGAGGGGCCGTGTGGTCAGCACGCGCATCCTCCCGGTTGTTATTCTGGGCTTTCGAGACCGGGGCCGCCATCTGAACGTCAGATAGCTCCTCAATTCTAATCACGTAGGCTGAGTGGACCTTGAACCAGCCCTCAGGTCGAGAGAAAAATACCTGACCTGGCCGGGAATCGAACCCGGGGCCTCTGGGCGAGAGGCAGGAACGCTACTACTACACCACGGGGCCGGCCTCGGCAATTAATAGAGTAATAATAATAATAATAATAATAATAATAATAATAATAATAATAATAATAATAATAAGTTACTTTGTACAGGGATTTTGATTCATGCCATCTAGTCTACCTATAGGCTAAGTCAATTTTGGCGTTGCAGTTTACCCCACAAGATGGAAGAATAAACCAGATTTCTCTTGGACGATCTATGGCTGAGTTATAAATTTCCTCGGATAAACGCCGAAGAGTCACCAATATTTTTACATGCCGACGTCGTACGACATGGAGTGTAGAACGGAGTTTTCTTCGCCCCTAAAAAATCGGAGTAACTAAGCCAGCTTTGACCCCGCTATCTTGCGACCCGGAGGTCAATATTCTACCATTGATCCACAAAGGGAGCTTTTAATGCTGTAATTATATTCTAAGATATATTTCAAATCCGGATTGCTTGGTGCCATTTGTACCCAGTTATTTTTTTACTTTGCTTTACGTCGCACCGACAAAAATTATATTCCATTTGTATTTTATCGTTCATTATAATTAGTCTTATGATGGCGATGGGATAGGAAAGGCCTAGGAGTGGGAAGGAAGCGGCCGTGGCCTGAATTAAGGTACATTCCCAGCATTTTCCTAGTGTGAAAATGTGAAACAACAGAAAAACTATCTTCAGGGCTGCCGACAGTGGGGTTCGAACCCACTAACTCCCGGATGTAAGCCCACAGCTGGCGCCCCTACTCGCACGGCCAACTCGCTGTCATTCCTGAAGTGGTTTTTGATATACATAAAACCAAAACTCTAAAGAGGATCACATCCCTGGAGAACACCGCATAACGCCTAGTTCGCATGCGAATTATTAGCTTCTAATAGAATACCTTGCTCACAGGAGAACAATCGATAGTTAACCTTTGAGTAATGTGAAATATATCTGTGTGTGGTTTGGGTCACGTAGCTGTGATTTGCATTCGGAAGATATTAGGTTCGAACACCACCGCGGTAGCCTTGAAGATAATTTTCCGTGGTTTCCCTCTTCATACCAAGTAGATCTTTTCCATACTGATATCGTACGACACGGAGTTTCGAATGGACTTCAACAAAGCCACGCTCGCCCCTTTTCCATCCTCAGCCATATCCTATTCCACCGTCGCCGTAAGATCTGTCTGCGTCTGCGCGACGTAAAACAAATATAGCAGCAAAACTATCTGCCTCTGATTAGGAAGATGATATTTACGGAACTTTACACAAAGTAATTTATAGAGTTTAAAAAGGGGCCAAACTCTAGTCACATCACTAATTACAAAAGTTTCTTAAACAAAAGCCAACTTGTTCGATGTCGTGTATAACTCAGATCGGTCATATCTGCACAGCGTGTTGATTCAATACACATTCATAATAATACCCCGCAGAACACAAAAATCCAAATTACAAACGTGCAGTTTTTTGAAGTACAAGAAGTAGTAAGAACTTCAATTTGTTACTAAAAATGATCATTATTTTGATAAACTGGCTCTGAAGAATCTCTTAGCGAGCAAATATAGTGACAAATTAAGGAAAAAAATCATTGGCAGGCCACTGTAGATCCTGTTGTTCTGAATGGTTTACATCACCAAAGAAAATCGGCTTTAAGTCAGAGTGAACTTCTGCGAACAGCGCAATGAGACGTATTCATTCGTTAATCATGGTGAAAGTTTAACGTCTGCTTTGCTCATTTTCTATTGTAAATCTCCACCTTTACCCCAAGGTAATTGGCAATTAGTAATTTGTTTCTCTGAACGTTCAATATATTCGCATATGCTTGCCCTCATTGTAACTTACATTTTGTCTCTAGTTACTTATATTATTATTTAAATGTACTAATGTACTAATTATAATTCAAGAACTAATTATGTTTACACTTGAAGATGCTCCGTTAGTCTGCGAGACAGGGATACATTTGGTTTAGTTTTTCTTCCTTTTTCAACATTTTTATCTTATTTTCTTTCTTAGTGTTCTACGTATGTAATTTGTACTGCCTATCTTAATTGGAGCTAAGCTCTGTAAAAGCCAATATTTAAATAAATACATAAGAGGTTATTTTTTCTTTCTTTCCTGACACACTACTGTTCATTAATAATGTATCTAGATAGCAAGCTTAGTGCTCTAAGATAATTTATACATCTGATCTTAAGCTGTGGACAAATAAACAAACTCCAGTTTCTTCTTACTTAAATTGTAATCATATCGTTAAATTTGCTTTCTCCGTGCCTTTCATCAGCTGATTGTATAAGGCAGTAACCTCAAATGATCAATATAATACTCCACTTCAAGAAATGATCGAAGTAAGAGGAAAAGTGTCGTCTGCAAGAGTTCCCCAGACCATTAATGGTAAAGTTAAAGAACTCTGACATTATACGGAGAGAGAAACTTAACACAGCACACAACTTCTGGGAAGTAGTTTCCAAGTTGGTAATCTGTTTCAAGGGCCATTACTTCATGTTACTCTCTCCGAAAGTAACAGCGTGTCTACTTTTTAATTTCTTTCAATCTTCCAAACTGCACATATTTCAGGTTCGAAGATTTGCGAGAATGGAACCTACGAGTGCAAATTATAAACAAAGAATTCTTTAAAAAACGGGAACAGTTCACGAACATTTCAATATAACACTGATGACGATATCATGATAGAGGATCAGTAAAAGAATTACTGCACCTTCCTAATCCAAATGATATGGTGTACGCTGACATGAAACTCAAGGGATTTTGTGCCGAATGGGAGGTGCATTTGCAGTGATATAACTCGTGTGAGATCTTGTATAAATCAGGAAATCCCTTTGTATGTTCCAAGCAGCAATTCTTTGAGGACATGTCATTCAATATGCAACATTGAATGTAACATAAGTCAACTTTGACAGAGGAGGTTCGATTGACACACGCAAGGCATGTCAACTGAGGCTCAGGGCTGCTGATATGTGGTGCAAGAAATAACATAAAGGAAAGGAAGCGGTTCTCTACAAACAATACTTTCCAGGAAACAGATAGGTGCGGGAGAACAAAGGTCCAACCTGCAGCGAATGGAGAGAGGACGTTAGGATGACTGTGAACGTGTTAGGTGTACTGTGCTGGGCAGATCCCCGGGCGTTGCTGCAGAGAGTTCGAAAGTCTCGTTCACGTCCTGGGAGCCTGTCCCATGGTGAACTTCTACGCAACTCTCGTAATCACGGAATCAGGTCAACAAAATCGAGTAAACGTACACCACCTATGAGGAGGTATATCATCCATCGCCTTTAAAGCAAACTCACCTTAAGGATCCATAATGGACCTTACCATAAGGTTTGAGACCCATGAGAGTCAGCTTGAACAACAAGTACATGCAGATAAGAGAAATATGAGAGTATTTTACAGAGAAATACCATAAGAGAACAATTTACACTGACTGACAGAGCAAATGCAACACCAAGGAGGAGTGGTTCGAAAGGGATGAAAGTTGGGGAAAAAACAGAGTCGGCACGGAAGAATAATTGATGTTTATTTCAAACCGATATGCAGGTTACACAATGCGCACGGCATCGACTCAGTGGGATGTAGGACCACCGCGAGCGGCGATGCACGCAGACACACGTCGAGGTACAGAGTCAATAAGAGTGCGGATGGTGTCCTGAGGGATGATTCTCCATTCTCTGTCAACCATTTGCCACAGTTGGTCGTCCGTACGAGGCTGGGGCAGAGTTTGCAAACGGCGTCCAATGAGATCCCACACGTGTTCGATTGGTGAGAGATCCGGAGAGTACGCTGGCCACGGAAGCATCTGTACACCTCGTAGAGCCTGTTGGGAGATGCGAGCAGTGTGTGGGCGGGCATTATCCTGCTGAAACAGAGCATTGGGCAGCCCCTGAAGGTACGGGAGTGCCACCGGCCGCAGCACATGCTGCACGTAGCGGTGGGCATTTAACGTGCCTTGAATACGCACTAGAGGTGACGTGGAATCATACGCAATAGCGCCCCAAACCATGATGCCGCGTTGTCTAGCGGTAGGGCGCCCCACAGTTACTGCCGGATTTGACCTTTCTCCACGCCGACGCCACACTCGTCTGCGGTGACTATCACTGACAGAACAGAAGCGTGACTCATCGGAGAACACGACGTTCCGTTCCGCCATTCCCTCATCCAAGTCGCTCTAGCCCGGCACCATGCCAGGCGTGCACGTCTATGCTGTGGAGTCAATGGTAGTCTTCTGAGCGGACGCCGGGAGTGCAGGCCTCCTTCAACCAATCGACGGGAAATTGTTCTGGTCGATATTGGAACAGCCAGGGTGTCTTGCACATGCTGAAGAATGGAGGTTGACGTGGCGTGCGGGGCTGCCACCGCTTGGCGGCGGATGCGCCGATCCTCGCGTGCTGACGTCACTCGGGCCGCGCTTGGACCCCTCGCACGTGCCACATGTCCCTGCGCCAACCATCTTCGCCACAGGCGCTGCACCGTGGACACATCCCTATGGGTATCGGCTGCGATTTGACGAAGCGACCAACCTGCCCTTCTCAGCCCGATCACCATACCCCTCGTAAAGTCGTCTGTCTGCTGGAAATGCCTCCGTTGACGGCGGCCTGGCATTCTTAGCTATACACGTGTCCTGTGGCACACGACAACACGTTCTACAATGACTGTCGGCTGAGAAATCACGGTACGAAGTGGGCCATTCGCCAACGCCGTGTCCCATTTATCGTTCGCTACGTGCGCAGCACAGCGGCGCATTTCACATCATGAGCATACCTCAGTGACGTCAGTCTACCCTGCAATTGGCATAAAGTTCTGACCACTCCTTCTTGGTGTTGCATTTGCTCTGTCAGTCAGTGTACTTAAACATGAGCCAACGACGGAATATTTTGAAAATACATACTATTTGAGAACAATTCAAATATTCGGTTGATGATTGGTGTCAGAGGGATCATTACTCGTTTTATTTTAGATTTTCAGCACTCAGTTTTGGTTATCGAAGGCCTGCATGAATGGCACTGCTACCACTGAACGCAGAGACTATTGCCATATTGAGGCACCTCTCCTGTGTGCTACGACAAACAAATACCGAAGCTTCTGTATGAACTTTTAACTGCTGAACTTACTATACTCCAGTCATCTCTTGTTACGGTCTCCATGGCAGCCTGCATTTGAGACAGGAAGAATTCAAAACAAAATTTAAAACGTATACTTCGTTGGACGAGATGATAATTTAGAATTGAGATCCCAGATGTCACGTTTACATTTAGTCAAAAAAATGCATTTAACTGACGACTTTGGTTAATATCTGATGTAAACAATAACTTTCACTCCATTCTTTAAAATGAGAAAATGTCAGATCACATCATGAGGCGATATAATGGGACAAAATTTTCTATCAAACTTGCGCAATGGCAACTGGATTAACTATACAGCCAATATCAGCCGCTTCGAACGATCAGTGGTGGTGTGGCCATCTCAACATCTTAAGTTCGAAAGTTTAATCCTGGCTCGGTTAGTCAATTTTTGAAGTGCGGGCAAAATTCTCGGAACTTCCTCTCATTGTTCCTAGTATACTAACAATACTTGTGGCGGTGCATTCATTGTCAAACACCAAAATTAACTTAGCTTCCGAAACCGTTCAGTAGAATTCTACTTTTGCTGATAGATAGCAGCTAAATCGGAACATCGAAATGGGAAGGAAGCCTCACTAGAGGGAACGACTTCAGAGGCTCGCAACACAGTTGCTGAAATTGTACGGATTATCATCTCATGGTAAATATCATAAAAATAGCTCAAACATTACCTTGATGTGATTTTGTGAGATGAAGGTGAGCTCTGATGAGAAATAATAAGCATCAAACCATAATCCGTCTTTTAGATCCGCTAAACGTTTTAAATTATTCCTCTAATTTCGAGTTTATTATTATTATTATTATTATTTTGACCATGATAATTCTGTTTAAGGAACAAACATCATGTATTCCTTCAATAATAATAATAATAATAATAATAATAATAATAATAATAATAATAATAATAATAATAATAATAATAATAATAATAATAATAATAAAAATGTCATTGGTTTTACGTCCCACTAATTACTTTTACGGTTTTCGGAGACGCTGAGGTGCCGGAATTTAGTCCCTGAGGAGTTCTTTTACGTGCCAGTAAATCTAATGACATGAGTCTGATGTATTCGAGCACCTTCAAATTCTACCGGACTGCGCCAGGATCGAACCTGCCAAGTTGGGGCAGAAGGCAAGTACCTCAACCATCTGAGCCACTCAGCCCGGCTATCTCTCTAATTTATGATTGTTTAGATATAATGGAGATTTTACTGAAAGGAATAGCCTATTTTAAAAAGTTATCAGAGTTCTAAAACAAGGACTGACGAACGAGAAGTGGATCTAGACATTTTCTCACAGTGCCAGTGTTTAGACCTGGGAAAACAATAATTATCACGTTTCTTTCACCTGAAGTAGTCCAGGACGTACCGAGTAAATAGTCCCCGAAATTTAAGAATGGATCACATAATCACGAACTTGGTCTAAAATTACAGACTTATTGTACAGTCATAACAAGATTACATTTTGGTACTGCCTATGACGTCTTTCTCTAAATATATCAATTACTCGCGCTCATGAGAATGACCGAGATGCTATTAAACACAATAGGCAGTGATCGCCGACATGAAAACTGACAGTCACCATGTTAGCCGTGTAACGTTCAGTAACGTCCCAAGGAATAATAATAATAATAATAATAATAATAATAATAATAATAATAATAATAATAATATTTCAGGGAAGACAGGGTGCCGGGATTTTGTCCCGCAGGAACCATTTAAAGTACTGGAAGCCAACATCACTGGGTTGTCGAACTTAAACATCTTCAAATCCCACCCCTCCCCCACTGATCTCAGCCACGATTGAACCCGTCACTTGGGAACAGAAGGGACCACTGAGGTCAGTCCCGAGAAAGACAGTCGTAACCTTGTAGTTATTTTATCATGTTGGATAGAAGTTACTCTAACCTTAAGAGACATTAATATTCCTGTTTACGGTATTTCTAAATAATATAATAATGTTATATGCTTTACGTCCCACTAACTACATTTTTTTACGGTTTTGATGATGATCATGATGATGATGATGATGCTTGTTGTTTAAAAGGACCTAACATCTAGGTCATCGACCCCTAATGGTACGAATTGAGACGAAATGTCATGACAAGTTAAAAGTTCAAAATCCTCCACTGACCAGAATTCAAAACGTGAGGACGAAGAATGGGTGGATGTATATGAATTTAAAATGGATCCGACCCGCAGTGCCTCACATTCACAGAAACTGACGTAAAGCAATAGTATTACTGACCAAGGGACTGCTTCTAAAGCACAATACTGAATCGATGATACTTGCAGTCTAAAGGGGTCTAAAATCCATGTCATCGGCCCCTCATAATAGTACTTATCGCTAGGAAAGTAGAACCATTAGAAGGTACTAATCAAAAGTAGCGTAGACTCGCGGTATTCCACACATTATGGTACTATTCACAGGTAATACAATTCGCACATGTAATACAGACCTATGGTGTTTCGCACGTTGCGGCGCCATTTAAAGGTAACGCAAACCTATGGTGTCTATCACGCAAGTGTACTAACCACAGGGACTCGTACTATCCCGTGGTGTTCCTCATATAGTGGGTACTAATCACAGGCAAGCCAGAACCATGGTGTCGCTCATAAAGTGGTACTAATCACAGGTACTGTAGAAGCCGACAGTGCACTCTAAGTGGGGGCTACTAATCACAAAACAATGTTACCTAACATAGTTGTACGCACAAGTAAAAGCGACCCATGGTGTTCTCCGCGTGGTGGTACTAATCACAAGTAGTTTCATGGTTCTAATACAATCATCCCTTGGTCGCCCCTTTTAGTCGCCTCTTACGACAGGCAGGGGATACCGTGGGTGTATTCTTCGTCTACGTCCCCCACCCACAGGGAGTTTTACGGTTTTCGCAGAAGGCGAGGTGCCGGAATTTAGTCCCACACGAGTTCTTTTATGTGCAAGTAAATCTAGCAACACGAGGCTAACGTATTTGAGCACCTTCAAATACCACGGGACTGAGCCAGGTTCGAGGACGCTATATCTTCATGAGTGGCGAAGTTTCTTCAGGTTGATTACAACCAACTTCCCTCATTGAGAGATGGCTTAAATTTCCCAAGAAATAAATGAACAAAACAGACAACAAGATCTTCTGTTATCGAATACTGTACAGAAAATTTCCTGCACTCACTCGCAGAAGTCGGTTCTGGTAATCACGAGCAGCACGAAGACGTCTCGTGTGCGGGCTGTGGTAAACGACTTCTTAATCGAGTCATTGTCAAGAGTTCGAGAGCACATCACGCCCAATTACATCAATCAAGGAGCGAGAGATTTATACGATTGGGAAGTGAGTACATTCCATCGCAGCACGAGCGGTGTCCCTAGGAGACTATTACGGGCGCACCAGATCTTGCCAGCAGCACCAACGGGAGCTTGCAGGTAGCAGTAACGCTGTGATTTGATGAATAATAGCACTCCAAACCCCTGCGCGTAAATTTCAACATATAACCTGCACTAAACTCAGGCAATGAATCCCTCCAGGATATCCTCTTTAATAGCGGAGATTGTAGTATTGTGCTGAATGGAATTCTGAGGAGACATTCAACGTTCTTGCAGTTAATTGCCCCGGAGTTCGCGTATTTTGGAATACGTGTGTGTGTGTGTACAGACCTAAGCCGTAGTCGCAATGTGCGTCCTAATGCACAGACAGCGAACATCTCTACATTCAACGTTAGTATAAAATGAGGTAAGGATAGTGAAACACTAATACATAAGAATACGATTTTTACCATTTTTCTTCCTCTCACTTGGTCACCTACAGGTAGGCGGATCATGGATTGATTTTCAAATCTGTAGTGCGTGAAGGTGATTCCTCGAATGTGAATGTCCCAAAACCATCTATGCATTCTCAAGAAAGCAGGCGTTGATAAATTCTAACCGTCTTACTAATAAACGGTGTATAACTTTTATACAAGGTTTATACACCGTTTATGTGAAATTCGTTACTAATAAACCGCGTATAAGCCTCCTGTGTATACATATGTTATAGTTACTCATTGAATTGCTTATACAGACCAGGACCCTTGTATAAGCGCTGTATAGCAGCGAGTAGCGGAAAAAGAAACCCATTTAACATTGAACACACATTGAAAGAATGGACGATAACGTTGATGATCTTCACGGCATTTTAAACATAGACGACATACACCATTCAGAGGCTATGGAGGCTAGACATCTTCGGAAAGTAAAACACTTTAAAGAGACGGAATGACAATGAATGACTAAAAAAGAAATGATGGTTGGACGTATTTTTGTGTAATAATGCGTTACTGCTTAATAGAATTTTTAAATTGCGAGTTTATTATACATTATCTGCCTCTACAAAGATCTTTATCAAATTTGAGTACCCTAAAAAGGGACATATTCCTCGACATAAAAAATGGTATAACTTGAAAACCGTGCGTAATATGATTTCCATACTTTGTAGTTGGATACGCAGAAATATGATGTATAAATGCCTAATAGAAACGTTTTTGATCAAACTTATCTTTTAAGCTACAAAAAAGTTTTTCCTTTCTCCTGAAAAGTAAGGATTTTGGAATGTGTACCGTACCCTTTTCAACTCGCCGATTCTATTACAATTGCTTACGTTTTCCGTACTACCCCAGTTAGGAGCTTTTGATCTTTACTTAAGTTTTTCCATTTCTTTTTTGGCGTTCATTACACAAGGAAGCTGAAGAAATGTTGATATCAGTATAAGCCAATTTCCAGCTGTCTCACATTTTGTTGCCACTGCTTTCGATACACCGTGCTACTACGCGACTTTCCGGAAAGTTTTGGTCGTAGATAACCAGCAGTAGCGATCATACAGGCAGTGAACGTGCGAAAAACGCCAGTGAACTCCAGGAAGAGATTCCTACGCTTTGGGACGAGTGTATACGTGCTGTATAGTAATACAATGCGTATACCACGTTTATTAGTAAGAAGAATGTAAAACGCTTATACAGGGTTTATTCACTGTATAACTACACAAGTGTTAAACAACTGTATAAGGACTTTTTATTAGTAAGATGGTAAGTGCTTTACATCAACTAAACGTTAATGAAGCGGCAAGTGAGCGAGTGGCTCAGTGGGTAGCGAACGAGTTCCAGATATCGAGGGACCAATGCTCTAACTCCTGCTGCGTGGAGTTGTTCTTTTCCGTTTTATATTTCACTTCACGTTTGTTCTGTTGTTAGTAATTAAGGCAAATTATAATTTATTTATTTATCATTTAATCCATTTAACCCCCCGGACTCAACGAGGGATATACGAATATGCGAAAAATAAAACATAAGAAGGAAAGCGATAAAGAAAACTATACATGCAGTCGGACTTGAACTAGCGATCCCTCAATTATCTAATAAATCCTATTGGTTTTTACGTCTCACTAACTACTTTGAAGGTTTTGGGATACGCCAGGGTGCCGGAATTTAGTCCTGTAGGAGTTCATTTACGTGCCAGAAAATATTTCGACACGATGCTGAAGTATTTGAGCACCTTTAAATACCACCGGACTGAGCCAGGATGGATCCTGCCAAGTTGGAGTCATAAGGCCAGCGCCTCAACTGTCTGAGCCACTCAGCCCGGCCAATTATCATACTGGGGCTCTACCTATTGAGCCATACGCTCACTTGCCCCTTCAGCAACTCTTATTTGATATAAGGTAAGGGTTATACTGCACCTCCGCAGAGGTGTTCCTGAGCCGGAGTTCACGTGCGGTAGGGTGGCCAGTCCCTTTCCACTCCTCCATTCCCTTACCCCCCACCAACAGCGCGTGGCAACCCATCAAACTCCTGACCACGCCCAATGTTGCTTAACTTCGGAGATCTCACGGGATCCAGTGTTTCAACACGGCTACGGCCGTTGGCTTGTTTGATATAAGGGATTTGGAATTCGTCAAAGGCGATTTTCTCGAGCATGTATAGTTATCTGACCAAATGGCTTTGGCACATTCATATTCGAGGGATCATCTTCGCGTGTGCATGGTGTGGTTGTGTGTGGTGTGTTTGTGTGTGTTTGTTCAGCGGTGCATAAGTTCGCTGTATAAATTCTGCCTATGACTCATTTTATTTCTGTGACACTGTGACCCGCATAGGCACGCTATTACCCGCTGACCCCGTTATGCGACTCCCCACCACCATTTCACTGGCGTAATGGGACCACTGGCATTTATTCTCCGTGTCATCATCACAGGGCAGTTCGAAAACAAGACTCTTTTCATCTCGAGGCTGGCTACCTGCAGCTGCCGAAAAAATGGACTACTGCAATATCGAAATATAAAGGTCAGAAGGTTGGAGTAATAATCAAGAAATCGCGAAATACTAAACTTACATTCAGATTAAGAGAATAATATATTGTTATATTATCAATGGCAATAATACTCGAACTGTGGCAAGCGTATTCCTGCACACCCTTTTATTACTCGACCCGACAACTACGAGGTCATCATTCAAATACTCGGCCGGGCTGAGTGGCTTAGACGGTTGAGGCCTTCTGACTCCAACTAGGCAGTTTCGATCCCGGATCATTCCGCTGGTATTTGAAGGTGTTCAAATACGTCAGCCTCCAGACGGTAGATTTAATGGCACATAAAAGAACTCCAGCTAGACAAAATCCCGGTACCTCGGCGTCTCCAAAAAAACCGTCAAAAGGTCGTTAGTCGGACGTAAAAGCAATAACATTATTATCCTAAATACTCGAATTGATATTTCAGTACTACGCCGGAAAAAACTTAAGTAAATTCACGTGTGTAACGTAACAATTTTTGCTTTCAGGTGACGTCTATTTTCACATAGTTCACCTGTGAAACTGAATTATTAACTAGTGATTAATTAAAATAATTAGTATGGTATTCGTGTTCTCGTTCCAAGGTGATGCAGCTCTTTTCAGGCACACTCCGAATCGAGATAAGCCCATACCTGTTCTCCTGCCGAACTTGAATTTCTAGCAGTACCGGGAATCGAACGTAGCCCTCCCGAGGACGGCAGCTAGTAGTTCTAACCACTGCATTACGGAGGTGGACATAAAACGAATTGTTGATTTATATTATGTTCCGGGAGTATTTGAAACTTAATATTTCATAGGTTTCTTCCCCAATAATATTTCCTCCCTGCTCACGCCTGACAAATGCTAGGATGTTACCCTCATATTAGAATTTTGGAGCACCTAGATAAAACGAAAAAATTGAAGCAAAAGAATAATAAAACTATAATTTAAAAACAGCGGCTATCAGAGATATTGCACTCACAAGGAACTCGTTGAAGGCAACCAAAATATCCCTATCCACTAAATGAAGTATACAGGAAAGTCGAAAGATGGTACACCCATTGTAAATAGGTACAAATTAACGAGTGTTCGGGTCACAGTTGTTTGCATTTCGATGCCAAAGCTCTCTTCATCTCGGCGGCATAATATAATATTTGCAAATGGAAATGTAATGTACACCTGGATAGTACGGAAATTCTCTTGGCGTTATTACAGCACCCCGGGAGTGCGCAGAATAAATCTCCTTTAGCCACTCATTTGCATGAAAGCCCGGCTTGTTTTTTCCCTGGCGAATATTTAGTTAAAGTGATATCACCCTCTTCATTGCGGTAGCTGTTAATGTTTCCTGCTTTCAGGACAAAGCTAACTTTGGCGTAGTGCCACTCGGAGCAAGCAGGCTCCACTATAAAGACACAGGTGTTGGCAACTTAATAATATTCGCAATACTAACAGTTTCAGTACTAAAGAGACTGAGCAGACGCAATCTGGTCAAGAGCTATTGATCGTCTTCTTCCAGGATTCTATGTTCTCTATAACCAAATCATTTTGGACTAACGTGTCGCACTTGACATCGAAACATCGAGTAACTTATCTGCGTAGAAAATGGCATGCTATAATATGCAGAACAGTAGTCTAATGGTCGTGTAAGAGCGGATTAGTATACACATTTACTTTTAAAAAATCGTGTGCTCCCATTAAGCAATCATCGCAATAGAATGGCTTGATCGGAGTACAAACGCATAAGAGCTCCTAACAGTATCAGGCCTTTAACAACTATACTAGACTTAACTAAAGTTGGCGTCTGACAGGTAAGGTTGGAGTGAGGAGCACTGCACGTGCCATTTCACGATGTTGCCACATTCCAGCATTCCTTTCTACATGCTCTTACCCCTCGCTTCCGGCTCACTTGTTCCCTCCTTCATTCACCGCTGTGATATGTTGTAGACTACCTGGGCCAGGCGGTGTCGTCCCATTTGCGATCACTCTTATACAAACAATCCGGTTCTTATCAGTGACAGTGACAGGTTTGGCAACTCCCAGCAAGACGAGCTGCCCTGAAATTTTATCTCCATGGCAACCGTAGTCGCCCCACCCTCGTTTCCATGGCAACCACACAGCCACTCCCTTTATCCCGCCTCGGCAGGCAGTAAACGGACCTCCCTCTACGAAATGTCACAAACCATCTCTTATTATTAGCTGTATATGTCCTGTGGTGAAACATTCACTTTAAGGATGCATTTAGCAAGGTGAGTTACAACTCTAGCTTGGATACGATTGAGCACACAGATTTCTAATGTGCTTCTGAGGAACACCAAGCTACACTCCACATCCATCATATTTGACGACTGCCGAAGCGGTCTTCTCGCTGTACTCCAAGCATACTCAACGGGCTTCCTCTACAGATCGATCATTCCTCCCCGAACGATCTGATTTAGTATGTTAAAACTAGCTGCGTTAACACCTTCTGGGAAGGGACGAACATACACACAAATAAGTTGAAATGGATGTAAATTTGGAACATCCCACGTAGGTGCTGAAGCGGAAGAAACAGCATTCATTGAATGTCCATCCACTAAACAGTACATCCTGTTTGTTTGTTTGTTTTTTGCTGGTTGCTTTACGTCGCACCGACACAGATAGGTCTTATGGCGACGATGGGACAGGGAAGGGCTGGGAGTGGGAAGGAAGCGGCCGTGGCCTTAATGAAGGTACAAGCCCAGCATTTGCCTGGTGTGAAAATGGGAAACCACGGAAAATCATTTTCAGGGCTGCCGACAGTGGGGTTCGAACCTACTATCTCCCGAATACTGGATACTGGCCACACTTAAGCGACTGCAGCTATCGAGCTCGGTGTGTTTGTTTCTTAGCGCACAGATACACAGGGCAGTCCGATGCATTCATGCCTTTCTTGCCCGCTACCTGAGGAACAACTACGAGTTTACATGAAAGATAACGAAATTGGCATCACGTGAGTCCGTAGCTGCATGTGATTACCTAGAGGTAGATTACACCGTTCGCATGCCACCTAGCAAACTACGAACGAGACAGTAACATAAGGCTTACACATTAATTTGGTACGTTATTTGAAGAATAAATATAACACTGTACTAGATAAAAATTGTTTTAAAAACTTCCAAAGAGTCAGCAGAATTTGAAGGAATACCAATTGTATAACGATTAAACATTTAAGAACCAGTTTGGTATTCTTGTAACCCTCCAGTCCACTGAGTGGTTTTGAAATCATATGTAACTTGAAAGTCTCCTGCATGGATGACCTCTGAATATGCAGTCTGTTCGAAACATATTCAGCTCTTTTCCCGTGATGGTCGAACAAAAAATTCGCATGAAAGCAGAAAATCACTTATATGTTCTTGAGTTTATCTGAAATAGACAGTGGACTCCCTTATAATTTCCGGGAAATGAATTTTATGGGCCATCAAACCTACGACAAAAGTTCACAATATCGTTGAGTACAGCTGTGAAATCATCCTTCTTAAAAAATTGATTCGACAAAGATCGAACTCGAAGCATTTTTTTAATACAATAACTTATGGATAGGGTGATACTAAGCCATTGAAGAACTGCTTCCACGTTTCGATCTGCACTCATCCAGTATCGATTGTATTCCTTAACGGCAGTGGAGGATCACATAGCATCAGGGTTCATGAATGATGGAACAGCGAACACAAGAGAGTGACGGCTCAAATCTGTCTGTGACCGGATGGACGCTCCACTGCATGCACAAGAGAGAATTACGATTTTTTGCAGATGGAGCGTGAAATACAAAGAAGCGTATTACGATGAACGAGTGAATTAGGGAGAGACCTAGACGGTTTTTCTTCACTGTAACCCTCTTATGTTCCTTCCTTTACAACAAGTATGGAATATTATTGAGTTTTTACATTTTAGTGAATACATTTTCATGGCTACAAATAAGGTACAAGACGTGGAGGTTGTTACCGCACTCCTAGAATACTGGTAATCTATTATTTTTTCCAAGTGCTGTCAGTGTTATGCCATACTTCCAGCTTAGAACACACACGTTTTGAAGTTTTGGTGGATACTGAATTATTTTTTACAATAAATATCCTGTTTCCTCAGAAGTATTGTCAGGGTGAGTGTCTGAAGTTCAATTTCATTTACCGTTATTTTAATTTTCCACCTGAATAGCCAATTTGGGTCAACCTATTCTCTATGGGGGATGAATGAAAGGCCTATCTGCACATTCCAGTTATGATCACAAGGTACTTAAAATGTTTGTATACGAAAGACAGGCATTGTACCCGTTTTTCTAGAAGTTTCCTAATATCACCTCACTGCTACTACTAAAAAGTTTTCATTCCTTCCCTGAAGGGGGAGGCGGGCCTCTTAAACGGTAACGCCGTCCCTCAGGCCGAGAGATTTGTTACAGTGAAGGAGATGCTCTGAGAAGGTGAGGGGGTTGGTGGCCGTGGCCTATACTAGGAACTGTCCCGGCATTCGCGTTAGTGCAGGAGAATGGAAAACCACGCCAAAACATTCTCAGGACAGCCGACGGTTGGGGCCAGCCGTGAGGTCCAGCCCTGTCCCGCCTCCCGAAAGCAGAGGCGAAAAGCCATAGCCACCCCTCCTCTGCTCGGTTGGCAGGTCAGAGTGCAGAGCTGTTGGGCCACCCACAGAACCGCCGTGGCCACTTTGGGCCGAGACCCACTCTGCATCTATCGCCAAAGCTACGTTCCGTTCATTAGCCAAATTAGCTGCATGCTACCTGGCAGTAGGAGTACATACTATGGAGCTACACAGCGAGCTACATGAGGTTGTTTGAAAGTAATGGGGTAAGATTACTTAATAGTTGACTTACTATTATACATCACGCACAAAAGTAGAAGAAGAAAAATGCTCTAAAATCTTGCAATATTACACGCTCTTCAATGCATACATCTTGGAAACAAAGAGGGATAAAGTTCATGGAACTTGTGGCATGTGGGGGACGGCGAAAACAATGCTAACTTTACGACAAAGGGTAGAGAATGATGAAGTGCACATCAGATGGTTCCTCTCGTGCTTTGGGCTAGTGCATCTACACATTACATGACATACTGAGCTATAAATAGCAAACCGAACAAAAATGCTTTCCACCAAGTATCAACACTCAAAAAGCTATCAAGCTGTTTTGTTCCTAACGCATTATCATAGAAACATGGACAGAGATTCAAAACACCCAGCTCGATAGCTGCAGTCGCTTAAATGCGGCCAGTATCCAGTATTCGGGAGATAGTGGGTTCGAACTTCACTGTCGGCAGCCCTGAAGATGGTTTTCCGTGGTTTCCCACTTTCACACCAGGCAAATACTGAGACTGTACCATAATTAAGGCCACGGCTGCTTCCTTCCCACTCCGAGTCCATTCCTGTCCCATTGTCGCCATAAGACCTGTCTGTATCGGTGCGACGTAAAGCAACTGGTAAGAAAGAAAAAAAAATGATTCAAAGATCAGCGATCGATGGACGAGAATGTACATTCTGTGACCAATATTTTGCTGAAAATGAAATGAAATGGCGTTTGGCTTTTAGTGCCGGGAGTATCCAAGGACATGTTCGGCTCGCCAGGTGGAGGTCTTCTGATGTGACGGCCGTAGGTGACCTATGCATCGTGATGAGGATGAAATGATGAAGACGACACATACACCCAGTCCCCGTGCCAGCGAAATTAGCCAATGATTGTTAAAATTCCCGACCCTGCCGGGAATCGAACCCGGGGCCCCTGTGACCAGAGGCCAGCACGCTAACCATTTAGCCATGGAGTCGGACATTTTGCAGAAGAATGATTATGAAAACCGTCAGACTAGTATGGCTGTAAGTTGCCAGAAGCTCCTCGGACATTGTTACGATATCGAAAGAACAAATTGGAGACAATGACAGGCATCATAAAAATAAAGATACAGAGTTTATGTTCGTTCAAACATCGACAGTATTTGACATAACGTAACAGTAACGAAACAATAACAGTGACGGAATTCCTCCCTAAAAGGGTTTTTACGTCGTGCAAGTAAATTGACTGGTACTATACTAATGTCTCACATTTAATAACTCTGAAATATCAACGTTTACCCAGAATTCTATATTATAAACTAGGACACCAGATGACCATATACATTCACAATGGTGGTGATGATTACAGATTTAAGAATTCCAATTCACGGTTATTTAAACATTAATGCCGTTAATCGTCAGAATAACGTGAGATGATTCACAGAAAATTAAAGGGAATATAGAGACAAAGAGGCAATATTGAAGGGTTGCACCAACCGGGCAGAAGTCCTACGAAAGTAATTCGCTAAGTATTACCCAGACAGCATTGTATCGACTGGGCTACAGACAACCAGTTCTTCACGTCACGCATCACTGCCAATAACGAAAGTTGGAAATGAAACGCTGTATCACTGTATTTCGAAGTCTGGTATTGCTTCCACTTGCACGACCCACATTTCTCACATTCATCTTTCGTATAATGCCTTCCTCGGTCAACTTTTGCACTCTTCTGACCTCGATGGTATTTCACGTACTTGGTGGCTTTCATCTTTCTTCCGCTAATACCTTCATTTTTTTCAAAGGGCCGCACCTCTTATTATTTCTCTCTTCTGGGGGAAGTTAAGAGGCGATGGTCATCTGATAATACTTCCCTTTAAAACAATCACCACCACCATTACTATATTTTTGGCACAACGGAATAGAAGCATCTACACCAGTCCGTAAAAATTTCGTAATCCTAATATCTTACAGATTCGGTAACTTTTCTTAATTATGATTTTCGATTTCATTTAGAAGCACACGAGCGACGTTTCTAGCTCTCACCCACACCATTTGAGCTATATACTCCAGCACCGAACACACAAACACTATATATGCAGAGAGTTTAAACGAATTCCGACAATTCAAACGCTAGGTAATGACTTCATCGACTTGCAGATTGGTTTTGGTGCAGAGAAGTATTGGAGCCGAGAGGATAGGTGACCGGGATTTAGATCCGTTGTGCACGAGTTTCAGAATCTGCATTTTCTAGAATAACGTAACTCTAATTTTCTTTCGATTTATACATTATTTTCCACTCACTATTAAGTATTTTCTTCATATTCTACACCTGTCGGCAAAAATTTAAGCGAGTATTAACTTCAGTCGTTATAAGTCTGAGATGTTTACAAATTATACATTTGAAGATGAAGATTATAACGAGAAGCTTAACAATTTTGCAAGACAATATCCAGCTTATCGATACAGAATTGAGAAAATCACCTATTTACTATTATTTCCCATGTTTCCAAAGACTTCGTTTGAAGCAAAGTAGTCTATTATAAAAACATATCATTTAGAAGAGCACAGTCCAAGTAATAAAATATGACTGATGTGGAATTCAAAGTAGAAACTAACTCCTGATGACATTTTAGGAACGTACATTGAAGTGATCTAACGAACAGCACGGACTAGGATTAAAGTAGATTCAACTCGATCCTCAAGTTTTAGCCGGGTCTATTTGTGGCTAATTATGGTCGTTCATTTTAACAGCTTTGCGAGTCTTGCACAAATAGGGGTCGTGTTGCCACACTCGTAATTTCTGCAAACATGGTCTGAGTTCAGTCTTGTGTGTACTTGGATTGGAGTTTCACTGGCGTGGAAGTTTGTCGAGTTACTGATAGTTGTGTGTACAGACGTCAGTAGAAGAAGAGCGACTTCCAACAGCTGTGTGCATGGTGTCCTATTCAGGTTGTGCAACTTTACAGGTCGCTAAATTACCGCCACTACACTGAACAATTACGAAAATCCTCCTTTAAGACGATGCAGTCTATCAGAAAAGTAAGGACATTTTGCATGAAATACCTCCGCTAAGATTGACGGTAATACAAGTTGCTCAGAATAGACTTCTTCTTCTTTTCTTTTCCTTCTTCTCCGCGGTATTTTCCCAGTTATTTCCGGTCAGGACTATATGTGGATTAAGCCCAGTTTTACGGCCAGATGTCCTCCCTGACGCCACCCCTATTCACTATTGCGCATTTAGTAGTGGATGGTACAGTGATGTGTTATATCTAAATTATGTTATTTGTGCTATTTGCTTTACGTCTCACTGACTACTTTTACGTGTTTCGGGGACGTAGAGGTGCCGGAATGTAGTCATGCAGGAGTTATTTTACGTGCCAGTAAATCTACCGACACGAGGCCAATGTATTTGAGCACCTTCAAATACCACCGGACTGAGCCAGGATCGAATCTGCGAGGTCGGAGCCAGAAGGCCAGCGCCGTAACCGTCTGAGCCACTCAGCCCCGCAATTATGTGTATTAAGGCGAACACAAACACACCACACAAGGCTTAATTCCCCGGCGCGGGCGAGAATCGAACCCGGGGATCTCTGAACCGAAGTTGTCCACAACGCTGATAATTTAGCCAGACGTAAACGCGATCAGGGTGCACTGACGATATGAATTCCAATATCAATATGAGCATAATTAAAACAATACAAATCCGGACTGAGTGGCTCAGACGGTTGAGGCGCTGGCCTTCTGACCCCAGCTTGGCAGCTTCGGTCCTGGCTTAGACCGGTGGTATTTGAAGGTCCTTAAATACGTCAGCCTCGTGTCGGTAGATTTACTGGCACGTAAAAGAACTCCTGCATGACTACATTCCGGCACCTCTACGTCCCCGAAACACGTAAAAGTAATTAGTGGGACGTAAAGCACATAACATTATTATTATTATTATTATTATTATTATTATTATTATTATTATTATTAAAACAATAGAATAATAGAAAACAACAGAAAACAATAAAACAATGGTGACAATATTTGTAGATTTTAAGAAAGCTTACGATTGCATCCATATAGAATCTCTGGTTAAAATTTTAAGACACCTTGGATTACACCCCAAATTAATAAAGATGATAAAATTGACTCTAAATCAAAAGTGAAGTTTAGGGGTGAAGTATCAGAGTCGTTTGACATTAAAATTGGATTACGGCAGGGAGATGGGCTCTCGCCACTATTATTTAATTGTACACTAGAAATAATGAGGGAATGGTTTAGGAAATGTCCCCCAAAAATAATGATTGACCGAAAAATCAAAACAAATTGGCTGGGTTTCGCCGACGATTTAGCATTACTATTAGTTGACATAAAAACCCAGATATCAGAACTTCAAAAAACATCGCTAATAAAATTGGCCTCAAAATATCGAAAATAGCAATTGTGCCCCCAAAACCAGCACAACTAAAAGAAGTTGCCATGAATGGTAATAAAATTAAATTGTAACTCAATTTAAATATCTTGGAGAAGTAATAAAACATGACCTAAATTAAAAAATCTCAATCCAAACAAGAACAAATAGATTAACTAATGCACAAAAATTAACATGGGATACCTACAAAAACAAACGTCTATCAATAATAATTAATCCAAAATTAAAACACTACAACACAGTTATAAAACCGGAAGGTACATACGCAGAAGAAACACTTTTTCACCTGAATAAACAATCAAAGACTGACAGACTTCAGAAAATTGAAAGGGGGATTGGAAGGACCTGCAACAACAAAAAATACCAGAAAGATGGAAAGTGGCGGATAATGCCTAACAAAGTCGTGTACAAAGAGCTAGAACCCATTACAGATACTATGCGTAAGAGGAGATTAGGATTCTTTGGACATATCATGAGGATGCAGGATTCGAGACTTCTGAAACAACTAGTACAACACAATCTCATCTCAAAAACTACCACAACAGGATGTAAATGGACCAGAGAAATAAGAGAGTATCTGAAGAAAATAGGCCTTACAACAGAAGACACCACAAATAAGACAAAACTGAATACACAACTCAAGAATACAAACATCCGCTTTACCCTTACGCGAAAAAATAAAATAACACGCATATTTTCAACCGAGGAAAGGGCTAGAAGATGGGAGCGTCTAAATAGGTACTGGGTGGACCGAAAAGCCCGAACAATCCTTTCAAAGAGACCTGAACGATGGACTGACTAAAGTGATCCTATGCGGTCATAAAACAGAAAGAAAAAACCATAGAAGTTCCCATATTTGCCATCGAACAAATGAAGCACCGATTCGTTGCCGATCTGAAATTAATCGATTACGAATAAATAAATAAATAAATAAATAAATAAATAAATAAATAAATAAATAAATAAATAAATAAACATTCTTATGCATTGACCTGCAGAAGATAGTGGTGCAGCATGATGAGGTAAGTGCTGAATAGGTATTTGAAGGATCCGTAAGTGAAGAAAATCAGTCATCGGGTTGCAGACCTTCTGAAGTGGGGCCATTTAGATAGCATGCCTTCAATTTCGACAAGCCACAGAAAGAAAGATAGAAAGAAAGAAGGAAAGAAAGCTCGTAGTTCTACATGAATGTTTATATCGTGATCAGAGCCATGGAACTCCAATTTTACGTGTAATTCAAACCACAATAGAGTGACTTTTCATTCCAAAAATCTAACATGCATTATCCGGGATTCAAGCTGCGGCCCGCTTGGTAAGATCACAGTGACGATGCCACTCGACTACCACGTCCCATTACGTACGAAAGAGGGCAAAATTTTAAGAAGGCTATATCAAGATTTTACATGAATGCCGATAACTATACTGAATATATTGTAGCGATTTCGCCTGCTTTCAAAACAAATCCCGTATTAAATTGGTCTGGATTACAAGGAGTGTGAAACCTTAAATGAAATTTTATTTTACTTGATGGGAAATGCAAGAGGTTCTCCTATTTCTAACAGCAGTTTCGTGTATCGTTACTCCTCCGTTCTTTGTTTCGCCGTTATTAGCTTGGTCCATGGGGAAGGCCCAGCTGGGGCCCGGCCGCGGACGGAGAACAACACAAACAGATTCATTAGAACAAGGTTCGTTAAGTGCAAAGTGCACACAGCTTTCTACAAGCCGAGATTAAACTGAGACCGGCTTGCTTTTGTTTAGCCTGCAAGCTTCAAGATATGCAACCCGCCCTCCCCTCTTCTTGCCGCGCGGTCAACCCCACATCTCAATAGCTATACACAACTTGCTTGGTTTTGCCCCATTTTAACACACTACTGAATATATCAGCGTCTAAAGCCGCTGGAGGACGATATTTAGAACAGAACTTGGGTAAGAAGCAACTGCTTCGACAGAACAATGGCCGCATGTTCTAATTTCTAAACACCAGAGGGCTCCTTGTGCAAGAACGTCTATAAACATCAGTCGCATGGGCTAACAGCACGCTCTGACGCTTGTAAGTGTCACCGACAATCAATGTACGTAGTATTGAAGAAAAACAATGTTATCCATTCCACTGATGTTCTGTGTTCTTGTTAGATGAAAAACAAACAAAAAACGACGGCTAAGAGTGAAGAGTTGTTCCTGTGCATGTGAACGCATCATCCTCCAGCCAAATATCAAACCATGCGGTCCCTTACGATCTCAATCTATCTTTTCATCGGACGTCCGTAACAGCCGTTCTCAGTGGGCAAATATTGTAGGGCTTATTTCGGCATCCTCCTCCTTTCCAGTTACCCAACATGTCTCTTCGAGTTTAGTCCCTAACTGTCCATGAACTGAAGCACAGGTTCAATTCTTAAAATAGATTTTTCATTTTAATTAATTGATTAATTAATCTAGATACAGTGACTCGCATAATTATTCGGACAGACATGATTTATTGTAGTTTCCTTTGTATTAGTGGTTTCAGTAATAATAAAACACTCATATAAATTAGATACAAGTTTCTGTATGGAATATAAAAACTAAACGTCAATCATTCTTCTAATGAACACGTTCAATGAAAATATAATCATTAAAAACAAAATCAAAATCAAAACCAATATTGTACAAAATTATTCGGACACTTGCCGTTTTACTTATGGTCCTAAAGGTTCAGTATCTGGTGGGCTTTCCTTTCATTATAATTACTTCCCTGAGTCGACTTGGCATGCTCTCCACCAATTTCCGGATGAAATCGGGAGATATCTTCTGCCACTCTTCTTGAAGTCCATTTTTCAGTTATTCTCTAGATGTGATTGTTGTTTTCCTTATTTCTTTATCCAGTTCGTCCCAAAGATTCTCAATCCCATTCAAGTCTGGTGATTGAGGGGGAGGATGAAGCACCTTTGCGCAATTAAACAATAACCACATCCTTACATTCCAGGCCATATGCTTTGGGTCGTCATTTTGATAAAATTTAAAATGTTCACCAATCCCCATCTTTTCGGCACTCTTTCATATTGTCCCTCAGTATTTTAAGGTATTTAAAGTGGTCCATTTTACCCTCAATATAAACCAATTCACCAACTCTATTCACCGACATGTACACCCACACCACTACATGTCCACCACCATGCTTCACAGTTTCTTTCAGATTTTTCTCTTGAAGCTCAGTATTAGGACGCCGCCAAACTGTTATCCTCCCATCAGATTAAAATATGTTAAATTTACTCTCATCAGCAAATATAACGTCATTCCACCATTAATTGTCTTCTTTAACATGCTCTTTGGCAAACAGCATTCTCTTTCTTCGATTTACTTGATTTATGAAGGGCTTCCTTCTTGCAATATGGCCGTAAAAGTTACCTCTTCTGAGCACTCTCCGTATTGTTTATGGATGCACTTTCTTTTCTGTGTCTGTGGCAATCTCTGTAGCGAGTTTTGGAGCACTTAACTTGGGTGCCTTTTTTCATTTCTCTGATGATGTAACACTCTTCCCTCACAGAAAAAATTTCTTGGACGTCCCGTATGCGGTAGATGTCAATCCTATCTTTCTCCCGGAATATTTTGATAATATCAGAGACTGTACTTTTCTTCATTTGTAACATTTCAGCAATTTTACGACAACTTTTACCTTTAGCATGGTGAAAATTTACTAGATGCCGCTGTTCGATTGTGCTCTCTCCTCCTCTGCGGCCCATTTTCACCTACGTTGTACACAGTACTCTAACACACTGAATGTTTACTTTCACACTGTCCGTGGCTCTTTTGCATACGACCTCTGCACGGCAACTGACTTTTGTCCGAATAATTTTGTTGAAGCACGTTAACTGCGTTCTGAGGTTCCATGGTCACTGGTTCTCTCCTGCTTTCTAAAAGTACACATTTGAATGTCGTTTTGAATCTGTCAAACTGGGTTCTTTCAGAAACTAGTTTGCGTGTACGGTATTTTCTCTGAAATATAGGGCCAGTGTGTAGCAAAGACTATAATTACTAACGTGTCCGAATAATTATGTGAGTCACTGTACATGTTTTATTACTTAAGTCTTCAGGCAACACTTTGGATTTGAAGCAGTAGCCTGACATTGACTGTTAATACATGATTAGTTTTTATATATTTTAATTTGCTTTCTTGTTCCAGCCACACATTCTAGTGTTTCTTAAAAATAGATAGTGTACTGGCTGCGAAACTCTCTCAATTACTCTGCGTCATTATTACATATAACTGGTTCAGAGATTTTTTCTATAATTATGGTGCGGACAGGGGGGGGGGGGGTCATGTGATTTTCAGAGCTTACAAAGGGGGACGCTGCTCATGGAACAAATGTTGTAGAATCGAAATATCTGAGGCAGATATATAAAACTCCAGGCACATTTTGAGACTAACGAGAAAGATTCATTGTATCAGCTCATCAAATCCTAATTTCGGATTGGTTAATTGTCAACGAAATTGGGACGACCTACTTGGCACGCAAGTCATCATTTCTTTTTCTTTACGTCGTACCGACACATACGTCTTATGGCGACGATTGGATAGGAAAGGGATAGGAGTGGGAAGGAATCGACCGTAGCCATTATTAAGGGCCATGATTTGCCCGTTGTGAAAATGGAAAACCATCTTCAGGGCTGCCGACAGTGGGGTTCGAATCCACCATGTCCCGAATGCAAGGCCAACTCACCCGGTATTCCTAGCCCTTTTCCAAATTATCTGAGGTAGGCACTTATGTAAATTAAGCCTAATTTTACGGCTAATTCCCTTCTTCACGCTAACCAAATGTGGAGGGATGTATTCACTACTGCGTGCATCTTTGGAGATTAGCAGTGTGCTGCGTTGTACCTAAATGAAGATCTGTGTTAAGACTATCACAAACATACCGTCTCCGAGCAAGAGGAATAACATGAACGCGGTTAAAATCCCTGAACCAGACGCGAATCGAATCCGGGGCTCTCTGAACTGAAGGCCAGAACGCTGACCATTCAGCTAAGAAATCTAATGAACGATTGATATTATTTATTTGATAAATGAAGACCACGTCTAATAACTGCGGCACCGTCTCTTCGTGTACTTCAAGAGGAAGTCGTATCGCCGTGGCGGAGGGTGAATTACGACCCAAATACTTTAAAATAACTGCTGACCTGCATTGCACAGTATATTTCATTCCCATGGCAGTCTGGAGACAAAAGGAAGGAACTCAGGCATTCACAGCTAACTAATGAATGCAAATTAAGTAAGTAATTTATCAACAACTAGGGTAAAAACAATGTACAAATAACAGTGTGCAGCTATGCGAGATGCAGAATATTTCGTTCACAGCCCTATTATCGTAACAAACCACAAGTATCACAATTTTCATAGTTAAATATCACGCCCATCTCTATTTGTTGTTGGTTGAACGTTGACGGTGACGAAGGGGACTCGAGTTGAGAGAAGGACAGCTTCCATTTACCCTGCCTGGCTTATGTCTTTACAGTCCGATTCTTCTTCACAACCACTTGTTCTCTTCCCAATTCAGTGTATAGGCCTAGTATTATAAAATAATCCATTTCATACCTATTCTCTGGCTATATTTATTCCGCTTAGAATATTTCATTTAAAACAGTTACATCATGTATGAAATGATTTAAGACAGTTCTATAGTAGTTCCTAAGCGAATCATTTCTACCTGTAACAACGTGAACAAGAGCAGCTATTTCAAATCAGGATGCGTTAACGACGAGGAAGTGCTATCACGTTTCCGGCTCGATGACTGAATGGGTAGCGTCCTGGCGTTTGGTTGAAGGGGTCCCGGGTTCGATTCCCGGACGCTTCGGAGATTTTAACCTTAATTGGTTATTTCCACTGGCTCGGAGACTGGGTATCTGTGTCGACCTTAAATAGAAAATGAAAGGAAAGGAAGGAAAGAATGAGAAAAATAAGAAGACTACAGTAATTTAAAAAATAGTTATATTAAAAAAGCAATTAAAAATATCACAGCAATATTCTGGAGTTAGTGTGAAAAAAATTCTGAAGAGATCGGGGTTACAATTCCAGTCAATGAATAAGACACTTCTGAAACGAAAAGTTACATCTCTTCCGTTCTGAATCTACGTAAAATGTAAACGTACCGTAGGTATGATCGCATTGCCGACTATCACGTACAGATAACTGCAAGAGCCTCCTAAACGCACTGTGAAGTAAAAGTGAAATTGCTGAACTTCGGCTTTGCATGTTTTGTCCAAGCATAGTTCGTGATGACTAGGATGGCAGGATGGATGTATCTGTAAGTAAAGGTCACGGGATTAACTTTGGAGCCCAAGCAAAGCCACAACACGCGGCATCAACGGAAGTAAGATTCACAACACATTCAGCCTCAAGATGGCTTAAAGCTGCCAAGCATTCTTTCCAATATGTACCCAAGATTCAAATTAGACCACCTGCTACGCGTGTTAAATCAAACCGAGCGAGAGAATACGCCTTTTATTGCTTTACGTTTTCCTCTACAAGCGTCAATGGAAAGCCAACTATAAGTTCTCATGCAATTCAGAGTAGCATGTTGGAAACACATTTAATTTATAAGAATTCTCAACGTTACTCTATATTATAACGTGTAGAAAAAATGTACAGTTGAAGGAATTTTATAAGGATCGTAAATTAAAATTTTCCACTGAGCAATACTGTAGACTAACATTTAAAAAATATCTCAGAAATTAAATGCCATCTGTCTGACTTCCGAAACATCACGTCTAAAGCGCTGGGCGGAATTTCATGGAAATTTTCGTCCGGTGAGCTTATTTTCGGTGCAGCGCTGCGGTTGCGATGTTCAGCATGCACAATGGCTTCCTACAGCTGTTGACACGGCATAAGCAAGTGTGGCTATCTTGTAATGAGTGTTTAAAATGTTGAAGAAAATAGATCCACCCTCCGACTGTGAGATACGGTCCGTGATTCGTTTCTTAAATGCACGAAACATTAAAACAGCTAACATTCATCAAGTGTGTGAGGTGTTTGGTGAAAGTGCAATGGCGAAATGAATGGTGAGGAAATGGGTACGAATGTTCAATGAAGGTCTTCAACATGTGCGTAACGTCCCACGCAGCGAGCGACCGACCGTCTGTCGTCACAGATGAATTGGCGTGTGCGGTTGTAGCAAATGTTCGTGAGGACAGACGGTACACAATTTCGTCTCTCTCTCTCTCTCTCTCTCTCTCTCTCTCTCTCTCTCTCTCTCTCACGCACACACTCTGCCTTGGGTGGCTTTCACCGTAGGCGGCGGCGTTCTATGACGAACTCATAAAAAAAATTGCTACTGTAGTTTAAGGTGTGCAGAATTCGAAGAAAATGAAATGTTCCCAAAATAATGTGTTTTTAAAAATGTAGGAAGGCCCTACTCTCAAGAAAAAACGCCTCGAATACGAAAATAATCTGCCGAATTGTTTCTTGAACTTTTTCCTCGACATTTCTGATAATGAACAACTTGATATTGATAAATAGCCACGGCCCATTCCGACTTGAACTATTTTAATCAACAACGACATCTTCAGTGAGAATGACCAATTAATATATCCTAAAATGTGAAAGTCAGATGTTGCATCCGGAAGATAGTAGGTTCGAATCCCACTATCGGCAGCCCTGAATATGGTTTTCCGTGGTTTCCCATTTTCACACCAGGTAAATGCTGGGGCTGTACCTTAATTAAGGCTACGGCCGCTTCCTTCCAACTCCTAGGCCTTTCCTATCCCATCGTCGCCATAAGACCTATCTGTGTCGGTGCGACGTAAAGCCCCTAGCAAAAAAAGTCAGATGTTTGCTATTTTTGGGGGTACAGTTACTTCTTTGAGTACTTGTTGGCAATAACCACGTATTTGAAATGTCCACCTTCAATCACTGGAGACAGAGTGAGAAGTGGCAACCTGTGTCCCGCCTCTCATAGCTCACATTACGGATCCTAATCTGCACTCCTCCAATTAACCTCGGTCAGGCTGCCTGTGCTTGACACGTGCAAATCACGCAGCAGCTAACTCGCTACTTCGCCTGATATAATTAGCAGCACACGCACACGACGTGAAGAGCAAGGGCTCATAATTCATATCAACGATCAACTCACTGAACTGTGTACTTCTGAGCACATAATAGTGAAATAAATCAAACAGATATTTTTTGCTTTCAGAAGTAAAGAACACCTTTCATCCAAACTGACAGGTCCTTAAGGGGTGATTTCTTAATAATAACGTTATTATTTTTACGTCCCGCTAACTACTTCTTAAGGTTTTCGGAGCCGCCGAGGTGCCGGAATTTTGTTTCACATATTTTTTTCATGTCAGTAAATATATCGACACGAAGCTGACGAATTTGAATACCTTCAAATACCACCGCACTGCGCCTCAACCGTTTGAGCCACTCAGCCCGGCGGCTGACTTCTTGCTAGGACATTCAGCAGTAGACTGATTTCTCCAGTTCATTACTTCTCGCCTTTTGAATCACATCGTCGTTGCCGGGACAAAACCTCCTATATGATAATATGTTTTGGAGATATACTGACCCGCAGCACATACATTGTGAAGAACGAGAATGCCTTGACAATATGCACACGATATTGCACCTTAGATGACAGAACCTTACCAGCCAAAGTTCTAAGCTAAAATTATTTCACATAGGAGGTTTTGTCCCGGCAGCGACGATATTTTTATGTTCATATATACAAAAAGCCAGCTGCTATTGCACCTTAATAGTTTCTCCTCTATTTCCTATTTTTCTTTTGCTATTTTCATTAACTACGAAAAAGGAAAGAATTAGGACTGCAAACGAAGTGGCCATATATTTAATTAAGGTACGGTACAGTCTCAATATTGACTGGTGTGAAAATAGGAAACCACGGAAAACCATCTGCAGAACCGCGGATGGTGGGGTTCAAACCTACCTTTTCCCAAAAACACGTTTACAGCCACACAGCTCGCAATCACATTACTCATTTTCTCTTATATATTACGGAGTTTTGCCCCGAATATCATATTTATAAAGGTATAATTAAAGATAATTACATGAACTTCGTATTACCTTCCTCCATCAGAGCTGAAAATCTGCCCTCGAGGCTAGCAAGTTGCGAAGACCACGGTACGGAGGGATACGGTCACGGCATCTACGCGTCGACTTCAATATCAGAGGCACGTGTATCCGAAATGAATGGCTTCCGTAATTCAAAGCTTCGATTTACTCGCAAAACAAATAACATAAAAAGAAACTCTTCTGCTGCAACTCGCTTCCTCTATATGGTAATACTACTGAAGGGATGATAAAGGTAAAAATACTTTAACGGTGGTTTCAGAGAAAAATTTTAAATGTTTTACTGCATGGAAATAAATTGTTGGGTCTTCATTGCGGATTACGGTCTTCTCCAGTTTAATTAAACAAAACCCAACTGCATGGCACGAAAGCCCTTGAAGGGCCTTGGCCTACGAAGCGACCGCTGTTCAGCCCGAAGGTCTGCAGATTACGAGGTGTCGTGTCGTCAGCACGACGAAACCTCTCCGCCGTTATTCCTGGCTTTCTAGACCGGGGCCGCTATCTCACCGTCAGATAGTTCCTCAATTCTAATCACGTAGGCTGAGTGGACCTCGAACCACCCCTCAGGTCCAGGTAAAAATGCCTGACCTGGCCCGGAATCGAACCCGGGACCTCCGGGTAAGAGGCAGGCACGCTACCCCTACACCACGGGGCCGGCAGACACTTTAATTAATACATTTAATATCGTAAATAAGTATATTTACCGACAAGAGGCAGGTGTGTTTGAACACCTTCATATAACCACCGGAATGAGCTGGAATTGAATTCGCCAGCTTGGAGCCAGAAGGTCAGCGTTCTACCGTCGGAGCCAAGCAGCCTGGCTACAATGTAGATAAGTTCCCTGTTGCACTGAGCCACGTGTCAGTCCACCAAGACTGCTGAAATATATATCACTGACTCCATTTTCACACCATTCACTGCAGGGACTGACTGCATAAGGAATGGCACCGTTTGTATCGCTAATACCTCAGCAACTTTCATATTGTTACAGGCAGGCTGATGGAAGTATGAACCTCGATGTAGCTCATGCAAGGAGACCTAGTGCACCATACACACTGCACCTCACTAGAAATAGGTCTGAGCTTACCGGAAACATTGTTCACCAAAAAAGTACAGTTGCTCATAAAAAGAATGAGCGGTTGGTATAGTGTAAGTTCCTGCCAGGTACAAGTTACTCGGAAACAATCAAACCTATAGATATCCAGCTGTAACCGCAGGGTTTGTATCTACATGGGAAATTAATAATAGTTTGATGATAGTAATAATAATAATTTTAACGTCCCAATAACTACTTTTATGGTTTTCAAAGGTGCTGGAGACTCCCGCAACAGTTATTTTACATGCCAGGAATCTACCGAAACAAACCTGATGTATCTAAGCACCTTCAAATACCTACCAACGGACTAAGCCAGAATCGAACCTGTCAAGTAGGGTCCAGAAACCCAGCGCTCTACCGCCCGAGTTACTCAGTACAGCAACATTAAATCTGAAAAAATATTAAATATGAGGAACATACACTACCATGCACTCATTCCTCCTTTAGAGCGACTACATTATACATTTAAAAAATTCGCATTTAATTCTCGTTGTTGACGGGCTAGTTCTTGTACAATTGCTTAAAAAGTATCTTAGCCATCCCTTCAGCAGTATTTACCATCCATAGGAAGAGAGCTGAAAACACAACAGACAAAACACACCTCCACATATAGCTAATATTAACGGAGAAATTTGAAATTTCTTGCTTTGGCCCCTTAACATTGTTAAATTAGCGTAAACCTAGCGTACAATCTAACTATGCCTAAATATGAATAGAGAATTTCCGAAATTTTGTTAAGCCATTTCCCAGCGACGTCGTAAGAAACAAACAAAAATGTAACTGAACTTACTTTCGACTTTTGTTTATCTAAACCCAGAAAAAAAAGGAAATTACTACGAGCGTGGCCTCTCCATCCGCTATTATCAATTTCCGACTTTGGGCGGGGCCAGAGTACGTAAGCTGTGCGACTTCATCTGGCCGAAGCCTCGTGGGGGAAGGCCAGCGCCCATTGGTCAAACACCACTGCAAGTGCCTTCATTGGCCGTTTCATCGCTAGAGGCTTCAGAATGTAGAAACTACGAGTCGCGTAGTCTCCTTGGTCCTTGGTCTTGCACTTCTGAGCCACTTCAGGGCCGGCCACGTGTATTTAAGGCTCGAAACTTAGATTGTAACAAGTATCATCACATGTATGAGAACACAAAAATCCAGCAAGAAAATGAAAACGTGAAACAGTTATTGTTGTAATACTGCAAAATCACATTTTAAAAACACAAAATATGTAAATTGTAACCAAAATGTATAACTTATATTGAAAAGATCAATAAAACACTTAGCCAAGATGTTGGGACCCCTTCCCAACTCCTTCACCAATGCAAATCTCCATTCCCCTCTTCCAATTCCATCAATCCTCCAAACCCGCCAAATCTCCTGGCCAGAGAGAAGGCGTTACCTTCTAGGTGGCCCGCCCCTTCCCTTCGGGAAGGGTAATGATTTCGTTCCCCTTGGTCCTTGGTCAGATCAATCAGTGTGTGGAGTCAGAGTGAGAGAAGGAGAACGAAGGGCGCTACAGTCACGAGTGAGCTCAGTGTGAGCTCCGTAAATTAGTGGAGTTGCCCGCTATACCCGTAATACTGAAAGAAGCATTCTGACAGAAATGGCTGGAGTGAGGAGCGCTGCACGGTGTTCCCACATTCCTGCATACCTTTCTCCTTCCCCTTGCTTCCGACTTAGTCTAATTGTTTGTTCGTTCGTTCAGACCGCTCAGAAGTGAGAGGTTTGGCAACTCCAAGCAACACGAGCTGGTCAGCAGGCTTACCTCCATGGCAACCGCAGTGGGCCCGTCCACGTATCCATAGCAACCATGCCCCCTACTCTCTTCTCCCAACCCAGGCAGGCAGTGAACGGACTTCCCTATGAGGACTGCCAGAACTCACCTTTCAGTACTACGACCACAGAAGCCGAGACTGGCAGCCTGGAGTTGAGTGGGGCAGTCTGTGGACCCGTTCTGACGCCTGTACCCATGAGTCGTGTCTGTTGGTGCCAGTTGCTGGAGGAGACCACCACGCGTGTTCTGGTGCAGCTGTGGAGGAGAACACTGGAATGTCGGCATGGGGCTGTGAACCGAGTTCTATCGGAGGTGGAGAGCGAACATCATCGTGAGCGGCGAGAGTGTCGTGCGCGGGCTGCGAACTGTGGACTCTGACAGCGGCAAACAGATGACTGAGCGAGACTGTAGTGCTAGTTGCTTTACGTCGCACCGACACAGATAAGTCTTATGACGACGATGGGACAGGGAAGGGCTAGGAGTGGGGAGGAAGCGGCCGTTGCCTTAATTAAGGTACAGCCCCAGCGTTTGCCTGGTGTGAAAATGGGGAAACCACGGAAAACTATCTTCAGGGCTGCCGACAGTGGGGTTCGAACCTACTATCTCCCGAATACTGGATACTGGCCGCACTTAAGTGATTGCAGCTATCGAGGTCGGTAGACTGTAGTGCGAGTGGCCGTAATTGTGTGTTATGTGTGTAAGTTGTGAGCTCGGTAATCCTGCACGCTAACGTATAGTTTTAGTAACTAGTTAATACAATTTAGAATTAGAACTCTACCAGGTTCTGTCTTCATTTATTTACCCCGCTAACACGTTACAGTATGAAGCAACAATTTGAAGTGTATAGACACGTTTATAATATTCGTATAGAGACCTTTGAACTTCATTATCCATCAACTAACTTAACGTAAAAGGATATCTAAATATTCCAATATTATATTGATTGAATCATCCTCCGGAAACTTATTTAATACTTTTAAGTGAGCCAATTATTATTGGATAATGATGCACGCAAAGCTTCCCCTTTAAAAACTAATTTGATTGCTATGCGATGACCACAAAGTCAGGAAGAGCTAATAACAATGCTCCCGGCTCCAGGTGCACTCAGCACAGGACGTAACGAATATTTGATGAGTGCACGTATTAAACAGAGATTTCCCGCAGCAAACACATTAACTGATGAGAAGATTTAGCTGAAGAGAAGTCAAATAATCAACAAAGCCTCTTCCGTTAGCATATTACATTTGGCAGGCTATTCTAATTCATTTTTAGTATTGCAAAAACTACGAAGATTTGCATGATGTTATATCATTCGTAGAGAAATGTTTCGTTACATAATAGCACCTGATATTATTAAATTTAAATTTTAGTCTTCATAATGCTAACCACAAAACTTTCACCGACACGGGTCTGACAGCGATGGTCGGAGAGCAAAGAACTAGGAGTGGGGAGGAAGCGACCGTGGCCTTAATTGTGGTACAGCCCCAGCATTTGCCTTCTATGAAAATGGGGAAACCACGGAAAACCATTTTCACTGCCGACAGTTGGATTCGAACCCACTATCTCCCGAATACAGACTGATAGCTACGTGAACGAAACCACGCAGTCACTTGCTCGGTAATAATAATAATAATAATGAGAAGCAAAGTTATTTACTATAGAGACATTGGAAAACTGGAACTAGAAAATTTGCAGACAAGATCGTCTCACCTTTGAGAACAGAAAAGCTTAAGTTACGTGTGTAAAAGAAATATATAACTTTCCAGAAAAATATACGATCGAGACAGAAGATATAGGAAACAGAGAAGTACTCGGAATGAAAATTATTGAGGCCAAGGATCAGCCGAAGGAAAACTAAGGAGAAGAAACGGAGTATTTTTCCAAATAAGAATGAACAAGAACGAGCCAGAGAATGAAGGATTCCGGCAAAAGAGGAAAGAATGGAGTAAATGATGGAGTTTATGTAATCGAAGCTCGCAGATGAGTGAGAGGAATAAAATTTATTATTATTATTATTATTATTATTATTATTATTATTATTATTATTATTATTATTGATGGACGTGGTATCATAGTGGCATTGCCACTAGTCTTTTATCAAATGGGCTCAGTCCAATAGACTTAAGATTCTTGAAATGGAAAGGCACATCAATGTGATTCGGATTCTACGTAAAATTCCAAATGTGGGTAATACTGTTTCTGCAATCCATTTTGTGTAATCTGCAGTCGCGTAATTTACGTGAATAAGGCACCCATTCGTTAACTGAAAAGAGCGCAATGTGACGGCTACGGTCTCATTAGAAAATATTGAGAAAAGTTCAGCTAATGAAAGGAAATCAATAGCTCAGTCATTAGAGTCAGCATTAATATGGATTTATGACTCGATGAGTTAATCGCCCTCATTCCAATACGTAATCTGGATGTGTCGTTCTTCATGAAAAGCTTAAAGGCGTCACAGATAACGTCAAATTCCCTATATAATTGGCACTCCTAGATCCGTGTTTACGTTGAATTTAACACAGAATTATACTGAATCGTACTGTCAACTGAACAGGGATTATATATTGATAGGTTGAATTTACAGCTGATTCTATTCTCCGGGCGTTCATCTTCACTCGTCAGCAAGAAATATTGCACGATTTTACATCACATATATATAGACGGGAACTATTTACCAGAATTGAGTATTTCTACCCCGGTTAAAATGACACTGTTTTGATAATTACCTAATTAATAGTTGGGGTTATTGTGTTGTAATCAAATCTGAAAACACTACTCTACTCGCCAGGCCTGGTAAAACTATCCAAATCAAAAGCATTTATTCCACAAAAACTGATTGTGTCGAGGCTTTACAATCTTAAAATAACCTGCGTTTCGCTCCATTGTGCCAGCGGGCACATCGTTTGGAATGCCACCTCTCTACAAGACGTTAATTAATAATGGCATGTGGGCTCCGGAGAGGCCTGGTGCAGGTCTTCCGAGTTGACGCCCGTGGATGACCTGAGCATCAGTGAGGATGGGGCCCAGCCTAGCATGAAATCCTATGTTGAAGACAAAACACACACACACAGTCCTCGAGCCACAGGAATCAACCAATGAAGGTTGAAATCCTCGAAGCCAGGAACTCTTAGATCAAAGGCCAGCACGCTAATCATTTAGCCCCAGAGCCGGGATTCAATATGCTAGTTAATGAACAGTCACTCAAACGAAAATGAGCACATGGCATTTCATGTTCTCCAGATTTAATATTTTATCAGACCTTGTTATTATCAACATATTATTCACCTCCCATGTAAATACAAACCCTGTGCATACGCATAACAAACATTCTCGTGTAGTCGCTTAAGTGCGGCCAGTATCCAGTATTCGGGAGATAGTAGGTTCGAACACCACTGTCGGCAGCCCTGAAAATGGTTTTCCGTGGTTTCCCATTTTCACACCAGGCAAATGCTGGGGGCTGTACCTTAATTAAGGCCACGGCCGTTTCCTTCCCACTCTTAGCCCTTCCTTCTCCCATCGTCGCCATAAGACCTATCTGTGTCGGTGCGACGTAAAACAACTAGAAAAAAACATTCTATCTATATCAGGGCCTCTCAAACGCCCAAAATCTCACGCGTGCAGAGCGAGGCGCAAGAGCTCCGTGCACTGTGCATCGGTGCCGCTCGGTATAGCTCGGATCAACGCTTCGTCTCTGGGCTACTCGGCTAAGCTCGGCTCTACTCGGCTATACTCGGCTCAACTCAGCCCGGATCTGGAGCGCTACGGCGCAAGTGGGGCAGAGGGAGACAGGCGTGAGGAAAGAGAGAGTAAGCGCTATTGCTCAAAATCGAGGAGTGGGGGATCTGCACTCTGGTCAACCAAGCCAAGTCGTCTTTTGCACCGGGCACAGTGCATGCAATATGATCAATATGTTTCTGACAAACATGTACCGGTGAGAAACTTGTACAATACCATGCGCTCTTTCATTTTCTGAGCGACTGAATTTATCAATTAAAGTTTCCATTCCTCCCCTGAAGGGGGAGGCAGGCCACCTAGTACAGAACACCTACTTTCTGGCTAAGAGAGTGGTGGGGGTTAAAGGTGATGTGCTAGCTGTGGGAAAGGGTAAATAGAAGTGGCAGGAGTAGGAAGCTGGATTCTGGGCGTCTTGGCTAAGTGATTGAACATGTCTTTGAGTTATATACATTGTTGTGTACAATAGCTGCCATGAACAGTAAAAGAACATGGTTACTCGTACTCCCTGGCAAGGCGCGATTGTACAGCTCAAGCCCCCTTTCAAATAAATTGCAATGTGAGTGCACTAGAGGAGATAAATATGTCCACTTGCTGTGTGCGACTGCTTTAGCCTTCGAAATTAAAAGTCAAATGCCCAGTAGGGACTGAAAATATAATTCACCCCCACCAAAAAAGTGGTGTTCATGTCTTTCAGCCTTAAAATAACCAGCGTTTCACCTCAGTGAATTAGCGGGATAAACTGGTTGCCATACTTCTCTCTGGTTCTGTTGAGATACCACTGCCAAGGCAGGCATATACCGCAAGTGAAGGATACTTATCTCCCCTACTGCACTCTTACCGCTTGTGCTCCACAGGCGGGTTGTGGTAGTATCTCAGCAGTGTACCAGTCACCGGCTTGGAGAACTGTACAATCCCAACTTACTAGTCGGCTGCCACAACGGAGCAAAACGCTGGTTACTTAAGATTGAGAAGCCTGAATACTATCAATTATTGTGAACTGATAGGCTATTCTTAAGAGGGGAAAGTCAAATTACGGTTCCCTAGAGGGAAATTAATTTTTGATTCCGTACTCATTCTTTCTTCCCCCCCCCCCCCCCCCCCCCGAAATCCTCTGTGACACAAGAACTGGGTGAACTCCCTTATGGAAGAATGAGCTCCAAATTTTGCATACTGTACTTTGTTCCGTGCGATGGACTTTCATTAAAGTATAGTATGAGACGAAACAACGGTACTGAATGTCGCCAGAAACCTGTCACTGAAAACTACAATGGATGCTGAAAGATACGAAAAATCAAAAATGGACATATATTCAGCAAATCTCCAACAATTGTTATTTTCGTAATAATACTGCTGATTGTGATATCAAAGGGCAAAGCAATGCGATTACTTCGTCCAAAATTAATTTTATATAGTGAAAATAACGAACCAAAATTCCAATGTATCCTTTTGCATTTGTTTTTCAAAGGAATAGGAAATTGTTTCACTGGAAGCAAAAAAGAGAATAGAGATACACATGCTGAGTAGAAATAAAACCATTGAGCGTTGTGTGTAGACAACAGAGAGCCAGTCCGTTCCAATGAAATGCGTTCTATTTAACATCCTAATCTCATTTAATCTGAGCTCGGGATCGTAACGATAGAGGCATGTTGTCACTGGTCCAGTAGAGACGTATTTTAACCTTGGTTTATATCTCGACTGCAGCCGAGACTCATCGATAATTCAAGAGCCGGAGTTACGCCTTGATGGGCGCTTCCCATGGCAGGTACTGTACAGTGGGCCAGGTCAACAAGCATTTTACTAATTTTATGGCCATCACAAGGCTAGTTTGCACTCACGCACAGTTGTGGTTTCATCAGCGATCTGAATCCACATACTAAAAGGCAGAGGGGATGTCCAATGTTTTCAGTAGTTCAGTTGGTTTTTAATTAGGTTCTGTACGGCAACATTTCTACTGAACGTCACCGGCACATACATTCACTAACAGCGCACAGAATCTCACGCAGTGACAATGAAATAACATCTGTCTATTGGCATGAAGACTAAATGACGCACGATTGGTAAAAGTCGAAGAAAAACGATCTTCGTACAGGCCAAGTCAGCCCTCAGAGGAGTGGAAGGCTTAGACTTCCCGTAAACTCAGGAGTACGTGCCATACCGTGATTAGCTCTAAGGCTGGCCGTCTTGGTCACCAAAATTAATCTGGTGCTCATTTCTTGACGAAGGCTGAGGAAACTCCAATGCTACGGTCTTTTCCAGAAGTGGTAGGCACGTTTCGAAATTTGACGACTTCCCAATTGGGAACCGAGTCACTTAACAAGTGAATAGGTCCCAAACTTTCACAACAGATAACGTTGGCTTAATTAGGTAGAAAAGGATTATTCACAATGACTTTAAAAGCAAATTCATTATGCAAGTTTTATTATTATTGCAGAAGGCAGATGGTAATTACACCTGTCGTTTCCTATGTGAACTACAATGCTTCTTGATTAAAGCTAAATGAAAGCGCTAAACAGCTCCTTGCTTACACACTTTTTTCAAATCGAAATTTCGTTCCATAGTGTTAAGACTGTAACCAATACAGTAAGTAGTACAATATTCCTACAAGAAAAGAACCTCCCTCTTAAATATGCCAGTTCAAGAAATGTAATGTAGACTTACACACAATAGTGTAATACACCTTATGGGCTTTAGGAATTTCTGGGAACCAAATAACGGGTAAGAAAGTCACGAAAACAAAAGCATTCTACGTGACATGATTTAATGATAAAAATACATTTTTGATATAATAATAATAATAATAATAATAATAATAATAATAATAATAATAATAATAATAATAATAATAATAATAATGTGTGGCCTCCAGAGAGGCCTGGTGCAGGTCTTTCGAGCTGACACCTCATAGACGACCTGGCGTCTATGAGGATGGAGCCCTACTTAGGATGAAGTGTAATGCTTCAGACGGCACACACATATACACCCAGTCCCCGAGCCATATCGGAATTAGTCAACGAAGGTTAAAATCCTCAATCCGGCCGGGAATCGAACCTGAGAAGCCTTGGACCAACCGCCAGCACGTTAACCATTCAGCCATGGAAAGGGGCACATTTTCGGATACAATATATATTCAATTCATATCCTATTTGAGTTTCATTTATAAATGTTACTTTAATAAATCTGAGCATTCACATGTAAGATCCAGTCAGAACAAAAAACTAAACCTCACGGCACTTAACGCCCTTTAAAGGGCCTTACCCTGCCTAGCGACCGTTGCTCAGCCCGAAGGCCTGCAGATTATGAGGGGTCGTGTGGTCAGCATGACGCATCCTCTCGGCCGTTATTCTGGGCTTTCGAGACCGGGGCCGCCATCTCACCGTCAGATAGCTCCTCAATTCTAATCACGTAGGCTTAGTGAACCTCGAACCAGCCCTCAGGTCGAGAGAAAAATCGCTGACCTAGCCGGGATTCAAACCCGGGACCTCCGGAAGAGAGGCAGGCACGCTACTCCTACACAACGGGACCGGCTCAGTCAGAATACCAGTCACTAAATATCAGGTCATAGTATCATTGAAAGTACGTATGCCAATTAAAAGGCATTTTACAGTTAATTAGACTTCGACATATTCCAGTAGGCCAATACGTGGATAGGGACGATATTTTAATATGATATTTTCATTTTGTTTTTTCCGGCTTCATGGCTAAATGGTTAGCGCGCTGGCCTTTGGCCACAGGGGTCCCGAGTTCGATTCCCGGCAGGGTCGGGAATTTTAACCATCATTGGTTAATTTCGCTAGCACGGGGGCTGGGTTTATGTGTCGTCTTCATCATCATTTCATCTTCATCACGACGCGCAGGTCACCTACGGGTGTCAAATACAAAGACCTGCACCTGGCGAGCCGAACATGTCTTCGGACGCTCCCGGCACTAAAAGCCATACGCCATTTTTTAAAATTATTGTCTTCTTCTCACAAATTTGGATTAACTTATAAGAACGGAAGTCACAGGAAAGGTACAACGAACAAAATTGTATTTGAAACGAAAAATAAACAAGATACCAAAGTATAGGCTTCTTCTAAATGAAACAGTAACTTAAAGTACAACTCCACAATTTTTTTTTCTTCTTTTTTTTTTTTTGCTAGCGGCTTTCGTCGCACCGACACAGATAGGTCTTATAGCGACGATGGGATAGGAAAGGCCTAGGAGTTGGAAGGAAGCGGCCGTGGCCTTAATTAAGGTACAGCCCCAGCATTTGCCTGGTGTGAAAATGGGAAACCACGGAAAACCATCTTCAGGGCTGCCGATAGTGGGATTCGAACCTACTATCTTCCGGATGCAAGCTAACAGCCGCGCGCCTCTACGCGCACGACCAACTCGTCCGGTAATCCACAATTTACATAGACCTAACATATAATGGTAATTAAAATTGACACCTTCTCTGTCAGTTTCGGACAAAGTCTTCTCAGCGCATGCCCGTGAACAAACTGAATTAAATTCAATATGTCATAAACATGTTTTCTGGTTGATGACTTTTCTTAGGTCTCTTTGCTCTAACGAAGAATGAATGAATGAATGAATGAATGAATGAATGAATGAATGAAAAAATATGCATACTCATTTCGACTACCGGTAATTACCTGCAGTAATAACAGTAAATGTCTTACAATTAAGAAAAGGACAAAGAAGAAGTAATGTCTCCTTTCCATCGCAGCCTCTACCGAAAAAGAAAAAGAAAGCCGAATCTAATAATGACTGTTACAGAGACAGACTATTTCTCCACGCTTCTTTGCAGCTCTTTCAGACCAAACAAGAAATGGCTTAATTATGCTTACAAATAGAGAAAGAGTTTAAGTGTAGCAGGATGAACGGACTTCTGTAACCCATTTAAGACTCCCTGGCTTTGAACGTTCGGTTAACGCGTATCTAGAACCTAATTAATACTAATGAGTTTTCACTAAATACAAAGTACATTTTGAAATAAATTACTTTATACACACGAATCTGCACAGTCATTGCTAGTGGCAAAACTCACGTTTAAAAACTGGAATTCAGAATGTCTGCTCATACCTTGAATCCAGACAGCAACAATGTCTAGCTCACAAAAACTGGAATTTATTTATTTATTTATTTATTTATTTATTTATTTATTTACTTATTTATTTATTTATTTTATGCCTTTGTATGTGGCGAAATTAAGGCTCACGGCCCTCTCTTACACTTAACCACCACATACAGTATATAGTCACACGAATTAGAAAAATAACATTGTTAACAGTCTCTAAAACTGTCTAAATTAATGGAGTAATATTAGCCTATAACTTATTATAATTGTTTTTTAAACAATTAGTATTATCTATGTGCATCACCTAGCTCTAAATCATACTTGCACTCATACACACTAACATTCATACAAGCTGATCACGTACATAAGAGGAATCCTCGACAAGACCGTTTAAATGAGATTACTGAAGTGCTATTATGTATACTGACAGGGAGAGAGTTCCATAGCCTTGTCCCAGGCACTTGGAAAGAGCGGCTGTATACAGACGAGTGATTAACCGGTATCATAAGGGTAGAAGTCGATCTGGTATTATGTCCATGGATAGATGAGAGAATGTTAAATTGTGAGGATAGGTATTCAGGTGTAAATTCGTTCAGAAGTCGAAAAATTAGTAACACAGTATGTAGATTTCCTGTATGTATGTTCAGTCCGTCAGCGATTCCGCTGGTGGGATCCTCAACAGCTCTGCCATCAGCTGTCATAGATGGCCTAGGCATTACTGAAGAGGCGTACTAGGGACATGAGGAGTGAGGTAGTTTCCCGTTGCTTTCCTCACCGAGCCAGCGTTGCTATTACATATCAGTCCGCCAAGCCCACTGAAATGCATACACCAACCGACCCGATGAGCAACATTTTCATACCATTCATAGCAGGGACTGGCTGCATACGGAATGGCATTATTAGCATCACTCATACTTCAGTCACTTTCAAATTGTCAAAGCCAAGGATAAGACAGAGACAGATCTATGAAAGTAACAAAATTGCTCTAGCCTACACCAGAAGACATAGTGCACTGTAAACACTAGGTCCCACAAGCAAAGACATGCAGATTTCTTAGCTGATCGATTTTCAGCCAGGATAGCTTCTAATAATGTATGGAAATATGTGCCTTAAAGTTCAAAGAAAATATAAATCATATGCAAGAGGTCATTGCCCTTTGAAGTTTCATAGTTTGTTCTACAGTTGCATCGGTTAATACGATATCACAGTAATGAATTATTGGTGAATGAGAGTTTGAATTTTTATTTTCATGCTATGTGGAAGAATGGATTGTTTCACTTTTAGGGAGTGGAGAGATGCATGTATCTTTCTGCAGACACTTGTTATATGCTCATTCCAGTTTAATGCGTCATTCATGACAACGCCTAGGTCTTTTTACAGACTTCTGGAAATGTATAGCTTCACCGCAGAGCATGAGAGTACACTGCTGTGTGATGTTTAGCGTATTTAAAAGCCTAGATTGTCCTATTATGATAGCTTGCGTTTTCTTCGGAAAATATGCCAATCAATTTCATGAATCATATGGCCAAAACGTTAATCCTTTCCGACCTGAACTTTATCCCAGAGGATGAAATGTAATGCATTTTCAAAATTTCGCCCCTTAAGGTAATATAAAACTACACCAGTAAAAGAACCGCCCTTCAAGAATTGATTACCTCAATTTTATTTTTATTTTCAGTATGTTCACAGTGTAATGAAATGCCATTGTCTGTATTTAACATCATCTTTCCCGGCCTTTTCCCCATACCTGGGGTCGACTCTATTGCAGGTTAAACCTAGTTTTACGGGCGTCCTCTGAACTGAAGGCTACTATGCTTACCATTCAGCCAAAGAGCCGGATAAAAGAAATGTTCTCGAGTAACTACTACTTCGTATCAATCTATAGGCACACCAGAGTGTCGGAATTTCGCCATTAAAAAGGGGATCATTAATGTGTTCACTAATCTGCAGATAACAGGTTCTCGTACTGTAGCATTTTTTGAAGTCAGCCAACTGTGATGTATTCAATTTCGCAACTTTGCGTAAAGGAAGCGAAAACGCTATCAACTGTGCGATGCAGTCGTCTGTTAATAGAATGATGTACAAGTATAATTTCAAACATGTCCGGCTCCACGGCTAAATGGTTAGCATGCTGGCCTCTGGTCACAGGGACCCCGGGTTCGATTCCCGGCAGGGTCGCGAATTTTAAGAATCATTGGTTAATTTTGCTGGCTCCGGGACTGGGTGTATGTATCGTCTTCATCATCATTTCACCCTTATCACGACGCGCAGGTCGCCTAAGGGAATCAAATCAAAAACCTACACCTGGCGAGGCGAACATGTTCTCGGACACTCCCGGCACTAAAAGCCATACGCCATTTCATTTCATTTTTATTCCAAAAATCACTAGGGCCATTTGAGACGCCGCTGATGCTAATACTAATGAATCAACATGAAATGCCACCCATTTGAACAAAAGTGAAAACATATAATTAGGTGAAGAGAGTCTTGTGTGGAATAATAATAATAATAATAATAATAATAATAATAATAATAATAATAATAATAATAATAATAATAATAATAATAATAATAATAATCATTATCGGTAGTGGGGTTCAAACTCACTATGTCAACTTACAGCTACCGAGCTCGATAGCTGCAGTCGCTTAAGTGCGGCCAGTATCCAGTATTCGGGAGATAGTAGGTTCGAAACCCACTGTCGGCAGCCCTGAAGATGGTTTTCCGTTGTATCCCATTTTCACACCAGGCGAATGCTGGGGCTGTACCTTAATTAAGGCCACGGCCGCTTCCTTTCCACTCCCAGCCCTTCCCTGTCCCATCGTCGCCATAAGACCTATCTGTGTTGGTGCGACGTAAAGCAACTAACAACTTACAGCTGCACGACCTGTACAGCGAGGCTAATTCGCATGGTGAATGAAAGTTTAGTTCAGTGTCACGTTCGAGGGAAACATTAAAATTTGCATATTCTATTTGTATGTAAACCTTATAAGCTGCAAATAATCGACCTCGCAGACAGCCATGGAATACTGCATGTGCTAATACGTTTACAGTACGGGTTGTCCTTGTTCGGAACATATTCACCTCTTACAAGCGATGCCAATGCCTCAAAGCTACTGTATAGTCTAGTTCATCTGTCACAGTCCGACTCGTTGGCTGAACGGTCAGCGTACTGACCTTCGGTTCAGAGGGTTCCGGGTTCGATTCCCGGCCGGGTCGGGGATTTTAACCTTAATTGGTTAATTCCAATGGCTCGGGGGCTGGGTGTATGTGTTGTCTTCATCATCATTTCATCCCCATCATGACGCGCAGGTCGCCTACGGGAGTCAAACAGAAAGACCTGCACCTGGGGAGCCGACTACGTGATGAAACAGATTCGTTGTCACATCTGCATCTGCTTTAACCTTTCGTATTTAAGTCAATACAAAATAATCGTATCCCCTCGAGTGAATATAATTTTTCTCATATTTATTTATTCACGAAGCACAAGATACAGCTACACTGAGCAAATTTCACTTGCACTGTCAACAGACTAATTAACAAATGTAAACTTTCATGATAAAATATAACAAACATACCAAAGGACAACAAGATAAGGTACACAGACTACTAATAACAACTGTCCGAATCGAAAACCATGAGAATGTCCATGTTCATAGCCAAGTCGTCGTGAGTCAAGATGGCGATATAACCTCTTCACAATAAACTTATCCTTAGGAGACTGTTTACACCTCTCCCGAATATCCTTTTACTTGATGCTATATCAAGCTCTTGTCTCCTATTAAAATTGTTAAAGAGAGTTGGGAGGCGGATTAGGAAAGATCGTTGAAGTATTTAGTGCTGAGTGTGGGGAATGTGGAGAAAGTCTTTGGTTCTGGTGGAGCGGGAAGGAACACGGAGAGAGAAGAGTGAGACAAGAAATTAAAGGCAAAGAAAGGAAGAAGCAAGCGGCAAATCTAAACGCAGTATATAAAATAAGAGTTTTGTCTTTACATTGCTCACAATTTTAAAAGAACGGTATTTCTGTACGGGTTGTGTCCACGGCAACAAGGAAATGCACTTTTAAATTATCTGTCATCTCTATCTCTCTGTCTATTTATCTGTCCGTACGTATGCACGCGCATCACGAGACAATGGATGAAGGGAATTTAATGAAAATCGATATATTTTTTAAATTTTATTCAGAATTTGCTATAGGGGTCTACGTCGCACTGACACAGATAGGTCTTATGGCGACGATGGGATAGGAAATAGCTAGGAGTGGGAATGAAGCGACCATGACCTTAATTAAGGTTCAACCGCAGGCATTTGCCTGGTCTGAAAATGGGAAGCCAAGGAAAAACATTTTCAGAGCTGCCGACAGTAGGGTTCGAACACACTATCTCTCGGATGCAAGCTCACCGCTGCACGCCGCTAACCGTACAGCCAACTCGCCCGGTGAAAATAGATATCTAAAGTCGTGGAATGAGGCACTACAATGTAGGCTATAAATATTTTTTACTCACGCTGAGTGAAATGGTAGTTTAGGGGAAGGCCTAAAATTTAATCCTTAAAGATCTACGTTATTAGTGGTCTTCTACCGACACGAGGCTGACATATTTGAGCACCTTCAAATATCACCGGACTGAGCCAGGATCGAACATGCCAAGTTGGGTTCAGAAGTCCAGCGCTCCAACCGTCTGAGCCAGTCAGCCCGGATATCGGAAAGTACTACATAACGAAATTTACAGAGATTACAATTCCCGATCATTTATGTCTTATACAGTTTTTTTCTTTCTTTGCTAGTGGCTTTAATTCGCACCGACACAGATAGGTCTTATGGCGACGATGGGAAAGGATAGGCCTAGGAGTTGGAAGGAAGCGGCCGTGGCCTTAATTAAGGTACAGCCCCAGCAGTTGCCTGGTGTGAAAATGGGAAACCACGGAAAACCATCTTCAGGGCTGGCAACAGTGGGATTCGAACCCACTATCTCCCGGATGGAAGCTCACAGCCTCGCACCACTAACCGCACGGCCAACTCGCCCTGTCTTATATAGTTTTACCGTACTGACTATGATAATAGAATTCATGTATTTAGATTTCTGTTGCTTAGTCCATATCAGCGCCGAGCATTGCTAACATGGAAATATGTTAAATGGCGATGATTTTTGTCATGGTTGTCTTAAGATATGAAACCGTGTGGTCATCGGATCATATCGACAACGAAAATTGTGAAGATGATTATATAAAATGTGGATAAAAAATCCCTAAAGGAACGATCTCTTTAAGATTATGACAAGAGGGAAAGTTATGAAAGAAGGAAGGACTCTCTTTACATTAGATGTCATAATATCACACAGATCATTGTTGTGGCGTGATTTGCCTCTTCCACCGGCACTCATCTCCGATGGATGGGATTATAGCTGCGTCCTGAGTAAAACAGCCTGCCTGAATATTGGCAGGAAGTAGTTGGGGAGTCAGATAACTTTGCACATGCTGTGTGACTGTCCGAAAATAATGGGCACTACAGCTAGTCAAGTCATGAAATGAGAGATAGGAACCCATGTAACAGGAGGGAGCAACAGAAAGGGGAGACAAGAATGAACTTTTCATGATGTATTACTTTTGGGATTATGCCGTGTAAAAAACTATATAAACACACTCACGGCGCGTTTCGAAATTAACACCTTGAGAACCATCTTTGAGAGCAACTGTTATAGCAAAGCTTTGATCTCTACGGTTCTGAAACCGACGCGTAAGCGGACTCTGTTGAGAAAAAAAAAAAAAAAAAAAAAGATGTAAGAGGAGCTGCTTACCTACCTTACATACGTAACACGACGGATCGTATTGCTAAAATCTTACATAAGTACAATATACGAACTGTATTTGGAATTTCAATTTAGGTTAGGCAACTCCTGCGACCAACTAAGGACATTTTTCCCAAATGGAGACAATGCGGAAAATTTTTTAAGGGAAGGCATTTCTGTTCGTTTTAAAATTGTTCAAACATAGCGTAATAACCAGGTCAACACAACTGTATAATTTTTCTCGTATTCATTTAATTGAAAATACGAAAGAATAAAATCATTGATCTGTCTCTGTCTTATCCTTGGCTTTGACAATATGAAAGTGACTAAGGTATGAGCGATGCTAGTAATGCCATTCTTTGTACAGCCAGTCCCTGCTATGAATGGTAAGATAATGTTGCTCATAGGGTCGGTCGGTGCATGTATTTCAGTGAGCTTGGCAGACTGATATGTAATAGCAACTTCTGGCTCAGTGAGGAAAGCAACAGGAAACTACCTCACTCCTCATTTCCTTAGTATGCCTCTTCAGTGATGCCTAGGCCATCTATGAATGCTGATGGCAGAGCTGTTGAGGATCGAACCAGCCTTAGTGCGGAAGACTGAACATACATACAACATTTTAAGTATTTTTTTTTTAATTTCGTGTGGCTATTTCCAGCCGAGTGCAGCCCTTGTAAGGCAGACCCTCCGATGAGGGTGGGCGCCATCTGCCATCTGTAGGGAACTGCGTGTTATTGTGGTGGAGGATAGTGTTGTGTGGTGTGTGAGTTACAGGGATGTTGGGGACAGCACAAACACCCAGCCCCCCGGGGCACTGGAATTAACCGATGAAGGTTAAAATCCCCGACCCGGCAGGGAATCGAACCCGGGACCCTCTGAACCGAACGCCAGTACGCTGGCCATTCAGCCAACGAGTCTGACATTTAATGTATATAACTACTGTTATTACAGACATAGCGTTATTTGAAATTTTGTGTTTAGTTATTGTAAAATTATCACACATACTGCTTAGTGTTATAATAAAGGCATGTACTTACTCCTCGGATTATCACACCTTTTCCCAGTATAGACCATGTTTCGGTCCCGTGAGTGACGGATATGAGGAGGTATACTGTACTTCAAAAGAGAAATCAGCGACTTTTTGTTGTAGCGGAATCTGTGCTGGCTGAAGCAAAATGCACAGTGGCTTAATCAGAAGGAAGTTAGGACGTTATATATACATCTCATCCATATTAATGATGTATTGATATTCGCTGTAGACTGGTAAAGCTCTGGTATTTTAAGAAATGGTGTTTTCCTACAACAGATTTTGAAAACTAATGAATATTTAGTGCAGTACAAGTAAGCGCTGGCTTTACGACCATAATGTTATCTTTATGTGGCTGGTGTTATACCTCATTAGCACATACTAATGGGGCCGTACTTTTAGTTGTTACTTATGACCTATTAGAACTTGTCTTACATCAACTCCTAAGCCACGCACTTATTAAGGAGTTGACAGTTTTACAATGTGGCGAGCCAGCCTTTGTCATGTCTCTAGGGAAGTAATGTTCTATGAATTTATTAGCTGCATTGAGCAACCCGGGCACTGTGTGTGTGGGGGGGGGGGAACAGCTTTGGTAAGGCAGAACTTGTAATGTTTCTTGTACTCATTTAAAATTTGGTTAGAAAGAGTAAAATGCCTATATTAACACACTGAGTTCAATGTTAGTGTTTCTTCGAATTCTTCCGTCTTCGTATTGTTGTGGTAGACAGAAGAAAGACATCCTTGTAACACCGCCGACAGTGTATTTTGTACGCTTATGCGTCTATTTTTTGCGTACCGCGGTGGAACATGACGGTTCACAGAAGAACCGCGCGTGGTACACAGTCTGTATCTTTCTATTGTCAACACTACCTTGAAAAATAGCGTAAGCTAGTTCTCCTTAAAATCATTAATAAATCTGGTAATCATTAATACAGCTGGTAAGACTAAAGAGATTTGTACACTCGTATTGTTGTGGTAGACAGAAGAAAGACATCCTTGTAACACCGTCGACAGTGTATTTTCTACGCTTTTCCCTCTATTTTTTGCGTACCGCGGTGGAACATAACGGTTCACAGAAGAGCCGCGTGTGGTACACAGTCTCCCTCTTTCTATCGTCAACACTACCATGAAAAATAGCATAGGCTAATTCTCTTAAAATCATTAATAAATCTGGTAATCATTAATACAGCTGGTAAGACTAAAGAGATTTGTACACTCGTATTGTTGTGGTAGACAGAAGAAAGACATCCTTGTAACACCGTCGACAGTGTATTTTCTACGCTTTTCCCTCTATTTTTTGCGTACCGCGGTGGAACATAACGGTTCACAGAAGAGCCGCGTGTGGTACACAGTCTCCCTCTTTCTATCGTCAACACTACCATGAAAAATAGCATAGGCTAATTCTCTTAAAATCATTAATAAATCTGGTAATCATTAATACAGCTGGTAAGACTAAAAGAGATTTGTACACTCGTCAAGTTTTCCTGTCATTATCGACGGTCTCGTCGTTGTACGTCTCATAGTATTGCCACGAACGCGAACGATGGTCACGTAAACACTATGACTACTCCTGGAGCCGTATCACAAGAATCAAACTGACAGTTAAATCTGCTGAAGAAGACAGACGTGTACGAATCAGTATAAAAATATGTACAACCAGCAAGCCTCTCAGAACGACGTGTATGTAACACTGATGCACACACCATCGCGAACTTGTTAATTAGCACCGAAGTAACTTGCTATTTGAAGTACAATAAATTTTCACATGATGGTGCAGGCGGCAGTTTTAATAGTAGGCCTATTATATTCTCTCGTAACACTAATCTCAAGAGAAAAGGGGAAAAAATCCGATTCTTCGCAGAATGAAGGAATCGGCAAAAGAAAGGGAGAAGGAAAGCCACAAGTGTGTGAATGACTTCTTAGACATAATACCATCCAGGTTGGAAGACAACAGGAGTTGACCAAGAGAGAAAACAGAAAGATGAAAGTGACGCGCCTAGCACAACCAAGCAGAAACAATAACAGACCCAGCTGTGTTCCCGAGGTCACCAATATACGCTCCCAGTATGAGACCTTAGACTGCTTTTACAGCAGTCAGGGGAATAAAGTTGCTCTGTGGTGCCTGTGTTGAATAATGTATTTGTAATTATTTGGGATTAGGATGAGAATGAATCAGCCGTGGTCAGTATGTTAGATGATGCTGATAAAATAACAGGCGAGTTACATCGTCATTGCCTTCGCACCAAGGCGGCCACGGTTCGAATCCAACCCAGAGTCAATTTCCTATGGTTAGGATTCCTCGTAAACTGGAGGAGCCGTGGCTTCGATCACGATATCAAACAAGTTTGCTTTAAGTAATAATAATAATAATAATAATAATAATAATAATAATAATAATAATAGCCGGCTCCATGGCTGAATGGTTAGCGTGCTTGCCTTTGGTCACAGCGGTCCCAGGTTCGATTCCCCGCAGGGTCGGGAATTTTAACCATCATTTGTTAATTTCGCTGGCACGGGGGCTGGGTGTATGTGCCTTATTTTTTTACAAGTTGTTTTACGTCGCACCGACACAGATGTCTTATAGCGACGATAGGACAGGAAAGGGTTAGGAGTGGGAAGGAATCGGCCGTGGCCTTAATAAGGTACAGCCCCAGCATTTGCCTGGTGTGAAAATGGGAAGCCACGGAAAACCATTTTCAGGGCTGCCGACAGTGGGGTTCGAACCCACTTTCTTCCGAATACTGGATACTGGCCGCACTTAAGGGACTGCAGCTATCGAGCTCGGTAGGGTGTATGTGTTGTTTTCATCATCATTTCATCCTCATCACGACGTGCAGGTCAAATCGAAAGACCTGCACCTGGCGAACCGAACATGTCCTCGGACACTCCCGGCACTAAAAGCCATACCCCATTTGATATAATAATAATAATAATAATAATAATAATAATAATAATAATAATAATAATAATAATAATAATAATAATAATAATAATAATAATAGCTTTATGCCGCTTCCGTTTATACAGGTATGAACAGACGAAGGAAAAGAACAGGAATTATGTCCACAATAGAGGTTCTATAGTTTAACAGTTTATCTACCAACATAGGTCCTCCAAGTTTAACCACAGCTGGATCCGAAGCGGTTATGCGAGGGTTCAACCCAACAGCCTTATACACAAGACCTAAAGTGCCAAACTACCTGCGCCATTCAGTCGACCTAGAGTAGGCCTATATGTTTTATATCATCCTCACATCTTCCTGGAGTTAAAAAAGGAGACGTACTACTAATACAGCCAGGAGTGGAATTTCAACAGATCTTTCCTTTTTTTGCCGTCACATGCTGTAGGCTGAATTTCTGTTGTTGATCAGATGAATGTATGTCATCCAAACACGCATTTATCTTCACCAGGTGGTCGGCTCACACCTCTTGACAGGGCTAACGACCAGAACCATCAGGCAAGGACATTAATTGTTGTGGAGCTGAGGCATGGAGCTGCATCCCACAGTCATCGACAATACCAGGCTGCGTTGACATGTTCACAAAAAATGTCGATTGAGCTCGGTCTGGGCAAATTCTGTTTTTAGATATAATATATATATATAATTTTAGTTTCAGCCATCTATAGGCTGCGATTATGCAACTTCCGTTGCTTTCTCAAGTTCTTTCTCCTTCCTCTTTCGCCAGTATTCCTTCATCCGTTGGCTTGCTCGTGCTCGTTCTTCTGCCGATAATACTCTGTTTCCTCGTTTTCTCATCAGCTAGGTCCTTCACCTCCGCAACTCTTTGCCTGAAGATTTTTCTGTTTGTTATATCTTTTGCCGTGATCCCACATTTTTCTAAACCTCGGTGGACTTCTTTTACCCATAGGACTTGTGTCTTCCTGCTCTCCTGGAAGGTGAGGATCCCGTTGGCGAGTCTCTCTGATCCCATCCTTTTAATATGTCCGTAGTTCAATCTCCTCTTTTTCATTGTGGTGGTGGTGTTTTCAAATTGTTGGTATAGTGCTTGGTTCGGTCTCATGCGAAACGTAAACTTGTCTGATGATTTTCTGGGTCCAAGAATCTTTCTAAGGAACCTCCTTTCTTTCTTTCTTTTCCAAATCTGAGAGTACCATCATGGCTATTGTCTCGGCTGCGTATAATAATAATAATAATAATAATAATAATAATAATAATAATAATAATAATAATAATAATAATAAAATTGCCTCAGTTATCGTTTTGCAGACCTGAAGTAGTGCCATGTTAGGCGGTCAGCCAAATTCATCGTTCCGATTACCCTGCTGCCAGGAAGCTTAAACAGAACTCTTCTGGTAGGAGTTGAAAACTGAGTACTTCAACTTTATGGGGCGATGAAGTGTGCGTCACCAGAGCTCGACAATATTGAAGCAAAATGCTGGCAAGCTTATAGCTTTACGCGATTGTAGATATCGTGATCATAGATTATTTTGCTAATGATTTGCATTGCGTCGCACGGACTCTCAAGACAGGAATCATGGTAGCGATGGGATAAAACACGGATAGGACTGGAAAGAAAGTTGTCGTGGTCTTAATTAAGGTACAGTCCTAGTATATGACTGGTATGCAAATGGGAAACCACGGAAAACCATCTTCAGGCCTACCAACAGTGGTGTTCAAACTCACTGTCTTCCAAATGCAAGGTATCCGCGCAACAAAAAAGATTATAGTCACGAGACCTGCAGTTTTACATGGAATCTGAACTGCAACTACATGACTTTTCATCTGTCAACAATAATGACGAGAAGTGTAAATACTTTTTCCCACCTTTTGAAATTCGGAATGGTTCGACCCCGCATAGTTGGAATGATTATGAGTTAGACTACCACTGATACACCGAGGCAGCTAATAATTAAGGTAATTAAAACCACACTAACGTTTGGTTTCGAAGAATCTGAAATTATAACTTAAATATTCACCACTGATCTGTATTTAGGGCTCTCACCCAGGTCGCAAATTCCCTGTATTTTCCTAAATGATTGTAGAGAGCCTGGAAATCTATCGAACAACTCTCTTCACAAATATTACTCCAATCTCTAATACCCCTACTTATAAATGAGTATTTGCCCCGTCGGACTGAGTGGTTCAGACGGTTGAAGCGCTGGCCATCTGATCCCAACTTGGCAGGTTCGATCCTGGCTCAGTCCGGTGGTATTTGAAGATGGCCAAATACGTCAGCTTCGTGTAGGTCGACTTACTGTCACGTTAAAGAACTCCTACGAAACTAAATTCCAGCACCTCAGCGTCTCCAAAAACCGTAAAATTAGTTAGTGGGACGTAAAGCCAATAATAATTGTACCGGGCGGTACACCTCCACGCCGCTAATTCAAACATTGCGCCAGTTGAAACTCCTCTACTGGAGGAAGCCTGAACTTTAACAACCACATTAATTCTAAGATTTCTCAGAAGATGTCCCTAGTGTAAATTTTGAAGTGTTTTGAACTATGTCAGTTTCGATTCGTTTTTGTTTTCTCTGTAGCAAGAAGTGTGAACATTCTCTTCTAGATGGCACCACTTAAGAACTACAATTGTGCACCCTAGTGCGAAGTGAAGGAACATTTTTTTGAAGAAATTTTGTAGTCATAAGTTTGTTCTTTGTTAAATTTCTTTCTGTCATTGTTTGTGTTGGCAATGTTAATCCGTTCGTTCCGCCAGTTTTGAAATTAGCCAATCCCGAATTTCTTAAATTAATTTTCGACCAATCGGGGCTTTCTTCCCCAACCTGCTCTGTAACTGTGTTCGGTAACCAATAAAATTTTGTGGGCGGGTTGTAATCATTCATGAAACGTCTCGAATCTTCCACGAGGATATATAAACGGCTGATTTTCTGATCTCGGTGCCACTTCAGTAACATCCTTCCTAGTGTGATTATGTAGCAGGGGGCGGGAAGGGCCTCTTTCTTCGGGCAGCAGTTCATCCATAAGGTAATGGCCTTTTAATAACGTATTTTCTTGCTAGCTCAGCAGTTTAACCCTCGGGGCAGGTTCGAAACTTTTATCATGTAACCTTCCTTTAAAATGTAAAAAGACACTTGATATAAATTCTGTCTCTTTAACTACAAATTGGGATAGAGAGTACCTAACCCTCTCGAGCTCCCACTCATATTGTTTTGAGGTGACTACATTTTTATAACAGTTTCCCATCTCTTCGTAATGTAATAAAGTTTTCCTTCGTGTCACCTCCGTAGTATGGGATTAGCCCTTGCATAAGCGGCCTAGGGCCAAATTAGGTTTTAATAAAGTGTATTAGGAGTGATGAGTACGCCTCCACTCAAGTTGGTATTTTGGGGTCATGTCATTGTCCTGTTTCTTTACTGAATAGGCCTCAGTAGGTTGGGTATTTTTACCTCTGTTGTAATGTGTCCGGAGGACAGCTTGAAAATGGAGTTTGGTGTGGCCGTTGACGGGCTTGAACTTTGAGAGCGGGTTGCTCTTTCTTAAATTTGGTTTCTGTGTGCCTCGAGCAGGCTTTACTGGGTAATTGGGAGCAAGTGCTCCTGGGCATGATTGGGGTTTTCCGCCCCTTTGTCAAACCTTGTATTTGGGTAAAGTTGGGCTAATTGCTCAAGAATTGTGAGTCTGGGGCTCGAAGCCCAAATCCTGTAGCAAACTGTAATTGTACATTCTTAATTGGTTGATATCCTACTGAATACCTGTTATACTTGTTATTTCTTGATCTTGAAAAGAAAATATGACCTTGTTAAATTTTAAATTAACTTTAACTTCGTAAGTTGAGACCTATTCATCCCAGCACCTTCTTTCACCTCTAACTGCCACGGAAATCTCCGTAATAATAATAATAATAAAAATAATAATAATAATAATAATAATAATAATAATAATAATAATAATAATAATAATAATAATAATAATAATGTTATTTGGTTTACATCCCACTAACTACTCTTACGGTTTTCGGAGACACCGAAGTGCCGGAATTTAGTCCCGCAGGAGTTCTTTTACGTGCCAGTAAATCTACCGACACGAGGCTATCGTATTTGAGCACCTTCAAATACCACCGGACTGAGCCAGGATCGAACCTGCCAAGTAAAGGCCAGAAGGCCAGCGCCTCAACCGTCTGAGCCACTCAGCCCGGCAACAATAATTATTAGTATTTGCCCCAATTTGTCCTCTTGAATTCAACTTTATCTTAATAATAATAATAATAATAATAATAATAATAATAATAATAATAATAATAATAATAATAATAATAATAATAACGTTATTTGCTTTACGCCCCACTAACTACTTTTATGGTTTTCGGAGACGCCAAGGTGCCGGAATTTATTTCTGCAGGAGTTCTTTTTTGTTACGTGACAGTAAATCTACCGACACGAGACTGAATTATTTGAGCACTTCATATACCACCGGACTGAGCCAGGATCGAGCCACTCAGCCCGGTTCAATTTCATACTAGCTGCCGCGCCCGTACTTCGCTATGGAATTCTACATTGTATACAGAACTCTAGATGAAGTCGTGTACACGTTGTGAATACGATTTTTATTTAAATTACATAATAACATAGACATTTAAACATTAATTTACGCACCTTCCCCCAAACTACCATTTCATCCAGCGTGCACAAAGTTATTTGCAGCCTAGACTGTAGTGCTTTGTTCTCAGATTTTACATACCGATTTTCATTAAATCCTGTATACCCATTTTCTTGTGGCCCGTCGTTAATATGTCCTTAGCAAATCGAATTCACGAATCTCTCTGCTATCATTAGCAGTACGGTAAAAATTATCAGACGTAAATTACCGGAAATTTAATTGTATATAACTGTAGTTGTGTAGTAGCCGGCCCCGCGGTGCAGAGGTAGCTACTTGCCTCTTACCCGCAGACACCGGGTTCGATTCCCAGCCTGGTTAGGGATTCTTACGTGGACCTGAAGGCTGGTTCGAGGTCCACTCATCCTACGTGATCACAATTGAGGAGCTATCTGACATTAAGTTGGCGGCCCCGCTCTAGGAAGCCAAGAATAATGGCCGAGAGAATTCGTCGTGTTGACCACACGACAGCTCATAATCTGCAAGCTTTCGGACTGAGCAGCGGTCGTTTGGTAGGCCATTGCCCTTTCGGGGCTATTGCGCCAAGTGGTTCGCTCTTTTAGTTATGCAGAATTTAATAATAATAATAATAATAATAATAATAATAATAATAATAATAATAATAATAATAATAATAATAATAATAATAATAATAATAATAATGTTTTTGGCTTTACGTCTCATTAACTACTTTTACGGTTTTCGGAAACGCAGAAGTACCGGAATTTAGTTCCCCATGAGTTCTCCTGCGTGTCAGTAAATCTACTGACATGAGGCTGACGTATTTGAGCACTTTAAAATACCACCAAAATGAGCCACGATCGAACCTGCCAAGTTGGGGTCAGATGGCCAGCGGCTCAACAGTCTGAGCCACTCAGCACGGCTAATACTAATCGATAAGACCACTAATAACATAGATTTTCGACTATCTAATTTTAGGTCTTCCCTCGAACTACCACTTGCGACTCATTGGCTGAATGGTCAGCGTACTGGCCTTCGGTTCAGAGGGTTCCGCGTTCGATTCCCGGCTGGGTCGGGGATTTTAACCTTCATTGGTTAATTCCATAGGCCCGGGGGCTGGGTGTTTGTGCTGTCCCCAACATCCCTGCAACTCACACACCACACATGACACTATCCTCCACCACAATAACACGCAGTTACCTACACATGGCAGATGCCGCCCACCCTCGTCGGAGGGTCTGCCTTATAAGGGCTGCACTCGGCTAGAAATAGCCACACGAAATTAATTACCACTTCACTCAGCGTGAATAAAATTATGTACAGCCTAGATTGCAGTACCTTATTCCCCGACTTTACATAGCGACAGACAGACAGACAGACAGACAGACAGACAGACAGGGATGACGGAGAATTTAAAAGAGTGCATTTCCTTGTTACTGAGGACACGATCGATACAGAAATACCATTCTTTTTTTAAGTTCTTTAAGATTTTTAAAGTTTTTTAACGCTAGACAAAACTCTTATTAATATACGCTATATAGATCATGATGCAATCTACTTTTAAAAAACTCCATTGAGCCCTATTCGTCTGTTTCTGCAACATTTCCATAACACTACTCTTTTATCGGAAATCACCCAAAACAAGTCGCTCTGCTTTACTTTGGATCTCTTCCACTTCTCGATTGCACGGATACGATTGAGCCATACTATAGTAATGCGTTCTATCACGGTATTAGAGTAATCACCGGTTCATGCAAGAGAGTTGTAACAGATGAGGCATATGACAGGATAGAGTACATGTTCCTGTATTAATTACGATTATTGTGATGCAGGTTTTGACGCCCTGTGGGTTTGTTCGCTCGATTCCGATCTACATACACGGGATATTCCGAGAATAATGTTGAGAGTTGAGGTTATTACATTATTATTCACGTTGAGAGGATGGATTATTAGATTATTCATCTATATAAACAGGTGTACGTCTACCAAAATAAACACAGGTGAGAACTAACGGACTCAGCAATAATTTTGATGTGACCTTTTTTTTTTTTGCTTTACGTCGCACCGACACAGATATGTCTTACGGAGACGATGGGATAGGAAAAGCCTAGGAATTGGAAGGAGGCGGCCGTGGCCTTAATTAAGGAACATCCCCGGCATTTTCCTGGTGTGAAAATCGGAAACCACGGAAAACCATATTCAGGGCTGCCGACAGTGGGGCTCGAACCCACTGTCTCCCGATTACTGGCCGCACTTAAGCGACTGCAGCTATCGAGCTCGGTGACCATATCTATAAAGTCAGACTACACATTCGATCCTTAGACCTATGCACGTATTCGGACCAATAGCTATGAAACGATTCGACCCGAATAGTTGAAGTACCGTTTGACTGGAAATATGAGACGAGGGCGAAAATGTGGCACTCGGTAGGTCTCAGGTTAATATGTAGGTATGAGGGTCTTTAAGGAAAGTGGCGATTTTGAGTTATATGATTCGGTTTCCAATTAAAGTTGTTAGTTTTGCGTCCCAGTGACTACTTTTGTGGTTTCCATGGACGCCGAGGTGCTGGAATTTTGGCCCTCAGGAGTTGTTATGTGCCAGTACATCTACTAAAGGGGCTGCCTGGTCAAGGCGGTAAAGGCGTGCTCGGTTCGCCCGGAAGGACATGGGTTCGAATCCCCATCAGGAAGGCGTAAAATTTAAGAAACGAGTTTTCCACTTCCGGAGGTGCATATGGCCCTGAGGTTCACTCAGCCTACACCAAAAATGAGTACCAGGTTAATTCCTGGGGGCAAAGGCGGCCGAGCGTAGAGCTAACCACTCTACCCCATCACGTGCCGAGGTTAACAATAGTGGAAGCCTTTACCTTCCACTCCTCCAAGGGCCTTCATGGGCTGTACGGAGGTGACTTTGCTTTTAGTAAATCTACTAACACGAAGCTGATGTATTTGAGCACCTTCAAATAACAACGGACTGAGCCAGGAACGAACCCGCAACCTTGAGCTCAAAAGGCAATTGCTCTACTGTTTGAGCTGGTTTGCGATTAGTAACTCCGAAACCAAAAGGCATACGCAGCCTGTTGGTGGTTGAGATGCCTCTGAAGTTACAGCACTTCACGCCCTACATTCGTACCAAAGGAATAACACGGCAAGTGAGGGACCCAAAATGTGAAGTTTGGATATATCCTTTGAAAAAAAAAAAAAAAGCGACAGGATCGACCATACATTCCGGCCTCCCGTGTGGGATATCGTTAGAAAGCTCTCTGGAATTTATTGGAGGAGAGGGGATGGGGTCGAAAATTTGTCTCATACCGACTTCTGAATTTAAATTCCGACTCATGATTTTTTCACTGAACAGAAAATCGGACATCCGACATAACGGTACCACTGCGTAGTCTATACTTAGGACAAACGGGGATGAACTTACATGGTATACGAAATTTTGAAAATTACCGCTATGTTCAGTATCACTGGAAAGCAGAATTCGAATAGGGTTGAAGAGTGCCATCATAACTCTTCTCAAACTTCAATTTCACAAACTATAACCGTACTTACACAAGCGCATGCGCAGACTAGTACGGAATTATACAGAATCGTACGGTATACGCGTATTTTCAGGCTATGTAATTAGCCGTCTATATCGCTAGACGATTAGCCAGATATCACAAGAGCTGTAAGGAAAAAAATATACCCTTATCCAGACTAGCGCCACACGGCGTTATAGCTAAAACCCAGCGGAAAATATTCTCATGCGTACTTTGTAATGGTAAATATGGTTCAATTGGACTGTCTTTCAAAAATGTAGTGGGACTGAAATACCCTGGTCGGTCAAGATGACTCCTGCCCAGTCAGATGGCCTGTAGATATAGGAATGTGAGATGGTCTGTTTCAAAGTATCCTCAGAGGCCCTTTCTGACATTTTGACAGAGTCCGCTGCCTCTCATATGAGACAGCTCTTGTTCTAGCTCTGAGAGCAGAATTAAAATCCTTAGATTGGCCTGGAATCGAACCTGAGGCTTCCAGGTAATAACTGGACACGTCTCCACGCGCGATGGCGGATCCGTAAAAGTATACAAAATCTATTTGCTTTTAGAACCGTTATTAATCGTTTAGCAAGATTTCCATTAGTTGACTTGCCAAGTTCTGTGAATGGCTTTTCTTCACTCCTTTAGTGTGAGCTTTTGATGGATTGCATGTCAGAGAGTGCAGCTGAATATTATGCATGGATATGCGAGAACCACAACTTCCATAATTACACTCAAGAGCAATACTGGCGGTCACTCCGTGCTGTATTCAAGGTCTAAAATATTCGCCAACGTTGTAAATGTCATTGCCGCTCTCTGGAACTTACCCCTCAAACTCGACTCTGATTTCTGCTTACTAAGGCCTTCCCCGTCTATCATTCAAAACCAAACCGTGACCAGCTTCCATACCTTGGTAACGGGCTGGTATTAAAATAATAAAGGTCTTACCATGTAGCCTACACTAAAACGCACAAAAATCGGTCGGCAAAGAAATATTTAATTTTATACATTCTCGAAACGCGATGATATCCGTATTGGATAGACGGTGGGCGAAGAGGTGATACTTCGAATTTTATCACCTGCACAATATGTACATCCTGTTTCAAACAAGAAGATTTTGAAAGAAAATCATCTGTGATGATCTATTTTTTAAGGTTGGGTGTATCTTCTTGGGGAGATTCTACTGAATGTCTGCGCCTAACTGGTTGTCAGTCTCTTCTAGTCACTCAGAATTACGATCATCCACAGAGGTGTAGCGAATGCGACACGGGTACACCTGCCAAAATAAAAATTTCGGTCCCTCCAAATAAAGTATAAGAACAAATTTAATTACAGAGAGTAGATGTAATGCAATACACTGTATTGTCAAGTAAATAAACAGAGGGATTATTCGTTATTGTAAGATTATCAAAAATAATCTATCAGAGGTTTTATTTGACTGCCCTCGTGATTTAACGGCTGAGCTGATGAACTGCCAGCCACGCACCACTCAGATGTTCGTATTTAACTGTATTGGTTTCATTTTTTAGTAACTATTGAACTGTACTGTGTAGCCGATACCGGTCTCGTTTACAACACAGAAATTTGGACGAACACAATTAAATCAAAAACGGTTCAAATGAAATTTGAAAAATATCACTACTGATAAGCCTAGTCTTCGCACAAAGACAGCTCGTTCGAGTGTTGGTGTTGCGAGTGATTGTGTGTGAAAATGATATGAGATTATTGCACAATAAATTAAATATTGGTTTAATATGATAATTTAAATTAAATTAAAAACATCCATATTGTATTTATGAAGTAGAAGTAGTCTAAAAATAGCTAGTAGTAAGTACAGTATTTAACTTAGATCTAGTCTTGCAAGGATACAGTTGGTTAAATTTTCATTTAGTATTTTTATTAAGCTTACTAGTATTTTTACATTCGTATTTCTTTCGTTGTGTATTGAATATTTTTGCCCCTCAAACCTGTATTATGTAGGCAGTTACTTTTTCTTTCATTCTTCTTTGCATGTATATATTCATATTTTTGTCTTAAAAATTAGTGTTATTTGTAGTTCTTCGTATTTTAAGTTAATCAATGTCATTGTATGGAATAATAATAATATGTGTGTGGTTAAGTGTAAGAAAGGGCCAAGAGCCCTAACTTCGCCACAGAAAATAAAGGCTTTATCTACCTAAAAACCGAGTTGACTGACTGTTAGTACACCAACTTCTTATTGTTGTCGAATAAATGTGTGGCAAAAGTAACATGTTCAGCAAAATTTGTGCATAATACGATCTCAGGTGAACTAAGTATCATTTCCTAACTAAAATATAGTTTGGTATCAATTTTCCTTGCTGTAAATATGTTTCAATAACTTGGTGCAGGTCTTTGGTGAGGAACGTGTCGTGGTGTTGCGAGAGATAATAAGGGCAAGCAAGCATTGTTCACAGCTGTGGGGTGGGGTGTTACACGCAGTATAATAAATTGTTGCTAGATGCAACCAATCCTCTACGTACAAAAAATAATGGAAAAAATAAACGAAAAACCTATTTCGACTGATTCTACAAAACCGCCCTGATCATATCCTTGCTAGCTTGGAACCTCGATATGTCGAATCATCTTGGGAGCTAAATTTTACTTCGAGATATCAAAATTTCCAGGTATAGAGAACGCCGTTTTTGAGCATGTAGCCTATAGCACAAAACTGAACCATACGTATCTACGGGCTTATACTGAATACACTATTTTTAACAACATTTAAAAATATACAAACTATTTTACGGCATCACTTTAATTATAACTCCTTTTTTTTTTTTTTTTTTTGCTAGGGGCTTTACGTCGCACAGACACAGTTAGGTATTATGGCGACGATGGGATGGGAAAGGCCTAGGAGTTGGAAGGAAGCGGCCGTGGCCTTAATTAAGGTACAGCCCCAGCATTTGCCTGGTGTGAAAATGGGAAACCACGGAAAACCATCTTCAGGGCTGCCGATAGTGGGATTCGAACCTACTATCTCCCGGATGCAAGCTCACAGCCGCGCGCCTCTACGCGCACGGCCAACTCGCCCGGTATATAACTCTTATTATAGTAACTTGTACAGACAGTAGTGGAACAAGAAACATACCTCCGTCTGTAACTCTACTCTGTAACTCGAATTTTGTGCAACATTAACTGTGCAATACAGCATTTGTGGTTTGTGAGGAGCAGTTAACAGGTAAAGAAAGGGTTACAATGATGCTGTGGGCTATTATGACCGGAATCGAAAAACTAAAACTTTTAGTGATCGGAAAATCGGCGAAGCCTCGCTGTTTCTGTGGGGTGTGAATTACCGGTCTCGAACGGAAGCAACCACCGATGTCGCGGACAACAAGCCCCATTTACGAATCTCGGCTGCGTGGTACTGACGAGAAGTTTCATGGTGAAGGGAGGAAAGGTCAACAATAACAAACAGAAGAGACTAATGGTTGTTTTCCAAAGGTCTTAACGGGTTTGATTCTCGGCCGGGATGGGGACTTTTATTCTGAGTGATTAACTCTCTCGACTCGGAGGCAGAGTGTTTATGCTGTTCCCAACATCCCTGCAATTCATACACCACACACACACAACACTATCTTCCAATACAATAACACGCAATTTCCTATATACTGCAGATGCCACCCAACTTCGTCGGAGGTTTTGCCTTACAAGGGCTTCTTCAGTGTATTGTATCCAGAAAGCGTTTTAAGTCGCCGATTGTCATAGCAGGTCGTTTACCATAGGTTTCAAAAGCTAAATTATTCGAAAATCCCGGTTTCGAATTCTGGCACTGACAGGTGCTGTTTACAACGTGCTATTACCTACTGAAAATAAATAAATAAATAAATAAATAAATAAATAAATAAATAAATAAATACTGCTCTAAATCTATTGCAACTTCAGAAGCCACATATCCTGAGCGTGATGGGGAATGAGGAAGACAAAAAGGACCAACACAACAGAGCAAGGCAGGTCTTACCGCACACCGCAAGGCTGTAAGGCACTCAGCAGAAGCATTCTAAATGCCGCAGAGTGAGAGCCCTCCAGGCACTAAAGTTACAGCAACTTAAGACAAACAACTATACTTATGGTATCCTAAAGGAGCATCTAGAAGTCTAGAAACACAGGTTCAGTTTACTTCAACACGACACATGTCTTAATATTCTTTGTAAACCTACAGCAAATTGGATTGAGAGTTTCATCGGAATAATTTGTTTAGTGAAAATTAAGTGAAAATAACGTTCATATGGGAATTTAGAGAACTTGTAACAGTTTTTGCATCCGTCGAGGTGGTAGACATTTTGTCGAGCAGGAGATCTACGCGCTAGTGAATCCTACCGACACAAGGTTAGCGTATCTGAGTATCACTTCAAATACGAATATACTGAGCTCGTGTTCAGGAAGTCAGCGCTTTACCACCTGCGCCGTTCAGTCCGACTATTATTATTATTATTATTATTATTATTATTATTATTATTATTATTATTATCTTTCTTTCTTTCTTTCTTAATCTGTTTACCCTACAGGGCTGGCTTTTCCCTCGGACTCAGCGAGGGATCCCACCTCTACCGCCTCAAAGGCAGTGGCCTGGAGCGCGAGACGTTGGGTCGGGGATACAACTCGGGAGGAGGAACAGTACCTCGCCCAGGCAGCCTCACTTGCTATGCTGAACAGGGACCTTGTGGAGGGATGGGAAGATTGTAAGGGACAGGCAAGGAAGAGGAAAGGAGGCGGCCGTGGCCTTAAGTTAGGTACCATCCCGGCATTTGACTGGAGGAGAAGTGGGAAACCACGGAAAACCACTTCGAGGATGGCTGAGATGGAAATCGAACTCACCTGTAGTCAGTGAACATCCCGAGGCTGAGTGGACCCCGTTCCAGCCCTCATACCAATCTTTCAAATTTCGTGGCAGAGCCAGGTATCGAACCCGGGCCTCCGGGAGTAGCAGCTAATCACGCTAACTACTAAACAACAGAGGCGGACATTATTATTATTATTATTATTATTATTATCATTATTATTATTATTATTATTAACGGTTGTTGCAGTGTGAGCGAATGGTACAGTGTTTGTCTCCAGATCCCTTTATCACGGGTTCAAACCCAGCAGTGTAAATGGAGTTCTGAAGTGTAAATGGAGTTTTGAAGTATAGAAGAAAGTCTTTTTTTTTTTTTTTTTTGCTTTACGTCGCGCCGACACAGATAGGTCTTATGGCGACGATGGGACAGGGAAGGGCTAGGAGTGGGAAGGAAGCGGCCGTGGCCTTAATTAAGGTACAGCCCCAGCATTTGCCTGGTGTGAAAATGGGAAACCACGGAAAACCATTTTCAGGGAGAAGAAAGTCTATTCGGCACTCCAACTCGTACGATGTAAAAGATAAGATATTATCTAGTGACACACTCGGTGTTTGCGAGACAAAAGTAATTAAAACTAAGCCATAGGTCGCCGCCCAAAATAGTTCCGGTTCCTCTGTCATCTGATAGAGTAAAATAGAACGTGGAAATTATTACGCAGAGGGCCTAAAGGGCATCAAATGAAAATGCCGGCACACATTAGTTCAGGTCATATAACTATCATTGTTAAAATACAAGGAAATGAATCAGACGCAACGTAATTACTCTTGCGATGGATATTCCTCCCAAGCTGAAAGTCTGAGGAAATATCAAGCCTCAGCAAACAAAGGCGCAGGCACATATCCACCTGTTTTCAGGAAAGCATTAACTCTACGACCCCGAAGCGAGAGCGCACAACACGTTCAGAGCTACAATCAGTGTACTTTAAAGTAACGAGATACAAAGAGAACGAGGGAAGTCTCGGGAAGAGTAATTTTGTGAACTTGGCTTTAGCTTGTCTGTCTACATTCTCAATCAGGTCTAAGACCAACCCAACGAGAGAGAACGGAATTACTTTCGACAGCTGTCGACACTTTCTCATCTAAGTGAAACAAACGAGAGAAGTAAAGAGAACAAACATCGCCACAACATACGTTCTCATCAAACTTGCTGCAAACATTGCAGATTAAACTAAACGCGTTCTCAGCTGATCACGAGAGCGCTGTGAATACGATATTCTGTAAACTTGATCCTTGTGTGAACTCGTGAGTTCTCATGATCAAAAATACAGTCCCCAAAGGGGCAGGATAGCAAGACCATCATAGTTGTTCAGCATGCTAGAACGATGATCAATACTGTGAGCGCCTCTAAAACAGTGAACAACTACCCGCTAATCTTTTTGGTTTTACCAGTTTCCTCACTACCAGGACTCCGACATTCACATCAGAAGACAAGCCGTGACCAAGATCATCCACCAGCGTCCAGCATGGCATCTACCTGTTTGAGCCAGGTTCTCACTTTCACCGGGCTGAGTGGCTCAGACGGTTAAGGCACCGGCCTTCTGATCCCAACTTGTCAGGTTCGATCCTGGCTCAGTCTCATGGTGTTTGAAGGTGCTCAAATACGTCAGCCTCTTGTTGGTAAATTTGCAGGCTCATAAAAGAACTCCTGAAGGACAACATTCCGGCAATTGCGGCGTCTCCGAACACCGTCAAAAGTTCTTGATGGGACGCAAAGCCAGGAACATTGTTATTATCTCACTTTCATATTGCTACAGTCCGGCTCCACAGCTAAATAGCGTGCTGGCCTCTGGTCTAAGAGGTTCCGAATTCGGAGATCTGAACCTTCATTGGTTAATTTCGATGTCTAGGGGGCTGGGTGTGTGTGCCGTCTTCATCATTAGAATTCATCATATGTGGGGCCCCATACTTACAGACGCGCAGGTCGCCTAAAAGGCGTCAAATGGAAAGGACTGCAACAGGCCTTTCCGGAGGCCACACGCCATTATTATTATTATTATTATTATTATTATTATTAAAGAAATTTTCTATCAAGCTCGATAGCTGCAGTCGCTTAAGTGCGGCCAGTGTCCAGTATTCGGGAGATAGTGGGTTCGAACCCCACTGTCGGCAGCCCTAAAGATGGTTTTCCGTGGTTTCCCATTTTCACACCAGGCAAATGCTGGGGCTGTACCTTAATTAAGGCCACGGTCGCTTCCTTACCACTCCTAGCCCCTTCCTGTTCCATCGTCGCCATAAGACCTATCTGTGTCAGTGCGACGTAAAGCAAATAGCAAAAAAAGAAATTTTCATCTTACCGCCTTCCATGGCCCTTTCCTTTCTTTCTCTTACTGCTATATTAAATGGGTATGGTACCCGCGCTGTCCTACATCTGAAATCAACTGCCACCACCATCATGCCATATCACAGTAATATGTGCCACCAAAGAAGATTCTAACCCAGTAAAACATATCGAACAGACATTCACACCACCTAGAGCTCGTAAGAGGAAGATACATATCCTAAACTAACCTTTTGTTCATTCGAGACGTTTCTTCACTCATTTAGTTACAGGAAACAACCCTGTGGTAAATGTTACCTTCCTTTATCAGAGCTCTTTTCTGTCAGTAAAATTATATATTTAATACATCAAAGTTTGTATAGAATCATGTATCCATTCCAAAAAGCAAATTAAAACACGAGAAATCTTAAGAAAACCCAACCACAATACACTACAAAATTCGTAAAAACTTTGTCTTGCCTATTTCAGCGCAGGACCCGATTGCCATAGAGTCAAGATCGCCGACTTTCGCTAGATGATAGCAAATTAAGGCTACCTGCGTGTCGATTTCGATGTACCGTCTTATTCCACTCGACGCTAGAGAAATAAATCTCTGTTGGATGATCTATGGCTGCGTTTTAATTATTTCTTTCTTTCGGGTTAACACCAAATACATCACCAATATGCCCAAGTCGTACGATATGGAGTATCAAATGGACGTTTTTCCGCCGTTCAGATATACGACTATCACTGCCGCGTTTGAAATAGCTAATATACAGGGAGAGCTGTTCTTTCAATGTTCGGATCTTTCTCCGACAAAAAATGAGAGAAACCACGAAAAGTGAAATACTCGGAGCCAGCTAACAAGAGACATACAAAAATCCAACAGACAAACGATAAAGAGTAATATGATAAATAAACTAGCCACAGGACACGAGGAATGAAGCATAGCTGTGTTTGGTCAGGAAATATGACAACGTATTTTTACAAAGTTGACAGCACAGTTATTTAATGCAACCTCTGATATTAGTTATGTTGACATTTTAAGCTTTGTACATCCAAGGTGTAAGCTGACGCAGAGCTATGCAAATCAAAACCTGAAAAAAGTTGAGAGCTGTGTTCTGTCTTCTCAAATAGTTCATACAGTGCAGGTTTACAGACGGTGGCGTGCTCCATAATTAGGGGACATAAATCACACATGACAAAAGAGTGATTTTGTTATGTGAATTATGTATTATTTTGCGGTTCATTTCCTTCACAGGACCGTATGTAGTGTATTAAACACTCTGAGGTTATTATATATGTCTAGTTCTAGCTGAGGTCTGATATATATTAATGGCATTATATTTTTGTTTGCATGGTTTAGTGGATTTATTGTATTGTTTATACATATGGATGACAGTATTGATTTTCCCTTTATTCCCTTCTGCCCCTATTTTTCTAGCTCACCGCTGTTTGTCAATCATTACATATGCTCTTAAATGGTTCGTTTCGTTGTAGCCTGTATAGTGCTGAGTTTCAAAACATACTCGTTCCACAACATATATCGCGTGCACAATCAGGCGAGGCAATCACTGCAGGGCGGCAATTGGTACAGAAGAAACATAATCACACAAATTCAGCAAACTGCCAATTCAATTTTCAATAATTTTAATTCATTTAATTTCGTGTGGCAAAATGACAATGTTTTCATTAATTTTAATTAATATTTTCATTTCGTGTGGCTGTTGCTAGCCAGGTGTAGGCCTTGTAAGGCAGACCCTCCAACGAGGGTGGACAACATATGCCGTGTATGGAAAACTGCGTGCGTGGTGTATGCATTTCAGGGATGTTGGACATATTACAAACAATCAGTCTTCGAGCCAGTGTAATTAACCATTTAAGGCAAAAGTTTCCGATCGGGCCGAGAATGCAACCCGCGGTCCTCTGAGCAGAAGGCGACTACGCTGACCATGCAGCCAAGGAGTCCGATAAAGAAAACTCGTGTCCTCAAATCGAGGTGGTGCAGCTCTTTTAAGGCATACCCCGGATAGAGGTGAGCTGCGTGAAGCAACTTTTCATTAAATTGTTGTCACTACAACATAATATATTCGGGAGATAGTGGGTTCGAACTCCACTGTCGGCAGCCCTGAAGATGGTTTTTCGTCGTTTCCCATTTTCACACCAGGCAAATGTTGGGACTGTACATTAATTAAGGCTACGGCCGCTTCCTTCCCACTCCTACCCCCTTCCTTTCCCATCGTCGCCATAACACCTGTCTGTGTTGGTGCGACGTAAAGCAACTTGTAAAATAATAATAATAATAATAATAATAATAATAATAATAATAATAATAATAATAATAATAATAATATGTAGGACCTGGGACATCGTGATCGAAGGATCCGTGTACTTTCTGAATGTAAATTTCAGTGATACTGATTATGTTTGTCCTAGTTTAAAGCAGATTCATATTTTTAAGGCACCAACACACTAAAGCAATCAGAACGCAGATAGGTAATACGAGAACGCTGCTCTGGTAATGATATATACGCCTTTTCCATCAAGACTCTCTATAGCAGGAGGAATGGAGGTCTCTGCCTTCCTTCTGGAACAGAAATTACATTTCATCCACGGGAGTCAAGGGAAAATGTCTGCTACTGTATAGCACCAGTTTCTTTTGTATTTGGAATATGCGTACAGCAACAGCTGACATTCCTTCGCCTTGCCATCGATCAGCTCAATGAAGTGAAGAAGCAATAATGTCGCTTCGGGGCGGATCACAAGCGGTGAAGTTTATTCTTTTGAACTGAACAATGTCACGTGATACTGTGGGTTCGGTACGGCATAGTGTTTTTACCTTCTAACAGAAATAAAATAGTTCTCATTCCTGTAGTCTCAGGGTTAAGAAAATAATTTTTTCGTCCTCTGATATTACGGGTCCTTATAATTGTTTTCAAATTAATTTGACACGTATTAAAATTCTGTGTTGTAAATTTTTGCCGTAATGTGAAATATTTTCTGATAAGACAGCGCCTGTAAACGTCTAGATATAAGGATGGCCAAGGTTCGAGTTCCCATGGCTCTCTAACATACCAAGCTAGTAGTTTCACACGAAAGTTTACACTGTAACCTCCAGATTTACATAGAAGCTGAATCACAGGGACATGATATTACATGTTTTACATTCCATATACATATAGGCGGGATATGAACCACAGCAAGCTTGGTGATAAGCCAGAGAGAGTGTTACTCAGCTATAAGATCCATGATTTAAACATAGTCGATACATTCCTATTTAGAATGGCATCTTTCTTCTGTTCGGAATAAGGGAGAATGATAAGTCTGTGTGTATTACATTTTGATTTGTCGTCTAGAACACTTAGCTTGATATTCCATGTCGCAGAAAACGACATTCAATTGAAAGTATTCAATCTCTTTAGGCTTTTCCAATCGCGAAATTACCAGCGTTTCGCCCCATTATGTCAGCGGGCACATCAATTGGAATGCCGCAACCTTCCAAGACGCTGGCAGCCAGTGTAGTTGAGATGGGTGTATGTGTCGTCTCCATCATTTCATCCTCATCACGACGCGCAGGTCGCCTACGGGATTCAAATCAATAGACCAGCACCTGGCGAATTCCTCGGACACATCCCGGCACTAAAAGTCGTACGCCATTTCATTTCATTACCACGGCAAGTCTCCTTGGAACCACAGGGCAGTGACACCGCATTAGGGGAGATATGCACATTCACTTATGCAAATGCCTGCCATTCCAACTGACGAGTTCGCTGTCAAACTGAGGCGAAACGCTGGTAGTTTCACGATTGTAAAGAGATTGAATTATTTTCATATTCGCAACCGGTGAAATTAAATTATGGTTTCTTTCTGGGAACTTAATTTTGACATTACTTTGTCTAAAATTCTAAAACTCAGCTAAAGAAGGTTTTGAATAATATTCAAAGTGAATGGAGTAAATTACTAATTGAAAAACAAAGAGAGAATGCCGTTCTCTTTAAAAGAAATATTAAACCGAGTGCCGTAACAAATTATATTTTCAGTGACTTGATCTGCAGATGAGGTGAGCTCGAAATACAACGGTTATCGTCATGGACCATCTCTCGAGCAAGTAAATGAAACTCCATTACTAACTCCAATTCCGTGTGCTTCCTGTCCCAAGCTGACAGCTTCTAGAACATAACGATTACTCTGACCTAACCATGACTGTCTGCAACAAAAATAATTGGCTTACTTAGCAGGACAGAACAGAACTTGACAGCCATATTAGGATTCATTACTGGGTCTGTTGCCAACTTCGCAGAGAAGTCATTCCCATAGTAGGATAATAAGATTCAACGATAACAGACGGCGCTGAATAGTTCAGAACTATATAAATTAGAGCAAAATGTGTTATTGTGTTACTACAAGATGTGTTACTGCAACATAAGGAAAGGAAATAAATCACTCCTTGTTAAAGAATTAAAGACAAAAGTCAATATACTGTTTGTTACCTACATAGTTTAGAGTTACTACTACAGTGACTACTTTGGTTAAATGAGGAGAATTTTTAAAAACTTTCTGCGAGCAGATATAGGATTTTTTTTTCAAGTAGCTTTACGTCGCACCGACAGGAATAGGAGTGGGAAAGAAGCGTCCGGGATCTTAGTTAAGATACAGCCCCGGCTTTTGCCTGGTGTGAAAATGAGAAACCACGGAAAACCATTTTCAGGGCTGCCAACAGGGTGGTACTAACCCACTGTCTCCTGAATGCAAGCTCACAGCTGCACGACCCTAACCGCACGGCCAGCTCGCTCCGTAGCAGATATCATAATTATATTTTTGCTATTAGCTTTACGTCGCACCGACACAGATAGGTCTTATGGCGACGATGGGACATGAAAGGGCTAGGACTGGGAAGGAAGCGGCCGCGGCCTGATTTAAGGTACAGCCCCAGCATTTGCCTGGTGTGAAAATGGGAAACCACGGAAAACCATCTTCAGGGCTGCCGACAGTGGGGTTTGAACCCACTATCTCCCAATACTGGATACTGGCCGCACTTAAGCGACTGAAGCTATCGAGCTCGGTGATATCATAATTATTCTGCTCTGAAGTTAAGATTGTACAACCTGGTAAACGTATCATATAGAAATACAACGTGATCGAACAATTGCCTAGTGGTAACTTCCCAGTTTGAGTTAACAGCAATGTATGCAGTTGACAGGAAAAACCTGTTTTCTTTGTTTAAAGAAGACATTGTTCTAAAAACAGTGATAAAGAAAAAAGTTCATGACAAGCAAACACAAAAATCGTGGCACAACAGCCTATAAAGAGCATTGGCCTTCTAAAAGGACTCCTGTCCAGGCAGATGCTCTGGAGTATTATATGGTCAGCGTAACGACATTCTCATCCGTACTGCTTGTCTTTCGCGACCGGATCCGCTGCCTCGTATATAAGACATCTCTTCATTTGGTCTTACGAGGCTGTGTGAGCTTCGCCTCAGCGCTCACCCCAGAATTAAAATCCTACGACTTGCCAGAAATCAAATGAAGGGTATGAGACATGTTTGCTACCCCTACACCATGGGACTTGTTCTCATGATTAGCATATTTCTAAATTAATTTTAAATAAGGTATTATAGTTAAGTAGAAAGAAGAATTACATAGCGAAATAAGTAACTGAATGGAGAGCGCGAAGTGTTGCGAATTCACATTTTCTATTTTCACCATTTTTTTTTTTTTTTTTTTGCCTGGATTTGTACGGAATTCTTGATGTAATTTCCTTCAGAACATAGGAGATTGCGTACGTTATGAAAGCAATTATGACCATTCATCAAGTGAGTCTCTTTCTTCAGAAGCCGAAGTTAGCTGAAAAAGGAGAAGTTTTAGAAACACTGATAAAATAAATTTATGATTTGCACCTTTGTAAGATTACTTACAAACATGGAGATAGGCCAAAGAACGAATGACTGAGGAGCAAGGATACGGTGTGCACCGGTAAGCCTATTTTTCTATTGCTTCTATAAATAGCCAAATGAATGGAATGCCAATAAAGAGGAGTCATCAACATCAAGTATCGAAGAAAACTCCCTCATCAATTTCTTTTTCGGTCTGGCTGCAGAAGAACATGGAGTGAAGTATGGAGGAATGTTTTCGATGCATGAGTCATACTGAACACAAGAAATGCAAATAAACCATTTGAAACACAGTGAAACTCGGCCGAATGTAGTTATGAAGCTAAGACATTACATAAATAAAGAGACATGTTATATATGAGCACGAGAAACAGCCTGAATGGCAAGCAGTACTGGGATGGAAAAACACTCGGACTCCAAATGCTAATTAAATTCCCTTACACTTGTGTCATTATTTACATCCAGGCCACTAACAATTTCATTAGCATTGTCGGTCTTGGCGCAATTAATACACAGTGCGGCAACAAAAGAACAAAGCATGCATGTCTAACAGTATTCTAGACCTTCTCTGCCTCCCAAAGTGAGTAAAAGAAGGGAAATTTAATCATAGTCACATTGGGATGTGGCAGGCACTTTCAGTATTCTATGTCAAAGCTCTCTGTATAATCAGCATTTCGTTTCTTCTCTGCAATTCTGTGGCTGTAGTATTCTGCCCTCTTTGTTGTGACTCCAAACTATGGCAAATGTAACATTTGGTATTAGGTAAGTCTCCATCGGGAAACATAAAGAATGAACACGTGCCTTCGTCGGTTTAAGGAAGTTTGGGGACACCTGAAAGCCTTCTCTTAGGCCTCCTCACAAGTTTGTCGTATGTGTATTTAACCTAATCCACAGTACAAGATATTAAACTTCTTCTAACGGCGCATCATTCCTATTTTAAAGTTTTTGTCGTATGTGTATTTAACCTAATCTACAGTACAAGATATTAAACTTCTTCTAACGGCGCATCATTCCTATTTTAAACTAAAACTGATTAACTTTCGCTGCATTCACGCTTATCAGTCTGGAAATTTAAGCAAAATGAGGTCTAACTACATTTTAACTTCGAGACAAATTTGTAGACCGGAATGGATTTTAACAACAGTATTCAACACTATACTATATAGGTAGAGGCAATAGAATTATATGAGTCGTTGGACACGTCTGAAGGGTCATAATCGGCTTAGTTGGTGTACCCAAGCTGCCTGAGGCTAGAACCCACATGACATCACAACCTGACCTTCCCACGGCTACATTGTCACCTGTGATACCCGTGGGCAACTGAGTTGCATTTACGCTGGAACAATATGCATTAGAATTTGGATGCTGAATTCTAGCTGAGAACGAGAGGGTGGATCTCCTCTCTCCTCCTCTCGTAACGAACTTGTACGCACCATTCGTGTCCGAAAGATGGTGAATAACGACGTTATTGGTACTTTATATAAATTTATACGAAGTAACTGCGATATAACTATTTTATGAATATCACCAGACTATCACTAATGTATCTCCATTCCTCGTCCCATTTCTCTCTGGGGTCGGTATGAAGTGAAATTAATCTTCGCAGCGAGTTTTTACGACCAAATGCCCTTCCTGACGTCAACCTCAACAGACAAGTTAATGAGATGAAGTGAATGACCGAATAAAATTATAATAGTAGACAGGAAGAGGGTGAAACTTCGGTGCCGCCATACACCATACTCCTCCCCAATAGCACCAAGCAGTTTGCTCTAGGATTAACGTTTCTACACGACGGACGAATCACCATCAACAGCGTCATAAATTCCCTCACTCCAACTGAACACTGCAGAGAGTTCTGGAACTGAATCCACCGACCGAGTTGACTGTGCGGTTAGGAGCGCGTAGCTGTGAGCTTGCATCCGGGAAATAGTGGGTTCGAACCCCACTGTCGGCAGCCCTGAAGATGGTTTTCCGTGGTTTTCCACTTTCACACCAAGAACATGCTGGGGTTGTACCTTAATTAAGGCCACGACCACTTCCTTCCCATTTCTAGGCCTTTTATATCCCATCGTCGGCATAAGACCAATCTGTGTCGGTGCGACGTAAAACAAATAGCAAAACAACTGAACTGAATCCAGGCTTTTAGCATGCAATAAAGTGTATACCACGACCTTTCCTACCCTGCCGGCCAACATTCTGACGGTGAACATTTTTTTTTTTATCACCAGAACTCGAATCGGCTATCTACGGTGTCAAACCATATAGACTTGATACCTTAACGGTCGTGCCTATTAGGCGGACTTCTAGATTAATTACTAATACTGTTAATAAAAATATATGGCATAAAAACTATCATATACCATAAAGAATAAACCCAGTGACAGTTCAGTCACACTGACCATATAGACAGTCATTACATGATCCCTACTTAGTTCACTCGTGAAGAAAATCACACATTCATATAAACATGAACGTTAACGATGAATATACGTAGAATCTCGTTAATCCGAACTAATTGGGACCGGAGTCTGTTCGGATTGCGAAATTTTCGGATTAACCGGAAAATATTTTCTAAAATGTTATCGTTTTTACGTCCCGCTAACTACATTTATGGTTTCCGGAGACGCCTAGGTGCCGGGATTTTCTCCCGCAGGACGTCTTTTACGTACCAGTAAATGGACTTACACGAGGCTGACGTATTTGTGCACCACAATGAACAACTAATGTCACATTCAGATGCCGGAGCCGCTTTAGAACTTGCCGTACACTAAGTCGACCAACACTTCGCTGCTACGCCCACTGATGTGATGTTTATGAGAAGCTAGTTTAGCATTGCATCTTTTTTTTTTTTTTTTTGCTAGTTGTTTTACGTCGCACCGACACAGATAGGTCTTACGGCGACGATGGGACAGGAAAGGGCTAGGAGTGGGAAGGAAGCGGCCGTGGCCTTAATTAAGGTACAGCCCCAGCATTTGCCTGGTGTGAAAATGGGAAACCACGGAAAACCATTTTCAGGGCTGCCGACAGTGGGGTTCGAACCTACTATCTCCCGAATAATGGATACTGGCCGCACTTAAGCGACTGCAGCTATCGAGCTCGGTCATTGCATCTTCGAGTAAGTTCCAATCAATACGGCAAAAGAAACTAACAGACTTTGTAAAGATAAACGACCAGTGATTGATGGTTTATGATGTGTAAATATGTTTACATTAAGTTATTCTAGTAAAATATCAGTAAAAAAATGCAAGTATTCATTCTATAATATCGTCCCTGTTCTGCCAAAACGGCGAATGTTACAATGCTCTTCCTATCCATTATTTCCCTAAAGACTGGTCACGCCTTCCAGCTATATATTGATATGCGGTCCATCAGAACAAGTTTCGTTGAGTTCATTTTCTTATGCTAGTGTGCAAAGGAAAATGAACCTTAAATACATCACACTATAGGAGTGGGTAAATATCATGCAAACATACATTCCTTCAGTATGGCACAGTAAGGTTCATTTTCCTTTACACACGCACATAGGAAAATGAACTCAACGGAAATTGTTCTGATGGATTGAATATAAATATGTGACTGGAAGGCGTGACCAGTCTTAAGGGAAGTAATGGTTAGGAAGAGCATTGTAACATTCACCGTTTTCGCAGAACAGGGACGATATGTTCTTTCGTTTCAATGAGATTTTTTTTTAAAAAAATTGAATATTTCAGTTCGGATTAACCGGATTTCGGATTAACAGGGTTCGGATTAACGGGACTCTAGTGTATCGTTAAAAGAATCCACTTCAAATACCTCGGTACCTATATCAACTCGGGTGGCGAAAAGCATCTCAATGATCGAACGCGAGTAAACTGAGCAAGGTTAGATCTGTTACACTGTATGGATCGGAATGCTGGCCAGCCTCCATAAAATGGCAGCAAACCCTCCATGGAAGGGAAATGAAAATATTGCGTTGACACACACACACACACACACACACACACACACACACACACACACACACACACACACACACACACACACACACACACACACACACACTACCTGCTTCCCACCGCTCACTCCTGTCTGTGCGGTGCTTAAATGGGCAAATTTTTACACAGAAAAACAGGTGCTAAATATACGACTGGGCATCTTTCATATGACTGAACAATGCATTCCTACTGGAGTCGTTATACTAAATCTCATTCAGATCGAAGACTTACAGTTGGAAGGGTTTCCTTGTAAGACAGCTCTCCAGAACAATCCAGGAGGAACTCGACCACGCGGCTGCCCCAATAACCGGTGACTTCATCGTCAAGGAAGACATCAAGACCTTGGATGTCAGAACTGATCATAACCTCACCAGGAGTAAATGGAGAGTGGCGTGTGAGCAGTGTTGATATGGATTCTGTTGAAAATCATCAACAATGCTGACAATGCTCGGCCACATACCGCCCGTGAAACGGTTGGTATCATCCAAAACCAGCATTGTGGGTGTCTTAAACATCCACATATTCTCCAGACCTCACCTTCAGTGATTAACACATGTTTGAATCACTAAACGAGACAATGGGAGGAATTAATGTATGTTCCGTCCGGATGAAGGTGGTGCAAGAGTGGCTGCTCAAACAACAAAAGAATTTCTTTTTCCTAGAAGAATCCATGAATTTTGTAAGCGTTAGAGGATTAACCTGCACTTAACGTAACGGAGACTATGTAAAAATGACGCATTTGTGTACCACTTTAAACTATATATATATATACAGTATATAAGGTTTTCATTTGATTCGCCCCCGTACCTATCATTCGAGATATGAGGGTTCGGATCCCATCATCAGCAGAACTGACAATAAATTATTTTCTTCCCCACGTTCATAATCGGGGCTGGCACAGCCTCTATATTCTCAATCTCTCAATCTTAATACTTCCCCACCCTACCGTAGCCAAAACCTTATATGAGTTAGTATGACGTTAAATTCGTGTTCGTATTCTTCTATTCCTGCTATTCGCACACCCTGGAGCGTTCGTGACTACCAACAGGTGGATTTGGCTCTGTTTTACGACTGGTTGTCCTTCCTGACGCAGCCCTATGCGGAGGAATCTCTTCACTATTGCGAGTTACTATGGAGGTTGACTGTATCTGAAGAGCTATGCATGTCCCCGAGCCAGAGGAAATAAACGGACGTGGCCGGATATCGACCCCGGCACCGTCTGAACCGAAGACTACAACGATGACCAGCCAAAGAGCCAGAGTTAACGGGATTTTAAAAAGAATAAATAAATTAAACCAACCTGATATATAAATGTTTTACAGTAGGGTACGCGACTACCACTAATGCACTGTTCCGGTTCTACAGATTTGCTTCTAATGAATGCTATAGTATTCCATACATATTTTCAGTCCACATTTCAATAAATTCATCATCAGATGACTGAAAGTAAGTACTGGTCTCTTAAACCATTTTATAGTAATTAACACCTACTTTATAGAGATGAATATTTACATGGTGATTTGACTATCAATCGATTTATTGTTTTGGTATTAATATTTGTACTATCAATAATATTCTTGATTATTAGACCAAATTTCACAAGACAGTGAAATTGCACGTCGCAGACAGAATTAATACGATCCCAAATTCCAATCACAGTTCATGTTTCCTCATGTAATACAGAAGCAACACTTTCTCAAATCAAGCTGTCGAGAAACCGGAAACTTGACGATTATATTAACAGTGACATGGCGACAGCCATTAGCTTCCTTCTAATAATCTTTCCTCCAGTATACTAAACAGTAATCCCTTCCACATTTCAATTAGTAAATGGCTTAACTGAAGTAACAAATTAAGTCTCTGCTTCGCTGGCAGTTAATCTTTGGAACGAAGAGACGGGGAGGGCGACATTTCAGAGAAGAGCATAAATACAAACACACAAAACTTAGCATGGCTCAGAGTGTTACAGAGATGGCGAGTAGTTCCAGAAAACGGAGGTGGTGGTAGCTTAAACTAACTCATCAGCCTTAGGACACTTGACATCCACTCTCGTAAATATTTTCATTACAAAAATGTGTATAAATTAACATGTTGAAAGGATATAAAAACTACTTCCCGTCTGTAACATGTTATAAAGCTGCCAAAAAAGCAACTCAAACAAATTATATGACTGTGAGAGGAAAGAGTACAGTACGTTGCTCTAGGCTTCTTTTAACACGGTGAGTTGGTTTACAACATGCGAGCTTGTTCCTCAAACCTTATAACAGCATGTTATTAGCAGAGAACATGGACATATCAGACTGCAAACGATATTTTTGAAAGGATACAGAACGCTAGATGAAACAAGTGAGCAGTCATTTAGAGGATAACCAACATAAAAGACGTTTTTAAAGCCTGTTTGAGGTCACGGTAACCGATGGAAGATTTTAGCGACACTGGGATGGAAAAGGGCTATAACTGAACTGAAAAGGTAAATAATGTTATTTGCTTTACGTCCTACTCTTTTACGGTTTTCAGAGACGCCGAGGTGCCGGAATTTAGTCCCGCAGGAGTTCTTTTTACGTGCCAGTAAATCTTCCGACACGAGGCTGACGTATTTGAGCACCTTGAAATACCACCGTACTGAGCCAGGATCGAACCTGCCAAGTTGGGGTCAGAAGGCCAGCGCCTCAACCGTCTGAGCCACTCAGCCACTCAGCCCGGCAACTGAAAAGGTAACAGCTGTGGTTTATGCATGTGATATGTGACAGAGGAAGTCAGTTTAATAATTATTAATGCTATACGAGAGTAGAGACTGCCTGGCCGAGGTGATAAAGCGTGCTCGGTTCACCCTGAAAGGACGTGGGTTCGATTCCCCGTCAGGACGTCGAAATATTTTAAGAAACAAGATTTCCACTTCCAGAGGTGCACATGGTCCTGGGATTCACTCAGACTCAGACTACATCGAAAATGAGTACCAGGTTAATTCGTTGGGGCAAAGGCAGCCGGGTGTAGATCTAACCACTCTATCCCAAGAAGAGCCGAGGTTATGGATTGTGGAAGCCTTTACCTTCCACCCCTCGAAGGCCCTTTATGTCCTGTATGGAGATGACTTTACCTCGCTTGCTATACGAAAGTAAATTAGGAATGTCCACGAGTTCATTAACAAGTACATAAATGTATTTTACGCACGCGACGTGATGATTGTCGAGTGTGTAATAGCCTATGCATCTTTCGGTTCAGCTGCATACAAGCTCTTTTAGACAGCTGATTTTTTATGGTTACTTCAGCAAAAAAAAAGTAATACCCCTTTTGTCCAGACGTTTTTAAAATAGAGACGTTTCTAATGAAAACTGCGTTATTATAGATGTTGAGTAATTGTTATGTTAGACTGCATTACTGCTAAAACAGTTTACAAGCAACCACGAAATTCAATAACAAGCGCAGCTCATGTTCATGTCCACCAAGAAGTAGAAAAGAATGGTCCAGATATCCTCACCAGGAGACAGACAGTAAATGTTGCCGGTTACTGGGACACATTGGAGCGTTTGCGGATAGCAATTCGTAGAGAAAGACCTGGACTTCTTTCAGTAGACGTCGTGTTGCTGCATGGCACCGTCAGACCACACAGAGCAAAGTGAATTAATACAGCGCTTCCGACGGTAGACAATCCTCCCTACATGCCCGACCTGGCACCCAGTGATTTCCATCTCTTCGGACCGATGAAGGAGCACCTTCATTGTAAGCGATTCAACGACGATTCGGCCGTTCAGCATGACGTCATGATGTGACTTCAGTAACTGGACACAGATTTCTTCCATCGATGCCTTGGTGTACCGTTGGAGCAAATTTTTGGCTAAGAATGGTAACTATGTTGAATAGTAACGTGTATCATTGCCCTCCTTGCCGTAATGTGCCCGTAAAAGTTTCTCTTGTTATCTTACTTCTTGTTCAACATGCTAGGTACAAGTAAATAAAAGGTGAGTGAATGGAGAATTGGAAAAACATTGCCGGTGGTAACGAAGGATCGGAATATGTACGTGTTTGATTTCCACGTACAGTTCGATCATTACATTTCGTGTGACTGTCATGGACTGATTTAGGTTAATCAACGCACTAATTAAATAATAGAACAAATATGAAGAGCGCAGAACAATTCATGATTGCGTCATTCTGTGTTCAGTATGGTCAATAAATAAAAGCACAATTAATGACCGCATGTTGTCCAATGACCATTAGTTCACATCACTATTTGACAGAACATATTCGGTGTCCAATACAATATAGAAGTTGCAGTACGGATTATATTTGCCATATTGGATTGTCTCGCTATGGAGCAGTAACGAATTTCGTTTGTAAAGATCTTTAGTAGGTTGTAAGTTCTCGGTTAGAGCCTAATACTGTCAGAGTGGTTTGCCCTTCACTATACAGTAAGTCAACAAAACGCATGTTCACATATCGATATTCTATATCAAAATCAAGGTGAGTTATACATGTGAAAAAGTGGAAAATCCTTAAGTGAGCTGCTGAAATTTCACTAAATTTGGCGAAATATTTTTGAATACAAATTTAGTAACTAAGGTACAAAAATCATATAACGTAGCTATCTGCTTGCATTCCCGAGATAATCAGTTCGTACTCCACTGTCGGCAACCCTGAAGATGGTTTTCGGTGGTTTCCGATATTCACGCCTACGGTCACTTCCTTCCCACTCCTAGCCCTTTTCTATCCAAGACCTATTCTTTGTCGGTACGACGTAAAGCAAATTGTAAAAGAATATTCAATAGCAAATAAATATTCAACTCATACTTAACTCATATTAATTATGCACATACAAATTAACAAGTTGACACATACGGTCATAAATGGATTTTTAATTAATTCAAATGTGTGGATCATTATTAAGATAGGCTATTTATTATAATGGGACATCAGTTTATACTTCACCATGTCGCGGTATTTTGTCATAATGAGAGAGTGACCACACGCCTCAAACCATCGTTCTCCACTTCGTTGATCAGCATCTTTCCTCTTATGCCCCTCATAAAGATTGCTAACCCATCACGTTCCACATGAATCATTCCTCGCATTTTTCTTCAGGAAATTGAGTATAAATAACATCCGATTTCATATCACCTGCATTTGAGAAATTCACAGCCGACAAGCCACTCGACCATCTTCAACACGATACAAACTCAGAGAGTTGGCATCATCACGATTTGATCGTTTCAGGGGAGTTCAGCAAGTATGTAGCGACGGAATTTGGGAGTGGTACCGTAAATAACGGACAGCATTAAAATATGTCTCTATTGATTACGTCATTAAGAAAATCTAGTCGTTAATTTCCGACAAATATTTACCACGAACGAACTCAAAATATCTACAAAAGTTATGTCAACTAGAACTTAAGTATATACGCTTACGGGCTTGGATGTTGAAAACTAAGAAGCGCGTGACTCTGAAAACATCTGCAAAGCTTCCCACCGTTCGAAAAGATTAGTGAATCTCCTTTCCAACTGTCATGAAAGGAGTGCTTTGAGATTTCCACAGTAAAGCAGTTGAGATATTTGTATGCTAAGAGCAAAGTTACGAACAGACCTCTTTCTACAACATTGTGGATTATGAAGATTAGACGATAAGTATGTACGATTACTTTTAAAAATGTGACTTTTCTCCACTATTTCATAATGGAAGACCTATTTAAAAGCCCCACCCCTTGTCCTTAGTAGTAGGTGGTCAAAAGGAAGCGGTGCAATTGTGTGCGTATCTTATGGCCGTTGTTCACGGTAAAATTTTCCTTCAAATTTAATGTACAATAATTGAATTTTATAAAATTTCTGTTGATCACGATCAAATTCAAATCTTATAAAAGCGTTCATAAAACTGTTCATGAAATAGGGCATGTTCTATTCCGTAAAATTAATTTAACGAAACGAACCAATTAGCGAAGCTGACATGATGATGCTGGCGGTACGACGTGAGAAGATTGTGAAGCTCGTTTGTAAACGTAAACACTTATAAAATGGCAAGATCCGGGTGTACTAAGGAAGCTGTTGGTGATTGTATAAGGTTAAAACGCCAATGTATCACACCAGAAATGCAAGAAGGGAAGAAGAAAACTCAATCGCCGAATTTGTGTCACAAGTTCGACTGATGTGAAGGCAAAGATAAACGGGCTTCGAACTCAATTCTCGGCAGCACATACCGCGGTGGCACATACACAGAATTTAGTTCATAGATGGCCATCCTGATGCTCCCACGGATTTTACAAAATAATTTTACCGTGATCAACACAACTTGTTTTCGCCATGCTTTTTTCAAATGAGTTGTATAACAAATTTTACGAAACATTTTACCGTGGGCAACGGGTATTATTCCAACTATCCGTACGGGTGTAATGACGACCTGTCTCCACGGGTGTCTGTCCTGGGCATGGTGAATTGTTTGTTGCAGATTCTCTTCAGTTAGACTCTTGATTTGATCTACACATCTCAAGTGAGCACGTCCTCTGGGTCTTCGTCCAACGAATTTCTGTTCAATTAAAGTCTTTTCCAGTCCATTGGGTCTTTAACAATGTGACCGAAGTATCCGAGCAGCTGTTGTTTGATGAATGTCGATAGCCTTCATCTGATGCCGAGCTACTTCAGGACTGCAGTACAATAAGCCTACTTTAATATGTTAGTTCTTGGACAGAATAGGTACAGTAGAATGGATTTATTTAGACTGAGCTATTTGGCGATGCGGTACGTGTCGTATAGCAGTAAGCTTCATTTACGTGACGGCGGGTTCGAACCGCACCGTACCGAGCTCGATAGCCGCAGTCGCTTAAGTGCGGCCAGTATCCAGTATTCGGGAGATAGTGAGTTCGAACCCCACTGTCTGCAGCCCTGAAGATGGTTTTCCGTGGTTTCCAATTTTCATACCAGACAAATGCCGGGGCTGTACCTTAATTAAGGCCACGGCCGCTTCCTTCCCAGTCCTAGCCCTTTCCTGTCCCATCGTCGCCATAAAACCTGTCTGTGTCCGTGCGACGTAAAGCAAAAAAAAAAAAAAAAAAAAAAAAGAGAAGAAAAAATGCAGCGTCGGCAGCCCTTACGATTGGTTTTTCGTAGTTTCCCATTTCCATAACAGCCAAATGCTGAGATGTAGCTTAATAAAGGCCATAGCCATTTCCTCCGTAGTCAATTTGAAACTGTATTACTGCAAATCGACGTAAAGATAGTTTCGTCCTGGAGCTGACTTCCTTCTTACAGAATACAGTTAATCGCAACTGCGAGTTCACTGCATTAGCTTTACTGCACCCTGATTCAATCTCACTTTCTATACTACCTTCCTGGAGGAACACACATCCTAAATGCTTGAAATTATCTGCCTGTTCCAACTTTGTACCCCCAATCTAACATTCAATTCTTTGGGATTTCTTACTATTGACGTCAATTTAGCCTTTGAAAGGCTAATTTTCATACCACTATTCCCTAGTACGCCTCTTCAGTGATGCCTAGGCCATCTATGACAGCTCATGGCAGAACTGTTGAGGATCCAACCAGCCTTCGGGCTGATGACTAACCATACATACTCACTGCACTTATTTTCAAGTTCCAAGATATTATAGTCCAGGTTTTAGGCACAATCTGCCATTAAGACCAAGTCGTCAGCATAGGCCAGATTGCATATTACATTTCCACCTAACTAAAGCCCTCCCTGCCATTTAATACATTTCAGCAGATGATCCATGTAACAAAAGTGAAAGATTACAGCCTTGTCTAACCCCTTAAGTTCCTTGGACCAGTAATAATAATAATAATAATAATAATAATAATAATAATAATAATAATAATAATAAACCAAACCAAACCCCATAGCACTACAACCTTTGAAGGGCCTTGGCCTACTAAGCGACCGCTGCTCAGCTCGATGGCCTGCAGATTACGAGGTGTCTGGTCAGCACGACGAATCCTCTCGGCCGTCATTCTTGGCTTTCTAGACCTAATAATAATAATAATAATAATAATAATAATAATAATAATAATAATAATAATAATAATAATAATAATAATAATAATAATAATCTAATAATACATAATGCTGTTACTTCATTTTTTTTAAACAATAACCTCCACCGTTATGTCCTGAGTTTTGAGCCATAGTAGAAAATATTAACATACAATGCACAATGCTATGGAGAACGGTGTTTAATGCCGAAAGCAATTATGCCCGTACAATCTATATCTAGAATGACATCGCAGCCATGCATTCACTCCGTGTTTTGTCCAGCTCCAATATGGGCGCTCCATGTCAACCTAGTTAGAAACCTGTTAGCAGCGCGAGTAAAGTTTTTAACTCTCCACTGGGGGAAAAGTTTTAAATGTTGTCGGACCCAGATGGAACAGGAACATTGTTTCGTATCTTTATGAATTATATCGCAAATTACAAACTTGTACCATTCTGCCAGGTAATGTCCTCTCACAGTGGGGCAGTGGAAACGATCTCATCTCTTCTCCAGCATTTATGTAATGTACCAGACCGTATACCAAGAGAAACCCACAATTAGTCTTTTAGACGAAGATGCAGCCTGCGCTACGCACACATACAAAGGGAGAGATCTGGAAAATGCACTAGGCTGATTGAAAATGTAATTTATATTTAAAATAATAATAATAATAATAATAATAATAATAATAATAATAATAATAATAATAATAATAATAATAATAATAATAATAATAATAATAATAATATGCTAAGAAACGCAGTAAACGGAAAGAATTGAATTAAGATTCGACAATCCACCATAGATCACTAAATTCCGAAAAAATCTTCCAAGTGAAATTATTCAACCAGCACGGATAAATAAGGAAGGAAACAAAGAAAGAACTGCTGAAATGCAAAGAGCTTACAAAATCACCTGGAACAAGTAAAACAAAAATCTACATAACAAATGCAAAATTACGACACTACAACCGTCTTCAAACCAGAGGCACTTCATAACTAGCGGACTGTCATAAATAAAAATCCGCCTCTGTGGTGTAGTGTGATTACCTGTCACCCCCGGCACTGCCACGAAGTTTGAAAAGTGGTACGACGGCTAGAACGGCGTTCACTCAGCCTCGGGAGGAAACTAAGTAGGGAGGGGTTCGATTTCAACCTCCACCATCTTCGAAGTGGTTTTCCTTGGTTTTCCACTTATCTTTCAAGCAAATGAGGGTATGGTACATAACTTCAGGCCATGGCCGCTTCCTTCCCTCTTTCTTTTCTATCCCTTCCGATATTCCTATCTCCCACAAGTCTACTGATCAGCACAGCAGGTGAGGCCGCCAGGGCAAGGTATTGGTCCTCCTCTCCATTTGTATCCCCACACCCAAAATCTCACGCTCCGGGTCACTGCCCTTGAGGCAGTAGAGGTGGGATCCTTCACTAAGTCCGAGGGAAAAGTCAACCCTACATGATAAAATTAAATAAATAAATAAATAAATAAATAATAAAAATAAAGTGTAAGATTCGGCCGAGAGCCCTAATTTGTCAACTAAGAAATAAATATATAAATACATGCTGAAGCAGAAGAAGAATAAGAAAGTGAACTGATTATTTAAGAAATATATTCTATAACACAAGCCACTTAAATTTGGATAGATTGCTGATACAAGCTGACAGTGCTTATGTAGGAGTCTCTGTGTCATGATTTAAAGAATATGAAACGTCTGGTACGGGGACAGCATTCTGGAGAAATAGCTTCAGTTCTTCTTCTAGACAACCGAGAGGATTCAGGCCCGAATACCGACGGTGTTCGTCATTTTCATCTCAAGTTGTTTTGGAGGTATTGTATGAAATTATACTCTGAAGCTATTTCTCACTCTCTGACAGTAAGAAGGTATAAAATCATCCTAGAGCTTATCCTCGTTGTTTCTGAGATAGCTGGAACCAACAGGGTTCATACTGAGATTTGATTCCTTTTTTTTTTTTTTTTTTTGCTAGGGGCTTTACGTCGCACCGACACAGATAGGTCTTATGGCGACGATGGGATGGGAAAGGCCTAGGAGTTGGAAGGAAGCGGCCGTGGCCTTAATTCAGGTACAGCCCCAGCATTTGCCTGGTGTGAAAATGGGAAACCACGGAAAACCATCTTCAGGGCTGCCGATAGTGGGATTCGAACCTACTATCTCCCGGATGCAAGCTCACAGCCGCGCGCCTCTACGCGCACGGCCAACTCGCCCGGTGATTTGATTCCTAACGTCTTCAGGTGAAAAATCCGTTCCAGGATCGACTGGAATTAGAACTACACCTGTCTGGATGAAGAAGCCAACCACATTCTCAAAATAATAATAATAATAATAATAATAATAATAATAATAATAATAATAATAATAATTTCATGATAAAAATACATTTACACTTACTAATAATTTGGAATTTTTGTACAATGTAACGTTCAAAAATGCAGCTGCAATCTGCAATTGGCCGGCCATGTGTTATGTGGCTTGAAATTACTTCCTCTTGATATTAACTCAAGGCACACCTGTATCTGAACAGTTGCCGTTAGCACAGAGTTAGTTACATTCTGTCAATACTTCCACATGGTGTACTATTCATCTAACGGAATATATCAAGCAAATATGGAAACATAATAGTGAAACGAATGTACTAACTCCCGCATGAGTTGTTTTCATTAAAACAGGGGCAACGATGATGTATTAAAAAAGACGAAGTAACTGCTACCAGTGTGCTTACGCGGTAGAAAAATACACAGATTAAACAAACAGTGCTTTATTTATTTCCATCAAAGGCAATTTACGAAGAGAAACGGTGAAAGAAACAAATTATTTGAAACTTGCTATTTATAAAGCGCGTATACAAGTGGCAACCAGTGCATTCATCTCTCTCTCTCTCTCTCTCTCTCTCTCTCTCTCTCTCTCTCTCTCTCTCTCTCTCTCTCTCTCTGTGTATGTGTGTCCTAACAGGGGACAAGTCTCAGTAAATTTCTTTACGAGCCAGGGAGACTAAAGCATTAATTTTACCGAAATCAACGTTGATAACGTAAAAGGAATCTTATTATAATTTTAATTGGTTTAAAAGCGATTTTGATCTGGGGATAAAATGCCTATCACATTTGGAACATAAAAAGGTTTAGGGCGACAATTTATGAAAGGGTTAACATGTCTAAAAAAATTAATTAAAATACAACCTTTCGCCGAGATGATACCGACGAGGGCAGACCTATATGGAAGTGTCGATATGTTAGAAATGGGGAAGTTGCTGTAATAGCACCTACATTGTGAGTACCGGCACCTTTTCTCCCAATAAAATGAAATAATAATAATAATAATAATAATAATAATAATAATAATAATAATAATAATAATAATATTACGTCCCAGTATCTACTTTCTTATGGTTTTCGGAGACACCTAGCCTGTATGAAATTTTACCATTAGAAAAAGACCTCGAGTTCCAAATCATTCTCCTCAATCGGGACAATAGATATGCTCGGCTGAGGCTTCAACAGCGTGGCACCACCTCATACGACACTCGGCCGCCGTAAGTTCAAGATGCTCCCGGTAAGCCCTTTTACACTAAACAGCGGTGATTTTGGTCTTTGTGGAATTCTAGCAAGTCGCTCAATTTTCTCGAATGTGTGATCGATATTTTTCGAAGTCATTATTCGACATTATTCGTAAGAAAGAAATTTTTCACACCACAGCTTAAATGTTCTCAGCCGGGCTGAGTGGCTCAGACGGCGTTGGCTTTCTGACTCCAACTTGGCAGGTTCGATCCTGGCTCAGTCCGGTGGTATTTGAAGGTGTTCAATCGTGTCGGCAGATTTACTGGCACGTAAAAGAACTCTTGCGGGACAAAATTCCGGCATATCGGCGTCCCCGAAAAGCGTAAAAGTGGGACGTAAAATAAATATTTTTTAAAAAAATATTCCCTACTTGACTTTGTTTCACCACACACGTGTAGAATCCACTGAGATGAATAAAACGACATTTCATACGACGTCCTACCTCGCTGAATTCCAGAGCTGTGCTGATTGTTAGGGCACTGTGATTTTAGTACCTCAAGATGGCAGATGTATTGCATCACCCGATGACGTTATAGCCAACGACAGACCGTTGCTGCTAGATACGTTGATCCTTTCTCTTTGCAATGAGATATTGAACAATGTCGTCGCATGTGTTGCCTAAAAGAAATATTTCGATTTTAAAACCTTCAATTTTTGTAACTCCGGCCCAAGACGTATTCTACGTAAAAATAACTTCCCTACTGAATTAAAAATTGCCCACGCTTACATACTTACAATTAAGGCTCGGAAGTTGAGGAAAAGTCATTTTTTTCTTTTTTATCGAGTGTCCGAAGACGAGGGTCAACACGATACATATTCATTCTCGGTCATTGTAGGCCTGAAAATAGTGCAGTTTATTTGTCTTTTTGCCCTTTTCGGCGTTTTTTGGCTTATAGGTCCTTTTTAGAATTTTTTTTTTCCTTTTGCTAGTTGCTTTACATCGATCGCACCGACACAGATAGGTCTTATGGCGACGATGGGGCAGGAAAGGGCTAGGGGTGGGAAGGAAGTGGCCGTGACCTTAATTAAGGTACAGCCCCAGCATTTGCCAGGTGTGAAAATGGGAAACCGCGGAAAACCATCTTCGGGGCTGCCGACAGTGGGGTTCGAACCCTCAATCTCCCGAATACTGCATACGGGCCGCAGTTAAGCGACTGCAGCTATCGAGCTCGGTTTTAGAATTTCTAAGATCTACGGCTCTTTTTACTACAACTTCCCCTTTTTTCGTCTTCATTTGTAGTGCCCGTTCTCATTTCGAATTAACATTAGTTCACCTATCACCTCATACACATCTTTTTTGTAGTAAGAGAGAAATTGAAATGAAAATGAGGTGAAATGAAATGAAGAAATTAAACTAATGCTTGAAAAAAAAAAAACATGGGTATCAAATTATGTGCAAAAAGAAAATATTGTTGCCAGTGTTTTGAAAGAGGATGATCTCACCTGCTTCGAGTATGAACCATTAACATCCGTTCTTGCGGAGAGAAGTTTCTCGATATTTTGTCTGAAAACTGACGATCCTTTACACCTAAAAACCTGGAGATGACTATTGTGACATACTGCAAAGCCTACTGAGGTAAGGTTTCCGAACTGCTATTTCTATAACCTTAGTGTGGTTAAGCCAAATATGATTCCAGTTATTTATTTCACCAGGGTATCAATTTTGGGTTTGCGGAATTCATTCTAGGTGGAAAAATATTTCTTTTTAAATTCAGCAAGTATTTTTAATAAATACGGAATTTCCTTTTTTTAAGTTATGTTAATCTAAAAATATATAACGTCTAGGAGAAGTACTTCACTCATATTTTTGCATACCATCAGAATTTTGCATCTTAAAACTTCATATCCCTTCAATAAATATGTAATTAAAAATAAAATTTGGAATCAATTTAGATCGAATTTTTATGTCCTTTTTGCCAGTTTTTGGGTCCTTTCTTGGATATACTTAGGTCCTTTTATAGGTCTATTTTAGGCAATTTAGAGGTCTTCAACTTACGAGCCCTAGTTACAGTGTTTTTCTTCTGATCAGTGGCGTAGATAAAAGGGATATTTCCCCCGCCCCCATCAATGAGGCACTCGTATTCGTTATAATTAGATACTCAAAAATAAAAACCTCCATTTGGAAAACGTCCGTTTAAAATGTGTTTTATTATTTGAATTATTACTATTCATATTTCGCCCTTAAGAGCTACCGTGGCTCAGGCGGCAGTGCGCCGGGCTCTCACTTCTGGGTTCCGTGGTTCAAATCTCAGTCACTCGATGTGAGATTTTCGCTGGACAAAGCGGAGGCGAGACAGGTTTTTTCTCCGGTACTCGGGTTTTCCCTGCCATCTTTCATTCCAGAAAAACTCTACAGTAAAATTTCACTTCATCTGTCAGTCATTAATCAATCTCCCTTAAGGAGCGCGACAGACATCCGTAGCAGGCACAATTCCCATCCTCACCGCTAGATTGGGGCTTCATTCATTCCATTCCATTCCTGATCCAGTTCAAACTGGGAACAAGATGTGGATTTTTCATTTATTCATCCCTCTCATGATTTGCATTTAAATGAACCACTGCGCATTTAAAATATGTTTTATTATTATTATTATTATTTATTATAGTACATTTCTTTTATATATATTATTTACGTGGTTAAGTGTAAGAGAGGGCCACGAGCCCTAGCTTCGGCACTGCTAAACTGAAATAAATAAATAAATAAATAAATAAATAAATAAATAAATAAATAAATAAATAAATAAATAAATAAATAAATAAATAAATAAATAAATAAATAAATAAATAAATAAATAAATAAATAAATGTTATTCATATCCCCCAAGGAAATCTATTATCTACGCCACTGCTTCTGATCGCAATTACTCATTTAAAGAGCAGGATGAATGAACCCCAACGTCATGTCCTTTAGAATTCGAAGAATAGTTTCTAAGAGGAAATGAACCCGCGTCCTTTCCAGTGAACCTCAGAAACTTAAATATTAAATGAATCCATTTTGTTTTAAATGAGTTAACTTGAGTTAGAGTGAATGGGCTAACACATTTACTGTGTCAGATCTCCCGAGTATCAAATGTGTCTTGACGATAATATCTTCCTCTGCGAGTAAGAGCTGAAGGAAGTGACAGCAAACACAGGCATATCAACTTTATGGTAATGACGTACACACAGTAGGCCAAGTCATTAACACATGAACAGATACGAGGAACATTTCGGCGAGTTGCTTTGAGCAATCTACAGTAGGCTATATGTAAACATTCTAAATGGAATGTTACGCATTATTAATATGGACACGAGGGTATAAGCAGGTCGGAGTAGAAATCTTGGGGCTGACTCGGGTCTACCAGCGGTCTGACACGGCTGAGTACGAGACATCGCCATGCATTATTCAAGAAGGTTAGTAGGTACCTGGCTGTGTCGTGCGCCGCATACCATATAGAAGGGTGTATCAAACCAAGGACTGTGACGCTTAAAGGAGGAAGATAAGGGCATGCGATGGACGAACTAAGTGCTGTGATCTTTAACCGATTACCCTGAATAATTAATGCAGCACAAGTGCTACTTAGGGATTCCCAGTGTAACTCCGTGAACCAGAGCCGGGGAAACACGAGAGCAGAGGAAAGTTTGAGAGAAAGAGATAGAATTCTGAGTCTTCACGACGTCGCTGTCAACACCTTAATGTGAAACCCTTCTGAAATGTATGTTATGTAATTTTAGACCTTTTTTCAGGAAACTGCAGAAGGTTAATGATTCCCTAGTACGTCCGCCTCCTTGGCTGAATGATCAACGTACTGGCCTTCGGTTCAGAGGACATCTAATGCTTTTTTTTTCTTTCTTTTTTCCAATTTTGTTTTACGTCACACCGACACAGGTAGATCTGATGGGGACGTAGGAAAAGGAAACGGCTAGGAGTAGGAAAGCAGAGGCCGAGGCCTTAATTAAAGTACAGCATTTGCCTGGTGCAAAAATAGGAAACCGCGATAAACCATCTTCAGGGATGCCGACAATGGGGTTCGAACCCACAATCTCCCGAATGCAAGCTGCCAGCTACGTGACCCAAACCCTTCGACACTTGTTCGCTGTAACATCTACTAGCACTTTTCCCGACCACGATTGCATTGCTATTACAAGGACAAAACAATTCAGTACTTAATGCTGTGATGAACTTTTTGAAGACTGTTTATTTAAGAATCTGACATTTTGTTCACTGCATTGTTATCAGCGGGTGGTTTATTTTCCTTCTCTCCTCCAAAAAATTGTTGAATATAAGGGTTTCTGAAGTGCTCTGTGCTGCCAACCCATATTTTTGTATACACGTTATTTGTATCAATTGTACACAGATGGTGACCAAACGTTGATCAAACAAAGGTCAATAATAAAAAACTTCCTGAAAAGTATAGTTATTCTTCGCTATGTTGAGCTTTAATAATGCCCTTTGCTTCATGTCCCGCTAACTACTTTTACGGTTTTCGGAGACGCCAAGATGCCAGAATTGTGTACCGCAGGACTTATTTTACGTGCCAGTAAATCTACAGACACGAGGCTGACGTATGTAAATACCACCAGACTGAACCAGGATCGAACCTGCCAAGCTGGGGTCGGAAAGCCAGTGGCTCAACCGTCTGAGCTACTCAGTACGGCATGTTAAGCTTTTTTCTTTTTTTTTTTTTTTTTTTTTTTTGCTAGCGGCTTTACGTCGCACCGACACAGATAGGTCTTATGGCGACGATGGGATAGGAAAGACCTGGGAGTTGGAAGGAAGCGGCCGTGGCCTTAATTAAGGTACAGCCCCAGCATTTGCCTGGTGTGAAAATGGGAAACCACGGAAAACCATCTTCAGGGCTGCCGATAGTGGGATTCGAACCTACTATCTCCCGGATGCAAGCTCACAGCCGCGCGCCTCTACGCGCATGGCCAACTCGCCCGGTATGTTAAGCTTTACCATATAATCAGTGATGATGCACGTTGAAAGTTGCTGTTTATCAGATAGTCGGACTGAGTGTTTCAGATGGCAGAGCACTGGTTTTCTGAGCCCAAGCTGGTAGGTTCGATCACGGCTCAGTCCTGGGGCTCAGCCTCATGTCAGCGGATTCACGGACGCGCAAAATAACTCGTGCAGGACAAAATTGCGACACCTCAGCATCTTTGACAAACCGTAAAATTAGTTAGTGGAACATAAAACCAATAACTTCAATGCTTTAATGTTTTGCATTGTTTGTCTCACATGAACGAGTGCGTTCTTTCTCACACCACATAGCTGCCGCCGTGAGGCTGAGTGAATCCCGTTCCAGCCATTCGCCCAGGAATAAAAATCCTTTGGAGGACCGAGAATCGAACCAGGTGCTTACAGGTTAAAAAAAAAAAGGTTCATCATAGAGCATCTCTTTAAACTGCAAGTAAAAAACAAGTCCAGAGAGAGAGGACTAATCTCGCATAATGAAAATCACCAACAATTGTTAGAGGTCTTGTAGCACAGTCATGATTTTGTAGACATTTCACAAGGAAAAGTAACGTTCACTCCAAGGGTCGCATAAAACAACCAAAGAGCGCGTGCTTTTGGAGCGCCTTCAATATTTAAAGAGGCTGAAACGTAGAGAGGAAGGGAACACCTCCGCTCTTGCTAAGGCAAGTCGAGTCGATCTATTGGTAATTTGGTCACGGACGATGGAGGGTTCTCATAATTGGATTGCGTTCGAGAGATTTCCTTCTCTTTTCCAAAGAGCTTCTCTCTCGCGACACGAAACCTACAGCTGATTCATCACTTAATAATATCATATAGAATATGGCACGTCTCTCTTTTAGTAAGAAATAAACCATGAATACCGTGGCAACATTCCTTCAAGTGTGAAATAATTATCAGACAAATAAGCAGTTCGCTATTTCTCTCCAGAGAGGAAAGATTTAACGATAGAGAGTCCCTTCTCCCTCCTTTACGCCTAAGGATTCACTTCCTTAATAAAACAATGATTACACCTACCTCGGTTCAGAGCACCCTGGGTTCGAGCCGGACGTAAAAGTAATTCCCATTTCTGCTCCAAAGTATCACATCTGATGAAAATGTAGATAGGGAACCGGAAGCGTATGAACACTCGTTCAACCTACAGTCAGACTAATGGTAAGGTAGTTGCAGGTCTCAAAGTCTTCCCAACACGATCACTTGCTTTAAATTCACCTAGGTATTTAGGAAAACCCACATTTCCATACGAGGTGCCCAATATTAAATCCTTACTTTAGTGCCCGTTTAGTACATTCCACTTGTGGCGTGGCAAAAATGTCTTATTTCTTAATAAATTGGACTTTTATGGAATGCGATCTTGAAAATTACAGCAGCAATCCACAGTCGGCTGTATGTCAAAACAACCATAGTTGAAATATTGGACAGTTAAATGTAAAACTCGTGTCTTCGTGCCGAGGTAGTGCAGCTCTTTTGAGACACACTCCCAATGGAGATGAGCTGCATGTACCATTTCCACTACATACCAGTTCTGCTGTCATTCTTAAATCTTTAGCAGTACCAGGAATCGAACTCAGTCCTCCGAGGACCGCAGCTAATAGTGCTAACGGTTACGCTAAGAAGGTGGACATTTTGAAATTTACTATTACTATTACTATTTACTCTTGGGTAACTCACCCAGGGTGACTTTAAGAAGCTATCGTTAGTTTACTACATCTTGAGATGAAAGCTGTCAATCAACTTCCTTCAAGTGTCTTCCCTGCTCCATTTTAAATCGAACCTTTATACTACTCAAGCAGTATACCAGAACGATAATAGAGACACTTATTTTAGAATTTGTGACTGGTTTTAGAACAACCCAGTATCTTTGAATTGTGTAACTAATGAAGATCACAGTTACACTGCTCAATGCAGTTCATAAAATGTAACTACCAAACGTAGAAACTCATGTTCTCATTTCCAAAACTCAGGAAGCCATTCGGAGTAAAGGGCAAAGTTAGTCTGCATGGAAATGTCCCAAGAGATAAGAGAAACTCGCCCTCATGTGGATCATTACGACAGGGAAATGCTCACGATGACTTGAATGACTGTTATAAGAATATCATTGGATAAATTCGACTCGCTGGCTGAACGGTCAGCGTACTGGCCTTCGGTTCAGAGGGTCCCGGGTTCGATTCCCGACCGGGTCGGGGATTTTAACCTTAATTGGTTAATTCCAATGCCACGGGGGTTGGGTGTATGTGTTGTCTTCTGACGGGTGTCAGATAGAAAGACCTGCACCTGGCGAGCCGAACCCGTTCTGGGATATCCCGGCACTAAAAGCTATGCGATATATCATATTGGATAAATTTATGCAATGAAATAATGTCATGGAATGAAACATAACACAAAGCATTCTACGTGGGTTTAAATTAATCAGCTGAATTATCCCATCGAAGATTTATTTTGTGTTAAAATTATAAGAATGTAGGTTTAAAAAAATATAAGCCAGTGTGGGACCATCTTCAATTTATTTCCGTTCCTCTGGTAGGTGTATATTTATTTCAACAGCACGTATATCATTCCCTTCTTCCGTTCTTCCAGCATAATTACAGAAAAGTTTTAATAAACAATAAAAACTTCCGCGCGACTAACTCGGAGAACAAATTAGCGAAGTTAATTTCTTTTGTCCTGGAAAATGGCCAACGTAAGTAGAGGAGTGTAGTCCAACATTTTTTAAAAGCTAACAGCTCGGTACTTTCTTTCAAAACACCCGCATTTTTTAGCTAATTAATTCTTTATTCAAGAGATTCACAGTTTCAGTTCAAACCAAAGAAATGCGAAAAATAAATCAACAAAGGAAAGTGATTTAAGAGCAAATTATTCGGAACGTGTATTAATTCATCTAAAAATATTCGAAGGAAATACGAAGCAACTTTGCTAGAGAAAAGGAACTTTTAGTCATTTTAATAATAATAATAATAATAATAATAATAATAATAATGGAAAGGGTCACTCTCCCACGAAAATCGGGAGGCTGAGGAGTACTGGATCTTCAAGTCATGCTCCTGAATCAGATAAAGAACCTACGGAGATACTTCCATAAAAAGCAAGAAAACAGCCTTCTCCATAAAGCTGTAGTACTTGCTGACAAGTACACTGTTCTGTATCCATACAATGCATCTGACCCACATACAAATCACCAAGTATCCCTGCAGGAGCAAGAAAGGACATGGCGAGAGAAGACTCTCCACGGAAAATTCTACATCAGTCTAAACCAACAGAGCATAGACAAGAATGCGTCGTGTATGTGGTTACAAAGTGGGCGTTTATTTGGAGAGACAGAGGGATTTGCAGTTGCTATACAAGACCAAGTAATAGCTACAAACAATTACAAAAAGTACATCATCAAAGACACCAGCGTACTCTCCGACAAATGCAGACGATGCTCCATTCATCTCGAGACCATCGACCATATCACAGCGGGCTGCCCAGTACTTGCCCCGTAGAATACACGAGACGACACAATCATGTCTTGGGAATCATACACCAGGCACTTGCTCACGAAAACCAATTAATTCAGGAGCGTATCCCTTATTACAAGTACCATCCAACACCATTCCTGGAGAACGAGTCGATTAAGCTTTATTGGGACACTGCTGTAGTGACAGACAAAACAGTCAACCATAACAGGCCAGACATACTGGTAAACAAGAAAACTGGGACGACTTTCATTATTGACATCGCTATCTCCAATGACACCAACATTGACAGGAAGTACAGTGAAAAAATCTCCAAGTACAAAGAACTTGCAGAAGAGATAAAGAGGATCTGGAAGATGAAACTGGTACGAATAGTTCCTGTGATTCTGTCAGTCAACGGCCTCATTCCACACACACTTCACAAGAGTCTGCGAGAACTGGGTCTTCCACCGAACATCTACAAAATTATGCAACATTCTGTCCTCCTGTCAACATGCAACATTGTGCGATCGTTCCTCTCGCAAGAATGAAGATCCCGTGATCTACAGTTTTGTATATACCTGTACATCAACGTTTGTATTATAATGTGTATATACTTTAATTATGTAAGGCACTTGGTGCATCCCGTGCCCCACTACTACCCATATTTCCTGTGGAGAAGTGTATGAATAATAATAATAATAATAATAATAATAATAATAATAATAATAATAATAATAATAAACTGATTAGGGACCACCCCGCTAGTAACCGCTCTTACTGTAGCTTCGCATGTTATGGCTACTGTTCCTTTGATTCTACAGTATATTAGCACCAGTCAACTCAGTGAATACGTTACTAAAAAATACGGCGGGGAAATCAAAATTATTTCAAGGTACTGGAAATTCGAGTGATGGAGGTTCGAGATATAGAGGTTCGACTGTAACTGAAGAATAGACAGTTATATTTATATTTCGTCAATCTAGAGAAGGCATATGACAGAGTACTAAGGGAAAAAATGTTTTTGTTTTTGTTTTGCTATTGGCTTCACGTCGCACCGACACAGATGTTAGCCATGCTGGAGTGTTATGGCATAAGGGAAGCTACCCAAACACATTTATGCTGACAATAGCGCCGCAGTGAGCATAGATGGTAGAATGAGTTCTTTATTCAAAGCAGTCACAGGCGTTCAACAAGGCGGTATTTTTTCACCTTGTTGCTCATGGTACACTAGCTGAAAGGTATAAAATGGCAGGGCGAGATTCAACTAGGTGGAAATATAGAACTCAGTTTGGCCTATGCTGATGACTCGGTGTTAATAGCAGATTTTGCTGCTAGGCCAAGTGGAGAATATGAAACTGGAACAAATGGATCATTTCAAGTACTTAGGATGTATATTCTCCTACGAGGGCGAGCGAGATTTAATCAAGGTGCAGCAAAGCTAATTCAGTGAGCTCGCAGTTGCGATCAACAATACTGAAGGAAGAGAGTTCTCAGACGAAATTCTCTTTATATCGCTCTGTTTTCAAACCGAATTTCCAGTACGAGAGCGAAGGCTTGGTGAACTCTGGATATTGTATTCATTAGTTAGAAATAACAGTGACCTAGCGAGGATGGTTGCTGGTACAAACAGATGTGAACAATGACAGAAGGGTACTCGAAATGATGAGATAAAGGCTGAGTTAGGAATACACTCTATGCATAAAGCTGTACGTATGAACCAGCTTCGGTGTTGGGAGTCACGTGAGGCGAATGGAGGAAGACTAGTTACCTAGGAACATAAGACTGAGCCAGAGAGGGTAAGAGAAGGAGAGGGAGGCCAGGCGACTTAGACTTGATTTTAATTTATTTAATGATAAGAGGTGTGGCACTGAATGAGGCCACAGACTAGTTGCAAATGGAGGACTGTGGAGTCGTTTAGTTAATTCACAGAAGCTTGCAGACTGAACGCTAAAAGGCATGCAGTCTATGATATAGTATGTATGTATGTCTCCGTATGTACGACGCAGTTGGCATCCACAACTGCAAGGCAGTGTGGGAAAAAGTGGCCTATCAGGGACGTAGACACGAGGACTTTCACACTTCCACGGCTTCTGTCCAAAATATTGTAGTGATGAGTTCAGCATTCAAGAAACTCGCCAAAGAGAAACATTCGAATAGTACTCATGCTAACACCTGGTTAAGTCGACCACAAGACATCTGAAGGGCACAGATCAAAGTGAAACTCGCTGCTGCAACCCGAACTCGAGTAGCTATTTTCACCGACCCTTCCAATGAGCTATAAACACTTTGTGGCATATGCCATAAATCAATTTTAGCATTCCGCTTTTTAGAACATCTAGTGAACTGGCTCTCTAGTGGCGTGGAGAACTGGTTAAGTGGTTCCCCAGTTAACGCTAATGGAAGATCAAACGTGTGCGTGAAAATGCATCGAAAAGTTACTAAACAATGAAACGCCCTTGACTACTGCTAACTTTACAGGCGAGATTAATAATTCCAATAGGAGTTAAAATTATTTCACTAGCTAATTCTTCAGACGACGAAAGAATCAGTCAATCAATCAATCAATCAATTGATATTTCCATGGTTACCGTAATTTTTGGTCTTGTATACATTGTAAAACCATCTCCCTAAAGTTGTTTAAGGGGAGGGCTGGGAGAGGCAGACAATTTTTGAACATCGTGTATTCTACATTATTTATCCGAAGAAGGATTGACGTCGCCTTGCCCTTATATCAAGGCTAATATAGTACAAATAGGTTTTGCTACATGTCTGCTCCATTACACCAAAGTGTCGTTTAACACATGTTGTCAGTATCAGCCCAATACACTCACATACTGAGAGGGCGTGTCTAAAAGCTGAGAGCTCTTGATAACGTCTCAACCAAATTGGATTTGGGGCGAACGGATTTTCCTTGCAGGCTCTTCTGTAGGATCTCGCCCGTGTGCTTCGTCTTCATACAGTCTCCTGCCTGCCTTATCCGTCCGTCGCGGAAGTCCTAAAAGGAGATGACGGGACTGTTTATTTATGCACAGGATCAGTGACAGACACTTCGCTACAGAACTTATCAACTGAAAGCTACTACCCCCGTAAAGAAGGAAGCCTCTTAGCATGTGAGCAAGCAGCACCAATCAACTCTGATAGCTTCCATAAGGAGCAGGGCCTTTCCATCTTCTCAAAGTAAGTCTTACTTTTCACATGTTTTCTGTTCGATCAAAATCTTCATAACTAGAAGCTCCCAACTTAAGATCTGGTTCTGCTAGATCCAGTCCGTGAGGAAGAGATATGATTCATACAATTTTCTCTTATGGAGGCGAACAGAGATCTTATTTTATTTTATAGCAGTCCTGTAGGAAGCAGGATGGTTGCAGGGAAGTGTCCAACCATAAATATTCTCTTACGGCAGCCATTGCCATACTGTGCTCCCTGGGGGGCCGCGACGATAATACAAGGGGTCCGCAATAATTATGTAAGTTGAAATTTTATTGTACACACACAACTCATGGAACATTATACGAAACTGAGTAACTATGTCTTCACTGTTGTACATACAATACAACTTACATACAATATATGTAACTCTTAACTCAGCCGATAGGTAGCACACGTTAGCAGCGGATAAAGATATACTACAAGGCACTGTAAATGGTGTAATTGCGAGACACTTGGAATTGCTAGTATCCATACTAAGAACATATTTTCCACCTCTGGTTGAGAAAATATCGTGGATCAGAAATCCCTTCTTTGAAACTGAACATGAAATGCTTTCCCGAAGTATTTTGGCAGAGAGAAAGTGAAAAATAAATTGAAGTATTATATGGGTGGAGAATGAGGTGGAGTGTTTAGCTCCAGGAAGTTCCATGAATGTATCACAACTCCACGTCTCTGATCGACTTTTGTTCCATGACATCCCCTATATCCTACAATTTCTAGAAGGGAAATACTGCGTTTAATGCCTCACATGCTCTCACAAAAAAGAAAACGAAGTACAGAAACAGAGCTAATGTAGAGGCTAATTTTCGGTTCGAGTAACTATGCTTGTAAACTGCGTGGAAAACATGACCAACAAACGCTGTATGGGGATGACTTGGCTTTACTTTGCAATGATGCTGTCATCTTAATCCAAGTAATTTTGTTTCTTTTGCCTTCATTCCTCTTGATTTTCTTAAAAACATCCATTCTCGCTCTTTAACCACTTTAACTCACACAGGTACGTGTTATCATAGACATTAAACGCGGTATTTCCTTTCTAGAAATTGTAGGATATGGAGGATGTCATGGACACAAAAGTCAACCAGAGACGTGCAGTTGTGATACATTCATGGAACTTCCTGAACCCATGAGAAATGCATAATCGAATCAATGTCTGAAATGTTTTACATATCACACAACTATTTATTAAATACAACTGTTGTATCTTTTAGATTTTATATATGTGTTAACGGGTGCAGTCGTGAGAAATAATCACACAAACACATCCATCAATTCATCTGAAAAAATTAATTGTATCTCGATATTATACTCCACTGATCACTGGGAGATTATTCAGTCAAAGATCTTGTGCTGTTCTGTCTTAAGCTATAGATCAGATGACAAACGGATTGTTCAGACATGAAAGCAATGGACATAACCATTACAGAAATACTATTAACTAACATTGTAATTACTAATGTAATAACACTAAAAGGTTGCCTAACTTTAAATATGCCCAGGAATTCATGACTGAGGAAGATTCAAACAAATCTGGTAGTATACAAAACCTACGAACACATTTCCATCACAGACTTTGAAACTAATAAATGCGGCCGAGCTGTATAATGAAAGGATGGCATCACCCAAGCTCCAAATGAAAATAACATCACGCCTCAAAATCGCTCCCATTATGAACCGTTGGTGCTGCATAAAGATGAGCAGCAGTAGTCATTACACTCGACTTGCAAGAGCAAACATTTCTAACCGCCAAAACAAAATGGAGGCATATAAATACAACAGAGATCACTGTAATAATAAGCTACTTCATCGCAATAATAAATAATGAATATTCAATATTCTAACGAGCGTTGTTCACTCTGTCGTAAGTGATCTATGCTTGCGTATAAGTGTGGGTGCTGGGGCAGAGGCTTAATAAATTATGGAGACAAATTTTTCATAAGATTGTAGCACCTAGATATGAAGGAATTTGCAGAACTCGCTCGCAAGGGAGTGAGAAGCAATGTGTGTTGAAAAGAGTAGGAATTTTTGGACATTTTTGGGGAGTCCTACAACTAGTGTTCGTTATTGCCTTGTAATAATAACAATAATAATAATAATAATAATAATAATAATAATAATAATAATAATTTTGTGACATACACAGGCCATTATGGGTCTTGGCTTGTCAAGCCCACTGCTGCACAGCCACATGACCTACAGATGTTGGGGTATCACGTAGTCTTTTGTAGAGACACCATCAGCCGTACTGCTTGGCTTTCGTGACCACCAGGACCTAGCTGACTCTAGCATTGCTTCAAAATAGAGCCTGTCCGACCTCCCTTGCGTAAACTCTTGTTCTCTTCCGGCCCCAGCGGTATTAAGTTTCCGAAGGCTAGAGTGTCCTTCACATTCACGCCCTTCATTGCCCTCCCGGTTCTTTTGAAAATACGGTTATTATCCGCAGGGTCAAAACTCGGAATTCCCTCGTATTAGTATTAAGAGAAGATGGATGCCCAGTTAAGGGAATAATCTTTTTTCTTTTTTAATATTTGTTTTACGTTGCTCCGACACAGATATGACTTATGGCGACGATAGGAAATGCCTAGGACTGGGAAGGAAGCAGTTACGGCCTTAATTAAGGTACAGACCCACCATTTGCCTGGTGTGAAAATGGGAAACCACGGAAAACCATCCTCAGGGCTGCCGACAGTGGGGCTCGAATTCACTATCTCCCGAATGCAAGCTCACAGCTGCGCGCCCGTAACCGCATGGCCAACTCGTCCGGTAAGAGAATAATCAACACCGTAATTCTCAGAGAGTCTTGAAAACTAATCGCTGAGAAACATATATTCAATGAAAAGAGAAGTGTCTTTCTTTCTCTGACTGACACTTTTACCAGAGAAATATTTATTTTGCTAGTGGTTTAACGTCACACTGACACATCGAAGGTTTTCGGTGATGCAAGGATAGAAAGGTAGGGTCCGTGGCCTTAATTGTGATACAGCCTCAGCATTTGCCTGGTACAAAAATGGGAAATCACGGACAACCACCTTCAGGGTTGCCGAGGACAGGATTCGAACCCAGCAAATCCAGAATTAAAGCTCACAGCTATTGGGTCCTTAACCGCATGGCCAACCTGCTCGTTACAGGGACGAGCACTGTCATCGCTAGCACCGATATGCAAGACGGTTTATTTATAAAACGTCAACTTAATACGGAAACAGCAACTCTTATCGAGCAATAAAGGGTCGTACTTTCAAGTTACTAAGAATGGAGGGAATCTCACCCACATACTAAGCACTACAGCACGATATATAATACGAGCTGAATAGACCTCTGTTAGCTCAGGACAGGAGGTCGGATGTTCGTACACAGTCAATATTGAACTACAATTACGATATCCGTTGATTCAACAGCACAGCTATAAGCCACTACTGTGTTCTGCATTAAGTAGCTTGTAATGTTAGTCAAGAGGAAAATAAACTCTTTCGGGAATAAATGGAAACTCTGAAACCCAACCTAGAAATTGCACATTTCTAACCATACGTGCGTGACTGTCAACTTCTTCAAGCCATATTATCCGGCCAAATAATCAAAAAGAGCCTACACAATTCCGCAATAAACTACCGAATTTTCAAAACATTATCTTTCTGATATTTGTAAGTGGATTGAGCAGTCCTCTTTAACGCATATAATAATGTTAGTAGTTTTACGTGCCACTAACTACTTTTGTTACGGTTTTCGGAAACGCCAAGGTGCCAGAATTTTTGAATTACTTTTAACAAATTCAATACGATTGGGAGATATCCTCGTGACTTCAGTAGCATATCAACGAAGTTTAAAAGATTGCATAAATTATGTAAAAAAATACAAAAAAGACACAATTTCTTGAAAACAAAAATGATATCAACAAACTACATACAACAAGAATTTTCCCGATATGGAAAGAAGACTGAAAAACAAATATATTAAAACAAGAAAAAACAATCTGACTGTTAAAAATGACACGAATCGTGTAACATAAAACAGTAATTAAAAGCACACAGACATTCAAATGATATTTGATGAAAATAACTTAAAATGTTCCCTTATATTTAAGTAACGTAATTACATCGCAATCAAACAGGAACTCACCCAAAATTTAAGAAATATTCCATTATTTGTAGTGTATTATAATAGTTATTACAAATTTTCCCGAAAAAGTTCTTTTAAATGCAAATAAATCTACCGACAGGGGCTGACGCTTCTGAGTATCTTAGGATACCAACGGAGTGAGCCGGCATCAAGCCCGCTAACATAGGTTCAGAAGGCAAGCTTTCTTCCACCTGAGACACTCAGCTCGCTTCCCTCCCCAGGCACAACTAGATAATTCCTTAGCAATAACAATCTTAAACCAGTTCATGATGTCAGATCTTCACAAACTATACACTCGAACAAAAAATATGCGAGATCGTAAAATTACGATAATAATAATAATAATAATAATAATAATAATAATAATAATAATAATAATAATAATAATAATAATAGTAATAATAATAAGAACATGTCGGGATGAGTAGCTCGGACGGTAGAGCGCTGGCCTTCTCAGCACAACTTGTAAGGTTCGATCCTAGCTCAAACCGGTGGTATTTGAAAGTCTTCAGATACGACAGCCTCGTGAAGGCAGATTTACTGGCAAGTAAAAGAACTCCTGCGGGACAAAATTTCGATACCTCCACGTCTCCGAAAACGATAAAAATGTAGTTAGCACGACATGAAACAAATAATAATAATAATAATAATAATAATAATAATAATAATAATAATAATAATAATAACTTGTGTAACGTATCTTCGAGGAATATCGGTGTTTAAGAGACAGACGTGCACATCGAAAATGTGCCCTGAGAAGAGGTTTTATATTAAAATAAAATAAAACGCAATCTCCGTACAGGTCTCTAATGTCCCTGAGGGAGTGGAAGAAGGCTTCCACTATCCATAAGCTCGGAACTAAGTAGGATGATGTGGCCTGCTCTATGTACGGCAGCCTTTGCTATTCGAAATCAACTTGACACTCATTTTTGGCGTGAGCTAAGTGAAATTCAGTGCCTTGTGCAGCCCGTGCGACTTTCTGACGGGGAATCGAACCCATGTCGTTCTGGGTGAACTGAGCACAAATTACTGACTAGACTGCTCGTAGACATTCAAACTTTAAATACACAGAGAAGGCTCTTTCGTTTTAAGCACTATTATGTGTCAACCAACAGCCTCGAGTTTCGATCCCGAGACCTCGCCCACACATTGAATTCAGCTGCACTATTCGAGCTATCACCACACTCTTGTCATACCATAAGCCAACTTCGCATGATTGATACATGTGGAATTTGGTAGCCTAATGATGATACGTCCTATCGTGGTAAAAGTACGTAGTGGTAAAATTTACCTCAAAATTTAAATTTATATAAAGGCAGTAGGGATACACTTTTTTTTAGTCCAGCTCTTTGACTGAACGGTCAGCATTGCGACCTTCGGTGCATACTTCAATTCCCGGCCGGGTGAGGGATTTTAACCCCCAGTTCGGGGGCTAGGTTTTTGTCATCGTCTTAATACACATCTTCACTTACAATAGTATCGCACTGCTAGCTACCAAAGAAATGAATGCATTCCTCTGCGTAGGATTGGCGTTAGGTAGGGCATCCAGGCCGTAAAACTAAGCGTAATCGACATTAGTACCCACCCTAGAATACGACAAGTGGAGCAGGAACTAGCCAAAAAAAAAAATCGCGAACATTAAGAGTTACTTCGGTCAAACGGTATGGAATAGCAGCAACACCGCATGTTGAAATCAAAGTGTATGACGAAGTGCATAAAAGTAAGATATAGGCGCGTCAATTACTCCAGAACACAAAAAGATATGGCAAACAAACAGGAGGAAAACAAAAGCTGGCATCCAGTTAAAAATCAGACCACCGTACCACGCTCGTGTAGCCGGCCATAATTACTGGAACTCTTCAAAGAGCACATCGGACATATGACACATGACAAACTGCGTGACTGGCGATGAACAGTTGAAAATATCCGACGTGGGCAGCACAAAGAAGTAATACAGAGGACGGATGTAGACTAGAAAACATTTTGATTGACAGGATGTCGTTATAAGATCACCGACCATGCAGTTACAACATAGGAGCCTCTCAGTGGCGTCAGTTCGGTTGTAAATTAAAAAAAAAAAACATAGTTTTAATCTCGCATGCAAGCCATTCTTGATTTAATTATTACATTTTTGCGTTGACCAAACGGCCTTGTTAATAATAAATAACAATCATACGGCCTCAGCTAGTCCGACTAGTTGGCTGAATGGTCAGAGTACTGGTCTTCGGTTCAGAGGGTCCAGGGTTCGATTCCCGGCCGGGTCGGGGATTTTAATCGCTTCTGATTAATTCTTCTGGCTCGGGAGCTGGGTGTATGTGTCCGTCCCAACACTCTCCTCATCATATTCAGACGACATACCACACTACCAACCACCACAGAAACACGCAATACTGATTGCATCCCTCCATAAAAGGTTGGCGTCAGGAAGGACCTCCGGCCGTAAAACAGAGCCAAATACACACATGTGCGACCCTACAGGTGTGGGAAAATAAGGTAGAAGAAGAATAACAAGAAGAAGAATCATGTGGCCTCAGCTACTGGTAATTCACCATCGAGGTAAGGAAAGGTTCTTACAAGCACTGACGATTAGATATTTGTGACCTGAAGCTAAAATTGTCTCCCTATTCATAAAATAAATTATGCTGGAAAAAGCGAAAGTGTTCAAAAAATCTCATAATCAGCCTAAAGCAGCAACACTAAATTCCTTTATTATAAGCTATAAGTGGACAATTGTCCAGTCGTTATTTTTACCATCGTTACGTAAACACAGAAGTGACTCTGGCATGGCTGCAGCAAAACGGACAAACGAGAAAATGCATTTGAAGGGAATCAAATGAAAACTACCCACCGTCTGGTGAGAAGTGAGGAAAACTGCTTTTCTTCACACATTCCATTTTCAGAAAAGGTTCCAGATAATTCGGAACATCAAGGTCATTGAAACCGAAATACAATGTGTTGAGTTTGCTGCTGATCAAGGAATGAGAACTGATTGACAAAGGCCACCAGAAAATAGTATGACCGATACTAATAGGCAATATAAAATAGAAAGAATCCGCGTGTAGTAAATGTATCTACGTATCGTCTACTGAGAAATAAAATTCAAATACCGGAATAATATGATAAATATTCAACTGATGTAACAAAGTGAATGGCCCGAATTAAAACAGCATCCATAAAATAAATTCCCTGAAAAAATATTGGCGTCAAAATGGTAAGAAAATCCTATATATGGCCTATGTGAAGTTTCCTGTTTCTTAGAATAATAAGGGGGAAACTTTCCGGATATTTTAAGAGGGAAGGAAATCAAATACGTATCCAATAAACATTAATAAGTATTTCTACAATGTTTGCAGTAAAATAAGCCACCGACATTCTCTATCCAAACTGAGTTCTCTAATTCTTTCTAATTTTCTTTGTTTTCCAATTTAGTCTTAATTCTAGTACACATAGTTTAAAAACAACCAGTTTAATGTTATAGACTACCACTATTTAGGGTTTAAGTACGAACTTCAAGCATTTCTATTTCTTCAGAAGAATCTAGTCAAAGTTTTATTCAATGTTATTTCTTAATTTACGCTATATAGATAGGTATATTTTCAGTTTATCACATTGAAAATATATCAAACGCTTATAGAGCTTTCAGCTGGTTCTGAAAGCTGTACGTTAATTGAAAAATATGTAACAAATAAAACAGGAAGTTAGCAGCATAGGTGGGAGCGCGATCCTCTTTGTTTATGGCTACAGACCCCAGGACGCTTTATTGCTCCTAGCGTCAGCAAAGAAATTTACAGCAGCTAAATACTAACGGTTTAATGCGATAATATTAGTAGCCAACACAGAAAAAGCAACAGCAATCCTGGTAGGAGCTCTTAAAAGGGCATGCCGAGTATTAGGGGACAAGAGAAGTAAACGATGAAGAACTAGTGATGATGCTTGTTGTTTAAAGGGGCCAAACATCTAGGTCGTCGGCCCCGGGGGTGATGAATTAACTAGGGAAAGATTGTGGCTTTTTATAAACGAGGAAAGTACATTTCTTGGGAATATGTTTGTACCTACATTCTAAGACCAGAGCCGTAAAAATTATTGCATACATTTTCGTTTCCTTCTTACGAAAGACTCCGCTTAAGAGAATCTTCTCTATATAATAATAAATGAAAGTGCAAATGCAGTGATGTATAAAGTAGGTATAAAAATAAAAACAGACATGAATTAGTGGGGCACTTCCAGGCACACTTGTTTGTCCAGCCACTGTCCCGTTTCTCTACGGGGTCGTGTATGACGTGAGATGAATCTGTCATGTCGGGTTTTTATGATCGGATGCCCTTCCTGACGTCAACCTCATCAGAGGAGTTAATGAGATGAAATAAATTACGTGATACATGATAATAGGAAGAGAGAGGATGAAACCTAGTCAGAGGAGTAAATGAGATGAAATAAATTACGTGATACATGATAGTAGGTAGAGGATGAAACCTGGTGCCGGCACATAGCCTACTCCTGTCGAATAGCACCAAGGGGTCTGCTCAAGGCTTAACGACTTCATCCGACGAACGTATCACCATCAGCAGCGTCGTATGCTCTCACTCCATATGAGCACTGCGGAGAGGTTTGGGACTGAATCCAGGCTTCTGGCGCGCAATCTAGTGATTGGTAATTATATACCGCCACGTCCCCTACCTTGCAATGGTGAACATCTTTATGACCCTCAGGACTCGTACCGGCTAACGACGGTGTCAGACCGTTTAGACTTCAACGCCTTAACGATCATCGCCAGCAGACGGGCTTACTTCCAGACGTAAAAACTTAGGGATAACATGATAATCTCAAGATTCCTAGGAAAATAGGGAACTACCTGATGGGAAGGTCAAAACAGCGTAAGTACATTAGCATTCGTACTTCTTCATCCAATAGGGACATTTCTTTCCGAAGTTAGGTCAAAACTCGAAAAAGTGGTGAGGGAAATTTTTAGAGATATTACCTAAGGATGATAATAGTAATGAATGGAAGTACAGCGATTTACATGCAGGTGGGCATAAAAATGAAAATAGATATGTATAATATATATTAATATTATTACATAGCGCGGTCCATTAAATTGGTAATATACATTCAACACGGAGCTTCCCCTCAAAAACACAGTGATTTGTACGCCTAGGAAATTGCAAAGGTACCACTAGTGCCATATAAACGGTATGCAACTGACGTATACAGACTAAATAAGTACCCTAAACCAATCGCTTGAGGCTTCGCCGGCGATACAACGAAAAGTAAATTGTTACCTTGCGAAGTTAAATTGTATTTTGTAAAATAATAATGAAAGTAATAAAACTGTCCTGAACATTATTTTTGTTGATATGAATGTAACGGTGCCGGATTACATGAGAGGTTTCCGAGCACACCGTTGCTCCCTTGGGCTAAAAGTTAAGTCAGAGAGGCACACCACAGGAGCTCAGTTTAGCATGCTGTTACAAATTACATTTCCGAGAGATTGGAATATTCCCACCATTGCTATGCCGTTGTCTCTTAGAGTGACGAAGAAAAGGGAAAGATTAAATGAAAAATCAGCGTGTATTCTTTTTTCTTCTATGCTGAAAAAAATGCATCTGTTCAGTCTTCTGTCTCCATGTCAAAAGTAAGATGTTCATTTTGCTGTCGATCTGGCCAAAGACACGACGATACCCACTAAGAGTGTATAGGTAACCGACCACCTTAACAAATAGTACATCACGGGGTGACTTTTAACAAAAACCAATGTGATATTACTGCATCGCATCTTAAAGCGTAAATTTGCACCAACACGTTAGACTGTAAATATACGTCACCTATAAGCCAACAATTGTAGGGCCAGGCTGAGTGGCTCAGACGGTTGAGAAGCTAGTCTTCTGACTCCAACTTGGCAAGTTTGATCCTGGCTCAGTTCGGTGGTACTTGAAGGTGCTCTAATATGTCAGCCTTATGTCAGTAGATTTACTGGTATGTAAAAGAACTCCTGTGGAACTAAATTCCGGCACCTCGGCGTCTCCGAAAACCATAAATGTAGTCAGTGGGACTTAAAGCCAATAACATTATAAATATTAATAATTGTAGTAACTCTTGTAATTTTATTCGTTATATTAATACCCATATCGTTATGTGTACCTCTTCAATAAATAAATAAATAAATAAATAAATAAATAAATAAATAAATAAATTAATAAATTAATTAATTAATTAATTAATTAATTAATTAATTAATTAATTAAATAAATATTTAGGGCAGTCACCCAGTTGGCAGATTCCCTACCAATTGTTTACCTAACGTTCCCTCCAACGTTTTCAAAGAACTTAGAAATTTAGCGAACATTTATTTTGATAATTTATTCCAAACTCTTACTCCTCGTCCTATAAATGAATAGTTACCCCAATTTGTCCTCTTGAATTCCAACTTTATCTTCATTATTCGTCTACTCAAGTCATTCTACGCCATCTCCCCAGTGAGAGCTCGAAACATGCCACATACTCGGGCATCTCGTCTCCTTACTCCGAAGTCTTCCCAGTTCAAAGTTTGCAAAATTTTCTTAGCACTACTCCTATATCCAAAATCACCCAGAACTAATCGTGCTGCTTTCCTTTGAAACTTTTCCACTTCTCCTTCTCCAGTTCTCTTAAATGTCATTAACGTGAATACAATATAAAACTAGTTAGAAAATAGTCACTGAAGATGAATAAAATATATATAAGAAAAATAACGAATCAGAAAAACATCCCCTTCCATCAGATTCACAATTCCTTCCTTATCCAAATCCTACCTCAATTATATTTCCTAATCCAGCCAGAGAATGGGCATTATCAATTACATAGTCCGGCTTCATGGCTAAATGGTTAGCGTGCTGGCCTTTGTTCACAGGGGCCGCGGATTCGATTCCCGGCAGGGCCGGGAATTTTAACCATCATTTGTTAATTTCTCTGGCACAAAAGCTGGGTATATGTGTTCTCTTCATTATTATTTCGTCCTCATCATGACGCGCAGGTCGCCTACGAAAGTCAAAGGGAAAGACCTGCACCTGGCGAGCCGAACATGTCCTCGGACACTCCTGGCACTAAAAGCCATACGCCATTTCATTTTTATCAATTACATAGCCTGCTTCATTCTTCAGGCGGAGAAGGAAACCATACAGACACACAGATCACAAACGTACCAAATTGCCTTAGAGAAACGACAGCCTGATTCTTTTTTTAATGATCTCTGTCTAATAATTACCAAAAAGGCGTTTTGTGGAACTTCTGTTTCTCCTATCAGCTCAAATGGGCCACAATATTAGTTTAGAGTGTGTTTTGCTTAATAAATCCGAACTAATCAGGAAGCAGACTGATGTAATATGTACGATGGTCGTAACATTTTAAAGGATGTTTGATCAAGAGTAGAAAGCACTGCATCGATAAGACTTTCACCATTCGTCTACCTTATTCCAAGCTTCAAGCAAACAACCAGTTGAAAGTCAATTCTTCCAAGAATACATTTCTACTGAGTTACCCGTCTACGCTGGAAAGCTAATTAACAATTCAAGATATAAAGCATCCCCAATTCATCGCAGAGAAAGCAAGATCCTGTAGACGAGGCCATTAGTTCTCTAATGGGTCGTAGTGACGAGCATCATCTAACAGTGTCATGTTGCAAATCCCCAGCTTAGTGTCGAACCCAAGGCTATATGGAGGTCACTCTACTAACAACCAATGCATGAGCACTGAGACCAAGCTTGGGGGAACATGTGTGCCAAGAGCAGAAGGGTCAAATTTAACGACAATAATCAACTGAAATGAAGTATACTGTTAAGTATAACCATCTTATTAACAACACATGAGAGATTTACAAAAATATACGCACAGAGCGTCGCTACATAAACATCGGAAACAGGGACGCACATCTTGTACAGAAATAAATTATTAATTGTAGTTAAATCACGTAGTTGCCACTGTAATTGGGACACTAAGTCGTATACTGTGCAATAAATAAATAAATAAATAAATAAAGAAAGAAAGAAAGAAAGAAAGAAAGAAAGAAAGAAAGAAAGAAACAAACAAACAAAATGAATAAATAAATTATTGACCGTCAATAAATTACTGACCGTTAAAAGAAAGAAAGAAAGAAAGAAATGCCCCTTTAAAATAACACAGGTGGCTCGTTGATGCTACTGCGAAAAGGAAAACTCAACATTGTTTTTTCTTTCCACAAGTTGCGTTACTTTGCACCGACACAGATAGGTCTTACGGCGACAATGGGATAGAATAGGGCTAGGAGTGGGAAGGAAGCGGCCGTGGCCTTAATTAGGGTACATTTGTCTGGTGTGAAAATGGAAAACCACGGGGAAACATCTTCTGGGCTGCCGACAGTACGGTTCAAACCCACTATCTCCCGATACTGGATACTGGCCGCACTTAAGCGACTGCAGCTACCGAGTTCCGTCTCTCACTCACCTTCTTGGCCACCTGATACGACACTCCAGTTTGATGCTACTGGAACGATGTGAGGATGAGAACAACATTCCCGGGCAGCATCAGACATGAACGACCTGATCAAGAAATCAAACAGTTGGCTAAAATAAGGCAGTCAATACATTACTTCTATGTTCTCCACCAATATTTGGGTTGAGATGATGATTAATTAATTTAAGAACTTTAAAGGGGAGATTACATACCAGTTCAATTCACTAACAAATATAACCGATTACAAAATGAAATACAGTACAACGTGACTGAAGAGCAAATGAAAACCTCTCTTAGCAAGTAGCAGAGACTTAATCTCAAGTTGTGACTAGAAATCTTGAAAATAACAGAGTGGTAATTTTGAAAACGAAGCTCATTCATGAGAAAGACGCAACACGAATTCCAGATGGACGGCTGGAGTACATTGTTTCTTCATTAAGTTCGTTTCGAAAATGATTTAAATACTGGTTTTATTTACAATGTCCGTCTCCGTAGTGTAACGGTTAACGTTATTAGCTGCCGTCCTCAGAGGACCGGGTTCGATTCCCGAAACTGTCAGAGATTTAAGAATGGCAGGAGAGCTGGTAGGTACTTAAAATGATACCTGCAGCTCACCTCCACTGCATCTGCTCAGGACGAGGACACGAGTAGTTATGATATTCATCCCTATTTTACGTGAGTATTGTGAGCATACTACAGTACATTTCTGGTATAAGTAACAGCACGGATCTAGGAAGGGGATGTATAACAAACTAGTAGGAATAACTTACTATTCAAGTACACTGGTGGCCATAATTCTGGAAACTTCTTGCTTTTCCACTGTATTATGACAACATGTGTACTTATTAGTAAATGGACATTTAAAACCCCGTTAATAACCGAGAAGCTTATTTTGATCTGTACACAAATAATTGCTGTAAGAAAAGAGAAAATGCATTTTGGTGTATTTTACTACTCACCGATACGGATATCACTACTGGCTCTTTCATGTAATGAACACCTGCACTACAGCTGAAAATATTTTTTTTTGTTTCTGTGAATATATTTGGTACATTTTTTATTTCTGGCGGCAATTTCAACAGTGCTGAGTATTTATTTTGTAATTCTGAGTTAAGTATCCATCCAGGTATCATTGTTACTCTTTCATCAGTTAATTACTCTCAAAAGCAAACAATATTTTCTGTTTTACACGGCTGTTGATATTGTGATCATAGCCATGGGTCTCAGTTTCATGTGCAATCCGAACAAGAGAGAAGAGACTTTTCATTTCAACAATTCCAAATGCACTGGCTAGGATTGGAACTGAAGCCACCTTGGTGAAAAGCCTGTAACATTCTCGAAATGGCTCTAAGAAAGGACTAGTCACCCTCTAAACGAAGCAGGGCAATACTATTCATGAAGACGAATACAAATACACGGATATTTGCAGAAGGATGTACTTTCAGTTATAAAAAATATGCCAGAAATACAGTTTTGGCAAATCTCACAAAACGACTCCAAGGACTGGTATAAGTCTCAGGGGATGAGAGCTTTAGGGAATATTATCACCAAGAGATCGCAGGGAATCCTTTAGAGAAATCGAGGAAGTTTGAAAACTTAGTGTAATTGATATTTTCGCAAGGAAACTGTTCCAAAATGGCCTAAAAGCTAGGTCACCCATGAACATGTTTTTTCAAGACAACGTAAAAGTGTGTGAAATGGTCAAGAAATCATAAATCTTGGAGTATTGTTAATAAAGGTAATCTAACCACAAAGGAGGGCAAGGGTGCCGAGGTTACCGATAGTGGAAGTATTAACCTGACACTGTTCCAATAATCTTCATGGCTGAATGGAGATGGCTGGGCTTTGCTTTGTTTTGGCTACAAAAATGTTGCTTATACCCTCCAGTACTTTTCACTTCACTTCATTACTTCAAAATCAACAGCTTAAAATCTGGTTATCTAATTAAATATCTAACCATAAGAAATGTGATGTTCAAACGAGAGATGGTTACAAATGAGAAATAACAAGAGGTGACAATTTAATGCGGCATGCTGAGCAGGCCAGCAGAAGTAGGTAGCTCACAGAAAGATTTTTTTTTTCTATTCGCTTTACGTCGCACCGACGCAGATAGGTCTTATGACGACCATGGGATAGGAAAGATCTAGGAAGTGGAAGGAAGCGGCCGTGGCCTTAATTCTGTGGCTTGGTTCTAAAAGGGCCAATGTCATTTTTTTTTATCGAAATTGAGATATTAACTGATACAAACGCGTTTTATCCTGGCTCGCAACATGTTAAAACGGCCAATGTCTCTGGTAAGTACTAAACGAACAGTTAACATTTAATTAAATAAGCCCTTGCCAATAATGTAAGATTACCAATAAAGATTAGAGACCTGGCAATTTTTAAAGAATACGATAGAAAATATTAGTGTTTAATAAGGTGACTTCCACAAAGAAAGTATAAAGTTATTTAAAGTTAGTTTTTGAAAAAAAATATTCGAAAAGTATAAGCAAAACTTCAAATGCTCATAGCTCGAAAACAGGTGTTTTGACATTGGCCCTTTTAGAACCAAGCCACAGAATTAAGGTACAGCCCCGGCATTTGCCTGGTGTAAAATGGGATACTCCGGAAAACCATCTTCAGGGCTCAATGCAAGTAACGTGCGTTCTACATTATTCATTGGATCTAGAATATGCCCACCCTTAGTCTCCTGTGAAATGTGCTTAGTGCATTACCATGTAATTCACGAATTTCATAATAATAAACCCTACCTACCCAAACTAAAAGGGCATAACCATATTGAACCCATGACCTTTGTGCCCTAAGAACATTATGCATAATATGACAATTAAACTTAAAGTTGGATTCTTGATAGCATGGAGTTGACACGTGACGAGGGGGTGATTACCTTCGGTCCCACGCTCTGGGGTACGTGACGTCAACCACACGTGTCGACGGCGGAAGAATCTCAAGTAATTTTTATGAACTATTTCAAAGCGCGTGTACACGGCGTGACCACGCCAAGTCAAAAAATATAGTGCCTATCAAAGGGGGTCAATCATCTCACAAATCGAACCCGTAAAAAATTTAAATGTCCATGAACACTACCGCCAGAAATGTAGCAAGCATGTAGTCACTTCCAAAACTCTTGAAATTACAGTCTAGGTAAGTCAGAAAATTTATAAAAATTTTCTTGGCGGCAAAGGGAGAGATCCGAAGAGAGGGGGTAACTGCTATAAATATGAAGGGACGCCATGACGAAGCTTCCTTCTCCGGCATTTGTGATACAAAGCGGACGAAATTGTTGAGCTGCTCTGCGAAATCAAATCAACGAAAGTAGACAGAGTTCGGCTGCAGATTTTAGCCATTGCGGCTAAGTCTTGACTCCATGAGGAGATAGTTTTCTTGAGTGAAATAACTGTACCAGATAGGACGGTCAAAGTACTGAAATATTCTAATGTGATTAAGTAATTCGTGTGCGGGAATAATTACAATCCATCGTGTGCGCTCCGCAAACAAGTGAAGGGTATTTCTTTTTTTTTATGCTTTATTCCAGGAAACCTGAAGAAACATAATGAGATGTACAGCCATGAATGTAAAGATGGCTAAATAAAATGCCAGGGTCACAGGTGAGCCCTAAGATGAATACTGGCGTGACGACATGAGGTAGGTGACCTCCCATCTTACTACCTCTTATATCTCGTATCGTGATTTCTAAAAGTGTATTTGAATGGGGATATACGACGCAGTGGTCGCCCTACTAAGTTTTGTAAATGTGAGAGTACGACTAAAAGAGTCATTTGTTTTATTTTCCACTTGGATAAATTTTGAAGTCTTGCGAGAGCCGTATAATGTTGTAAAAAGTTATTGATAAGGGTTCCGAAGTGATATCACGTCCAATGTAGATCGTCATCCGTGTGAGTGTACTGCCTGCATTTTGTGATGTCGAAGTAAGATGTTCATTCGATGTAAAATTCTTCTGTCTGCAATTTGACGTTAATAATAATAATCCATGGTTACTCATTTTCAATCGAGTGGAAGCGCGCTGTCGGGCGAGAACCTAGGGTGATGAATTTTGTCACGGAGAGAAACGTTCTTTTTTAATGCCCATTTTAAACTGTGTCTGACTGACAATAAAAAAGATCTAGTAGAATCTTTCAGTCATTTCTCGTAAAAATCAAGTTATTAAATACGATATCATTTATGCGAAGTTATTCATGAGTAATGCATTGTGCGATATTAGATGTTGGGATTTCTAGTGGGGATTTTATTCCAGTTCTTGGTCGATGATAATTGTGGAGCTGGGAAACAGAGGTTGGTTTGTGAATCAGGTTGGACCTGTCATTGAAGCCGGAACCCGGAAGCCCGAGGAATGTTTTATATGAGTTGAGATGAGATGTGTGAATCAGGTTAGAGTCCTGTCATTGAAGCCGGGATATGATAGCCCGAGGAATATTTATAATGTTGAGAATGGAAAGAAATTCATAGAAATCCATAGCGGTATAATTGGCGACGCGTATAATTAGTGTGGGCATCTTGAAGCATAATCTGTGCATTTTGTTGGTTAGAATATCGTATTTGTTTAATTATGTCGGCAGAGTTTAAAGGGAACTGTACCGGGTGGTACACCTCCACGCCGCTAATTTAAAATGTGCGCCTTTTGAAACTCCTCTGCTGGAGGAACTCTGAACTTTATCTACGCTATTAATTCTCTACTTTCGCAGAAGATGTCACCACGTGGAAAATTTTGAGTTTTAGAACTGTGTCACTTTTGATGTGTTTTTGTTTCGCTTGAAGTAAGAAGTGTGAACTTTCTCTTCTAGAGGACTCTACTGAAGATCTACAATAGTGCAACCTAGTGCGGAGTCAAAGAACTATTTTGTTGGAGAAAATTTAATTTCAAGAGTTTGTTCTTTGTTAAATTTCTTTCTGTCTTTGTTTAAGTTGGCAATATTTACCCCTTTCTTCCCCTTGTTATGAATGTATCCAATCCCGAATTTCTTTATTTAATTTCTGACCAATCAGGGGTATCTTCCCCCAACTTGAATCTGTTGCGGGGTCCTATCCAATAAAAACGTTGTGGGCGGGTGTTTTCATTCCCCTAACGCCTAGAACCTTCCACGAGAGGTTATAAACTGCTGATTTTTTGGGTCTCCGGGCCACTTTTGTTCCATCTTGTGTGTTAAGTACATAGCAGGGGGCGGGAAGCGCCTCTTTCTTCGGCAGCGGTCAACAACAAGGTAATGGCCGATTAATAACTTCTTTCTTTGCTAGCTCAGCAGTTTAACTTTCGGGGCGGGTTCTAAGCGTTCAACCATGTAACCTTTTCCTAAAATGTAAAAACAACTGGTATCTATTCTATTTTCAAACGACATATCGGGATAGAGAGTGCTTAACCCTCTCGAGCTCCCACTCACATCGTCTTGAGGTGAACTTATTTTTCTCAACCAATTCTTCCGTAATATAATGTAAATTGCTATTAAGTCACCTCTGTAGTATGGGATTAGCCCTTGTATTAACGGCCTAGTGCCAAGTAGGTCTTAAGCAAAGTGTATTAGGAGTGCAAGTTCGCCTCCTCTCAAATTGTATTTTAGAGGTCATGTATTAATCTTCTTGTTATTTAACAGACCTCAGTAGGTTGGGTATTTTGCCCCTGTGTATATGTCCTTTGAGGACGGCTTAAAGGTGGAGTTCGGAGTGGCCTATAATAGGCTTGTATTTTAGGGGAAAGTTGCCCTTTTTGAAAATTGTGTTTCTGCCTCAAGGAGGCTTTTGGATGTAATTGGAAGCAGATGTTTCTGGCATGTTTGGGGGTTTTCGGCCCCTTTGTTGTATGGTGTTCATTGTAAGGTTGGGCTCATTGCTCAAGAATTATGTTTCTGACTTTTGAAGCCCCAAATGGGGTACCTATGTAAATGTATTTGTCAATCGTGTTTCGGCTACTAAGTACCTGTTCTATTTGTTGTTACCTAATTTGGAAAAGAAAATATAACCTTGTTAGATTTTAAAATTAATTTCACTTCAGTAGCTTGAGACCCGTTCACCACCCCCGCACCTTCTTTCACGCATAACTACCACCAAAAACACGGTAACAGGAACATTTGAGAAGTCAGTCATCTGTGAATAAACCAGGTGGTTCCTGTAACTGCCAAGCGAGCGAGGGGGGTGAGACACCTCAGCTATCTAACGGGACAGGCTTGGTATTGAGACTGTATTCTCGGCCAGGGAAACGTTAAAATGCTGGATTTAGTTGAAATTTCATAGCCGGTAATGATCTAAGTATTGTGAAGTACTGTAATTGGGGACGTAATGAACATTCGAAACCATGAACTTTGAGTATAAGGAACAGAGTAACCCAATTTCAAGGTTGTCCAAAATATAGAGCGATGGTCGTGATGATCGATTTGTCTGCGAGGGGTGTGCAAAATTCATAATGGTAATGACGAGATATGACATCGTAATTATATGGCGAGTTGTTTGGTTTGTACGTGGATTATTAGGATATCTAAGTGTTAATAACGGTTAGGATTAGATTAGATTTTTAAAGTGTGATATCACGATACGAGATATATAGCTGGACATGAATGATGTAACAAATTCTTTTCCAGCCAGATAAACATCGCAATATTGAATTCACATCGCAGCTGCGTAGAAAGTTGTGAAGAAACCAGAGTCCGCGGAGATAAAATTTACTGTTCTTTAACATTTCGATAAATCATTTAAATTTATTAAATTATTAAATTCAGTGAAACCGCATTTTGAAATAACTTTAATCAAGCGAATAACTTGGAGATGCATTCTGGAAATTTTAGTTTGTTGTCTGGGGAATATTAAAAATAAAGTAAAGATTAAAGGGACATATCCGAAGGAAATGGATTTTACTGCCACAAAGTGTGTGAGCATTGCTATTGTTGTAATTATTGAACTTTGATTGATTGAGCAGTGAATGTGCTGGGGATAGTAAAGTGGAAACTTTGGTCATCAACCGATGTAACTTAATTGTGTTTAGCCTTCAGCCTAGAAACTTGGATGGTCAGGGGGTCATCAACCTCAGTGACTTAGATTAGGGCCATATGCCATTGTAGCATCATTTCCTTGCGGTCATCATCCACAATGACTTTAAAGTAACTTAAAAGATTAGAGGTCGGTCCATGACATAGACGCAGGTCACATCGATTCAATTAAGGGTCCATGCCGTAGAACCACTGTGTGGCACACACCGATTGGACGGCCTTAATTATACTCAGAGTCCAGAGTTCGTGTTACGAGGGTTGGACCATAACGAATCACTATGATGGTACATGTGATCTCACATGGAAGCCGAATTTAAGGATTTCCAGACTTTCCTTTCTTAAATGATTAATAATTGAGACAATGGTTTCTAGTAAGAATGCCCATCAGGCAGTTATGTTAAAGTCTCACACCAATGTTCTGACATTTATGTAAAAATGATTGTGGTGTCCAGTGGACACAATTGACTATGACACCGTTGACATAGTGAATTACTTCAGAATTTTCCTGAATAAATAGGAATCCTTTAAATAGACCTTTCATTCCAGTAGATAGATTAGAATTAATGAACCCTACCTTTACCTCAGCAAGTGACGAAGAACCCGAAACGACCCAAGAGACAGATCTCATGAACTTTGCTGATAGGTAAGGAAGGTAGGTATCCCTCAATATGGACCTAAAGGGTTCAATATAAAGTACGTAAAATAGCACTCTATCTAAACTAGGTACCATCTCATATTACAGCACACAATCTTACGAAAGCCTCGAATTTACATTGGAAATTTTCAACAAAACAAAATCATCAACTAGACCTGCCAACAAAACCTTGGTTCCCCAAATGGAATGCCGACGGGAAAATACATAACATCTATCATACATATGCGACGGAATCATGGAAGCTTTGGAAACCACTTCAATCGTATTGGAGGTCTGGACTCACCCTGCTTTCCATGCGATAATCAGTCAATTCAAGACTTAAGGCACATTTTATCTGCGTGTGACCTCTATCGAGAACGGCAACTACATTTTTAAGAGTTTTGGGTGTGTTGGGATTCCAATTCCCAGTACACATTCAGTGTTTACTGTCCTCAAACAACCTTCAGGTTTATAATGCCACTGCCTCTTTCATCAGACAGTGTAAATATACACTTCCAAAATACATTTTATTCAGTATTGATACGTCTGACACAGTGTGTCATTGTATACCGTTGTGCTCTAATTTACATTCGTAAATCAACTTTGTAAGACATTCTTATTTTATATTTAATGTTGACAGAACGTTGCGAGGAATATTTTTGACAGAAGACTATAATTTGATCAGTGGATCACATGTTGTTTCTACAAAGGTATTGTCTATTTTGTATGTGTTTCAGTGTTTTTCAGTTTTATTATCTCTTTCATTCTGTAATTGTATATTATTGTGGATTGCTGGCTGTATGGCTCTTTGAAACTCAAAGCCAAACAAAAAACGTTTAAAATGTATACTCTATGTATATTTTACATATAACAGATACGTTCACGAGAATAACAAGGTGATGCAACCAAACTTTGTTTCCACATAATTAAACAATTATTTTCGCTCATCGGCCAAAGATTGTTAGTAATGGTAAAACAAACTAAATTGTTAAGAATATTTTCGTCTTTGCAAATAATGTCCTTTATTATTCGTATATAAAATTTTGGATCTACAAGGTTAACTATGAAGAAAAAAACTGCTTCGTAATTAGTTTGAAAGAAAGAAAGAAAGAAAGAAAGAAAGAAAGATGTAATATAGATGCGACAGACATAATATAAATCTTGGCGATACAAATTCTAGCAAAGATTTCATCACTGAAGTTTTAATATTATTTAGCACGAATGAAAGCTGAGCCAACTGCCTGTCGTTCGGATTCCAAGTAAAACGGAGGTTTCGTGCCTAAGTTCACAATGTCAACAGCCACATAAAACTACAAGCTTGTTTATAAAGTCGGAATTTGGAAGAAATAACTATTATTTAGAAAATAGGAGGACATGTTGAAATATGGTAAGTTTCTGAACAAATCTGAGAAGTTCGCAGTAGGACTGCCCTACACTGCACAATTTTTTTCAACGTATCCCGGGTATTTCTGGAGTCGCTGGAGCCACCTGGCCCAATTTGATGCCGCATGCCCTTCCTAACACCACATGATTATTCAGAGCTGAAAATCGCAACCCGAGATCGACCTGAAATCGAACCGCGGCCGTTCGGGTGGAAAGCTAGCAGCCAAGCCACAATGCTAGTCATGCCCTCCACTGGTCTGCATTGTATACCACTCTAAACGTACGGTAGCAACAAATAGCACGTTTTTAATACAATTTCAATATTTTTCTCTATTACAAACCACCCTTTTTTTGTTCACCCAAGAGATTTATTTCCTTTCCTTCGGAGTTAAAATGGTAAATCTTCTTGATGAAAAAGTGATTCACCTCTTCTCTCTCCCTTTGAAAAGGTTGTTGAGAATTTATTCTTATAATTCGACCTGTCAGCAGTTATAAACGATAATCCGTGCTTCATTTAGTCAAAACACAGCGCCATCTGTCTACCTCGAATATTATTACAATAAAGAGGATATGGAAATAAATCGCTACTACTCTCGTATACAAAGCCTGTGATCCATTTACCGGTACTAGACAGAAGAAAAGGCTTCAAGTAATCCTTACAAACGTAGGCCCATTCTGACACGGAGCCCTTAATGTGTCAGGAAATGGCAGGAATAAAAGTTGCGCCATCTCCGCTTGTACTTCCCTCTCTTCCATTTCATTCTGAAACAAAATCTACGGTAAAATGGAAACAACAACACTCTCTCCGAAAGAACGGCATTTTCCTTCATCCAATATCAACTCGGACGATCTTACATCTCTTGTGCATCAAATCGTTCAATATTATAGATGATTTTGTTTGCTTTTTCACATGTGAAACCTCTAGTAAGTCTCAGGTCCGAGACACAAGGGTAATTAGCAGGGGCAGGCGGGCCCGGGCCGGGGCCGGGGCCGGGGCATTTAAGGGGCCCCGCAGACAATTCGAAAAGAAAAAAAATGTCTAATGTCACTTTGGACGGAAATGGTCCGACCAGTTTTGTAGATATCAGTCTAAATAGGGTGTTTTACAATTTGTACTTAGAGGAATTAGCATCCAGCAGCAGTTATTATAGCACAGCTTACAGTCTCTCGCAATACCGCGACACTCGCCTCGTTAAAGTCCTGAGCGAGTGAGTTGGCCGTGCGGTTAGGCGCGTGCAGCTGTGAGCTTGCATTCGGAAGATAGTGGGTTCGAACTCCACTTGATGTGCAGTGCATCTGAGTTCGTATTATGCACACATTTTGCTGAACATTCAACTTTTATCAGACTTTTATTCAATAACATTTTATAATGCTAATGAGAAGTAGGTGTAGTAACACTCAGTCAATTCAGTTTCGCACGAGTTCTCTTTGCGCCAAGAGTTATCAGTTATCGCTTGTGCTGTCTGATATTTTTCAAACTTTGCTTGAACAGTTTTTGATTTAATTTTGTTCGTATGTTTTGCTGTGTTGTAACGGAATAAATTATTATAACTGAGAATTTGGTATCAGTTGCAGAGTGTAGTTCTGTAGTTACTGTAAAATAAGTACGAACAACTAAGTGGTGAATGGTTCAGCAGCTTAGCCGTCCAACCACTGAGGCAGCCAAATTAAATATATTAAATTTATTTTTAATAATCTTACAATAGTAGATAATCCCTTTGTTTATATCACTTGACAATATAATGGATATTATCCACCTGCTGTAATTACATTTCTATTAGTTATTCGTAAATTTTACATTTTATTCGAGGGGGGCCGAATTTTTTATTTTGGAGGCGGGCCCGTGTCACATTTGTTTCGCCACTGGTAAGTAGCATTTCCTTTCAGGTCACTGCTCGTTGAAGTATTTTCTACGCAATTATCTACTGTTCATCCCACAGTTATAATTGAGTTGTCCACCCCAATCCCATATATCGAAGACCTAAAACTATCCGCAGTTTTGGAGTCCTACAAGTACACAAATCTCGGCCCGAATTCCATTTCTTAAAGCAGATTTAGTTACGGATAAAATGCACAAGATGACTTATTTGTTATGGATAAAATATTTGATGGCATATTCTCAGGGCTTGTTGGTCGTGGCGAAGAGAGAGTAGGTATCATCCCAGCATTCGTCTGGAGTCGACTTAGGAAAAACGTGGGAAACCACTTCTCTTCTTGGTTGAGTTCTTGAAGGCAGAAATAACTGTTCAAAATAAGAGTATGATTCAAAATCTCAACAAAATTAGAAATCATTGTCTGGTTTAAGTGGACCACTGAGAATGTCTTGTTTCAATTATTGCATGAAAGCTCTGTGGATTTTTCTATCATTTACGGATTACCTCGATAGTCTAGTAACAGGGAATGAAACCGTGTAACTTACAACATGCTGCACCGGGCGAGTTGGCCGTGCGTGTAGAGGCGCGCGGCTGTGAGCTTGCATCCGGGAGATAGTAGGTTCGAATCCCACTATCGGCAGCCCTGAAAATGGTTTTCCGTGGTTTCCCATTTTCACACCAGGCAAATGCTGGGGCTGTACCTTAATTAAGGCCACGGCCGCTTGCTTCCAACTCCTAGACCTTTCCTATCCCATCGTCGCCATAAGACCTATCTGTGTCGGTGCGACATTAAGCCCTTAGCAAAAAAAAAAAAAACATGCTGCGAGCTGGCTGTCATCCTTTTAAACAAACTAAAGGGCAAACATTTCTGAAGAAGGTAGGATTTTCTCGTCGTCTTCATAATTTTAGGAAAAGGATCCGTTCAGGTGAATAATTCGAGAGAAAATCAGTTTCGATATGAAAGGCTTGCATAAGACTCTATTGATATTACTACTCTATCAGCACAGGATTTCATTCGATATACTGGATCATGCCATCATATGATATTCAATATAATATATCCATCCCTGATGAATAGGTAATCTGTTACGGAAAAGGGACTCTAACAATTACGTTATAACAACAAGAGATGCGAGTGTTCACTGAAGTATACTCTGTGAGCTGGAATCGAAAAACATGCGTAGCTCTCCCAGAGCAATTAGTATCTATAGCAAGAATCACATTATTTCAACCGTTTTCCGTAATTGCCCGCCAACTAAAATGGGAATTCAAGTGGGTTAGCGAGAGTTCAAAGCATTGTAGAATAATTAATCATACTCTCATATATAAAAAAGAGGATGCTTCTCTTCCTACATTTACCTTTTTAGATCATGTTAATGTATAATTTAACTTCAAAAGCTGGACGGCATGACTATTTTTAAACTTTTTACAATAAATCTGGATTATATATCAACGTGTGTCAATCGGAAAGGTAGCTTATTTTAAAAAATGCATTATCAGAGTGAAGGTAGCAAGTATTTATATCCACTTAATCCTCGTAACCACTACTACAGTCCTCCGAAGAGAATAAAAAACCCTCCTCTTTCGTCTCTCCAGTATCGTTACTCTTGATATCTCGATCACGGATTATGGAGTATTTTTACTCGGAGAGTACATAAACAACAAATCATGATAAGTATGACGTATCTTACAAAATAGAAATACAACATTCGCAGCGACTTTGAGCCTTAGGAGCTACAGTTTGACATTCAGATTGACTCTGAAGTACGTTAACATTTGAATAGACCAGGGCCTCTCAGAGTGCATGCGCCTGGTGCATGCACTGTGCACGGTGCAAAAGACGACTTCGCTTGGTTGACCAGAGTGCAGACCCCCCACTCCTCGATTTGGAGCAATAGCGCTTACTCTCTCTTTCCTCACGCCTATCTCGCTCGCTCCCCCTGTCTCCCTCTTCCACACTTGCTACGTAGCGAGCTGAGTTGCGCCGAATAGAGCCGAGCTTAGGCGAGCTTAGCCGAGTAGCCCAGAGACGAAGCGTTGGTCCGAGTCGAGCCGAGCGGGGACGATGCACAGTGCACAGAGCTCTTGCACCTCGATTTGCACGCGTGAGATTTTGGGCGTTTGAGAGGCCCTGGAATAGACAATACTTCACGAAATGTTGGAGGTAGAGAGGTAATAATTGACACACATGATTGGCATGACATGGGTTTTTACTGACACCAAAATACAGTACACAAAATGACCAAGAGATGGCAAATGAAATATGGCTTTAGCGCCGGGAGTGTCCGAGGACATTCACCAGGTGTAGGTCTTTCAATTTGAAACCCGTAGGCGACCTGCCGCGTCGTGATGAGGATGAAATGATGATGAAGACAACACATACACCCAGCCCCTGTGCCAGAAAAATTAACCAATGACGGTTAAAATTCCCGACCCTGCCGAGAATCGAACCCGGGACCCCTGTGACCAAAGACCAGCACGCTAACCACGTAGCCACGGAGCCGGACAAGAACGTCAGGTACAAATAGCCACACAAGCTTGACATGACATGGGGCTTTATAGAGCCCAAGAACGAGTGCACAAACAGGCCAACAGATGGCGCTGGACAGCAACACGTTAGTCATGCCGCATGAGACCCGTGTACAGTATAAAAGGAGCTGTTGTGAGAGAGGGAGTCAGGCTGCTGGGCAAGGGACGATCCTGTGGCCCAGAGCCCAGACGCTAGTGGACCCGAGCCGTCCCGGCAGTGACAAGATGGACTGATCCCCATAATAACAAACAATGGCAAGGAAATGGTTATGATTGCATGACACATCTTCCTAACTAACAACCTCTGGACTTTCCAGCCCACATCCTTGCTTGTGCTATAAAAGCTGTCAGGTTTTACACGTAGGCTCTCTCTCCTTTCTGCCTATGTGGTTTTTCCCTGACCCTTCAATACCACACTTCAACACCACCTTACCAAACACAAACTCTTGCCGTGGTAGCGAGTCTAACTCGGAAACCGGCAGATACTCCTTGTATCACTTCCCACTCTTCCCTGCTCTCTCTTTCTTCTTAGAAATTAATAGCATGTCGGAGGCCATATAGATTGAGTCGATGGTCACGGCGGGGGAGCGGGCTACGGGGGCCCCCCCGTAAAAAAAAAAAGAGGGAGTCAGATGTGCCTACAATTGCGGCATGTTCACGTTACAAGAAAAGGCACTGTTGGTAACGCTACATTTACTTTATTTTGGTGTCAATAACACCGCATGTCATATCAAACAAGTATGTTAATTATTACCTCTCTACCTCCAATAATCCGTGAAGTATTGGCTCGTTAAATGTTAACGGACTTCTGGGTCACCCTGTATAACACGAGGGACTAAACACTCCTACCAGCACTATCTTTGTAAGTATTTAAACTACACCTTACCTACGAGCAAGTTGCTATGGTAGACATTCTAAACCCCTACCCGAAAACATCTAAGAAAGAAAATAAAATGCTACATTCGCGTGGATGGAACTTTTTAGTGTAAGACAGCACTGGCCTAAACAATACGCTGACGTGCCAGAAGTCTTTGGAGACCTATCCAACATTTTGAAGACTCCTCTATAGCCCATAGAAATGCAGTTATTCAATGTAGCGACACAGATACCACAACTGGATGGAGGACCATTCTTGAGATATTAGCCAAAGTTGTCTGGATAGCTTCCCTTGTTATTTGCAGGGACACTATTTTGGGTGACAATGAACCCCTATCAAATAAATGCTTATTTGGGATCATGTCGAGCAGACGTTAAGGCCACAACATTTCCTGAAGCTGTCCAGAATCCTACCAGAAAATTAATCCTTCAATACCGGTTGGAATACGCCATTGTTGTTATGAAACATGAAGAACAGCTGTTCTTAACTGATTGAGACAAAGCCATCGAGCGAGTTGGCCGTGCGGTTAGGAGCGCGCAACTGTGAGCTTGCATCCGGGAGATAGTGGGTTTCGAAACCCACTGTCGGCAGCCCTGAAGATAGTTTTCCGTGGTTTGCCATTTTCACACCAGGCAGATGCTGGGACTATAATTAAGGCCACGGTAGCTTCCTTCCCACTCCTAGCCCTTTAAGACGTATCTGTGTCGGTGCGACGTAAAGCAAATTGTAAAAATAGACAAAGCTGTTTGCAGAAGTCCTAAAGGACCCTTTGACGACAGTCAAGAAACAGTAGTTCCGGTACAACCCTCATTGGTACGGTGCAAGGTTGCCAATATTTCAGAGTTTAACATTTAGTTGATGTTCGGATGTGAAATCGCGAATACCGTGTGCGTTGTGTGGCTGTGAGTTTCTGGAATATTAAACATCATTCGTAGCTGGTGGGATACACAGATTTAAATTAAGAGAGGAAAATAATCGTGTATCCTTTGAATACAAACAAGTAAGCATTTACAATTGACGGTTGAATAGGCTGTATTCAATATAATAACGGAGTGATTTAGTACGAACTATTCACATCACAACTTTTCAGGTTTCTAAGGACAAAAATTCGCTCGTACGAGCTGATCATCACCTACTTCCTGTGAGGCTAAATTGTTCAAACCTTTTTAAAAATCTTATTCTAATTTAGCATTTTTATATCCTATATTTTTCAAGTATAAAATTATGAGATCTACTGATAACCACCACTCTAAAAGAAGGGTTGCAGGGCTTAGTAAATGAAATGGCGTATGGCTTTATAATGCCGGGTGTGTCCGAGGACATGTTCGGCTAGCCAAGGTGCAGGTCTTTTGATTTGACTCTCGTAACCGACCTGCGCGTCAGATGGAGGATGAAATAATGATTGAGACGACACGTACACGCAGCCCCCGTACCAGCGAAATTAAACAATGATGGTTAAAATTCCCGACCCTGCCGGGAATCAAACCCGGAACCCCTGTGACCAAAGGCCAGCACGCTAACAATTTAGCCATGGCGCCGGACTGCAGGGCTTAGTATTTCTGTCGATTAGAGCGCTGGCTATGTGAGCCCAAGTTGGCGGGGTCGATCCTGCTTCATTTCATGGTATTTGATGGTGCTCAAATGTGTCAGTCTTGTGTCGGTAGATTTACCGGCACGTGAACAAAATCCTGTGGGACACAATTCCGGCAAATTGGCGACTGCAAATTCTATAAAAATAGTTCGTGGGGGGTAAAATCAATAAATTGTAATTTATTAAAATAATCGTTGTTATGAATGGATGGGTAGAACAAGTTTTGTTTCCCACATTCCATTTAAATAAGGTTTAAAAGAACGAAAGTAAAAATAAGGATCACCCAATCTTTCAGTGTTACAGAAAACTCCCTCGACAGTAGGAGATATCGTTAAATTTAAAATGAAAGTAAATTACATTTAAAATGTCAAGATTCCACGTCTCTTCAGATGTTTATTTATGACAACGGGGAAACTTCACTGCCGTTATTTTGCACAGTAATAGCAACTTTTAAAAAGTTTCTTTACTTGGTCAAAGCAACTGAATTCCTAGTATTGGTCTAACATGTGTTTTGAAAAAAAGAAAACATTTTTTTACAGGTTTACCATAAAATACCACTCATTCTCATTCCGATCAGCCAGCAGCAATCTGCACGACACTTGAATTTAGAACAACAGAAAACGCCACGGAGGGCCGAGCAAATCTAGTGAGTGTAATGCGACAGCGAGAATAAAGTCGCCTCAGCGAACTTGGCTCATCGCAGTAGTGTATCTGCAGAGATAGAGACTGGTGGTGAACGAGCGGCAGTGGAAAGAAATGGCGGAGAAAATCGTAATATATATTTGCATGGGCCAGTGAGAATAACACGTTACAGGCCGGGCTGAGTAGCGACAGAACGATACAGCACTGCCATTCTCAGCCCAAGTACGCAGGTTTGATTCTGGCAAAGTCCGGTGCTCAAATACACCAACCTCGTATCGGTAGATTCGTCGCCACGTGAAGGAACTCCTGTAGGACAAAATTCTGGCAACTTGAACTCTTCGAAAACAGCATATTATTATTATTAGTATTATTATTCATCGTTACGGCCACTAAGGACCGTGAGATCTCAACTGTTTGTCTTCTTGCGGGCCCACCAGGTTTCCATCCATTCGGAATGGACCGAATGGACAGAATGCATCAGAAGGGACATGCTTCAGTCAAGTTCTTGGTGAACCTGTCTAAGTTTGTGTAGGAGTGGTGCTCAGAGTTGAAAGTCTGTTTCTGAGATTCCACAGATTCCATATGGAAATTATAAAACTCGCTTCGCTTGTTCTATAAAATTACTCGTGTCTTAATTATTACCATTATAGTCGAGTTGCATACGACTGTTTATGCTCGACGATAATTATAACTCCACTTTTCAAATATTCATACATTTCTGTCGAGATGTCGCAGACAGTTGAGTTTACTAAAGAGCGTAGAACGCATGCGCTGGGTTATTGATTTTCCGTGAGTGGATCAAAGACCTTGACAATGATATATGTTTTCAAAGCTTTGATAGAAGGTTATCATAACCTAGCATTATTTCAAATACAAATTGCTTATTGTACAGTGCTGGTGAAGTGAATTTGCGGGAATGTGCCGTGTAGTTGTGGAATATTGGAAGTAGAAGGTGCATTGATATTAATATGTGTGTCCGACATGTTTGATTTTGCTATCCTTACCTATTATCGGCACACTTTCTCTGGATAGATTTGTGTACGGAGATGAGGAGTAAGGAGGGAGCTCTCCCGGTTCCGGTAGTGCTGCCAACAACTGTGTTATATTATATAACATTATAACATTATGTAACATTTCTCGATGCGAATCTTGTTCCTAGCATGAATTCTATAGTTTGGTTTTGCTGTGTAAATAACAACAGTACCAGTACGTAAAGTGTATACCAGATGTCGCACAGCGATTCATACGCGATTCATAGTTTGTGTTACAAAGGTTGCCAGTACGAATGTCGAAGGTTGCCGAGGTCTACCGATTCAGCACTAGGGTGTAAATCTACCCAGAAAAAGTATGCCGATAATAATTGGTCAAACAGTTGTATCATAATGAAAATCTGAACTCTGATTGGTGGAGAACCTGTATCATAATGAAAATCTGAACTCTGATTGGTGGAGAACCTGTATCATAATGAAAATCTGAACTCTGATTGGTGGAGAACCTGTATCATAATGAAAATCTGAACTCTGATTGGTGGAGAACCTGTATCATAATGAAACTTTAACTATAACGAGCCTCATTAAGATTCATTTTTCTGGCATATAATATTAATATTTCGGCGTCGTCGAGCATAAAAGATATTTATCGATTTTCACCAACCAAGGAGGAATCGCTTTGAGACTTCTGAGGTAGGATAACGAACGTTTACAGATTCTTTCAGCTGGCAATTTGAAGAGGTGAGCATAAAATGTTATCCTTATTGTTGTTGTTGTCGTCGTCGTCGTTATAATTCAATCAATACTGCGTACGTCGCAGCACGCGCATATATGGATAGAAATATGTTATTCATTTCACTGCCAATTTAAAAAGAACCTATGTGGTGGAAGGGACTGCCTAGCGAGGCGGTAAAGTTAAGTGCTCGGTTCAGCCGGTAGTATGTGGTTAAATTTCCCGCCAGGAAGTCGAAATATTTAAAAGCGATATTTCCACTTCTGGAGGAGCAGATGATGACCCTGATGTTCAATCAACCTACAACAAAAGTACCAGGTTAATTCCTGAAAGCAAAGAACATCAGGGATAGAGCTAACCACTCTATCACACTTTGTGCGGAGGTTATGGATAACGGAAGCCTTTACCTACCACTCCCCCAAGGACTTTCATAGGTTGTACGGCCCATGACCCAGGCAAATGTATGTTACGATTTTCTTCGCTACTTCTTTCCTCTGCTGCTCGTACACTGTCATTCACTCTGCTCGGTCTCTGCAAATATACCACTGCGATGGCTGTGAGGTAGTGGAGCTTACTCTTTCAGGGAGAAATTTTCAGCCTCGTCTCGTGCTAAAGCCTTCTTGTACTGCAGGTTTTGTAATTCTAGCCAAGAATGAAACGAAAACAATGCAACAAATTATTACCAGAAGAACGAATACATGACATCGCTTGCGAATGTAGACCTGGTAAGCAAGATGCTCAGAGATATTGGATTAAGAACGTTAAAGTCGGCTGGCTGTAAATCTCCTCTTTTGTTATTACACAGGATCCAGCGGCATCAATAAGTGATCATCCGAGGCAAGCAAGGATAAAATAATACTTCCATCCCCGAAAGTAAATTACATATTGACGCGGCAAGCTTTTGGCATGTAATAAAAGGGAGATCTATACATTACGACCTTGGTAGTTGGCTTTCATGTGGTTCTTTTGTTGTGTGGGGGATGGGAACATGATTTAGCTCTCACACACCACGTTATTAATTATGTACACCCCTCCGCCACGTCATGACGGGGCTAAAATGGATCACAGAATAAGATAGTAAGTGAAGAGTTACCCGAATATTTTCACGCTATCTACTAGCTTGCAAACCATTATACCTGACTTAATAAGTACACACACCAACAAGGAAACAATCCGATATATGGAATGAAACTTACCATGCATCTGAGAGGAGGTGTATTTTCATAGCAGATAACCTAGAGTGATACAATGGCAAGAGAAAGCCTTAAACCAATCAATCATCAATGATCTGCATTTAGGACTGTCACTGAGGCGGTAAAGGCGTATTCGGTTCGCCCAGAAGGACGTGGGTTCGAATCCCAGCCAGGAAGCCGTAAAATTTAAGAAATGCGATTTCCACTTCCGGAGGTGCATATGGCCCTGAGGTTCACTCAGCCTACTCCAAAAATGAGTACCAGGTTAATTCCTGGGGGAAAAGGCGGCCGGGCGTAGACACTCTACCCCCATCAAGTGCCGAGGTTACGAATAGTGGAAGCCTTTACCTTCCACCACTCCCAGGGCCTTCATGGCCTGTAGGGAGATGACTTTGCTTTCTTTTTCTTAAAATATTTCAAAGAAGTAGGAAATTTACTGAACACATCCCATGGCAAATGATTCTAATCCCTAATTTGTCTTCTTATAAATGAATATTTGTGCCAATTTATCCCTTTGACTTACAAATTTATCTTCATATCTTATCTTTTCTACTTTTGAAAACTCCATTCAAGCTCTTTCGTCCACTAATGTCATTCCCACGCCATCTCTTCAATGACAGATCGGAACATACCGCTTAGTCGGGCAGCTCGTTTCCTTACTCCCAAGTCTTTCAAGCCCAAAGTTCGCAAAATTTTCGTAACACTACTTTTTTTTCTCGGAAATCACCTAGAACAACTACTTTTCTTTGAATCTTTTCCAGTTCACGTATCAAACAATCCTAGTGTGGGTCCCATACACTGGAAGAGTACTCTAAATGGGGCTATCACTAGCTGCTGAACCCGTCGTTGTCGGATTTGGTTTTAAATGCAGCGGTAATGCCATCTTGCGGAGGTGAGTGGCAGACGAGAAGAAAGCATATCTCAACAACAGTCAATATAATGCTGTGCTTAATCAGCTTTATGTTCACAGGACATTTCAGACTACCGCATTTAGTTTTCTCCCGGCTCAGTAATATTAGAGCATCCGAGATGAAGATAGTCTTTCATTTCCACCTCCCTTTATGACTCCCTCTTCGAGTTTTCCTTCCCATGTCGACTACTATCTTACTTTACTTCCTGATTAAAATGGGCTAATGATCACACGCTGTTGTACTTTGTAAAAACAATCACGATAACAACGACCATCATCGCCATTAAATTCGTTAACATGACAACTGAACAATATTTCCGTGTCTTCTTTCTTACAAGTTGCTGTACGTCGCACCGACACAGATAAGTCTTATGGCGACGATGGGATAGGAAACAGTTAGGAATGGCAAGGGAGCGGCCGCGGCCTTAATTAAGGCACAGCTTAAGCACATTTGCTTGGTGTGAGAATGGAGAAACCACGGAAAACCATCTTCACAGCTGCGCGCCCCAAACCGCACAGCCAACTCGTTCGGTATTTCCAAGTCAGCAATGACTGGCGTTGATGGGCTTCACAACGAAAATCTACATTCGTAAATATCTCTCTTATTATAGCCTGTGCGATAAAGATGTATGAACTGAACGATTTGGCCGTGCGGTTAGGTTCGCACACTTGTCTTGCATTCGAGAGATGGCTGCCCTGAAGTTGGTTTTCCGTGGTTTCGAATTTTCACACCAGGCAAATGCTGGGACTGTACCTTAATTAAGGCCACGGTTGCTACCTTCCCAATCCTACCCCTCTGACATCCTTGCGTCACCGAAAACCTTAGATGAAATGAAATGAAATGGCGTATGCCTTTTAGTGCCGGGAATGTCCGAGGACAAGTTCGGCTCGCCAGGTGCAGGTCTTTTGATTTGACCCCCGTAGGCGACCTGCACGTCGTGATGAGGATGAAATGATAATGAAAACAATACATATCCCCAGCCCCTGTGCCAGCGAAATCAACCAATGATCCCCTGCCGGGAATCGAACCCAGGACTCCTGTGACCAAAGGCCAGCACGATGAGTTGGTGTGACGTTAAAGCATTAGGCGGGAGGAGGGGCGGGGAGACATAAATGACGGGAAATTGTAGTCAAATTTGTTAGGAACTTTTTTTTATATTCTGCCTGTTGCCATTTCTTGATTAATGCAGTACTTCTGCATCAGTTTCTTGGCACAGGCCAGAACAAAATGTAACTTCCACCGAAGTCCCAGTCTCATTTGTGGCTGTAACAGTATGGAGCTGCTGAGCTATGGCTGCCTGAGTGACATTCGGACCACAGTCTGAGTGTTATGATAGGTGCTACTCATAGGTCAGTCATAATGCCCCGCTGAGGAAAGCAATGGCAAACTACTTCACTCCTTATTTTATCGCCGCCATCGCTTTTTGCGGTTTTCCATAACCACAGAACCTCTAGTGGTGTTATGTGAGGATCCAACCAGCCTCTGGGATGATAAATTAACAGACATATTTTAGATAGAATGACTATTTCCGGATATATTTGGACGTTTCTGAAGAATGTAATAATCGCGAATATCTCTGTCATTATTTCTTCACCTGGTAAAACGCATCAAACACAGGATTCAAAATCATAATTTACACTACTTTTATTACGTACGATTTTTTGATACAGCTAAAATTAACGAGGAAACTTGGACATTTCTGTTTTGGTTCCCTTCATCTTGCTGAATTATTGTATAAGGCAAGGGTGTATTCTGCCCGAAGGCAGGTCCGAACCTCGACAGAGGTGTGCCTGAGCCGGAGTTTACGTACGGTAGAGTGGCCAATTCCTTTCCGCTCCTCCATTTCCCTGCCCCCCACCAACAGCGCGTGGCAACCCATCCATTTCTTGACCAGGCCCTACGTTGCTTAACTTCGGAGATCTTACGGGATCCGGTGTTTCAACACGGCTACGGCCGTTGGCTAATCATTGTATACTAAATCAAATAATATACAGTCTGATGCACAAAGCTAGATGTCCCTGAACTTAAAACTAAGTTTCGAGAAATTCTGTTGTCCTGTGATATCCTGACAGACAGACAGACAGACAGACAGACAGACAGACAGACAGACAGACAGACAGACAGACAGACAGACAGACAGACAGACAGACAGACAGACAGACAGACAGACAGACAGACAGACAGACAGACAGACAGACAGACAAATACTTAGCTGAAACTACTTTTCACTTTTGTATACCTAATGGGAGGTCATCTTCAATCTTTAAAAAAATCTATTTCCTTTCGGGAAAATCATATTATCATCTATATGTCTTTCAGTAATATGCGTGATAAGATGTTATCTAGCAACCGTGCAGCTGTGATGTGAAGTATTGAGGATGGCCACGACATTCATATCCACGGCATGTGCAGCTCTCAAGATATTGTTGTTAGGTAACAACGCGTCACATTTTGTTGCATGACACTATCTCGTTACACAAAATTTTCGGATGACTCCCAGCTCTGCGACGTATTTATGTCAAAGTAATTGCTAAATTACCAGTTGATTTGTCGTGAATGATGAACATATTCATGCTTATAATATCTGGACGAATATCCATCACCCCTGTCGATAAAATAAATTACATTTTGAGTCGTAAATAATATTCATGTTACTAAAAGCAGCTAAAAGAATGATATTCTTCTTACAGGCCAGAACCTATTACAGTTTCTGAAGTTGTGGCTATCCAAAATGTAATGAGGCAACAGAGATAAAATTACCACAACGGTACAGAAACACTATTCTATCTCCCGTACAGAGCAATGCAATCTCTTTAATTAGACCCACATAATTAAAGGACGGTATAGGGATGCAGCTGCAGTACTTCGCCTCCGTCCACGGCGTCAAATGAACCGCTTTCACATGGATAGCAGCTCCGGTCTATTTTCAATTAATATATCATAATTTTCCCGTGTCTTGTTAATTTTGTGAAGGCTAAAACATTTTTAAGAAAGTCGATATCACGTGATCTAACATGGGCCAGAGAATCTCTTAGCATGAGCAGTACGTTATCAATCTGTCGGCATTCTCTAATCTGCTCGTGCAAACAGAATAAATCTGCAGTGTGGTCTACGATATGCAGCGTCAGCTCACTGTCCGTCAAAAGCAGTGACCTTCAACAGAACAGGTCGTCAAATCTCAGAAAAAGCCAACAACCGTAACCGTGCAATTGCCAGTACTGAACATGAGAGGGGTCGAATTTAATTCAACTTTCTCTCAGCAGAGTTTGCCAACTAAGCATCAACATCAAATTACACAGTTTGTAAGTAGAATATACTTCATCGAAAATTAGACATATTAATTCCTCGCTAATGCTGGTATAAGTGAATTCACAGTAATGAATTACGCGTAGAACCTTTCAAAGTAGTTGTAGGCCTACCTATATCCAGCATCTAATTAAGACACCGATAAAATGTACAATTTTAAAATATCGACATTTTAAAATATCGACTAACAGTTTCTAAATTTTTACTGTGGCGGCAATCATTTATCATACAACCTCGATGTTCCAAACAAACATCATACTTTTTCTTCAAGTAGGGAACTGCATACGAGAAATGGCGTAGGATATCATATTGTAAACATATTTTTGGTTGCAATCAATTCCGGGTAGGATGAGCAATTACTATTTGCGAAAAGTCTTTTCTGATTATTTTCACTCTGAAAATAACAACTACTACTGCTACTACTACTAATAATAGTAATAATAAGAACAATCATAATAATATAATCTTTATTAATGTGACAGTACTGAGAGAGGATTTTTCTGCGAAGGTGTTCCATACCATTTCTATTTATTTTCTTAGGCTGCTGGTTTAACGTTGTAACTCAAATACATTTTCAGCGACGATGATTTAGAAATGGGCTAGGAAAGAGAAGGAAGCATTTTTGGCCTTAATTCTCTCCAGGAAAATGTAGGGATAGAATGATATATTTCAAGTCTTAGGATAACCATAAAATTAATCAATAACTTTACACTGCCTGACTTTGTTAACTGAGGTACGGTTCTGTCTCTTTTGCTTCCACACATTTCCAGGTAGTAGATAATGAACACATTTTTTTTCTGCCGCTTTGTGTTCGAAATAAACTATGAGCTTATCAGGTCGTGTTGAGTACTTTTAGTTCATGTCGGAAGAGATGTTAAGTTCAGAACATTTTGTTCTGTATTTAACATCTCTTTATCATCTACTATATTTACTCAATGCGACTTAATAATCTGAAATGTCACTAACATTTTAATGTAAATTCGCATCCGTTATTTTCAGTATGTAACTAATCTGAAGCTTCACAAGGCCAGTATCATTTAACGCAATGAATATACTTGTTATGCACGCTGATGCCGGGAAATTAATATAAACGAGAGTAATATTTTAGAACGAAGATATGAGCATCTCTAAAGCGTAGAACGTGGTAGCTGGAGAACAGTCGTCACCACCTTACAAGAGAGTTGAGCCACTTAATTTTTAACATCAGTTCAATTTTTTGCACACATCTGTAACTCAAGAAAAAAAGGGAAACAAAGGGAAAGAGAGTATTTAATATAAGACACAGTACAAAAGAACAGGATAAATTGTTAAGATTTACAAGCTCTCATAATGTTGCATAACTTCTAGGAGAATGAAATGCCCCAGTAACTTGCAGTATATCATGAGACAAAGCAATAATTGTATTCTAACTTCGGAAGAGTGATTCCTAATAAATTAAAATTTAATACATTTATCGAAAACTACCTCTCATTCTTAATGGATGCAATCATTTTGCAAATATTACTTGGCACATGTGACCACTGAAGCCTTAGTCTCATTTATGGCTACGAGAGCTGCTGAGGTATTGGTGAGGCTGATACGAAAGAAGTAACTCATAGGTTGTGTGGCGCTACTGTATCACTTTCTGGTTCAGTGAGGAAGGAAATGGCGAACTAAGTCACTCCTCATTTAGCCTAGTATGCTTTCATTACAGCACCTAACAGATAAACAAAGACAAAGCCATGAAGGTCCTTGGAGGAGTGGAAGGTAAAGGCTTCCACCATTGTTAACCGCGGCACGTGATGGGGTAGAGTGGTTAACTCTACCCCCGGCCGCCTCTGCCACCAGGAATTAACCTGGTACTCATTTTTGGTGTAGGCTGAGTGAACCTCAGGGCCATATGCACGTCCGGAAGTGGAAATCTCGTTTCTTAAATTTTTACGACTTCCTGATGGGGATTCGAACCCACGTCCTTCCGGGCGAACCGAGCACGCCTTTACCGCCTCGGCCAGGTAACCCCTAACAGATAGACCTTTCATTAAAATGTTCTTTGAAAACAAAGTATAATGAACAACCATTGACACTGAAATGAAATGGCGTATGGCTTTTAGTGCCGGGAGTGTCTGAGGAGATGTTCGGCTAGCCAGGTGCAGGTCTTTCGATTTGACACACGTATGCGACCTGCGCGTCGTGATGAGGATGAAATGATGATGAAGACGACACATACACCGAAGCCCCTGTGCCAGAGAAATTAACCGATGGTGGTTAAAATTCTCGACCCTGCAGGGAATCGAACCCGGGACCCCTGTGACCAAAGGCCAGCACGCTAACCATTTAGCCTTGGAGCCGGACACCTCTAACATTGTATTGAGTAAACAAATCAAGGAAGATATGGCTCGTTTGGCTGTATGTTAAGTATTAAGGCCTTCGGTTAAGATGGTCCCGGGTTCGATTACTGGCTTTCAGCAGAGTCTGGGTATCTCTTCGGCTCAGGGACAGAGTCTTTGTACTCGTCATAATACATCCCACTTCATTTACACATATCACCAAAACCCAACATAGAAACACGTAAAAGTCCATACTGTTGATGTCAGGTAGGGCACACAGCTTAAAGATGTGCTAGATCTACACGTCCGACACTCATAGAGGTCGCGCTCCATCAGGACGGCGGAAATAGTTCACAGTTAAAGATAATCGTATTGAATTTACCAATCAAGATTTTAAACCAACTTTGCCGTAAGAATAATTTCCGTAAAATAACAATAAATCGTTTTGAGTGTGACGTGTTTTAATATCTCCCCCCCCCTCACGCAACAAATACATATTTGCTGGACCTAGCTTATTTTATTTTATAGATAGGCCTAAATTTTACTTTTAATATTTATTTAGCTTATAATCGAGCAGTGGTGGTTTTATATATCTCCTCATTTAACTTCTAATTGAGGGTAAAATGAATCTCTCTTTTATTGTTGGATAAGGATGGACAATAATACGCATTCTGGGCATTTATAAAGCAGCATCAGGATTATACTTCAACCACTGATTTAAAAAAAATCTCATCTTAATGATTCAAACATAATAATATTCACAGAACAAGACCAGATATCACAATTAATGGTAAAATAATTTAGCAGTGGTAATCTCTTATTGTCAGCACCAACACGGCATGAAATGATGAAACTTTTACACAGACAGCTCTAGTTACTCTTTACAGCACGTACAGCACATCGCAGTTATAAAATAAACCACCATGAATTTTATCACACATGCTACGTGGGTGGGGTGGGGGAGAGACACGCACGAGAGCGCTAATGTTCCAAACTGCTAACGCCCTCTATTACAGACGTCAAGGAAAAATAAGTGTACCGGAAAAAACGAGAGGGATGTAATAATAATAATAATAATAATAATAATAATAATAATAATAAATTAATCGGAACGTCCCAACAAAGGCCAGCATTCAAATTATGTGAATTTAATTACACCCAGTTCTGGACATCTTATTAGACCCTTACTGACTGTGATGTGCGAGAGTGAAAGCTGGGTGGTTTCAGGATATCTTATTCATAACTTGGAAGTAACATACATGAACGTAGAGAGAATTATTGCAGGTGGGAACAGTTGCAGGAGCGTACACGGAATGAGTATATAAACGTTAAGTTAGAAATTAACTTGATAGATGAAGCTGTACGCATACGCTAGCTTCGGTGGTCGAGTCATGTGAGGCGAAAGGGGGCGAGAATAACGGACTCGGGTCATGGGGAATGAGAGATGCATAAGGAGACCGCGTGACGATGGTCTGACTTTAGCAATTTAAAGATAAGAGGCGTGGAACTAAATCTGGCCAGAGGATTATGGGGGAGCATGGTTTATTCATAATAATAATAATAATAATAATAATAATAATAATAATAATAATAATAATAACAATAATAATAATAATAATAATAATAATCGTATGGCCTCAGCTACCGTGTGCAGACATTTCAATTTGACGCTGTCTGCTCGTCAATTTCGACATTCCGTTTTACTCTAGGCCCCCACTAGATGGCAGACCGAGTAAACCGAAACTCTCTTGGGCGTCTGTGGCTGAGATTTAATGAATTTTGTCGGGTAAACACCAAATGTGTCACCAGAGATCTTTTACATGCCGACATCGTACGACATGGAGTGTCGAATGGACTTTTTTCCGCCCTTCAAAAATCCGACCACCTCTGCCGGATTTGAACCCGCTATCTTGGGATCCGGAGGCCGACACTCTACCGCTGATCCACAGAGGCAGCTAGTTTATTCATAGATGCATGGAGACTGAACGGTGAAAGGTATAACACTTTATAACAAAGATGTATGTATGTATGTATGTATGTATGTATGTATGTATGTATGTATGTAGCAATTTTGTCTCAGATCAGTTCTTTTACGTTCCAGTAAATCTACCGATACGAGGCTGACATCAACTTTAAATACCACCGGACTGAGTCAGGACGGAACCTGCCAAGTGGGAGTCACAAAGTCAGCGCCTCAACCGTCCGAGCCACTCACCGCGGCACGTATAGATAAATGCTGACGAATGAATGAAAGTAATAATACGAAAGGCGTACTATATGTTTTACACTTTATTGTTTCTACCCAAATAAAGTACATTACACATCAGTTATTACGTCCACTTTGTGACTGTATGCTCTTTTGCCATCGATGTGTCAGTCTCTCCAGACTTTCCTGAAACCATTCTTTCGGAATGCTGCGTACCCATGCCTTCCGGTTCTGCAAAATCCGCAAAACGGCGACCACGCAGAGGTTTCTTCATGTTCCCGAACAGGTGATAATCAATTGGTGCCAAGTCGGGAGAGTATGGCGGGTGTGGCAGCACTGTGAATCCGATATGATCAATAGCAGCGGTGGTCTCTCGGCTAATGTGGGGCCGGGCATTGTCATGTTACAGAAACACACCTTTAGCTCATTTTCCTGGCCGCTTAGTTTGAATGGCACGACGTAAGCGCTTAAGGGTTGCCACATATGCTGCACTGCTAATCGTGGCCCCAAATTCCAGCCAGTCAATGAGGATGATGCCCTTTGTATCCCAGAACACTGTCACCATTCACTTGACAACTGATGGCACTGTTCGACATTTCTTTGGCGGTGGACTGACCCTATGTTTCCATAGCATCGACTGTTGTTTCGTTTGTGGCTCATGATGATGTAGCCATGTCTCATCACCAGTCACAAGCCTAGCCATGAAGTCGGCTGGATATTGTTGATGGCGTTGCAAAAGTTATCTGCACACGTCCGCAAGCCTCTGCTGTTCGTCTGCAGAAAAGAGTCTGGGCACCCAGGTGTATGATACATTCCCCAACTGCAAGTGGCCGTGCACGATCCGCTGCAGGGTGTTTCGGCTAATTTCCGCGGCTGCCTCCATTTCCGTAAATGTGATGCATTTGTTTCCTTGGATGGCCTGATCGACCCGGGCAATGTTAGCTGGTGTTGACACTGTCACATTCCTTCCAGAACTAGTTCCCTTGTCCACCGAGGTATGCCCTGTTTTCCAACCTTCCACCCAGTTGTAAACTGTTTTCCGAGACGGCGCATGTTCTCCACAGACTGCCATCAAGCGCCGATGAATTTCTGCAGTGGTCACGCCTTCTTTCCATAGGGACCAAGTCGTATAGCGCTGTCCCTGACGGTTGCTTTCCATGTTGTCTGCTCCTACGCTGACAGTGTTTTTATGAAATGGCTATGACGAGTGCATTCGTTGGCCCCTGTGTGCGTGCTCCAACCGAACGGTGGAACAAGACACTAGATACACGTCACCACCTTCAAAAGTAAAATGTGAACCATACCCGGACGTACAAAAAATAACATGTAAAACAATATAGTACGCCTTTCGTATGTGCCAATAAGACCAAATTCCTAGGTGCATGAACTCAGAAAGAAGTGTAAAGAAGACACTCACTGTCTTCGATGCGGAAAATAAGGGAGAAGGGAAACAACATGGACTTGGAGAAAATACACCAAAGATAATCTGTCTGGCGACGCGTGACCTCAATACACGGAGCTACTACAAGACACATCCCTCAAGACCATGAGTTATAGCCGAACGATCGGATTAAGGAGACTCGCTCCCTAAGCTGGACTGTTGACTGTCTGTCTTCAGCGACCGCACTACCGAGTTCAATGATGTTCTTTCTCCCACACCCAAGTAAAATGTACACACAGTATTCTCTGTGTGAATTACGTTAAATCTGCTTGTTACGTCTTTAGTTTCTACCCGGTCGTTCTCCAATCGCTACCCATAGTCTATGCTAATACACGTCATAACATTACACGGAACATTTTGGGCCGTAAATTGCGTTAGTTAACGACCAAATTACGCTATTAATTTCGTACTCTGCCTTCGAAAATTACTTTCTAAAACCAATTACTCGCTTTTCCTGTAATATAAAACTTAACTAACATTATCTGAAGTAAGTATATTAAGGGGTAGGGAAAGTGTCAAAAACAAATTCCGTCAGCTTCAGTAACGTTATATACTGCGGTAGTGAGATCTGGGTCGACAGTCTTCTGAGTACAACTGACATCCATTTTCATGGCCTCCTGAAGCATAGGTACTCCACTGACGTCCACTTTCGTAGACTGATTAAAATGTTATATTAGTGCATTACATAGTCTTTGTTCCAAGTAATAAATTTCATTTTGGTCCGTGGTGGAATTATTATATACAATATAACAAATTCCAACTTGTAGGTTTGAGAAGTTCCACCTTTCCACCACTTAAAAAAATCTTACGATTTTTCTTAGATTAAAATAACAATAATTCATTTTAAAATTAGTCGGTACATTTGCAATCAATGAAAATAAATTACGGTTTCCTTCTACAGTAGGAACCTTATTTTTTATATAGGCTAAAGGCAGGCATTTATACAAATGGAGGCACATGTTTCCCCAAGTGCACCGTCATTGCATTGTCCTGTCCGACTCCGTGGCTAAATGGTTAGCGCGCTGGCCTTTGGTCACAGGGGCCCAGGATACGACTCCCGGCATGGTCGGGAATTTTAACCGTCATTGGTTAATTTCGCTGGCACGGGGGTTGGGTATATGTGTCGTCTTCATCATTATTTCATCCTCATCACGACTCTCAGGTCGCCTACGGGAGTCAAATCAAAAGACCTGCACCTGGCGAGCCGAATTTGTCCTCGGACACTCCCGGCACGCCATTTCATTTCATTTCATTTCATTGTCCTACGTAGGAGGCTTGTAGTAGTGTCTCAACGGCGCTCTAGCTTCCAGCGTCTTGGAAAGGTGTAGCATTCCAACTGATGAGCCCACTGCTACACTGGGGCGAAACTCTGGTAATTTCACGATTGAAAAACCCTAAAGAGCTTTAATGTTTTTAGTTGGTACATGTTTTGTTTTTCATAGAAAACATCTTCAGCCGTGATCTTGATTGACGGTTAAAGTATTCACAAGAACACACGTTAAATAAATAAAGCACAATTAACCACTCTTATTAAAAACAACTTGTCCTTAACAAGATAAAAGGTCTAAAGAGTCTTTGGTATTTTCTTCATTGTCACTATCTGACATCGCTTGATGTAAAAGATGTGTTATTCATAAAGTAATACTTCGAAAATTATCCCAAGAGAAAGGGATCATAAAGTGTTTTTTTTCTAGGAGCTTTACATCGCACCGACACAGATAGGTCTTATGGCGACGATGGGATAGGAAAGGCCTGGGAGTTGGAAGGAAGCGGCCGTGGCCTTAATTAAGGTACAGCCCCAGCATTTTCCTGGTGTGAAAATGGGAAACCACGGAAAACCATTTTCAGGGCTGCCGATAGTGGGATTCGAACCTACTATCTCCCGGATGCAAGCTCACAGCCGCGCGCCTCTACACGCACGGCCAACTCGCCCGGTGGATCATAAAGTTTATTGATGAATAAATGAAACAGCAGTGGTCTTTTATGAATAACACATCTTTTACCACAAGAGATGTCAAATAGTGACAATGAAGAAAAAACGAAATACTCCTTATACACTTAGACTTTTACCTTGTCAGGGACAAGTTGTTTTTAATATGAGTGGTTAACTGTGTTTTACATATGTAACCTGTATTTTTATGCATATTTTAACTGCGAATCAAGATCACGGATGAAGATGTTTTCTATGAAAAACGCAACATGTACTGACTAATTTCAAAATAAATTAATGTTATTTTAATCTAAGAAAAATTGTAAGACTTTAAAGTGGAGGAAAGGTGGAACTTCTCAAACATACAAGTTGGTATTTGATTTATATAAAGGCCTTGTTTCCAATGCACTATGTGTTCTGGCATGGACTATATCAACATTGTCAGTGCCATCTATTGCTCGGATATTATGAAAATAGCGGAGGTACAGACAATGCTAATTCCGCCAGTTCCTATGGTGAGTGGTGTGAAAGTGTCGTCCACATGGTCGGTTGGTTCATGCATTTCAATGGATTTGGCAGACTAATACGTAGCCTAATAGCACCATCTGGCTCAGCGAAGAAAACGCCGAGAAACATCTTCATTTCTTCACTCCCGATTTCCCTAGTTCATGTTTTCAGTGACGCCAAGGCTATGGTGGTTGGTAGTGGATAGGATTTCTCAAAACAGAAACATAACCCTATAAACCACCACGCCCACCGTCATGATAAGTTGATTGCCCAGCCTGACAAGCTTACAGTACTATGAAAATGTGAATGTTATTTTGTTCTGGCTTCAACCATAAGATCAACCACTTCTGTAGATGTTAAGTTATATTCTGGGTTCGTAGGCGTCACACTTCCCTTTATGAATATCCGCTGGTTGAGTTTCAGAGGTCTCCGTTGTAACTTTAGTGTCAAGTACCAAACCATGAGTTGAGCCTGTTGGAATGGCTACCATACCTATTCGCTTGAAGAATCCATTGAACGCAGGTCCCATGTACTTCCTTCCTCGTGTACTTTATATTCACGTTCCCTTAAGACATCTGCGATCAAGGTCTGAATACGGTGATGGCGGGCATCACCATTTTTGTAGGCACCCAAGACGTATGAAAGTATTTCTATCTCATTGTGGCAACGGCGACAGTGGCCGTCATCTTGGGACCAGCCTGGCCCGTACTGGATATACGTAAGCAATGATTTTGAGTGAATTTATCCATTCACTACTCGATATCCCATCTGCTGCTTGTCATATGTTCCTTGAACAGTATATCTCCTTTACTCTTACGAGGTAAGAACCACCACCTTTCATATTCTTTCAGACGTAGGTCTTTTCTTCACTGACGGGCACTCAATAGTTCCGTGTATATGTGCTTTTTTCCCCCTCTCGACTGCAAAAGGCATTGGTTTTGAAATTTAACGTGCTCAAAGATCTTCCGAACATATAGTTTCCTTGAATGTCAACTAATATATTTCAGAGAAGCCGCCTCTGTGGTGTAGTGGTTAGTGTGATTAGCTGCCACCCCCGGAGGCCCGGGTTCGATTCCCGGCTCTGCCACGAAATTTGAAACGTGGTACGAGGGCTGGAACGGGATCCACTCAGCCTCGGGAGGTCAACTGAGTAGAGAAAGGTTCGATTCCCACCTCAGCCATCCTGGAAGTGGTTTTCAGTGGTTTCCCACTTCTCCAGGCAAATGCCGAGATGGTCCCTAACTTAAGGCCACGGCCGCTTCCTTCCCTCTTCCTTGTCTATCCCTTCCACTCCTCCCATCCCACACCAAGGCCCTTGTTCAGCATAGCTGCCTGCGTGAGATACTGGTCATCCTCCCCAGTTGTATCCCCCGACTCAATGTCTCACGCTCCAGAACACAGCCCTTGATGCGGTAGAGGTGAGATCCCTCGTTGAGTCCGAGGGAAAAACCAACACTGGAGGGTAAGCAGATTAAGAAAGAAGAATATATTTTATGTTCCCTTCTTTACATACCAAGGTAAATTTTGCTAATCATTATAATCGGAATTAGAGAATCATACCCCGGCTTGATTCAGCACGAATCAGTACTCAGCGATGCCGTGCCTTCATTTTTGTGCTTTGAGCTGTTTTCATCTCCCAGTCCTGATTTTATTTTTTATTTTTTTTATTTTTACACGTTTATGTATTTTATGCAGGAAGCCAAAAAAAGGGAAGCAATTTTTTTCACTATTATGTTATTCAATTATCCTGGAAAAAAAAAATCAACAAATACAGGTGTACGATATGTGCAATTGTAGTTCCAGTCCCTTCCTATAGTTTGCGAGATATCATACAACTGGTAGCAGATACATAAACACATACAGCTTAATTACACATTATAGAATATACAAATAGAATATAAATATTGCTGACGAGTCAACCAGTAATTGCGTTCATAGTTTATTTTTCACATTTTCGTATTTAATTATGTGGAACGCAGATGAAAAAACTGAAATTGCTGCAATGTTTTGTAGACTATTTAAATATATATAAATTATTGCAGTGTTAGATTATTAATGAAACAACCGTGATATATGAAGCTTTTTTACATGAAAGCAAGTGAGGGGTATATTCTTCATTTTATAACGGTTGATGAAACAATGCGGCCCAACTCGGTATATGATGCAGTGCCCAAAGATAACGATATGCCATTCGAAACTCCCACCATCTGCTCAGTGGTGGAGATAAAATATTTCTTTTTAATCCATTTTAGCTGCCTAAAACTAGCAATTAGAGGAATTATTAAAATTTTAAAAAAGCAACTTTAAACAAACCCTGTTGTCTTATCAGCTAATTCGTTCCTTTATTTTCTTTATTTATTGCTATTGGTTTTACGTCTTATGGCGATGATGAGACAGGAAAGGCCTAGGAATAGGAAGGAAGCGGCCGTGGCCTTAGTTAAGGTACAACCCCAGCATTTGCCTGATGTGAAAATGGGAAACTGCGAATAACCATCTTCGGGGATGCCGACAGTGGGATTCGAACCCACTATATCCCGGATGCGAGCTCAGAGCTGCGCGCTCCTACTGTAATCGCACGGCCAACTCGCCCGGTCTCTTTAATTATTAACAAAGCCGGGTACTTTTTCTTGTCTGTAATTTTTTGTCCCCCCTCTCTCATCACTTCTAATTCCCAATCGGCATTACTGACGATCTATACCGGATTTGAACGCGTGGTTTTGCGATTTAGGGGCTGGCACTGAAAAACAAATGATTCAAATAAACTAGGAAAATACTGAAGGAAGAAACATTTCTCCTTTTTCGTACAGAGGATCTGTAACAATGGTAACGCACTTCGTTATGTCAATGAAGTGTATTACCACTAGTACAGAGGTAGCGCACTCATTCGCAAATGAACACAACTAACAAGGTAGCTTTCTCTTACAGCCGTACTGATATGCAGATATATTTTATATCAATTATACGAAAACCAATTAATTAGACTAATAACTGGAGCTGAAAAACTGTGTCTACGTTATGAATGAAGGCTCATGAATCACTCATTTCATGTAGTAATTTGATATATTATTGAAGAGAGCATCACTAGTATTTCCATTAACGCTCATCAGTGTCATGATGCAACGGAATATCCACTAATATGTATATTATATGCAGCATTTCTAGTAACTCAAACAGCGATAACTTGTACGTATGTGGCTCGTATGTGGTATCGGTATCGATAATAAGGTAACGAATCAATGGATCGTCAACACGAGAGCAATAGTTCTGAACGTAATAGCTTAAACTTTCACAGTCGGTGTCTCAATACATTTAGAAGAAATGTCCCGAGCTTTTATGCTGTGGTGAAAATATTGGGTTCCTAGCTCTCAGCGTTATCACCAGAAGCCGCGACTACCATTTTCAATAGTTGCCTTTCTCCCGAAGCCAGTAGTGCACCAATGTTTCTTCCCAAAGCACACCTCTTCGTGAAGTATCGTATATTCAAAGTGGTATTCTTTTAATAGTGAGCCTTTAATAATGCTATTTGTGTTTACGTCCCTAGCAACTACTTTTGCTATTTTCGGAGACGCCGAGGTGCTCGAATTTAGTCCCGCAGGAGTTCTTTAACGTGCTAGTAAATCAACCAACACGAGGCTAACATATATGAGCACTTTTAAATACCGCCGGACTGAGCCAGGATCGAACCTTCCAAGTTGGGATCAGAAGGCCAGCGGCCCAACCGTCTGAGTCACTGATCCGGGCAGTCAACCTTTAAAGAAATGCGTTTAGCAATATGCAATGCAATAATATTTAGTTTGACGATACCGTAATTTAGTGAAAAAAGGTATTTCGTATATAGTACTGTGTAGAGATGAGAAGAATGCAAGAATGAGGAATGTGGCCTGCAAGCACGATCTTCCTGTTCAGCCCAGACAGATCGGCTCTTATCTGCTCGTGTCTGCTACACGAAAACATTGACTCACACTTTGCAGTTCGCTGGATTACAACTGTCAGGAGCGAAGAGCTGCCAGTAGAAGATAATGTAAAGTCGCCTGGATAGTAGCGGGGTTGCTATGGTAACCATTGCGCCACTGGCTCTGTTGGTGAAACCCCTTCGCCCCGTACCTCACCGGGCAAGTGCATTCTTCTGATCTCCTAACAGTAATTCCTCTGTGGAGCAGTCAGGTAGTTGTTGCCCTTCCATTTCAAAGATCGCGGATTCGATCATGGCTAAGGTCGGTGGCATTTGTGAGTATTAAATGTAACAGCTCCGTACCATTGTGTTGTAGCATGTTAAATACACATTGCGAGATAAAATTCCGACACTTCCTCGGTTTTTCATCAGAGCAATGTTACAGACGTAAAATAAACGTTGTTATCATCATCATCATCATCATCATCATCATAAGTGCGTTACGTGTAATTAATAACATGTCCAGAATTTAACATTAAATACATTTTCTGGTGTGGACTGTGTTAGTTCATTAACAGAATTTTCAATGTCAAAAAACTACTGAGATGCATCAACCACACTGACATACCCAAGCTAAGACTCGAACCAGCAACCTTTATCACCAATGGCATGAGTCTAAGCAACTGTGATACACAGCCTACTTTCCGAGAACAATAAATTTCGTTCGTAATGCTCAACGCAATATATTATTTTATTAAGTAACTCCTGTGACTTTCTGGTTTCTAATCGGGGCTAGCAAATGCCTTGTGCATTCTGGAGGGCGAAGTACGCCCAGATTAGTTCGAACTAAGCAACAAAAATACCGTTTGCTACTACCCGAGTAAGATCACACCTGTACACCCACAGAATCTCTCATTAGGTTTCCAAGTCTTTGAAGCTCATTACACTTGATAATCATCTACAATACAGTCCTCACTAGCCCGATGGGCCTGTCTTAACGACAAAAGTTCTCCTTATCAGAGCCAAAACTCTCATGCCGCATGTTACACTACCTTCAAGGAACATACTTGCTTAGCAGTTATTTCCCTTTCACGCCTGGTCCTTCTATCTCATGGTGTTCTTAAAGAAGCCTGGATCTTCGCATACAATCCAATAAATATTAAATTTTAAGGAATGCAATGAACTAAGAAAAATAACATTGACAGTCGTGTTAACTCATCAACTTGAGCACAAAAGAAACCAGCCTATTTCATATTTCAGTGAACAAATCACATTCTCACTTATCCGGGCAGACCTTACTACAAATTATTTTTCATTCTGAGAGCAGAGGAAATTTTAGATAATGTGACGTCAATTACGCCTATCATACAATCTGAAACTGAAGCACTACACGTCAGTCATACGATCAGAAGATCTGTATTCCATGGAGTGTCTTTCACTGAACCGAAGAGGTCTGATGGAGAAACTGGAAGTCAGAGAGAGGAGAGTTCTCAGGAAGATCTTAGGTCCGGTAAAGGAAGATGAAGAATTCCGTAGACAGCACAATTTCGAGCTCTACGAACACATAGAGAGGCTCTCTGATGATTGTGCTAGGAAAAGGAGAGTAGCCTTCTATGACCATATAGTAAGACTGCTTCCAAAAGATTGATAAATCGCCCGTTCATATCTGAAAAAAAAAAAAAAACAGATTCGTACAACTTGGCTGACAGAAACCGGGAAGGACATTAAAAAACTGGGAATATCAGATCTTCAAGACAGACAGTCTGTACGACATACCCTCAAAAAAGTCCATGGATTTCAGGAAAAACTCCGGAAGAAAGATACTCCCATACTGGGCAAATATCAAAGCCCAACAGTTGAACAAGCGTGGTCCAAATTAGGCCCATTCGAACCAATAATAATAATAATAATAATAATAATAATAATAATAATAATAATAATAATGGCCTTAGCCCCCCTGTGCAGTTCTTTTGATCTGATGTCATTTAGACTGCCTGCAAGTCAATTTAGTCAATCCATTTACCATACCAGATGGCAAGAAAATTGGAGTGTCGAATATAATTTTTCCATCTTCCTGAAAGTCGACTACAGCCGAGTTTGACATTACCAAAATCTAGAAGACCTAGGGATCTGCAAGTCAGCATTTGACCCACAGAGGGAAAGCAAATCTAAAGCAGCAAATTTGCAGTAGCTCTCTAACGTACGTTGCGAAAAAGTCATATTAGTGAACAATCTATCCTTGTTTCGCGGTTACGAAGCCGACTTTCTTGTGAAGGTGCAAAAGCTGGGTATAAACCGGACAGCTTGTCAATAATATGAAGGCATCAGGCAAGAAAGTAGTGCGATCAGCATACAGAAATCACCGAAATCTCAGTGTTCGAGTTCAATGAGAAGTTTGTTGAACATGAATGTCAAAATCGACTTATTTGTTGGGGGTTATGTGATAGGATGGAAAGAGGAGGGATTCCAAGGATCACGAGAAACATACTGCGAATAGATAACGATGAAGACCATCTGTCCATATGATACGGGATAACATACCAGTAAAAGTATACATAATTTACGCCCCACATATACCAGCTTAGATGAATCCGAGTAACAAATAAAAGTGATCTAGGACCGAATATAATATTCAGTCTAACTGAGCCAATATATATAGGACGAGCTGGCGCAGTAGTCTAAACACCAACCTTCCAACCCCAGTGACTTGGATCAGAATATCGGCAACTTCGGGAGGAATTTTCAATAGGATCATTGTGTAGCGAAATCTTAAACGCGTTTTCAAGTTAGACTACCCCACCCAAACACTTCTACGGCTCTGAGAACTCAATTCGGGATTCGGCTACAGATTCAAGGCCGGTCGTTCTTCAGGTCAAAATTCCACTAGCAATCATCGAGACCCGAAGTAGTGGAAAGCCAGAAACCAATTCGCTATGCTATGCCATCTTATGTTATTTTAAAATTCTATAAAATATAAAACATTTTTCTTGGCACAACAGATGACTCAGTTTCATCAAATTACGTATAATTTTATTAACTGCAGCACTGGCGTTCTACACGTCCAGTGGTAACACATGATATTTTAGTAAAAAAACACTCCGCCAACGTAGTGGACAGTCCTAGTTACCACAACAGTGGGTCGCGATGTCACGGGTCTGGCTAAACGGGAGTATCAAATTACCTCAACTAATTGGTGTGCGGCGCAAGGAGGCGAAACCGGGGTAATTATCTGAGACAAATCCCACAGTGGAAATCAGGCTCAATATAGCAGCCATAGCCGCAAGCATTTCCACGATCAGCATTTTATGAAAACAGTAGTCCAATCTATTTTATTCCCATGCTTCGCTGGTATATTACATTTTCCAGTAAGAAAAAAAAAAAAAAAAAAAAAAAAAAAACAACTGAGATTTGGTCGCACAGGGTATGAATGTTCAGACTCGAACTTCTAAATGTCTAAATGTCGTTTCGTCTTAAGAAGCCGCAGTAAAACCATGTTCACTAGCTTAGGTCCAAATCTCACGGCAAGTACGACTGTCTATGGCAAGGGTGATCAAAAAAAAAGGCGCGTGTCACTATTAGTACGCGCCAAGTAGTAGAAACACACGATAATATATTTTAAAACCCTAAGTACAGAAACTTTCATCTGCAGCGTGGCATTGCACAGTAGTGAAACATGAACGATAACTAGCGCAGAAATAAAGAGAATAGAAGCTTTTGAAATGTGGTGTTACAGAAGAATGCTGAAGGTAAGATGGGTAGATCGAAAAACGAGTGAAGTGACGCCGAATCGAACTGGTGATAGGAGAATGATTTGGCGAAATATGACCAGTATAAGAAATAGAATGATAGGACACATCTTGAGCCACCCAGGGCTCATTCAGTTGGTTTTCTAGGGAAGTGTAGGCGGTTAAAACGGTAGGGGTAATAACAGTAATATGTTTTATTTATTCTGGTAATGTTAGGGACGTACACTCTTCCTTACACTCAACCAGTCTTACCTAGGACATTGTTAATGATAACTACTGATGACAATAATATGAAAACAATATTAACAATGGATCAAGGTACGAATACGACAAGCAGATTAGAGTAGTTGTAGGGTGTAATATTCACGTAGAAATGAAAAGGTTAGCACAATATAGGGTGACATGGAGAGCTGCAACAAACCAGTCTATGGAGTGATAACCCCGAGAACAACATGTATAGAAAAATATTGCCTCTCGTACGTGCTGCCTCTATTACGGCTTTCTTTGATAGCACGATATTTTCAAATATCTCTGCATTATTCATCAATAAACCTGTGTGCCAAGGACAGGAAACTGTCTTCTGCATTGCATCCAGTGTCTTCCTCCGAGTTCCAGCGCTGCTAGACAATACGATACAATACTACTGTAGACATATGAACGAGAAAAGCCTTTTTCCGCCAAGACGTGATGAAAAGGAGGTATCGACCGACACAGATTAAAAACTGCTGCGAACCCCAGCACTGATATATAACGGCGTATGGCCTCCGGAAAAACCTGGAGCAGGTCTTTCAAGTTGACACCATATAGGCGACCTGCTCGTCTGAGAGGACCGGACCCTAGTTATAATGAATTATAATGCTAAATACGGCATACATACCCAGCTCCCCAGCCATTGGAATTAACCAATGAATGTTAAAGACCCCGACCCGGCCGGAAATCGAATCCGGGATTCCGTGGGCCAAAGGCTAGCACGCTAACCCTAACCAATGAAGGTTAAAGTCCCCGACCCGGCCGAAAATCGAACCCGGAACTCCGTGAGCCAAAGGCCAGCATGCTAACCCTAACAGTAAAGAAATGGTGAATATAAAAGACATCCAAAAACCTCATAATATTATGCCTGTTTTGCTTCATGCCAGTGCTTTTTTTTTTTTTTGCTAGGGGTTTAAATTCGCACCGACACAGACAGATGTCATGGCGACGATGGTATAGGACAGAGATAGGGCTGGGAAAGAAGTAATCTTTGTCTTAATTAAGGTACAGTCCTAGCATTTGCCTGGTGTGAAAATCGGGTATCACGGAAAGCCATCTTTAGGGCTGCTGAAAGTGGGATCCGAACCCACCATCACCCGAATGCAAGCTCACAGCTATCAACCCTCCGCATGGCTCTCAAGCCGTTCTTAAGCCACATTTAGATTTACCAACACCGCCGCGCAAAGCCTATATGAATTCACCCGCGAAGCGATCTGATTGGCTAACTTCAGCAGCTGATAAAATGACTACGGTACGAGATATCGAATTAATACTTTCAAATTATTTATCAGCATGACCAACCCTCTAATGGTCATATATCCGGGTCACGTTGTTTCCGACCGCCCTGTATATACTCTCCTGTGTGCGTAACACGTCAACGTCTCACACGAAACAAGTACACGGCTATAGCAGATGCCATTAGCCCACATCTTCAGTGTTCAAGATAGGCAAGCCGACGTTCTCAAATGGAACATGAAGATGTGCGCGACTCTGACTAAACTTGCACTCAACAATGCTGTTATTTTTCTCCTTTCAGTCTGATACTGTTCCAAGGAGGAAGAGGAGGAGGCAAACAATAATCTTTCCTGTTTTAGTGTCGTACATTTATGAATCAAATAACCAGAATCCATCCAGCTTTCACTTCCGCGGAATAGAATTGTCTAGTATATAACAATTCATTGATAGTTCGGCCCGAGATCTGAAAATTCATTTTTTTTTACTACTTCAGTCTCCTGTCGTCTAGACAGTCGCACTTCCTACGAAGTTTTATATTCAGAAATGTTATTTTGGAAGAAGAGCAATAAAGTATTTTATAACCACGCACACAGAACTTTGTCTGTACACTGAGTTTCATACTGCACTAACAATCGTAACAATATTTGTGGATGCATTTGGAAACTATTCATACTTTGCCAAGTAAGTGAAACTAACCAAACGAAAATAATGTTCTTCCGGCAGCGGTACAGAAAAAACTCAATAAAGTACCTGCTACCTCGGTGAGTCAGTGGGAGTGTGTCCGATTCGTAGCTTCAAATTTGTGGGTTCGATCACCGCTAAGGCTGTCGATTTTTGAAGGGTGGGCATAAATCTTGGCACTCCATGCCATTGTTAGTGGCGTGCCAAAATCTTAGGTGGCGCATTCAGTGCCGCCCCGAAAACTAAATCCAATCATAGAAATAGTCTAGGAGAATTCCGCTTTCGCTGTAGAGAGGCATAGTCGGACCACCAAAACTGGTTGGCAGGCTACATATGCGAAACTTCAGAGGGTCTGCAACCCGGAATGTGAGACCACAGGATGATGATGATGATGATGATATAGGCCTTAAAAACACTTCACTTGATCTCATTGATACTATATACAACAATATAATTGTGCACAGCGCAATTTATAATAACTGTACTGTAGTCAATTACCCTAGTATTTTGTCTTGTAAGAGGACTAATTACAAAAGAAAGAATGCTTTTGAATACCTTGGTGGATATTTGCGATGCGATTAGAATTAAGTTCTCGTAAAGACATCAGAATGAATGATTCATGAATTTCGAATACAAAAAATTAGAAATATAATAAAATAAAGCGAAATGAAAGTTCCACACTGTATATTTCCAATTTAAATTATGGATTTATGATTGGCTTTTCGGTTGACACTGAGCTAGTCATGCCAGCAATGGCGGCATATCAGTGGTTAACGAACTAAAAAAATGTCCAGTTAATTACATTCTAGTATCCTCAAATCAAACTGGAACTGCCGGATGAAGTCCATGCAAGTATCATACATGTACTTCATGGGTGCAACCCGGCCAACTTACCAGTAGAGCTGTCGCAATAATGCTAAGGTAAATAAATCTCTCACTACCTCATACGTGGTGTAAGGGTTAGTATAGTAGCCTGGTATCCGCCGGAAAGGGCTCAATATTCGGCTCAGACTGAACCGGACAGAGGAAGCAGTGAACATGTTTTAAATGATTATTATCTTAGGATTTAGAAACATTATGTTCGTTAATACCATGCACTTGTATGTGTGTCACCTAGCAGAGCAACTACTTTCATAAAGTACAGTAGTATGTTGCAAGCAGAATGAGTAATTTTGGCGTTTTGGCATCGTGATTAATAAGTGCTTCGGTACTATTCCAGCATTTTCCGAATTAAACAATTATGTAATATTTCCCTACAATTGACCTGTCTTGGAACTAACCGTTCCATCTAGACATTTCAGTTCAATACAAACATTCCTTACAGACGTTTCAGTTCACGATATTTTCGCTGTCTCTGCTACAAAGTTCGATGTTCGAAAAGTGATCGATTTCGCTACCAAACAAGGTGTTATGGTGGTGATTGCTGTAAGAGAATGGACGATACAATCTTAAGGAAAATGTAACAGGTCCGACTCTTCGGAACAACTGAATCTAAATGTAATCACAGTCCGACTAGTTGGCTGAAGGGTCAGCGTCCTGGCCTTCGGTTCAGAGGGTCCCGGGTTCGATTCCCGGCCGGGTCGTGGATTTTAACCTTAATTGGTTAATTCCAATGGTACGGGGGCTGGGTGTATGTGTTGTCTTCATCATAATTTCATCCTCATCACGACGCGCAGATCGCCTACGGGCGTCAAATAGAAAGACCTGCACCTGGCGACCCGAACTCGTCCTGGGATATCTCGGCACTAAAAGCCATACGACATTTCATTTCAATGTAATCACACTTGGGTACAGTAAGGCTAAGACGCCTTTTATAATAGTCAGCTCGCATTATACAGAAAGCCTGGCAAATTACACAGTAATTTAAGCCCTAAAATGTATGATGCATGAAAATGGAAACTAGTCACTTGACAAAAATTTGTTTCCCTTTTTTCTTAACTTACTACCCTAAGCACTTACTACTAATTTGCTATGTTCGTTCGTTTGAGTTGATGTTTTCACAAAGACGCACACACTCTTTTTATTTACAATTATTTACCCGTTACACATCAATAAAACACCATTTTAACAACTGCCTATCACGAAGAATCAGAAGTCTAAGACTGCCATCTTGAAACAGCTGACTGCTACTGCAGTATGTCGGCACAACCACAACACGAGTTCACAGAAACAACTCCGTTAAACCATAACTCAACTCCACCATCAAGACCGCCTCCTTATATGTTGCCTGGCTAGGCTTCTAGAAGGATATATCACAACCTATCATCACGTAAATTCTAGAGGGCCTAATAGCCTAGTTATAATGTAAAGAACTCTCTACAACGATCTAGTGTCAAGGATACGCCATTCTGGATACTGCAGTGTGTTGCACAATATCGTAGTGGATTATACATCATATATAGTCCCTACAGGTAATAATAAATTATATACCGTCAATTACGGGTTTTTACACTAAATGACATATATATATATATATACGGCACATGATTCATGACATAACCTCACAAATAATACTACGTAAATAATAATACTAATAAGTGGATGTAAACACTTCATAGCCATACCTCACAATAATAATAATAATAATAATAATAATAATAATAATAATAATAATAATAATAATAATAATTCGAGCTCGATACCTGCATTATTTACCCATGGTTTAAAGAATATTGTTTTCAAGTTATCTTAGTCTGTTACATCTGGGTCGGACTTTAAGTATTTACATAATGATTAATAATAAATAAAATAGGCTCTCTACCAAATACAAGGTAGATAACAAAGTAAAAGAAAGTATAAATTATTTAATGTTCACGTAACATTATGAAGAGCCTCCGTGGCTCGGGCGGCAGCACGCCGGCCTCTCACCGCTGGGTTCCGTGTTTCAAATCCCGATGACTCCATGTGAGATTCGTGCTAGAAAAAGCGGAGGTGGGGCAGGGTTTGTCCGGTACTTCGGTTTTCCCTGTCATCTTTCATTCCAGCAACACTCCCCCATATCATTTCACTTCATCTGTCGGTCATTAATCACTGCCCCAGGGGAGTGCGATAGGCTTCAGCTGCCGGCACAATTCCAATCCTCGCTGGTACGGGGAGTTCATCATTCAATTTCTGGCCCGGTCGAATGTCTGGAAACAAGCTGTGTTTTTTTTTCATTTTTATAATAATATGAATCTATCTCTCTAACTAAGCTTTCATTTCACCCCTGAGGGGGGAGGCGGGCCACTTAGTAGGGAACACCTACTCTCTGGCCAAGAGAGTTGTGGGGGTTAAAGGTGATGTGCTATATGTGGGTGAGGGTAAATGGAGGTGATGAGAATGGGAGATATGAATGGTGGGGGGGGGGGTCATGGCTGTTTGTTTTTCTGTGTTCCCTTTACTTGATTTTTACTTTTTTTTGTTATTGGTATTTGCCTTATATTTTATCACTAAATTTGTTTGGTGTTTCAGCCGTGTTGAAGATTTTGTTTGGTTACATAAATACACAAAATATAACAATACAAAAATACAGGCTCATTTCGTTTTAATTATTGAACTGCCCTGAAGATGGTTTTCCGTGGTTTCCCATTTTCACACCAGGCAAATGCTGGGGCTGTACCTTAATTTAGGCCACGGCCGCTTCCTTCCCACTCCTGGCTCTTTCCTGTCCCATCGTCGCCATAAGACATATATCTGAGTCGGTGCGACGTAAAGCCAATAGCAAAATAATAATAATAATAATAATAATAATAATAATAATAATAATAATAATAATAATAATAATAAATGCTTAAACTAAGACACTTCAGTATGAAGAATGAGGGGTCTTAAATAAATAATATGAATTTGTTCTGTAGATATTTATTGCGACGACGAGGCGACTTCTGAGGCAGGAGATGAAGGTACATCGTGTTCCACAGCCGGTCCCACTGACTGAATGTGTGCAAAGATTTAGTCGTACGGTGTCTGGATATGTCCAATGTCAGTCCGGCTCCTTGGCTGAATGGTCAGCGCAGTCGCATTCGCCTCAGAGGATCCCGGGTTCGATTGTCGGCTGGGACGGAGGTTTTAACCTTAAAAGGTCATTTCCCCTGGCTCGGGGACTGTCCGCAACATTCCTGCAACACAACGCTATCCTCCACTACAAAATCAAGCAGTTCCCATACACGGCAGATGCCGCCCACCATCGTTGGAGGGTCTGCCACATAAGGCCTGCACCCGGCGAGCAGAACACGTCCTCCGCCACTCCCATCACTAAGAGCCATACGATAAAAATAAATAGTATAAATGCCCAATGTCCGTAAGGTAATTGGAGAATCTACTGTTTCGATTGCGGACAAGTTACATAGCAATGAATTGGTAAGAAAGATAAATCGGAGTTTCCATTTGTAGGACTAGATCCGCCGTACGTAGCACCAAGCGTTCTTTCAGCTTTAACCAGCCAAGTTGTCGATAATACAGAGTTATGTGACTATCGCACCTTACGTTCTGTATAAAATGAACGCATGAATTCTCAGCGTGCCGGAAAGATCACATAAAATCAGGAAAGCTTTATTCTTAAACAGGGAATATTACCGACTGAACCAATATTTTTTCAAAAATTCAATGGCAAAATGCTATAGTTACGTCGGAAGTGGCGTATAATATCAGGCACTTTATTAATTCGTCCAATTACATGAGGTGACCATGAAAGGGTACAGGCAAGAGTTAGCCCTAAATCTTCAAAAGAGGAATTGCAAGTTAGATCTACATTAGCAACTACGATGGACGACACGTTGACATTATTCAAACTGTTTCTCTCTTTCCATCACCCATCTCACTTCCATTTCCATATTGCATGAATTACATTTCTTTACCTATACAAGCCCAGACTGTAAGTACGTTAATCCAGGCTTATTCTGGGAAAGGAATATATCGCAATAAACACCGCATGGAATTAAATATAAGCTGGAAAGACCAATTGAATTTATGAGGAGAAGTAAAGAAAAAAAAGAAACACCCGTAAAGAAAATTAATGAACGTGCATGAAAAAAAGGACAGTCTTAAACCTAAGTCAGAAAGCAATTTCGGTTTGAAGCTCAAGTTTTTTTGCACCGGAGTGGTAAGTTAACTTGTGCCAAGGTTCCTTTTGATATTAATAATGTTATTTGTTATATGTATAAATAACTACACTTTTATGGTTTTTGAAGAGGTTCCTTTTGAAAATATACCAATATATATATTACAGTATTACCTAGAGGTAGACAAAAAACAACTCTGTTACGAGCTCCACTGTTGTTCTTGAATCGATTTCATGCGACAGGCTACATCTCTGGTCATCAGCATATGTAACCAGGAACTCGTTGCCTGCCTCTGATATTGTAGGGTCACATTTCAGTGCCAAGAACTAAAACAGACGATCCAGACAAGAAATAACATACCACCCTAGCATTTACCTAGAAGTACTGTGGTGGGGGCGAAATCTCATGTACACTGACTGACAGAGCAAATGCAACACCAAGAAGGAGTGGTCAGAACTTTATGCCAATTGCAGGGTAGACTGACGTCACTGAGGTATGCTCATGATGTGAAATGCGCCGCTGTGCTGCGCACGTAGCGAACGATATATGGGACACGGCGTTGGCGAATGGCCCACTTCGTACCGTGATTTCTCAGCCGACAGTCATTGTAGAACGTGTTGTGTGCCACAGGACACTTGTATAGCTAAGAATGCCAGGCCGCCGTCAACGGAGGCATTTCCAGCAGACAGACGACTTTACGAGGGGTATGGTGATCGGGCTGAGAAGGGCAGGTTGGTCGCTTCATCAAATCGCAGCCGATACCCATAGGGATGTGTCCACGGTGCAGCGCCTGTGGCGAAGATGGTTGGCGCAGGGACATGTGGCACGTGCGAGGGGTCCAGGCGCAGCCCGAGTGACGTCAGCACGCGAGGATCGGCGCATCCGCCGCCAAGCGGTGGCAGCCCCGCACGCCACGTCAACCGCCATTCTTTAGCATGTGCGAGACACCCTGGCTGTTCCAATATCGACCAGAACAATTTCCCGTCGATTGGTTGAAGGAGGCCTGCACTCCCGGCGTCCGCTCAGAAGACTACCATTGACTCCACAGCATAGACGTGCACGCTTGGCATGGTGCCGGGCTAGAGCGACTTGGATGAGGGAATGGCGGAACGTCGTGTTCTCCGATGAGTCACGCTTCTGTTCTGTCAGTGATAGTCACCGCAGACGAGTGTGGCGTCGGCGTGGAGAAAGGTCAAATCCGGCAGTAACTGTGGAGCGCCCTACCGCTAGACAACGCGGCATCATGGTTTGGGGCGCTATTGCGTATGATTCCACGTCACCTCTAGTGCGTATTCAAGGCACGTTAAATGACCACCGCTACGTGCAGCATGTGCTGCGGCCGGTGGCACTCCCGTAACTTCAGGGGCTGCCCAATGCTCTGTTTCAGCAGGATAATGCCCGCCCACACACTGCTAGCATCTCCCAACAGGCTCTACGAGGTGTACAGATGCTTCCGTGGCCAGCGTACTCTCCGGATCTCTCACCAATCGAACACGTGTGGGATCTCATTGGACGCCGTTTGCAAACTCTGCCCCAGCCTCGTACGGACGACCAACTGTGGCAAATGGTTGACAGAGAATGGAGAACCATCCCTCAGGACACCATCCGCACTCTTATTGACTCTGTACCTCGACGTGTTTCTGCGTGCATCGCCGCTCGCGGTGGTCCTACATCCTACTGAGTCGATGCCGTGCGCATTGTGTAACCTGCATATCGGTTTGAAATAAACATCAATTATTCGTCCGTGCCGTCTCTGTTTTTTTCCCCCCAACTTTCTTCCCTTTCGAACCACTCCTTCTTGGTGTTGCATTTGCTCTGTCAGTCAGTGTAAAAAGACACAGTCAGGAGTCCAACCTGTAGGATCCGAAAGGAACTGTCTCGAGCTCATACCTCCATGAACATGTCGAGTGTCTGTCCCTTCAACTGTATTCCGTTTATATGAGATCAACGAATACCTTGTTTCTTTTATGTGGTATTAAATCTACCAACATGGACTCCCGCACTTACGCAATCTTAAATGCCAGCCGACTGGGCCGGTATTATATCCCGCAACCTACCAAGCAAGTGTGTACCGATTTACGCAACGCAGGCAGTAGCTAGAAAGTTGGCCATATATTCATATAATAGGGCGTTGTCTAATTTTCCCTGTCGTAATTTTACTTTAACGTGAATTCAGCCGTCGATCGAATGTTTACATTCACAAATTGGACAGAATTTTGCAGCGATGCTCGATACATCAACTACATTACACGCCTGTTAATATTAATTTCTAGTAAGTTTTAATTGCTTCATTAGTGATAACAAAGGGAAGGAAGGGAGAGAGAGAGAGAGAGAGAGAGAGAGAAACGACGAGTATACGCCATTGTGCAGAATATTGAAAATCAAGTAGAACGATATAATCTCAATAATAGGGAAGGAAAGCTGGTCCACGATCATTGCCGTTATCACGTATATTTATACGGTAGCTGTTGATTGTCTTTCTGGGAAAGACTCATCTAAAAAAAGCTGTGAATGTCCATCGCCAAGATACTAGTAACAAGCAATGACTTTAAAAATAAACATGCGCATGAAAGCATCTATTCAATCATGTCCCCCAGGCAACACAAAGAATACAGAATATTCTGGGCTGCGATCTGGTGAACATGTAGTATAAATTATATTAAAACTTTTTTTTTTTACAATTGGCTTTACGTCTCACCGACACAGATAGGTCTTATGGCGACGATAGTGCAGGAAAAGGCTAGGAGTGAGAAGGAAGCGCCGTGGCCTTAATTAAGGTACAGCCTGGTGTGAAAATGGGAAACCACGAAAGACCATCTTCAGGGGTGCCGACAGTGGGGTTTGAATCCACTATCTCCCTGATGTTAAACTATATTAGAAACCCTTGGCTCTAACTTATTGATTCAAATTATATAGTTGATAAAAATAATGATACGTTGCCAAATATACCAAAAAACGTGTAATCAAAATGCGCGGAAAAACTTTAGGAACAGATTTCATATATGCCGTGTTGAGTGGCTCAGACGGTTGAGGCGGGTTCGATCCTGGCTCAGTCCGGTGGTATTCGAAGGTGGTCAAATACGTCAGATTCGCGTCGGCAAATTTACTGCCACGTAAAACAATGCCTGCGGGACGAAATTCCACCACGTCTGCGTCTCCGAACACCGTCAAAAGTAGTTAGTGGGACGTAAGAAACAATAACATCATTATTAGATTTCATATGCATTATATCAACTGTGAGCCTCCGTGGCTCAGACGGCAGCGCGTCGGCCTCTCACCGCTGGATACCGTGGTTCAAATCCCGGTCACTCCATGTGAGATTTGTGCTGGACAAAGCGGAGGCGGGACAGGTTTTTCTCCGGGTACTCTGGTTTACCATGTCATCTTTCATTCCAGCAACACTCTCCATTCTCATTTCATAGCATCTATCAGTCATTAATATAAATCACTTTGGGAGTGGCGACCCCATCGTAATAACGACCTATATCTGATTCATTCATTACATTCCTGACCCGGTCAAAGACTGGAAAACAGGTTGTAGGTTTTCATTTACATCAACTGTGATTGTCAAGTGTGGTCATGGTGTACCACGAATTGTTTATATTCTGGAATTCAATCTGAGACACTGGTATATTATACTGTGTATCCGTCTTGACCGAACGGAACACTTTCGATGTAACTCTCCGTGAGCGAATTGTAGAGCCTATTTATTAGACAATATGTTCTACGCTAAGGGTGTCAGAGCAATAAAGCATGTTCGGAGCTCGATAAGGCAACGGGCTAATAGCTGCACAGAAACTGTTCAGAGATAACGTGATCATTTAATTTCGGGAATGCCCATGGAATGTATCACAAAGAACTGTATAAGAATACATTCAGATCAAATGGGCACTTGGATAACTTAGGAGCTAAGCATTTCTGGAATCGTGTTTGTAAAAATGATCTCTATTCTTTAAATTTTGTTCATTATGATTGTTACACTTTGTACACTGAAAGTAAACCAATACCTACAACATTCTAACGTTCGCTTACAAACTTTTAATGACTATTGAGAGCACTCCGGCACGCAGATTGTATGTCAGAGACTGGAGATATCTCATACCTGTGGGCAGGTAATGAGGTTCCTACGGTTGTTCGTTCTGGCGAAGTGACGACTGCCAGAGTTTGCACCGTTCATAACGAGTGAATTACTGGTATGTAGCGAAATGTGTGTTGCTTCTTCTTGAAACTTTACGTGTGTGGCTGCAGATAATAGGTCGACATCAGTGTGCACGCACTGCCTGGCAGCGTGTGAAAAACCTTGACTGATGATAACCTAGTTCGAAACAGTCTATACTGCTGTAAGCAGCGTTATAGCCCCAAAATTCTCACAAGTTATACTCTAAGTCAGGGCAAGACAAATTACGGATGGCAGACCACCCTGGCGTTTAAAATTAGCGGGTTACAACTAGTTAAATCAATCCACATCTTAATGCACTCGTTTGAAAATAATGTGCTTACACAGTAGTTTTCTACTGGACCTACTTCCAGCTATTTATTAAAATACAATCCAAGGTGCCTCATTTTATTTGCTATCACACTTTTCATTAGAACAAACTATTGAATTGGTGCATGTTAATAATAAATAACAATGTTATTTGCTTTCCGTCCCACTAACTACTTTACGGTCATCGGAGACGCCGAGGTGCCGGAATTTAGTCCCGCGGGAGTTCTTTTACGTGCCAGTAAATCTACCGACATGAGGCTGTCGTATTTGAGCACCTTCAAATACCACCGGACTGAGCCAGGATCGAACCTGCCAAGTTGGAGTTAGACGGCCAGCGCCTTAACCGTCTGAGCCACTCAGCCCGGCTTGGTGCATGTTGCAATACGGCGGTTTTGCAGTCACGACTTTATATATTATACTCAGGCTTAAATCGGCCAGCTGATGAGGAGGCATTTGAATGTATGAACATAACGCTGGAGACGTAAGCAACGAACAGTGATGGCCTTAAATAAGCGATAGCTGATTATGTTATCCACCTTCGATTGTCAGGATTACAAGCGTAGCTGGAGAGTGAAAATTCTATGACCGAATGGCGAAATTGAAGAGAAAAGGAAACTAAAGCAGAAGGTATCCTGAAGAAATCAGCAGGCATACTCTAATGAGTGGAGTTAAGCAGAGGGCATACGGCGTATACAAAGAAACGCGGCATCTACAATGGCGGGAATGGGTTTCGAAAATGATTACAGGGTTTCACAATAATGCCATCAAAGCTAAATTATAATTTTAACTGAACAAATATCGAGGTCATTGATGTAGCAAATATTAAAATAACACAGATTTTATCAGTTAGCAATGTCGAATCACTTGTTCCTTTAATACTCATGAGATAGACTTTGCATTCGTTTCCGACATTTACCTCCTCTACTGCAAAATAGTTTTTTTCGAAACAAAGCAGGAAACGAGTGATTAGTACATCTCATCAATATTATAGGAACAATGATTGGACAGTGTTAACTGATAAACACTGTACTTTGCATGATTTCCAAAGAAAAAGTATTATTAATGACTTTCTTCTAAACATGGGGCCAATAATTGCTATTAAATTTTCAAATAATAACTAATATTGTATGACCTTAACTACCGGGTGGTATACTTTAATGGACATGCACACTTACTCGGCCTGCGTACCAATTTCGATCTTCCGACTGAAATGCAACCTAGGAGCGAAAGCAGAATTGTACTAGACACTTCTAATAGCTGAGTTAATTTTGTCAGCTGGACACAGAAAGCGCGTCGAACAACTACGATATCTACGACATGGGGTGTCAATAGTTGTTTCCCCCTATTCGAAAATAGACTACTTCGACAGGAATCCAAGATTACGAATTTGACACGCTGCCACTGAGGCAGCTCATATTTAATGTATTTTATTTAATATTCTGCGGAGTATCTGAGGAATACCATTGCAGGTTACAATCCTCATCGAATGTAAGTGTGACCGTAAGTACCGTGGAGTGTAGGCAATTATTTCATACCGTATGGCGTTTTTCTTGTATATGCTATCATTTTACTGCATTTCTCTTCTACCTCCGCTTTATGCTTTAATTTCTTGTCTCAGCCTTACCTCTTTAGGCTTATGTAATAACACCATGTCAGGAAAATGGCCAAAGGACTTCAGTGAAATCATCTTAATTCCTATGGAAAAGAAAAAGAACAGCAAAAAATGTGAAGAACATAGAACATTGAGCCTGATTTCACATGCAGCCAAAGTCTTACTGCGGACGCTCAACAGAAGGATATACGGAAAGCTGAATAACTTTATAGATGAAGAACAGTTTGGTTTCAGGAGAGGAGTTGGAACAAGAGACGCCATTGGACTTCTGAGGGTGACAGGAGAGAGGTACATAGAGTAAAACAGGAAGGTTTATGCTGTATTTATTGAGCTTGAGAAGGCTTTTGACTGTGTCAGATGGGACAAATTGATGACAATCCTGAAGAAACATGGAGTTGATTGGAGGGATAGAAGGCTAATAAAGATTTTGTATATAAACCAGAGAGCAAGAGTGAGAATAGGAGACGAGTTGAGTGAAGAAATTGAATTAGGAAGAGGTGTAAGACAGGGCTGCTCTTTATCACCGACACTGTTCAACATATATCTCGAAGAAATAATCAATGAATGTTTTAATGGAAATAGTGGAGTTTGTGTTGGAGGTAGGAGAGTAGAATGTATAAGATTTGCAGATGATATGGTTGTGATGGGAGAAAGCGAACGTGAAATGATACAAATGTTAGATAAACTCAACATGAAACTAGAAGAATATGGAATGAGAATTAATAAGAAGAAGACCAAAAGTATGATAATTGGAGGAAAAGGTAGAAGTTGTCATATTAGTATAGGAGGAGAAGAAATAGAGCAAGTCAGTAACTTCAAGTATTTGGGAAGTATGATCAGAGAAGATATGTATTGCACAACAGAAATTAAGAAAAGAATTGCCATAGCAAAAGAAGGCTTTAGGAAAAAATCAAAATTATTTTGTGGACCACTAAACAAAGATTTGAGGAAAAGACTTGCTAAGTGTTACATTTGGAGCATAGCGGTGTATGGCGCAGAGACTTGGACATTGAGAAAGAAAGATGAGAGAAGATTGGATGCACTAGAGATGTGGGTATGGAGGAGAATAGAACGAGTGAAATGGGAAGACCGGGTAAGGAATGAGGAGGTATTACGAAGAGTTGGAGAAGAACGAAGTATGTTACAAACCATTAGAAGGAGAAAAATGAACTGGATAGGACATTGTTTGAGGAGGGACTGTTTACTGAAAGAAGGAATAGAAGGAATGGTGAAAGGCAAACGAGGAAGAGGAAGGAAAAAATATCAAATGTTGGACAATATCCAAGGAAATAAATATTCGGACATGAAAAACTTGGCGCAGGACAGGCAACAGTGGAAGAGGTTCATCCCATGACAAGACCTGCCATAAGGCAGAATACCTAGATAGGTAGATATCTTTTTATCTGTTTACCTAAGCATCCCTGCGTCTAAATTTCTAGTATTACCGCTTTCTTAAATTCGTAACTCATTCTTTCTTTTCCCGCCGCTTTTTCCCCACACCTGTGGGGTCGCGGGTGCGAGCTGCGTCGCACATATGGATTTGGCCCTGTTTTACGGCCGGATGCCCTTCCTGACGCCAACCCTCTTATGGAGGGATGTAAGCACTATTGCGTGTTTCTGTGGTGGTTGGTAGTGTAGTGTGTTGTCCGAATATGATGAGGAGAGTGTTGGGACGGACATATACACCCAGTCCCCGAGCCAGAAGAATTAATCATAAGCGATTAAAATCACCGACCCGGCCGGGAATCGAACCCGGGACCCTCTGAACCGAAGGCCAGTACGCTGACCATTCAGCCAACGAGTCGGACAAATCCGTAACTCATATCATCACAATTTAGTGAGGAATATTTCATTCTTCCAATATATCCACTGGGTATTTGCATATTTGTCCTATCCTGTTGTCCTCAGAAAAGGAATATTTACTTACCAACAATTCCTTACTACAGGGATAAATACCAGATAGAGGAAATCGACATAGTAGGTCTGATGATTGGAGCAAGGGGAACGATTCCCGCTTTTGCCGCTAATTTCTGGAAACAGATGTCTCTGCCAGTTACAGCGTTACGGGAGATTGCCATCATAGCCTTAAGGGGCTCACTGATAATTCTAAGAAATCACTGTTACAATTAGGTTACCTTCAACATTTTATCAAGTACAGTATATCTATTTATCTTCTAAAAATAAATGTAAAAGTATACTTTGTCGCAAGGCAGCCTCTGCATGAGAGGAAGTATTTGGCGACAGGTAGCTGACCTGAGTTTCCTCCACGAGATCTTAAATGGACATTACCGCTCGGAACATCTTGTTTCTCTCTTCTCTTTCCGCGTTCCTTCCCGCTCCACCAGAACCAAAGACCTTCTCCACATTCCCCACACTCAGCACTCAATACTTCAACGATCTTTCCTAATCCGCCTCCCAACACTCTTTAACAATATTAATAGGAGACAAGAGCTTGATATAGCATCAAATAAAAGTGTATTCGAGAGGTGTGTAAATAGTATCTTAAAGATAAGTTGATGTGAAGGGATTATACCGCCATCTTGACCCACGACGACTTGGCTATGAACATGGACATTCTCATGGTTTTCGATTTGGACAGTTATTAGTAGGATGTGTACCTGATCTTGTTATATTTTGTTATGTTTGTTATATTTTATTATGAAAGTTTACGTTTGTTAAATAGTCTGTTGACAGTGCAAGTGAAATTTGCTCAGTGTAGCTGTATCTTGTGCTGCGTGAATAAATAAATAAATAAATAAATAAATAAAATAAAATAAAAAAATATCCTATTTTCAAGGAATGTCGACTTTCATATCTATATTATTTTCTTTCTTAATTTCTCCGTATGTATGCGGGTGTTAATCCCTCAACCTGAACACTCTTTCCTTTGAGGAAAAATTCCAAGCTGTTTAAGTGTGTAACTGTTTGGCTCCGAAAAATATCGAAATATGGAGACAATTTTAATGACGATGCAGATCTTTGTTTCGGGGTAATTGGTGCCACATACAATTGGTGATGGTGTAGAGAACTACTTTGTAATGACGGAATTGACCTTGCAGCATTTGTACAGATCAGACACCATCTTGGAACAGCACCTACTATTCACAACCAGACAACAACGACTCGATTGTTCCACAGAACAGCAATTTACATGTCGGTCGATTGACATTCAAAACCTCTGCATGTATAGCTCCTCAACACAATGCCAACTAACCCCAAGCAAAGTCACATAATTCGGACTGTGCGACAGATTATTGGCTCTGCATATTGCAGATGTATTCACATATCACTGCTGACAGAAAATTATTTGCGTTTCTAGCATCCAGCAAGAGAATTCCGAAGTAATGATTTTGTACAAAAACGCTCCATAATACAGAGGAAAGAAAGGAATGTTTCCTCAACGGACATGTCAACATTTATAGAAAATAAAGAGGTGCGTATATATTATCTATAATTATATATTCATGATAAGAGGAGGTTTGAACAACGAATCTCCAATAACGTCAGCTCACTGAAGTATGGAAGTGACACAATGCCATTTTAATTTCCAAAACAAGAGATCAATAAAAAACATAAATATTTATGGAGGCTGCTGCAGTGAGATACTAGGAGTGGAGTAGCTGAGTTAATATGCATGGAAGATATTTAAAAATATAAATATAATGTGTGCAGGGTAAATTTAAAATTAGTTTGGAACAAATTATTGTTACGATTCTCTTTAGAAAGTAAAGGAATGTTTCCCGATAACGCAGACAATTTAAATAGAAAATTTAATGTCAAAAGCAGTTCTCTTGATAAAATGAATGTGTTTTAAGAACAGGAACATAAAACGTTGAGACTTTTAAAGTACTCTACATATTCGCGAGGTTTTCGCTTCATCTCCGGCTAGCGAAAATAGTTGAGAATATGAACTACTGCGTATCTCCACGAGGCAGAGATTTTCAGCTAGCGGAAATTGTTGCGAATAGCCTATATGAAATACGCCTTCAATATGCAGCGTTTCTGCTTCATCTCTCTGGTCACCAAAAAACGCCAAGATTATAAAAAGTATATCTTCTTGAGGCAGCGTTTTCCGCTCCATATCCTGCGAGTAAAAAAGCGTCGAAAACTACATAAACAAAAATCTCCATGATTTGTGAAATTTCGCTTCATTTTTTAAAAATTCTTTGTATTGGCACGAAAAAATTAAGATTGTTTGAACCTGTTTCGCAACACTATGTCACTGAGCACTAAAGGAGTTATTAGGGAGCTACCTTTTAAGTAAGCAGGATGTCATGGTAAGTAGATTAAGACAAATTTTGTTTCCTTTTTCGAAAACAACAACCCAAATCGGAAAACATCGGAAAATAGTATCGCCTAAAAACTCCTGAAAGTTGTTTCAAATTTATAACAATGATATGTGTTTGAGATGTTCTCAATCAAAAGATTTTAAGTGACACCAGGTTGTTAGAAGTTTGTCTCTTCGGAGTTTCTTAACGAGTCGTGAAATGCGTATCATTCACAGCATGAAAGTACACTTGTAAGTAAAGTGAGGTATATTTTGTAAGGCGTCATTCAAGTTAGTTTGTGTAGTGATTCATCAGTGATGGTTTCCCTTATCATAGCGGGTCTGTAGTAACAAGTGTTTTTCGACAATCGAAGGAACTTTTTAAAATATATCCGAAGATTTGCGTAATGACCTTGTCTTCTCCCTCCTTCGCCTTTCCTTTTCCTTTCTTTTTAAACTAGCCGTACGTCATGATCCCGCATTTCTTGTAACATTATATGAGGTCGCGGGTTAAGTAGAGCGCGAACTATTTTGCCATAATATTTGGTGTTTTAAAATGTGACCTCGTATCTCGGTACTAGCAGACACATTGCCCTGATTGCTCGTTTCACCGGAACGGTAATGTCGCCCGCCAAAGCTTCATATAAACCGCTAATCTGTAGCGGCACGGGGTGTAATCTACGTACCATGACACCCTATTTACTTAACAGGTTGCTGCCTAATATCTCCTTTAGTGCTTAGTGACACAGGCCATAACAACTCAGTACATTAAATTTTAAAGAGTGCCTCTGAAGTCTATCACGAGCAACGTTTCCCGTCACTTTTCCGTCTGTCAGACTTTCATTTCCTGCGCAACCAAGACTCCTTATTGTGTAAGGATTTCACAACCGTTGCTAGAGATAATAGCCTTTGGACTAGAATAATGCAATACTTGATCAAAGGAGTACGGATAGGATGAAACTTCTTTGTGGAACTTCCTTGAAATGGGACTAACTGAAGCAATTCCATCCAGACTGAACTCAGGATCGGTAACCTTTAGGTTCCCTGGACGATTTGAAATCGATTTATCTTTTCTTCCAGACAGGGCTAAGTTTGGTTTAACTATCGTACTGAGTCCCCCATGTTTTAATTATCTACAACAATCAGCAGCGTAGTTATTCAGTGAACAACAGCCTGGTATGTTTACCATCTCTACGGGAGACCTGCGCGGATCGGACCGTGTAGTTATTAGCTTTCATTCGTAAGATGTCCGGCTCTATGGCTAAATGGTTAGCGGGCTCGGCTTTGGTCACGCGGGTCCCGAGTTCGATTCCCGGTAGGGTCGGGAATTTTAACAATCATTGGTTAATTTCCCTGACACAAGAGCTCTCTCTGTGTGTGTGTGTTGTCATCATTTCATCATCACGACGCGCAGGTCGCCTACGGGAGTCAAATCAAAAGACCTGCACCTGACGAGCCGAACATGTCCTTGGACACTCCCGGCACTAAAAGCCATATGACATTTCATGTCATTTAATTCGGAAGATGGTGGGTTAGAACCTCAATGCCGGCAGTCATAAATATGGTTATCCGTGGTTTCCCATTTTCACACAAGGTGATTAAGTTCATGGTCGCTTCCTTCCCAGTTAACCCTGTCTTATCCCATCGTCACCATAAGACCTAAGTCGGAGCAACGTAATCCAACAGCAGAAAACATCTCTATGGAAGGTCAGCGGTTCGAAATCGGTCCTCGAAAATTAACTATGGCCCTCTTTAGTAAGTGGTTTCTGTATTCACGCCAAGCAAATGAATTGCAATATATTTTACGCACTCCTATTTATGTACTAAACGGCGCATATATCACAAAAATGAAGTGATCAGCGCAGAACAGCCTTGTGAATCTTATTTCAATTAAATGCAATTGGATCCAATGCACCTCTGAAAGCCGTAGCCGCACCCATCCAAGGAGATGCCACAACCAATGTTGCTTAACTTCAGAGTTCTCAAGGGATCCGTCGTTTAAACATGACTATCATGCTGACACCTTTACTATCGACATGGTCAAGGTCATATTTCGTGAAAGAAGTAACGCAAGATATGGTATTTTGGAGTGAGACTCCGTGGCTCAGACGGCAGCGCGTCGGCCTCTCACCGCTGGATACTGTGGTTCAAATCCCGGTCATTCCATGTGAGATTTGTGCTGGACAAAGCGGAGGCGGGACAGGTTTTCTCTGGGTACTCCGGTTTTCCCCTGTCATCTTTCATTCCAGCTACACTCTCCATTCTCATTTCATACCATCTATCAGTCATTAATATATACATCACTTTGGGAGTGGCGACCCCATTGTAATAATAACCTATATATGATTCATTCATTACATCCCTGACCCGGTCAATGACTGGAAAACAGGTTGTAGGTTTTCATTTTTCATTTTCAGGGTATTTTGGAGGAAGGGTTGAAGTTTTGTGAATGAGAGAGGAGGTACGTGAAGTTCGGGACTACTACCGAAGAAGACGTGCTGTCAGAAGTTTGAAAACCAGGGGCTTAGTATAATTACCCCTGTTTACTCATGTGGGTGGGGGTCGTTCTTGGAGACAGTTTCTGCTAGCCAGAGGAATGTTCATCATGTTGGAGAACCGCGGTCCATTGCCAACTCCAGAGCTTCTGCTAATGGCCATTGCGACTGCCGGAAGTTGCGTCATTATACCAACACTCTGCTCGTCTCTCCATCCCCATTCTCTGCAAGCTGAACAGTCGCTTCTCTGACACCAAGACCATCTAGATTTATAGCATTCTGGAAGTTATTTATCGGACTGATACTACTATTTTCCTTGTGCGTTTTGGCGATTAGGGTTATATCACAAAGAGTACTCCTTTAGCTAACAATCATAAACTTTTTGTATGCAGGGTAATTTTGAAACAGCTGATCTCAGTGTCACATTCAGTCAATCCTTGCCCTTCTGATCCTAAAAAATACCTGAGGTCGGTGGTATTTAAGAATACTTAACCCTCTGCTGCCCTCTATCCATGGGTGCATGACATTTACACGTACATTTTCCTAGATCCAGACTGTTATCCTATCTCACTGTGCAGGCCACGTTCTTCAATTTACTTGTACTTTACCCATGGAACTTCATATTTCCGTCATTTCCTGAGGAAATACATTCAAGAAAATTTGGAAAAAAACGTTGATTAATAAATTTTGTATAGAGATTCAACGCCCAAAAAGCGAAAAGAAGAGATGTCCGGAACAAGGAGACAGATTGGCCCGATGACCTTCGATGTTAGGCCCCTTAAAACAACAAGCAAGAAGACAGATTGGTCAAGAAGCAGCATTTCCTCGGTGAAAAAAATAAAAATAATCTAAATGTACGCAATGTGCTTTAAAGTACAAAAAACAAAAGACCAAAGAGGAAGAGAGAGAGAGATTGATAGAGAGAGATAGAGAAAGTATGCTGCAAGATTTCTCACAGAGCACTTTCAGTGAAATTCAATTTTCAGGCATCATTCTAAAGTGAGCATTTACTTTCTTCAATCTACGTATTTCTCAAACTCCAGTTTTTCTCCTAAATTGTGCCGATGCAACTGGCATTTAAATAGTAAAAAGAAGTTAGAATGAAAAGGTTTAAGCGCATTAACTCCGGGGCCTCCAAGATTTTAAAGAGCTTAAAAAAAAACCAAAAATATACCACTGGTATTTTGCAAAACCTGCAACGCTAAACGCTTTAACGTCCTGACTTCAAGAATGTAATGTAGGAATTTTTTATTACAGAAATTATGATTATTGCTGCAGTTGTACGGGTCAAACATCTCAAGGTCATAAGCCCAACGTTAATGAAAACATGGTAGAAGGTGCGGGTAGGTAGCTTTAAGTTTTTTTTAGTACTCATCAAACGTCATTTGGAATACTGTTCTGTCAGTCAAACGTGTTACATAAAGTCATAAACATCCACTCCCATACGTATGAAATAAAATATACAATTTACATATTTTAAATAAAACCTGTTTTCAAGCGAAAGAGAAACGTCAAACTCACGTTTCAAATGCACAATTACGTGAAGTTTAGTTTCGCTCCGTAAAAATTGTTCCTAACAAGCATTCATCGGCTCTCCTTTGTTTCTAAATAATATTCATTTGAAGTATCACGTGTTAATAAGAAATAAAATACAAGTAATATTCATTTTCAATTTCAATTACATTCGTACCAGAAGATTAACTCAATAGTAGCAATGCTGTATTTATCCCGGTAACCATCTGTACACACACTTGTCGCACGGTACGCTACATTTCCAAACATGAATGTCTATTCAAGTATTGAACTACTTAACTGTCTCTACAAGGGCCTGACTGAGTAGCTTAGCTGGTGTAATGCTGGTTTTCTGACCCAAAGGTGACAGGATTGATCTTGGTTTCACTCCGTTCGTACTTGACGGTGCTGAAATACTCCATCCAAGGTCACGGAAAAGTTACACACAAGTAAAAGTATTCCTCTGGGATAAAATTCTGGCACCTCCGTGTCTCCGAAAACGGTAATAGAGGGGTAAATCTTGTATTATTATTATTATTATCTTTACAAGCTAAAAATGTCAGTGGTTTTACGTCCCATTAACCTTTTTACGGTTTTTGGTGACTCTCTAAAAGCTCTTTGATTTTGCGATGAAAATTTAAAAAATCCTCTGTATAAAGGAAGAGAACGAGTAATAATAATAATAATAATAATAATAATAATAATAATAATAATAATAATAATAATAATAGGCCTAATATTAATAATAATAATAACGGAATTTTGACCAGCAGGAGTTTTGTATGTGCCGTAAACTACCAATACGAGGCTGGAGTATCTGTTTTATTTCAATACGACCAGACTGAGTTGGAGTCAAACCCGTCAAACTGAGCTTTGCTGTAAGCGCCTTGACTTGAAATCATTATTTACTCCTCAGAATTTCATGCAGTAGAAACTTTGGGTAGCGGTTTAACGCCCGGATTGTAAATTAACAACTATCTACCGTGGCAATCTTATAAAGGAGTTGGAATATTGCAATCGCTACACAGAAGAATTCAATGGAGAGTCGTTGAAGATTTCATCACAGCTAGATCTTGTCCAAACCTATCATTATACATTTTCATAACTGAATTCAAATCAATAACAAGGATATTAAATAAGGAAATAATGTTTCTACCAGAATTAGTGTGTTCATGGACATGACAGAGACTAAAATGCTGTTGCTGTGATAGCGATGTTCTTTTTCTTTGCTATTTGTTTTACGTCGCACCGACACAGATAGGTCTTACGGCGACGATGGGACAGGAAAGGTCTAGGAATGGGAAGGAAGCGGCCGTGGCCTTAATTAAGGCACAGCCCCAGCATTTGCCTGGTGTGAAAATGGGAAACCATGGAAAACCATCTTCAGGGCTGCCGACAGTGGGGTTCGAACCCACTATCTCCCGGATGCGAGCTCATAGCTGCGCGCCCCTAACCGCACGGCCAACTCGCCCGGTAGCGATGTTCTACCAATTAACATGTACCCCAGAGACATTTTGAGCACAGGATTCAAGATTCAGAATTCTCCACTGCGTTATGATTACGTCGCGGATCTATTTTATCACAAATTTGAACATTGGATTACCAATGATTATTCAACTTCAAATTTGCTCCATGAATTGGTTGTCATATTTGCCTTTGCGCTGAGTGTACCTACAATGTTTGTTAAATACAGGTTCATAACTCGCGTAGACAATAATGAGAACGTGTCATCCGTACTACTTAATAATGGGATATCATTGGCCTGAGCATTCATAAATGAATGGCTGTGCAAATACTATAATTAGTAAGGGCTAGTGTTTCTCAAACCACAATAGAGATAATCTGTATGAGAATGACAAATGATAGTCATTATACTGTGCAGAAGAGGTGATTTGGGCTGACATACATACATACATACATACATACATACATACATACATACATACATACATACATACATAGAGTCAGTTTGCTTCGCAGTTTGGGTCACGTAACTGCCAGCTGGCATTAGGAGAAGATTATGGGTACGAAACCCATTGTCGGTAGCCCTAAAGATGGTTTTATGTGGCTTTCCATTTTCATACCAGGCAAACGCTGGGACTGTACCTTCATTAAGTCCACGGTCGCTTCTTTTCCAGTCCTAGCCCTGCACTATTCTATCATCGCCATGCGATCTTTCTCTGTCGGCCAACATACCAAACAAGCAACCATCACAGAAAAACGCAATAGAGATTACATCCCTCCATATTGGGTTGGTGTCAAGGAGGGCATCCGGCCGTAAAACAGGGCCAAATCCAACTGTGTGGCGCAGTTCACACCTGCGACCCCACTGGTGTGGGTAAAGCGGTAGAAGAAGAAACTTCTCTATCGGTGCGACATAAAATAATTATAATTTTGTCCGTACACTTCATATTTTTACCTCCTACTTCGTTTTAGCCAACGGCCCTAGCTGTGTTGAAACACCGGATCCCGTGAGATCTCCGAAGTTAAGCAACATTGGGCGTGGTCAGGAGTTGGATGGGTTGCCACGCGCTGTTGGTGGGGGTAAGGGAATGGAGGAGCGGAAAGGAACTGGCTACCCTACCGCACGTAAACTCCGGCTCAGGAACACCTCTGCGAGGTTCGGACCTGCCTTCGGGCAGAATAACCCTTACCTACCTACCTACCTACTTCGTTTTAGGTGAACGAAAGTCGAAAGTGATTCAGTTCGATTTTTGTCTATATTTTTTTTTTAAGCTGTTACGACATAACGGGAATTTCTGTACATTTTGTATTTAAGTTCGCGGATAGCCAAGTTGTGCTCTGAGAGAATTATTTGAATAATATACAGTGGCGCTGCAATATTAAAGAGGTCAAAATAGGAAGTCATATGTCTCCGAAATTGTTTCGAAATTGGAGCTCTGACGTAAAATACCATGTCTATGTAAGAATAAGCATCTTTTCCGCGCAGTGGGATTTTTTTTTTCAAAGCGACGTCGTAAGCTTAACATTTTCCTCTGCCTGTTGCAATTTCTTCATAGATAGGGTATCCTTGTACTCTTCTCTTTGCACAGGCCAGAGCAAACTGTAACTTCCACTACCCAAGTATTTATGACTGTGTCAGTATGGAAGCTGTTACGGTATGCTAGGTACTGAGTAAAGACTTTCTAAACACGACTAGAGCGTCTGCATATTATGAAAGGTGGTACTCATAGCACCAGTTGTGCTGCAAAAGAACTCCATAGCCCTGTGAGGAAAGCAACTGCAAACTACCTCACTCCTTGTCACGCATTGAACTCATTATGGCGCCACGATACGTTTTTGCGGTTTCTTTACAATTGCATAAGCTTAGGTGGTGTTATTTGAGGATCCAGCTAGCCTCCTGGCAGAAGACTTAACAGACAACAGTTCCTGAAAACCAATTTCAATTTTTTATACCAAACCACGATAAAGTGTTGAAGGCAATATTTTCTTCTTTTACTTTTTACGTCACACCGGCACAAACAGGTCGATGGGATAGGAAAGGGGAGGAGTGGGAAGGAAGTGACCGTGGCCTTAATTAAGGTTCAGCCCCGGCATTTGCCTGGTGAGAAAATGGAAAACCACGCCAAACAATTTTCAGGGCTACTGACAGTGGGGTTCGAACCCACTATCTGCCGAATGCAAGCTCACAGCTAACCTCACGGCCAACTCGCTCAGTCTTCTTCCACTTATTTGCCATTCTCCCAATCATCTGGGGTCGGCTTTCCTGTTACCTTCTTCCAATACGGTCTGTCTTTGACCCTATCCTTGGATTTATCGTGTTGTTTCAGTTCTTTTGAAACACGAGCCTTCCATCTCATTTTCAGTCGTCCCGCTGCTGGATTTCCCTCAACCTCTAGCCCGTCGATTCGATGCGCGATATAATCTCCAGGTCGTCTTTGAGGATGCACGTACCACTTCATTCGCTTTTCTGGAAGCTTTTCCTGAATGGGAGTTACCCTTAGAAACTGTCAGACACCATCATTCCGGATTTTATTAATCATATTAATAAATGAAAAATGTAATGCAGATATGTATGGAGGTAGAGTATAAACATAAAAACACATAAATTAATAAGGCACTTGCAGGTACATTGGAAACTTAAAACTCGGTACCTGGGAACGTGATATTTTCCAAAATCCCAACAATAATAATTAAAAAATCCAAAACTTCCCGAAGATCAAAAGCATGGCGGAAGGAGATGATTATGATAACTATTATTATTATTATTATTATTATTATTATTATTATTATTATTATTATGCAGGAGGAAGTATTATGCAGATATTTCTTAACCCCTGTGAAGCTTATTAGCTCAGGTAGTAGAGCGTTGACCTTCTGAGCTTAAGTAGGCAGGATCGATTCCAGCTCAGTCCAGTGGTATTTGAAGGTGCTCAAATACGCCAGCCTCGTATTTACTGGCACATAAAAGGCCTCCTGTGAAAAAAAAATCCGCACCATGGCATCTCCGAAAACCGTCAAAGTAGTTATTAGGATGTAAAACCAATTACTCATCATTTCCAACCCCTACTGAAAGTAGAAATCAGAAATGAGTACTGTGTTACGGATATAATGGTATGAGGCGCAAAGAACTGAAAGAATGGAAGACAACACTGTAGAGTAACTTCAATCTGTTGTATTTGCATCTTCAAGCTGTAATAGATGCAGGCAGCATTCTGAAGTAATATTACTCACAACACATGAAATGGAAAGAAAACTACTTCTGTTGAGGTTGAATAATCTATTCGTGTCAGCTATACTGTGTGTATATGTAGTGAAAACTGCCGTGGCAATGGAAACAGATAAAGTCTGAGTTATCCGTAACGAGGAAGAAAGCAGGCGGCAAATGACATTGAGAAGAAAGTTCCCTCCCTTCACCCCAAGAGCGTTGAAAGTGTGCCAAGGTGCCAAGCAGCTCGCATTAGAGTCAACAACTGCAATACTGCCAACATCGACGAAATATATTTAGTTCTGCTTCAAATGTGTTTGTATTTTTTTCTTCTCATACCTATTTTATTAAGTTAACTTAAAATGAAATAGCTTCCAGATAAAATATTCATTCAGGATAAAGTTCTATTAACGTATAATCCACGAAGATAAAAAAAAAAAAGTCGCACAGTGATTTTCTGAAGGAATAGAGCTATTAGGCTGAACTTTTATAAATGATACTGAGAGTCAGTTTGAAGGTTATGTTCTAGCATCTAAACCTTCGAACTCTTACAGAGTAACGCCACTTGAATGTTCCATGTTAAAATCCTGCCGTTAATAGTTTTCAATTTTCGCAGTCCCCACAGGAAACCATTGAAAAAGAATCTCATATGAAGTCTCAAGCCATCTATTTGGAATACTTTCTCGCATAATTAAGAGTTGCACACATTAGCATAGGCCACAATCATACAATAGGGGCTGCCTGGCCGAGACGGTAAAGGCGTACTCGGTTCGCCTGGAAGGACGTGGGTTCGAATCCCCGTCAGGAAGTCGTAAAATTTAAGAAACGAGATTTCCACTTCCGGAGGTGCATATGGCCCTGAGGTTCCCTCAGCCTACACCAAAAATGAATACCAGGTTAATTCCTGGGGGCAAAGGCGGCCGAGAGTAAAGCTAACCACTCTACCCCATCAAGTGCCGAGGTTACGGATAGTGGAAGCCTTTACCTTCCACCCCTCCAAGGGCCTTCATGGCCTGTACGGAGATGACTTTGCTTTGACTTTTACAATTATACAATATGTTCCCTTACATCTGAAACGCACCAAAGAAATTTAAGACCAATGTCACAACCAAAGGACTTCACTAACTAACCTACTACATATATATAGGTCTGTATTTTTTTACAATTTGCCTTACGACACACCGACACAGATAGGTCTTATGACAACGATGGGATAGGAATGGGAAGGAAGCGGCCGTTGCCTTAATTTAACTAAGGTACAGTCTCAGCATTTTTCTGGTGTGAAAATGGGAAACCACAAAACCATCTTCAGGGCCTTCCGACAGTTGGATTCGAACCCACTATCTCTCACATGAAAGCTCACAGCTGCGCATCCCTATCCGCACGGCCAACTCGCCCGATCATACTAATTTGAGTCAGATTCTTCCGGTGATATATTCTAATTTACCACCCAGCCTTGTTCCTTTCCAATTATGATATGAAAGTCCGCATACCTACAACTGTAAAATGCGATATAGTACAACTTATGGACCTTTCACGCAAGAATGAACGTCCGTTAATAGTTATTCATGCCATAAGAAGAAGTATATAGTACTCACCAGTCGAGAATGATTGTGCGCCCAAATGAATGTGAGAGCTGGCAATAAGAGTCGGAGACTGGTTAGTTCTCTTTATGTCAAAAATTGCATGTAATATTTTCTCCACTTCCACATTCTACGTAATAATAATAATAATAATAATAATAATAATAATAATAATAATAATAATATCAGTAAAGCCTCTCTCTAGTGGTAAACACCTGAGGGTAGTGTAAACTCTCAGATATAGCCTCAACTTTCTGAGCTGTACTTGATTTTCCTGTGTATTAACAGATATCAATACTTTTGATTTTTGAGTGCCACCTAGGGGCTTGGATTATATTCTGATTAGTACCTCTTAGAGGCTGGCACTCAATAACTTTATTCATCTGTTTCTACGTTGCCACTACTCTCAGTTCAAATTAAACCAACCAGTCATCGCCTGACTCACCCCTATACATCTATAAATCTTAAACCTTATGAATCTATCTGGATCTTGTTGAGTGCAGCGAGTATATCGCTAAATCACAGTATAATTACTGTAGTGGACGTGGAAAAGCAATATTGATGATGATGATTATGATGATGATGACGACGATGCTTGTTGTTTAAAGGGGCCTAACATCGAGGTCATCGGCCCCGAAAAGCAATATTAACGCCAACATGTGATGTTTATAAGATACAATAAAGAAAAACAATTTTTCTCCTTCGGAGCAAGCTTTATTGATCGCTATTGGTGTTTACGAAGAAAATATGTTCCAGTGCCTCAGACACAGTCGAACGGGCTTGAGTTTGACGCATCCAAATGCGGAGTGTGCCACTTCAGATTCTTCGCACGGCGGCGCCCGTCGTATCGCATCAGGAAGCACCGCCCCGCCACGACGTTTCCCGCACGAGTAACTCCAGATACGCACTCTACTCGCATAATTCTTCATGGTTTCAAACGTGACGCCCCGAAGGAAGATTAACTGTTATAAACTAATTAGCATTAATGTATAATCACAGGCACAAGATAGTGGACTCATTTCTTCACAAGTACTGTATAGAGGGTGCAAGCTCATAAGAGAGGTCTGCCTAGTTGTGTCGGCAAAGGAGTTATTTAGAACTAGGTCAATTTCCCGCAAGGAAACTAAAAAAAATAATTTGAATTCCACTTCTCGAATGAAACATAGCTCTGGGGTTCAGTCAGCCTACATCAAAGTGCCGATGTTTAATCCACGTGGCAGAGGCGGTCGGGTAGAGTGAAGTTATGGTTACTGGGAGCCTTTACCTTGAACTCCTACAGAGATTTTCATGGTCAGTACGCAGATGACTAAGCTCATACGCTAGAAAATAGCCACGGTTTAAAAGGCATAAGAACACGTGGTACGCGATGTAGAGTCGTTGAATGTGTTTAGGAAATCCGCAACGACACAATTTTGCTCTAAAAAGGGACAATTTAGCACACCATTCCTTCAAATGACGGTCTCTCCTACTTCAGCGCTCTTATATCTACAACCGTGAGCACAGGGTGATCTCCAAATCAGGAGATCTACAGTACGCTTTTACTCTAAAGAAAGAACAATCACTTATTGTTAACAGTGATTGTTGAACGCCATGTGTTTTCTTTCGTCAGAGGTCAGCACAATCAGACTGCTACAGCCCCAGTGGAAGGGGGACAGAGTCACGCGCCTCACCGGGTCAGTGAGTTCCGAGACTTGGACGAGCGTGGGTAACAGTATTGTGTTTGTGCGCTACAACAAGGACCACAGCGTCCTAATGTATATATTGTACAGTGTAAATAGTTTTGTAAATAAATGCAGTATGTAATGTACATTATGTTGGCCTTCCCTTTGCACTTAATGAAGTACATTTCGTGGACTGTGGGAAGAGCTAGGCCTCGTTCGACACGAGTAAGCAACTCTAAAACGAGACCGAACAGTGATAGAAGAAATTGTTAAAAAGTGTTAAAAATAACAATACTTAGGAGTAAGGTTTCAATCTATATGATGTACGGTTGGGTAGTTCCCTTCACAATGAACTTCAGATGAATTCAGGCGCAGGATATGCACTCGGCACGACGAACGTGTCATAATGGTAACTTAACACTTTAATCAAGGCACAGTCCTATACCATCTATGGCCCACATGTTACTATAAGAAGCTAACTCGTTAGTTTCTGGCAATTATATCATGTTACATTTTTAAGTTATTATATTGACATAAATATGTCTTAGAACTGGCGGTCATCCGGAAATTTGTGTAACGAAATACTGTCATGTAACAAAATGTGTGACGCGGTGTTACCTATGAACAATACCTTGAGAGCTGTACAGACTGTGGATCTTCATGTCATGGTCATGACCATCTATCAATACTTCACATGTCCGCATCCGTAGCCAGGACATCTGGTGTAGGTCCCTCGCATTTAAACAATCCTTTTTAATACTGACCTACTATCCTAGGAATCGAGTCGCAATCATGGGGATGAGTGACGATTTACTAGTTGAGCCACACTTGCAACTGCTTACCGTAGTGTCAGTACTTCAAGTAGTCATCATAGAACTTGCAACTTTGCTATTATTGGTTAGTGATAATTATTGTCATGTTGTAGTTTTCATATCTGTTCAACATCCATGATTTATGCAACATGTTGATACTGTATTTAAAAAAGGAAAGACCATTTTAGAGTTTTCTTTAATAAGAAGTAAAATGATACATGAATATAAAAAAGCAAGTTGATAGTTTTACGTGACCGTTGATGTCGTGATCGCAGGGCGAGTTGGTCGCGTAGCTGTGTGCTTGCATTCGGCAGACGGTGGGTTTCATTCCTACCATCGGCAGCCCTGAATATAGTTTTCCGCAATTCCCCATTTCAACATAAGGCTAATACTGGAGCTGTACTTTAATTAAGACCACGGCCTCTGCCTTCCCAATCCTAACAATCTCTCATCCCTCTATCACCGAAAACACTCCAAACCAAGGTATATACTGTACACATACAATGATCACTGGCACCAAATCTCCAGTTTTATGCGGAATTGGAATCACAGCGATGTGATTCCATAGGCAGTGGCCGGGATTTGAGTTTCAGACACCTTTGCGATAAGCCAGCGACAATGCCACTCTATTATCATCCCCCTACATTGAATTATCTTCTACCACTCTTTCGACATCCCGATAGGGTCGCACGTGTGAAGCGTGTCGCACACGTGGACCTAGTCCAGTTTTTCGGCCGGGTGCCCTTCCAGATGTCAATCCTACGCGGAGGTATTTATTCACTATCACGGGTTTGAGTAGAGGTTCAGCGTGTGGTATGTTGCGTATGAAGAGGAAAGTGTTGGGGCAAATATAAACACTCAAACTCCGTGTCTGAGAAATCAAGACCGACCCTACCATGAATCGGGCCGGGAACGCTCTGAACAGAATGTCTCGGCGCTGACCATTCAGCCAAGGAACAGGAATGCTCGCTATAATAAAGAAATACTAAGAATGCTATTCTTTTTACGTCCCACTGACTACTTTTACGGTTTCAGGAGACGCAGAGGTGCCGCAATGACGTCCCGCACGAGTTCTTTTATGTGACATTAAATCTACCAACACGAGGACTAAGCATTTGAGCACCTTCAAACACCACCATAATGAGCCGGGGTCGAGCCAAGTTGAGCTTAAAAGGCCAGCGATCTACTATCTGAGCTACTCTAGCCCGATAATTAATAAATAAATAAATAAATAAATAAATAAATAAATAAATAAATAAATAAATAAATAAATAAATAAATGGTCATATCTATAGACTGGACAGCGACAGACTCATAAAAGATTGTTTAAAGTGATCAACTCAAATAAGGTTGAAATAAACTGGCTAGAAGAAACTAAGGCGGACCTCCAGGAAATGAAGATTACGGACGACATCACAGAAGATCGTGGAGCCTTTAGTACAGTAGTAGCCAAGCACAAATTCATGGAGAAACCTAAAAAGAAAACTGGTAGGAAGTGGTTCACAGAACACAAGATGTAACACAGTACATTCATGAAGAGATATTGGGAGGGTAAGAAGGCGAAAACCATCAGGGCAACGAACAAGAGAAACGCGCTCTTTGAACGAAGAAGGAAGAAAAAAATAATGAAGAAAAAATAAATAAAAAATAAACACAGTATTTATAAATAGTAGTTATATAAAATTAGCAAAAGAAATCTCAAGAGTGCAGATCAAATGGATAAAGTGTTAAAATTAGTTTTCTCCTAGAAACTCAGAAGTTATTTCTATAGACGTATTTATGACTAGCCGAAGCACCAGTCTGTAATGATTTCATATCTCATGAAATGGTTAGAGTGAGCGTGTTCATTTCTGCTATCAGGTCAGTGACTTTCGTGCCGGAAAGCTCCAAGTCAGCCGTTAAATAAAGAATGAAGCTGGTAATGATGCATGATTAACCAATCGCCGGGGAGGCTATTGTTAACGATACGGCTTTTTCGTCGTGCCGACGGTCCCGATGTATGCTCTACGAACGTTGTAAGAGTTCAAGCTGATCAAATTTAATGGACAGAGACCTCTCTTCTCATCCCCACCGGATGAGTAGCTCACGCTACAGCTAATAAACGGCACTGCACTGTAAGAATCTGAATAGCGTCCATAGGCTCGTGAGGGATAAAATACTGCAGCTGAATGTAAAATCCTGAAGTACAGTAGTTCGCCACTGAAAATTGAGAAGTGGAGAACAAGCACTTTGCCACAGGCTGAGTTCAATATGATCTGGCTATAAACGATGATAGTTCATTTTAAAATAGCGCTTGTGAAACCTCTTACGAGTTCTGAACAAGTTATAAGCAAAGACCCTGCGTCAAACGAAAATATAGTAGTGTCCTGTTCAAAACATCAAATGTTACTGGGAATCAAATAATGGCAACAGTAAATTACCTCCCACAACGGCACTAAAATTTCATCGACGTTCACTCCAAAACCAAAATGTAGAAATGTAAACATCAAAAATATACCTTTTTTGAAAATATTAAAGCAGCAAATTATTATTCAGTAAATATTGAAATACAACATTACAGGACAGTAAGAATTCAGATCTCCATGCAAGATTAAAAAAAATAACTTCACAAATTGAAAAGCAGTCCGCCTCTGTGGTGTAGTGGTTAGTGTGATTAGCTGCCACCCCCGGAGGTCTGGGTTCAATTCCCTGCTCTGCCACGAAATTAGAAAAGTGGTACGAGGGCTGGAACGGGGTCCACTCAGCCTCGGGAGGTCAACTGAGTAGAGGTGGGTTCGATTCCCACCTCAGCCACCCTGGAAGTGGTTTTCCGTGGTTTCCCACTTCTCCTCCAGGCAAATGTCGGGATGATACCTAACTTAATGCCACGGCCGCTTCGTTGTCTATCCCTTCCAATCTTCCCAACCCCCGGCAAGGCCCCTGTTCAGCACAGCAGGTGAGGCCTCCTGGGCGAGGTATTGGTCATCCTACCCAGTTGTATCCCCAACCCAGAGTCTGAAGCTCCAGGACACTGCCCTTGAGGCGGTAGAGGTGGGATCCCTCGCTGAGTCCGAGGGAAAAACCGACCCTGTAGGGTAAGCAAATTAAGAAGAAGAAGAATAAAGAGAAGAAATTAAAAAGCAATCAATCTAGTCAGAAAATCTTGATGGACCTTGATGGGCATTCAACTACTACGCGACAACTTCTCTGTCCGAAGGTCAGCAGATTATGATGTGACGTGTGGTCAGCGCGATGAATCCCCTCGGCCGGTATTCTTGACTTTTTAGATCGGGCCACAAATAAGTACAATATGTGTATTTGTAACATGTACAAAGTAGGCAGTAAAGGAAATGTACGATGAAATAAACTTTCTTTCTTAACCTGCTTACCCTCCAGGATTGGCTTTTCCCTCGGACTCAGCGAGGGATCCCACCTCTACCGCCTCAAGGGCAGTGTCCTGGAGCGTGAGACAATGGGTCGGAGGATACAACTGGGGAGGATGACCAGTACCTCACCCAGGCGGCCTCACCTGCTATGCTGAACAGGGGCCTGGGCGGGGGAGGATGGGAAGATTGGAAGGGATAGAGAAGGAAGAGGGAAGGAAGCGGCTGTGGCCTTAAGTTAGGTACCTTCCCGGCATTTGCCTGGAGCAGAAGTGGGAAACCACGGAAAATCACTTCCAGGATGGCTGAGGTGCGAATCGAATCCACCTCTACTCAATTGACCTCCCGAGGCTGAGTGGACTCCGTTCCATCCCTCGCACCACTTTTCAAATTTCTTGGCTGGGAATCGAACCCGGGCCTCCGGGGATGGCTGCTAATCACACTAACCACTACACCACAGAGGCGGACGATTAAATAAACTACTAAATGTAAATAGATTTCAACCTACTTCAGTCAATGTAACATTCAGAAAGAAAGATAAATGATTATCTTGCAATAAATATAATTATTAGTGTATTTTGCAAGTCGTCATATAAATAATAGAAGTTTTTTGCATTTGGCCTCTGGGGAGGCCTGATGCAGGTCTTTCAATTCGACCCCGTATAGGCGACCTGCGCGCCTATGAGAATGGGGCCCTACCTATGATGAATTCTGATGTTGTCTCAGCAAGCACTGTTAGGTAGAGCGAAGGGCTCCGTGCAAGTGTCACTCCGTGCAAGTGTCACTCCGTGCAAATGTCACCATCCTACTTCTGACTTCTATGTTATATTTCTTCCTTGGCTCATGCGATCATTAGATCATGTCATCTACACTCATTAAACAGCTGATGATCTTCATAGAACTCTACCACAATAAGTTCTTTTACGTCTTGATCAGACACCTTGAGACCATTGTATTAAAACATACCATAAATACCACAGTGAGCTGGGGTCGAATCCGCACTCTTGGGTTGTAGAGACTAGTTATCACGACTTAACCACTGGAACCTCTCCTTCTGGTGTTTAACGAAGTATCCATCAATTAAAGATGTCTACTGGGTTTCAGTATTGTCATTTAGGTAATGTACATGTAGTGAGGAACGTCGACTGAGCACGGTAATATAAGCCACTTTATTTTCTGTCATATTCGTAGAATAGAATAAAATGCAGTATTTAAATGAAGTGACGTATTTGAATTCAAGGCACGACTTCGTGTAAATGGCCTGCATCCAACACTCAGTCACAGTAAGATTTATTCACCTATTACCTAGCCAAATATGATCTATACCACAGTTTCCACGGAACAAAATGAAGACATACTGCACATCTGCAATATCTTGGTCATAGAATCATAAAAGAATCTTAACTCATCTCTTTTATGATTTCGCCAAAGAAAGGACTAAGGTCGTTGTTACACGAGAGAGAGAGAGAGAGAGGGGGGGGGGGGGAGAGGGAGAGAAAGTGATTACGAGCTACTGAACCAAGTTTGGTGTTACGATGCGACCCGTCCAGAACTCTGAAAGGAGCAAATCGCAATTACATTATGGAGTATGATTAAACACGTGTACTCTTTTCGCCTACAGTACATTATCCGTCAGTTAAATATTCTCCTTTGCATATAAAGCAGCTCTCAGTAATACGTTTCATATGTAACTTCATACTTGAAACTTTGTATTCTGCATGGCCATTTACCAAGTCATGGACCACAAGAGATTCTCGACTTTCACGCAAACTACAAGAGGTGGGACTGTGACAGATCGATGTTCATTCATCAAACACTTTTTCGTATTGTAAACCTGAATAACAGCAAGCATTTTTTCAGTTGCTAAGCACACGAAATTATAATTATTTGAAGCTAAAATTTTTACAAATGTTCTACGCCAAGTCAAAATACAGATCCCGTTTGACTGACGAACATATGCTAGCGCAGCTGAAAATATTTTTAACTCAAATAAACCAATTTAAGTGAAATATTCCAAATGTGAAGTGATTTGGGGTTTGTCAATACATGTACTATATTAGTTCATTCCCGAGTTCTGTAGTAAGTTATTTTTGTTATATTCCCTTTCACTAACCTCACATATCTTTTAGCAAAATGTTCGTCAGTAAAGGATCGAAACCTAATCCACACCATTCTTATAAATCAGTATATCAATCCACATACAGTAGTTCTATTGTTGAAAGTTCAATGGCATATCTCGCATGGGAGCAATGCAAGGCTTTCGCACAAAATAAGCGAATTTGCACAATCCATGTTACCTACAGTTATTCATTCTAATTATAATGTCTGTCAATATCCATCAAATTGAGAATTTAAAAAATCGATTTGTCCATATTCTGATAGTCAATGGAGCTGAATCATAACTACTCCGTTTCACTTAATTTTGAACAAACAATTCCACCAAAAGGACTTTTAAATCACGCAAATTTAAAACAAATATAAAGAGGAGATGTTCGTAAAGAAACATTTTTATTTGAAAAGATACACCACACAGTTCCAAAAGAGGAGAGTGAGATTGCAAATTATGTGCGTCTAAATGTTTCCTTAAAACATTTTTCATCTAGTAAGATTTACTAGAATTATTTCAAATATTCACACTATGTTTCCAAGCAATTTAAATTTGTTTACAAGATATGAGCCAAAATTTTACAGATCTAAAAAAATTATTCTATGTATCCAACACGTTGCATGAGCCAACCAAATGGAGTCGACACATTTAAATACCAATGACAGCTGGGATGGAACCCGGTCAGAATGGAAATGTTTAAACAACCACTCGATAAAATGTTAAAAATAATTGTAATAACTTCAAGACTATTACAACCATACAACAAATGACAGAAAGTGACATGACATTTGATAAAGATAAGAACAGAAGTAAATTCCGAAAATCAGTCGTATCTCGCCTTAATCTCGTTCGAGGAGAATTTGAAACGCATTGGACACTATATACAATTCTCCGTGTCACTAAATATGCAATACAAGGCCCAACAGCCCGTTAGGGACTTGGTCTGTCAAGATGACTGCTGCCCAGCCAGATAGCCTGCAGAAAATGGATTACAAGTGGTCAGCGTGACATCTTAAGCAGCTTGTTTTTTTGACCAGGTCCGCTGCTTCTTGTATCAGACGGCTTCTCAGTTGGTTTTACACGGCTGAATGAACCTAATACTAGCCCTCAGTCCATAATTAAAATTCCTGGACTGTCAGGAAACGAACCTGGATCATCCGGGTAAGGATGCAAGCACGCTACACCTACAACACAGGGCTGCCTCGAAATATCTTATCCTCAAATGAAATATAAAATACTACATTCTTCGCACATATTATTCAAACAGAAGATAAGCAGAAACAATATCTCTAAAACTGAAAGTGGTACGTCAATGCTGAAACCTAGTTCAATGGTCCTTTGTCCAGCGGACGAACATTTCCACACAGGAGTGGTCATCATTAAACGGACGAGAAACTCACTCCCGCTACTAAAACAAGCACTGCTCACTGAACTGTGGCATAACATATCGACAAGCGTTTACAATGGGCGAATTAAAAGCTTGTATTTGATTGGCGGGCTAGTATCATAAGCCCATACGCAGTATAATACGACTTGTTATAGCACATAACCTCAAACATTATGTGGAAGTTCTCGCTGCAATCACACTACCTGGTTGGAAAGCCACAGTCCAGAGTTCATGTCGCAGACAAGCGTTCATTAGAGACATCCTTTCGAAACTACAATAAACGATCTGTATCAACATGTACAAATCCACAGATCACTTAATCCAATTACATGCACGTACAATTATCCAACACAAAGGAAATGAAAATGTATTTAAGTAATTTCGCTGTAGAACAACGAGAGAAGATAGCATCTGTCTTTACGGAAATCTCTTTAAAGGAAGAATGAAATGTTCAATTCACTGAGTTTGTTTAATGCTACATGTTTTACGTGAACGTTTCATATATGGAATACTGGGTGTTTCAGCAGCGTTATTCGCCAACATTTTTTCTTGAAAATATTTAAGTTGTGAAGAAAACTGAAGCCAAATCAGTTCGGAAGGAAAGTTATGCCATAGGTACAGGGATTTTAAAACGAGATGTTGCAGTTTAATGTAGATGCCTCGATCAAAAGTGCCAATGTTTTCAGTTCAAAAATGTTTATGATCGAGGGTACGTAATATAGATGAGAATCCTCCGTCCATGGAATAGATTCTTAAAAACATAAGCAAGATAGCAGTTCCATCCATCATACACTGTTAATGTTTTATGTCCCGTGGTGTATAAGTAGCTTGCTTGCCTCTTACCCGGAGGCCTGGGTTCGATTCCTGGCCAGATCAGGGATTTTAATTCTATATTAAAGGCTGGAACGGGGTTCACTCAGCCTCGAGAGGCCAACCGAGGGGCTGCCTGATAAGAGAGGCACCGTTGCACCTCGGGTTTATCTGGTAGATTGTTATATACCCAACTTACGAGTAACGCATATTATTATTATTATTATTATTATTATTATTATTATTATTATTATTATTAGCTATTTGCTTTACGTCGCACCGACACAGATAGTTCTTATGGCGACGACGGGACAGGAAAGGCCTAGGAATTGGAAGGAAGCGGCCGTGGCCTTAATTTAGGTACAGCCCCAGCATTTACCTGGTGTGAAAATGGGAAAACACGGAAAACCATCTTCAGGGCTGCCGACAGTGGGGTTCGAACCTACTATCTCCCGGGTGCGAGCTCACAGTTACAGTCGCGAAAAGTCATCTTTCATGTTACTAGTGAGATAATATATGTCTTTTTGAAAATTAGTTAAAAAGAAAACATCACTTTTTCTCTTTACTAATTTTTCTTTTAATGGTAAATATTTTACACAAGCATTTCAAATATAGCATTCTGGGTGTTTCCCTCCAAAATTATTCTTGAAAATATTTAACTTGTAAAACAATTTGGAGCTTATCTCTTTTGTGGCTATTGTGTGAATTTTTTTCATACTATTGTGAATTTGTTTATTTTAAAGTAAACATATAATTATAAATAATGCTGATACGTCACCACACAAATTATCCATGTCTACTCATGTAGTGAGGCAATTTTGTTTTGTTGCGTGTGTGTTGCTGTGCAAGTTATAAGAAGTATGTACATGGAGTTATGTGGCAATGAAACGTCAAAAGTAATTCTATTTGAAGCACTAAATAGTCTACTAAGCTACCAGAGCCGTAAATATGGTCCTCTGGTCCTGGATTACTGAGGGAAATACGAACTGTATGATATATCCGATATTTGTCTGCTAGAAATTGATTAACCTATACATTAATCAATATGGTGATGGCGGCAGATTACTTGAGGTGGGAATGCAGAGACGCCAGTTTACAAGTGGATGGGGACGGTGCTGCACTCAAGCGGAGAAACAATTCAACAAGGTTAAGGTTGGTGTTTGCCGATTCATAATCTCTCTGACTAGGGTTGCCAGTATCGTTCTACGATGCGATTTTATTTGACGTACATAAATATCACACGAGAACACGTTCACTTCCTTAACATACTCTCTCTTAAATTCCCCGCCTCACTCACTCACTCACTCGAGTCCAATGATCTGACTCCACCTCGGAGCCCAACAGTCACTCCCAGTCCATCACTTGCCTGAGTCGCAAGAACTAAGAACTGCGAACTTAGAACTGAGAACTAACTTCACTGACTGACAGCTCGATATATATATACCATTCGATCAACCATCTAGAACAGGGCCTCTCAGGGTGCATGCGCGTGGTGCATGCACTGTGCACGGTGCAAAAGACGACTTCGCTTGGTTGACCAGAGTGCAGACCCCCCACTCCTCTCTCCCTACACCTGTCTCCCCGTTCGGCCTGTCTCCGCGTTCCTCACCTTCACTGCTGTTTCTCCCCCACTGCGAAATGTTTACGTGTGGTGAGCGGAGACGCACAGTTGTATGGGACAAGGTTACCAGTGTTATTAAAAAAATTAAAAAAGTGAATTAGAAATACACATACATGTTTGAGAGGAATGTAAACATAATTTTTTTAAAATGCAGAACCCGTAACCAAAATGAAAATGCTACAGTACTGGAACAAAACTCATTTGTGGATATAGAATGCTCTTCTTCAAGCTGTTTCAACTTCCTTAATTCTTTCTCTCTGACGTCTCCTATGATTTCACAATAATTTTCCGAATGTAGTCTGTTGTAGTGTCTTTCAATAGATGATTTTCTTACGCACGTAATTATCGTCCCACAGATTAAGCATTTGGCGTTATCGTCACGACAAACAAACAAAAAAATACGAAAGTTCCCAGTTCGATTGAAATGGACTTTCGGAAGTCTTTGCTTTCTTCGAAACAGGTTGCTCCATTATTATGTTGTTGTCGTGCGCTTGTCTATTTCACTGATAAACACGTCGTCTACCACCAAACGCTTCGTCGCTCTCAGCACACTACACCATCCGAGTCAAGCCGAGTTGAGGCGAAGCGTACTGATGCACAGTGCACAGAGCCTATGCACCTCGCTCTGCACGCGTGAGAGTTTGGGCGTTTGAGAGGCCCTGATCTAGAATGATCGACTTCTGGAAGAGTTCTTACGACACTCTAATGAAACACACTCGAAACATCAATCGACCAGCTAGTCGAATGGGTACTCGAATGTTCTTTCAATATTTAAAAATGTACATGGAAATATCTACAACATTCGTAATGTCTCTACATGCCTCTGGATAATAAAACCTTACAGTAAGTTTCCAGAACCCTTCATATACACCAAATTATAGCACAATAAGTCTAACATACGGACATTATGGAATTTTCTACGCTTTCGACCATATAGATTTTGAGGTTAAACAATACGTATTTGAGGTTATATAATTTTATACTACATATTTACAGAGGAGTCATGTTTAACACTTAATAAAAGATAATTTAGCATTAAATACACTATATTTAAAATATATTAAACATAATAATTGAAGGTTTTACACCAATTACAGCGTCGTACGTACGCCACCAGGTGTCGGGATTACCCGTATTTGAAAGTCCGAAGTACTGTCCCGTTTTAACAGCATACGGGACACCCATTTTTTCCCACACTTCTGTTATGGTTAAAATGATCTGTTTACAGTAGCATTACCCATCCTGCATTCCAAATCATTCTTCATGTAACTAATCTGCACTATAATGGAAACATGTAGTAGGCGAACGAGCGAAACGTTGGCGCCAAGTGCAAGCACGGGACTCACGGGAGCGAGACATAAAAGCATCTGTTTTATGTCAACGCAACAATTAAACGAAACCCTACATTCTTTCATTTTCAAATGTTTTTTAGCAGAAATTGCTTAAGCTGGCAGTTTATGTTGTGTTGTGGTTTGGTGGGGTGAGAGCAAGTAAGTTTAATAGAGTTGTTATCATGTACGATTCCCCGAAGGCAAAGAAGAAAAGACTTTCCACTTATTGGAAAGAATGGGAAGATCAGTATAACTGGATTGCGCCCGTTGGCAATAATTGCTTCAAGCCAAGGTGCGTTACTTGTAATCGGGTATTTTCTATTGGACACGGAGGCGAAAGTGACTTAAAGAAACACGTTTCGACCACACTACATAAAAGTTTCGTGAGACCAATAAACACGGCCTCTATGGTAACAACATTATTTTATGTTTAAGAAGGCAGATGATGACAACATTGTGACTGCTGCTGAATTAGCATTCTACTACCACGATGTTCGGCATGTTCTCATGACCTGTCACGCGCTGGTATTTCAAAAGCCTGGTAACCCTATTTCTGACTGACCGTTTTTACATTGCTGCGAAGCGGAGTTCAATCAGTTAGAGACAATATTTAATACAACAGTGCGGGAAGTAATTACTGAGCGGTAAAGTGTCATTTTCCGTTCTTCTGAGTAAAGAAAGAAGGTAATTTCAACATAGTATGAAATAAAGTACTTCTGCAAACCTACTGTTAGCTCTGATGTTGGCTTTCTAATACCAGGCTCAGTCCGGTGGTGCCTAAAGGTGCTCAAATACGTAGGCGCCTTACTGATGGATTTATCGGCACGTAAACGAACTCCTATGGAGCAAATTCTAGCCCCTAGGCATCAGAAAACCGTAAATGTAATTGGTAGAATGTAAAACCAATAATATTATTAATAAATTTCTATTATTTTCGAATCACTCATTTCCTTTATTCCTACACCTGTATAACAATGAAAGCCATCCAAATAAACAATTCGATAGTTGGATGTCGAGGTGGAATTTTAAATGAGAAACCAGGAACATGACATCGGGGTCATCATCCAACTTGTAGTTAATTAATAACACAAGTGATTACAGGACAATCAATCGCGTTATTACAGACAAATTATGGATATTTATGCAAATAAAAGCATTTTAATTAAATCCCCATGCATAGGCAGGCAGGCCCGTTTGTTAATAAAAAGTTAGTAAATTAAAACAGAGAACATGAAAGAATTAACCCCTACAGCTATTTAAAAGTGTACTATACATTCATATAATCATGCGATAGTAAATTATATGCATTTGCAACTTAAAGTTAAAAAGTACTTTGAGTATTAGTCAAATTTTAATAGAATATTTATTACATCAGAGCCTCCCTGGCTCAGACGGCAGCGCGTCGGCCTCTGACCGCTCGATACCGTGGTTCAAATCCCGGTCACTCAATGTGAGATTTGTGCTGGACAAAGCGGAGGCGGGACAGGTTTTTCTACGGGTACTCCGGTTTTCCCTGTCATCTTTCATTCCAGCAACACACTCCATTCTCATTTCATAGCATCTATCAGTCATTAATAAATCACTTTGGGAGTGGCGACCCCATCGTACTAGTAGCCTATATATGGTTCATTCATTACGTCCCTAACCCGGTCAAAGACTGGAAAACAGGTTGTAGGTTTTCATTTCATTCATTTATTGCATCAATACAACATTGATTAGTGTTTTGGTTTCCAGTAAATAACATCAGCTTGAAAATTATTGGAACGCAAACCATTGTCTACAAACTAGCCTGTGCTGATTTCGAAGTATGTAAAATCTTCAGCGCGGAGGCTGGTTCGGTTCTCAAATAACTACCAAATGTCATGCAGTTATAAACTTGTAAGAAAACTGTGAATAACTCATGGCGGCACCATAATGGGGCGCACAGAGCATGGTGGGAAATGCGGTAGTTTCCCATTGCTTTCTTAATAAGGCCAGCAAGTACCACTGCAGCATGACTGGTCTTTTGAGTAGCATCTTTCATAATGTCCAGACACTACATTTTTTTTTTTTGTATTGACCGAGCTCGATAGCTGCAGTTGCTTAAGTGCGGCCAGCATCCAGTATTCGGGAGATAGTGGGTCCTGAAGATGGTTTTCCGTGGTTTCCCATTTTCACACCAGGCAAATGCTGCGCCTGTTCCTTAATTAAGGCCACGGCCGCTTCCTTCCCACACCTAGTCCTTTCCTATCCCATCGTCGCTGTTAAGACCTAACTGTGTCGGCGCGACGTAAACCAACTTGTAAAAAAATCTTTTCTAATGGTTTTACGTCGCACCGACACAGTTAGGTCTTATGGCGACAATGGGGCAGACAGTCAGACAGACAAACAGACAAGGATACGACAGGGCAAGGACTGGGAAGGAAGCATCCATAGCCTTAATAAAGACACACTGAGCTCGATAGCTGCAGTCGCTTAAGTGCGGTCAGTATCCAGTATTCGGGAGATAGTGGGTTCGAACCCCACTGTCGGCAGAGCTGAAGATGGTTTTCCGTGGTTTCCCATTTTCACACCAGGCAAATGCAGTGGCTGTACCTTAATTAAGGCCACGGCCGCTTCCTTCCCATTCCTAACCCTTTCCTCTCCTATCGTCGCCATAAGACCTATCTGTGTCGGTGCGACGTAAAGCAACTTGCAAAAAAAAAAAAAAAAAAAAAAAAAAAAAAAAAATAAAGACACATTTGATAGGTGTGAAATTGGGAATCCGCGGAAGGCCATCGTCAGAGCTGCCAACGGTGAGGTTCGAACCCACTATCTCCTGAATACAAGTTCACGGCTGGACGACTCGAACCATGTAGCCAATTCGTATGGTATCCAGATAAAATGAGTCGTGTTCTGAAGGTAATTGCTCTTATTATAACATACTATTGTTTTCATGAAACTAGAGGTTCAATTTCAAGTAAGACAGCACGAGTAAAATATTTAAAAATAATAATTCTATAGTTCCATTGTTTCGTTTAAGCGAGTAGCAACAGTTCGGCAGCGGTTATCTGAGGCTAGTAAATGCACAGAACTCGGGCGCAGAAGAGCTGGTAACACGAGAAGGGAAGTGCGTTCTCTCCCCCCCACCTCTCAAGCTTGCTAGCCGACAAGCAGACCTTTACCGTTGAGTTCGGAGTCAAATTTCAACAGTAAAGCATCCGGCTTTGTGTGTATCTAAACCAAGGAATAAACATACGGCATCAGACTGGCGCCCAGTCAATAGAAATGGCGTACTAGGCAGTCAGAAAAATCTACAGATAAGGTCAAGTAAAGAAAGAAAATTGATCACGCAGTCACATTCAATCTGGCCATTACAATACCCGTCCCTCTCGCCCGGGTATTATCCCGCTGATAAACTGAAATAAACGAAAAAATTGCTGTCATTACTCAAACCTGCTGTTGTGGAGCCCCGCGATGCTTCGCTGTTAATAGCTAAATGGTTTGAAATATAACACACGCAAGAAAAATAATGTTGCAAGATTGTTCTGTTTTTTTACGAATTCCTGACATATTTCCGACCCGATTGTCTGCCCTCTTCACCCCTCTTCGGTTTAAAACCCTCACATGCATAGTTCTGTTTTATTTTCAATGAGCATTACGTCGAGTTTATTCATGTTAGGAAAAATATATGGACAAGATATTTCACGAGTTCCGTACATATTTCAGCAGAAAAATACTGTTTCCAATATTTCATAGTTGTAGCAGTGTAAAATTATACACTTGTCCGCCTCCATAGCGTAACGGTTAGTGTTATTAGCTGCCTCCTCGGGGGCCCGGGTTCGATTCCTGGTACTGCCAGAAATTTAGAATGGCAGGAGGGCTGGTATGTGGTTGAAATGGTACATGCAGCTCACCTCCAATGGGGGTGTGCCTGAAAAGAGCTGCACCACCTCGGGATGAGGACACGAGTTTACCTTTTTATTATACACTTAACAGGCACGAGAGACCTTAATGTCAGTTTCCCTTTAACTTTACACTAATTTGAATTTCACCATGCATTACCTTAAAAGAGGTTGCTGTCAGACTAAGGGGAACAAAACGTTCGAGGAGATTGCATAAGGCTATGGGAATTAAATTTGCAAATCGTTACAATGAGAGTTAAACAGTTAAATTGTTGTCTGTAGTGGTAGCTGCCAAAACGAGTAGGTAAAAGTGCGTTCGGTTCACTGGTCAGAATGTGGATTCTATTCTCCGCCAGGAAGTCGAAAAATTTGAATATACTTCCTCTTCTGGGGCTTACAACAAAATTGGTATAAACGATTAATTCTCGAGGACGAAGGCAGACAGATATAGGAATAATCACTGCCGCACCAAGTTTCGTAGTTAAGAGTAGAAGCTTCTATCTGGTCCTCAAAGGGCCTTCATGGTTAGTAAGGATTGCGTTTTTGCAATTCAGTTAGGGAGGGCAGATGGCATCACTCAAATATGTTGTTTATATACTATCGCATGGCTGTTAGTGCCGTGAGTGTCCAAGAACATGCTCCGGCTTGCCCGATACTTGGGCGACCTGTGCGTCTGACTACGGGATGATTATGATGATAACGAGTTAGTGAGGTTATACATACCCACGTTGGCACATAGCGTGCATAGGCTTAACGTCACCCTCCAACAAACGAATCACCATCAATAGCGACATATGCCCTCACTTCACATATGAATACTGCCGAGAGGTTTGCAATTGAATCTAGGCTTTTGGCACACAATCTACTGATTAGAAATTGTATACCACCACGTTTCCTACCCTGCCGGCCAACATTAAACTTAAGTGACTTCTTTTTCCACCAAAGGGACTCGAACTGCCTAACCACACTGTCAGATGATACAGGATCGACACCTTAACGTCCTCGCCACCAGGCAGGCTCTCAAAACTTAACACTGCAATAAAGTGCCGCAATAACATAACGACCATTTCAAAGTTAGGGTGTCCCACAAAATAACACTAAAACTCAATAGGTTCCAATACCTTTCATTAGTTCTATGTAATAATGTACTGTAGATAGTAACAACCGTATTGCCCCCTCTTGTTAATAATCTCCTGGATGGCTACGCAAAACGACAAGATTGAATTAGCGATTTACAGTCACTAAAATAAAATATTTCATGTAACATTCTACAAATTTAAAACCTAAAGCATATTTTCAAACATTAGAGAGCTCAATTAGAATCAATAAACCCGCATGAAGTTCTGGTTGGCATTGCCTTTCAGGAAGTTAATATCTTCAAAATGACCTGCAAAGAACTGGAATGATGTTTCTTAAATGTGGTAATACTGCATAAAGCTCTTGACATCTAAATGAATGTGTAAGGAAGGACAAGAAATCTTAAGCTGTGTCGTTTCATTCTCGTTCACGAAGCTACGACGACTTCAGGAGAAAACTGGGCGTGTTCATTCCTAGAAATTCAAAACACCTACCTCAATTATAATTCCAAGAATTCCACCTGCATACACAAATACACGTACTAACGTTCAATAACTGAGATCACAAGACAGGACTAAGACCCAAAAACTAACATCCAGATAATAACATTTTCATCGATTTAGGCATGATTGAGGACTTAAAATGAAATACTGAAGGATATCAATACGTCAAGATGCTTTCCTGGTCGTGAAAAACGAGAGGATTTTACTCTAACCAAAGAAAGACCCATTCAAAAAAGTGCAAGACACGTGTCTTCTTTATGGAGCCATTCATAAGATTGCTCAGACCATTTCCTAGATTTGTGATCTTCTTCTGGGGTCAACATTCCGCAATGGAAACGCGCTTTATGTCCGGTGATTTACACTTCATGTCAATAGCATCACAAATAAACCGTGTGCCTTCCAAAACCCCTGATTTTCTAAAACAAGGTGCACAGCATAATTGAGCCCACTCCTGATGGTTCAAATCCTGCGATAACTATATGACACATCCTGGCGTCAGGACCCATGATTTACGGGCTCGATAGCCCACCGCCGTCAGCCCAATTCAATATGTGAACAAATGCAAGAACATCGGTGATCATATAAATTTTTAAAAAAAACAGTCGCTGAAAGGAATCAATATCAACGATATGCTCATGAAAATACAGGGTAACATATTTTGTTAGTCGGGCCCAGCGTTGTAGGGGGCAACGCGTCCGCCTGTCACCCGGCGGCCCCGGGTTCGATTCCCATCAGGAATGGGCTTAATTATGCTGTCACCGGGCGATTTGGCCGTGCGCGTAGAGGCGCGCGGCTGTGAGCTTGCATCCGGGAGATAGTAGGTTCGAATCCCACTATCGGCAGCCCTGAAGATGGTTTTCCGTGGTTTCCCATTTTCACACCAGGCAAATGCTGAGGTTGTACCTTAATTAAGGCCACGGCCGCTTCCTTCCAACTCCTAGGCCTTTCCTATCCCATCGTCGCCATAAGACCTATCTGTGTCGGTGCGACGTAAAGCCCCTAGCAAAAAAATTATGCTGTGCACCTTGTTTTAGAAAATCAGGGGTTTTGGAAGACACACAGTTCATTTGTGATGCTATTCACATGAAGAGTAAATCACCGGACATAAAGCGCGTTTCTATTGAAATGGACTGAGCAATCATTGTAAATGATTAACATCCCTGGCCTGGGGACTGGGTGTTTGTGTCGTTCTTAACATTCCTTTTCTAACATTCAACGCTCTACACTTCCTCCATTCCAATTACACGCAGATTCGTACCACACGGTGCAAGTAGAGGCAAAAAATCTCTACAGGTCGACGCCCCGAACAAATAGCATTAAAAGACATATTTTGTTAGTTTTGTTCGTTTGTTTGAACAAGTGAAACAGATATAATTACTTTAAAATCACCCACTGCGTTCCATTAATTCAGTTCGGAAAGTAAAACTAGCATAGGCGAAGAGATCCTTGGTTTGACTTCCAGCTCAGGATGTAATGGCAAGCGTTACGAGTGCGGTTTAACACCAATTTTTCTCCTCAGTAGCCCGCGATGTCCTAATAATCAAAATAATCTTGACTGTTCCCGTACATATGCCATTTCAATTATAGAAATGTTTAAATTAATGTAATTTTAATTGTATTTACATTAAGCTGTCTCTATCAGGATCAGGTAGGAGTGCTCGAGTAATTGTTTTGCATGAGAGGGCTACAGATTCCTTTGCTAATGGAATGCTTAATTTTCTCAGGCACTCGCGTACTCAATGATATCCTCAGTGGTAAAATGTCTCGCAGGCACAGTGGATGTGTGATATTAAAGGCGAGGGAAAGCAAGGGATGTTCCAGACAACAAAACAATAACAGAAGCTACACGACTCTCAACATGCACCAAAATATGCAAAATATTCAACAACTCTATTACCTTGCCTCATTTTGTCCAGTGTGTTTTTCCGCAGAACAATATAAATACTCTTAGGTCTATTCAGATTCTCAGAATGTACAGAAAAAAGCATTTTAGATGTTGAAAGACACTAATTCCCACTACTACCGAGCGAGTTGGCCGTGAGGTTAGGGTCGCGTAGATTTGAGCTTGCATTCGGAAGATGGTGGGTTCGAATCACACAGTCGGCAGCCCTGAAGATATTTTTCCGTGGTTTCCCATTTTCACACCAGGTAAATGCTCGGGCTGTACCTTAATTAAGGCCACGGCCGCTTCCTTGCATCATTGAAAACCTTTGTCAGTGCGACGTTAAACCATTAACAAATATACAGGGTGGTCGGAAACAACGTGAACCGGATATATAAAAGTTAGAGGGTTGGTCATAGTGATAAATAATTTAAATCTGTTTTAGATATCTGACTCCGTTGTCATTTTATCAGCTGCTAAAGTTAGCCAATCAGATCACTTCGCAGGTGACTTCAGATGGGCTTTACGAGGCGGTGTTGCTAAATCTGCACGTAGCTTATCACCGACTTGAAAGCGCCAATAGAAGAAATAAACTTCTACAGGGGAGGGACTTGAACAAGGACCCCCAGCTGATAGGCTCGGCCCATAGCAAGCACTGTACGGCGGCTTTGGCTGAAACCCGCGGTGTGTTAGTGTTTGATGCTCATATCTCGGCATGGTTCTCGAGCCGTGTGCAGATTTAGCAACACCGCATCGTAAAATCCCATTCGAATACGTCCACGAATCGATCTGATTGGCTAACTTCAGCAGCTGATAAAATGGCAACGGCGCGAGATATCGACATCATTTTTTTTTTCAAAATATTAATCAGTATGACCAACGCTCTAACGCTCATATATTCGGTTCACGTCTTTTTCGACCACCCTGTATATATATTCACTGCTGAAATCTCGGAATTCCCTATTTTTCTAGCGGTTAAATTCGCACTAACCTATGTATTTGTGCTCATGAAACCACACCAAAAGTTGGAAATACCATTTTTGTTTTATATTGGAATTAGATTAAACACTGTTTTTTGAACATTTTTTTCTAGTAGCTTTACGTCGCACCGACACACATAGGTCTTATGGCGACAATGGGATAGGAAAGGCCTAGGAGTAGGAAGGAAGCAGCCGTGGCCTTAATTAAGCTACAGCACCACCATTTACCTGGTGTGAAAATAGGAAACCACAGAAAACCATCTTCAGGGCTGCCAAAAGTGGGATTCGAACCCACTATCTTCCGGATACAAGCTCACAGCCGTGCACTCCTAACCGCACGGCCAACTCACCCGGGGTGAACAATCTGAAAAGGGTATGTTCTAATACAAAAACTGAAGCATGCACGCTATTTGAAAATAAATAGCCTTATCAAAAAAGCGGTCTTTTCTATGAACCTATCCGTTTTTCTTTTTTTCTGTAACGGCAACATAGTGGTCACTTTCAAGGATCAAACTAACATACGACACTGCAATCTTAAGATCAATAATTCTACCCAAATACACGTTTCTCCCCTCGCTAGTAGAAGCACCCCTTGCTAATTTTGGTGTAGTTTACTGGGCAATGACATAAAACGCAGACCCAGAGGGTTTGGTGACGCTGACCAAGGAAAACAATAATGTTATTGGTTTTACGTTCCACTAACTACTTTATAGTTTTCGGAGACGCCGAGGTGCCGGAATTTGATCCCGCAGGATTTTTTTTATTTGTCAGTAAATCTAACGACACGAGGCTGACATATTTGAGCACCTTCAAATACGATCAGACTGAGCCAGGATCGAACCTGCCGCGGGTCAGACGATTGAGGCGCTGGCCTTCTGACCCCAACTTGGTACGTTCGATCCTGGCTCAGTCCGGTAGTATTTGAAGGTGCTCATATACGTCAGTCTCGTGTCGGTAGATTTACTGGCACGTAAAAGAACTCCTGTGGCACTAAATTTCGGCATTTCGGCGTCTGCGAAAACCGTAAAAAATAGTTCGTAGGACGTAAATCAATTATTATTATTATTATTATTATTATTATTATTATTATTATTATTATTATTATTATTATTATTATTATTATTATTATTATTATTTAACCTGTCAAACTGGTGTCAGAAGGCCAGTGCCTCAACTGCCTGAGCCACTCAGCCCGGCCCTTAAAAAATACATTGCCATGATATTTCCTGGAATGAAAATGGGGAACTACGAGAGCAGCCGACTGCGAATTCGAATCCACCTTCTCCGGACTGCAAGCTTAGAGCTACAGATCCTACTTACTCAGTTTTCCAGGTAAGCCCGGTGCATCGCGGTCCTTTATACAGTCATACGTCACACCATTAACAAAATATTTAGCGTTATGAAAAAATATTAATTTTCTGCAATAAATTCAAAATAACTTGAAGTAAATGAGAATTAATCAATAGAGCCCCTTAAAGACTTACTTCCCACCTCCATGGCCGAATAATAACATAAAAGTATGGCCTCAGCTAGTGTGTGCAGGTATTTTAATTCGACGCTATTTAGGCTGCTTGCGCGTCAATTTCAACGTTCCATTTTACTCCATGTTAGAGAAAATCAGATTTCTGTTGGGCGAGCTATGGCTGAGTTTTGATTTTGTCGGATAAAAACCTAATGTGTCGCCAGATATCTTTTACTTGCCGACCTTGTACGATAAGGCGTGTCGGATGTCTTCAAAAATCTGACTGCCTCTGTCAGGATTAAACCCGCTATCACGAAATCCGGAGGCACTCTACCACTGACCCACAAGAGTGATAGCGCGCTATCCTTAAGTCTGAGTGGGCCCGAGTTCGATTCCCGACAGGTCTGTGAGATACTTAACCACAGATGGTTAATTACATTTGTTCGGGGAATGGATATCTGTGCCGTCTTCACATTTCCCTGGAAAACACAATCAACACGTAATATATTCCTCCACTAACAGTGCAGATGTCGTCCACCCTCTATGCGCCAGGGTACAATACCCACACGAAATTCATTAGGAGATCTAGAGAGAAATGTTTCAGCGTATATCCAATATAGCGATCCCCTTCATCGATGATCAACCCTCAGACATTTCCTACCAGTAGGCCTACGTAAGCGTTAAATATTCAAAATTATCTTCCTTCGTAGGTATAAATTAAAGAATAGCTTAAGTTAGAACACGAATTAATTGGTTCTTCAAGATATACTTCGAGAAAGAGCAACGTGACGTTGAATAACAGCTCCAGGACTCATTTCAGCACCGATCGTTAATTAGAATTTCTAGAGGATACGTCACTACTTAGAAGAATGGTACTTCAACGTGACAGGCAGCAACAACAAGTAACTACAGTAATTAAGGATTTCTAATACTAACAGATTCTTCTATTACGATCACTTTTGTGCTTCTATAGGAAGGATTGCAGTAACCACCGGAAGACAACGTCTTGCTCTACGTTCAGGGCTAAGAAAATGGTTATTAAAGTACCCGTGTTACTTCCTGCATATGATATGCGTTTGAAAATGTATGTTGCTACGGTGTCTGGACTGCTGTGTGTATTTTTAATGAATTACAGTAGGATTGGACATTATTCCCCAGACACTGAAATGGTAAGCCATGGAAAACTACCTTTAAGCGGCCAAGAGTAGGATTTCATAGCTATTCAGTTGGGAAATGGGTCCGAAAAAGAATCGAACACGAAGATGGGAAGTTAACGAAAAGAACATTCACCATTGCGATGAAATATTTATTGAATTATACATCAGTTTAATCAATCATATCTTAGTACATATTCTAATCGTTTTTGAGGGAGGCAAGGCTAAAGTTGAAAATTTTAGAAGACGATTCTCTGATAAGAAATCTCAGAACATAACATGTAACAAGACGATCATGGCCAAGAAGAAATTCACTATTTATTAAGATGATATCATAGCCACTGGATCTCTGGTTTTACACTGAATCCAACATCATTTTTAAAATCCCACACGCATTGGCTGAAAGTAGGCCGCCTTGGTGAGAAACGACGATTGCTTAACTGCTGTGTTTCTTTATCTCAAAGGAAATAGAAAAGAGAGAACCGTCGCATTTCCAGGTACAGTTCCCAGAGGGATTCTAATCAACCATCTCCTGTATGCATAGAGAACAATGTCCTGCCCACCCGTTAAATGCACCAACTTACCTATCTTGGACTTTCCATTTCTACAGAGAATATTGTTACAAAAAGAGGGTGTTTTTCAAACCGAGGGTATATATTACATTAGTGATATAACTAATTACCAGGGAAAGCATTTCTAATACTAACAGATTCTTCTATTACGGTCACTTTCGTGCTTCTGTAGAAATGATTGCAGTAACCACGGGAAGGGAGTAACTTCTTGCTCTATGTAACCTACAGGGCTAAGGAAATTGATATTAAAATACCCGTGTTAGGCTATCCATGAAAATGTATGTTGCTACGGTGTTTTAAATAAAATTCATGTAGTACAGCTTGAGATACAGATGAATAGAATATATCTGTCCCTGTTCTTTTAGTCCCTTCATTCTGAGCATAAAAATCTTAATCCAAATACGAAAGCCAATGGAACAAATTTGTATTGTAAACTTTCAGTAGATTCATTCCCAAAACCTGGGATATCTCCTCGGTTTTAATTGAGTTACAACATAATTTTTAATTCCAACAACACAGCAACCCGCATCAGCTCGTGTTTACTTTCAGGTGGATGAATCAGCAGTGTGGTATTTGTTCAGCGAGCGAGCACGAGTAGCAATATCAGCATGCTCACTGGATGATGCACAGATATGGCCTAACCAGCTCGCACCATTCTCTGACGGTCACGCCTGAATTAATCAGACAACGAACAGTGAGGGGCAAGGGACGTTTCACTTAGCAGCAGACCACCACCCTATTCACTCACACGTAGACATATTAAACAAAGGAGTGTATTCCACTCAGTATCAGACATACGTGATGATAAATACTTTAATAGAGGCCTATGCTAAGTAACTCATATACTGTATAACTGTCGGCCTTGAAATTAAGAGATCAAAGAACCAAAATAACGTTTTGTGTTCATAGCAGTTTTATTACCGGCTTAAGTCGAAATTCGTATCTAGATCCACCTAGGAAAATCGCGATTCGCCTGTTACTTTTAAGTCAACCGATATAATTATAATGGTGGAGAAAAAGATGATTATACACGTCTATCTAGGCATATCACGACTGTTCTCAAGGATAGGTAAACTTGGAAACTAAATTGGCTGACATGCTAAATGTACACGCGAAAATGTCAATGATTGGGAAAATATTATTCGTGAAAGTGTAAACGTAAAAAGGCTTCCTTCGTAAATGGAAATGTCACTGTTCACTTAATTGTTGTAATAAAAAGGCAGAAATGCAATAGTAGTATTCCAAGTTTCTATAACATTTCGATCCTTTTCATATAGTCATTATTATCGGCATAAGCCCATTCTTTTAATATCTTCACCATGTCGTGTAGTCTTCGTGATTTGTATTATGCTTATGTAATGTTAACTTGGTACGAAATAAACGTTTTACGTGTTACTAAAGAAAACCGTTATTTATCTTTGAGATCTGACTAACTGCTGTTGGATCTATCGAGATCTGCCCAGGCTAAGCTTTATAATCCGAAATTATTGTCTATTATACACTATTTTAAGGACATCCGGTTATGCCTTGACAAATCGCCCAGTTATGCTGATAGGATTCTGCCTGTAACACAGATAGATGTAGATGGTCCGATAAAAGTTTATTATTATTATTATTATTATTATTATTGATATTTGTTTTACGTCGCACCGACACATACAGGTCTTATAGCGACGATGGGATAGCAAAGGCCTGGGAATGGTAAGTAAGCGGCCATGGCCTGAATTAAGGTACAGCCCCAGCATTTGCCTGGTGTGAAAATGAGAAACCACGGAAAACCACCTTCACGGCTGCCGACAGTAGGGTTCGAACCCACTATCTCCCGGATGCAAGCTCACAGCTACGCGCCCCTGACCGCGCGACCAACTCGCCCGGTGTGATAAAAGTAGCTTTCTCCAAAACGTTCCAACGTCAGATTGTTCTTTACTTTAAAAATTGTTTTTAAAAATAGAGACCCTGCTTCGTAATATACAATTCATTAAGGTGTGTGTATGATCAATTACGAAATGCACCAGCCTGCATAATGTTAAGAATAGTAAACTCATTCAGAGAAAACGTGTGATTTATGCGGTAAAAGCTACTTATGCCTAATCTAGACAACAATCTAACAATAATCAAATATATCTTTAAGAAACTGGAAGGTCAATTATTATTCAAATTATTATTATTATTATTGGAAGTTACAAAGAGAAAGGGCTGCTACAGGACATTACCAGTGCAGTACGCCGGAATTGGAATTTACTGAAGGTTTTGACAGGTTACCTCGACACATTAGGTGTAAAGAGGTTTACTAACAATTTGCCCGGAGAAAATGGTAAAATTTATTTCTAAACAGAAGTAAACCTCCCCTCTCACTTAAGGAAAAGTATTGTGAAAGTGCAGGGACGTGAACAAAAAAGGCTGTTCGACGTTTTTCCAGAAAATCCATTTATTAAATTCAAAATTAAATTTAAATTTATTTCAGAGGGTAATTCATACCTAGAATAATCCTAGAATACTTTAAATAACCACATGAAATAAGAAATAACAATTGTGAATATATATATTTTGCGCCCGTAACAATCCTAAGCAGTTTGAAACTTAACATGTTGATTTAAAAACATGTACATCCAGAATCACTTTAAAGGTTGAAGTGAACTGGAAGACTTATTCCTTTTTAACACAATTATCTCGGCATATCATATTGTAAGAGAGCCTCCGTGGCTCAGACAGCAGCGAGTCGGCTTCACACCGCTGGATACCGTGGTTCAAATCCTGGTCATTTCATGTGAGATTTTTGCTGCACAAAGCGGAGGCGGGACAGGTTTTACTCCGGGACTCCGGTTTTCTCTGTCATCTTTCATTCCTGCAACACTCTCCATTCTCATTTCGTAACATTTATCATTCATTAATATATCACTTTGGGAGTGGCGACCCCATCGTAATAATAGCCTATATATGATTCATTCATTACATCCCTGACCCGGTCACTGACTGAAAAACAGGTTGTAGGTTTTCATTTTCATCATATTATAAATCAAGTTTTCCATAAGGAAATAATAAAATCAAAGAAACCTCTTGTAAGCGAAGATAAGATAACCAAACAACTTCCTCCCATTATAATAGTATATCCCGGCAGCCCTGAAAATGGTTTTCCGTGGTTTCCCATTTTCACACCAGGCAAATGCGGGGGCTGTATCTTAAATTAAGGACACGTCCGCTTCCTTCCCACTCCTAGGCCTTCCCTGTCCCATCGTCGCCATAAGACCAATCTGGATCAGTGCGACGTAAAGCAACTAGCAGAAAAAATAAATAAATAAATAAATAAATAAATAAATAAATAAATAAATAAATAAATAAATAAATAAAATAGTGTGTCTACTATAAGATCCCGTTCCCTTAGGTTGAATTTGCTTTTAAATTTCCTGATGGTCACTGGCACCAGGTGAAGTAATTCTCATATCATTACTGCTTGCTCCTCTGTTCTTAAAGCGTAAACATGGTAAAATACCTTTTCGCGAAATGTCATGTTTATAGAATTACAGAATAAGATTTTCTATGTTATAACATGGTTACGCAAAATGAACACTGAGAACATCAGAATACGGTTTTTAGAAAAAAAGACGTAAGGTTTTTTCAGGCTTAAGATGTCTATTAGTGAGAGAAATACTTGAAACAAATTTAAACTTAATTTCGTTCTATAATAAGGTTCGCAGTTATGAACAACTGTGTATGAAATGTTTTCACTCTTTATATCACAAAAAATCCGAGATGAGCAAAAGAAGGAATTATATAACAGGAGAGACTACCTTACTACACTCAGACTTTAAAGAAATAGTAAGAAGAAAACTTAATTATTAGCCCAAGGACTTCACATCGCGTGTTCGTGACAGCTTAAGTAGCGAAGAGAAAATATGAGTCAAATGACACAGAATACGATAGCAGGATGAAATACGAGCAAACATGTTAAAACTTTCCTAAATTCATTCTTTCGGGTCCAACATATCCACGAATATATCAGTCAAGCGGAGAGTAATGCCATTTGCTGGACTGTATAGATAAAAATGTTACCAAGTAATAAAGTCTATTTTGGAAACGAAGAGAGAAATTCTTCCTACAGAATTTTGGAATCTGGAACGACGGTCGCAACTGTACAATACAATTAGAAACAGGCTTGATGAGCCTATAATTAAAAGTACTAGCGTAGTTATTTATATTATTATTATTGGCATTATTATTATTATTATTATTATTGTTAACGACGCTTTTGTTTTTACGTCCCACTATTTTTGCGGTTTTCTGAGACGCCGAAAAGCCGGAATGTTGTCTCGCAGGAGTTCTTCTACACGGTGGTAAATTTACTGACACGGGGTTGGCGTATTTTATAACCTACAAGTACCACCGGACTGAGCCGGGATCGAACCCACTAACTAGTACCTTGCCGTGTAAGCCACACACCCAAGTTTATTAAAATTCCTTTACTTCGTTATCGCAGTATGTACTTGTTATGTGTGTAATAATAATAATAATAATAATAATACAAACTTACAGAATGCCATTCTCGTTCAGTGCCTCACTTTCATTGAAGGGACTGCTCGACAGAAGAGATGTCACTAGTTGAAAAGTGTTAATGAGAACGCACAAAAAAAAAAAAAACATACGGTCTTCAGTTCGTTCTAGCAGCGACTACCTAAGTGCAAACGAAATCCATGCTAATATCGCTTTGTAAACGCTTCTATTTCACCCTTACTGTTTACATGTAGGCCTACAACACATTAAAAAACGATTAATAAATTTCCATTTCCAATCGAAACCGACATAAGAGTCTAGTACAGCCCATAATATCACGCAATATCTCACTATAATATTTTGCTCTTCCTGTGTAATTTTGGAATAATGTATCGTGAATTTCAGAATAACCAAGCTTTTATTTTTCGAATTCCATAAGGTTTAAAATACAGCATTTAATTTCGATATTCTTCAGAAAATTGATAACAGGTTTTCAGATTTTGTAGATGATGATTTATTCCATTGTATCCAGAAGCTTTGAACGGAAAAGGAGGAGTTCCTTCTTGTTGACAGGTCAACAAATGCACAAGTCAATTTTCTTTTGAAATTAAAAGATTCAAGTAACTTCCTTCTAAATTATAGAATTACTCAAATTATGAAATTTACCAGAAGACATCAACATTTGACCTTAAAATGGAACGTCACGTTTTCTAATAAGGTCGAGAAGTTCCTTCCAGGGGCTCACAATTTTGATAAAACAAGGGAAGGTAAATGAATACTGCATTCGAGAAATTCATGTATAAAAGAAAAGCCAGCTCAAACGTCGTTGGCAAAGAACATAACAAAATAGAATTAAAACAGCAAATTGTCAAGAACAAACTTGAATTATAATTACCGTATTTTACGTTAAGGAAAGGACATCAAAGGATTGTATTACCAAGAAGTAGAACTTCAATGAAGCGACCTCTCACAACCTGCACTATCCTTGGCACGTCTGGATACGGCCACATCCCCAGAGAAGGAGCCGCATGACAACTTTGAAAGTTAAATTAGGAACGATACAAAAACTGCACTTAAGACGAGCATAAAATGTCTCTACAGGAAAGAAAACATATCTCCAGTATAATTTGCAGTAACACTTTCAAGATAAAATGTTTCTAAAGACAGCGGGCATTAAAAGTAAGTCATTTTTTTAATAGCAGACGCATTGTCAAGTTTTAACAGATTTTATGCGCACGTAGTAGTCGATCTCTCGCACAAAACTTGATGACGTGTTATCGATTAATTCACAAGGAAATATTTTAATAAATCAAGTAATTAAATTATGGAATTTTATACCGTGACTTTGGGAAAGGCATTAGCTACACCAAAACATGTTTACTTCCACTGTAAATCAAATTATGTTTTAACCGCTGATTATCCGGTCTACATTTTAAAAAAATATATCAAGTTAATACCAAGTTTAGATTAGACAAAAAATACAGCAATAATTCTGAAGCTCGAAGAATAATGGGGACACTTTACCTCCGATAAAGAAAGATAACTTCACTGACCACAACATATCTCCTGATACTTTTATTGTGGAGTAGTAACAGTGATGTGAAATTCATTAATTTAGAAGAACTTCACATGTGCGTGACCAGACGTGAACAAACACACCGAGCCACTGATGACCCACCATTCACTTTTGCACTGCACTGCACTCGCCACGCGCACCATGACTTTCGGAGAGCACACTTTCTCACACATCCATTTACTCACTCACTCACTCGTGACGACGTGGAGGTACGGGTTGACGCGACTTGACGGGCGACGCTTAACACTAGGCAGGCTGCACTCGAGTGCCAAACGCTGCACGGAGCGTCGGGACGCTCGGCGTATGGCGCAGCCTCACTCACATCAGGTCGCGGAGCGCGGGCCATTGCGACCTACTAACGACTTTTTAAGGTAGTGAATCCCAACCTGGTTAACGTGTAGAAGGAGAGTACCAGCCTAAAGCAGAAGCCATAGCCGCTAATGAGGTACTCATTCCAACTTTGTTAAGATTTGAATGATATTTACCATCCTAAACAAAGAGAAAGTGTTATCCAATAACGATTTCGTAAAGAAAACAGGAACAAAAAGGATAGAAAAGTTTTAGTTTTAAATACTTATATCACAAATAAATTTACAACTTTCTAATTATATTGCTGTGTCTTTTATTAAGAAACTAGCTCCAGGAACAAAAGTTTTGATGTCTACCGTTAAAACTATTCCATTTTCACATACACTATCACCCTTTAAATCACCGCATATCTAAAACCAAGAGACAGAGAAGGATTCGATTTCCCCTAAATTTTAGAAAAAGCTTCATTATTTACGTTGGTAGCATTGCCATAAAATATAGCTGCCCAAAGTGAGGTGGTCGGTTTGTAAGTCAGTACTTCATTGTACGAGCATAACTATTGCGTTACATTGATGAAAATTTGTTTATTCTCCGTTCTGTAGATCGATACATACTGGTACACATTATATTGCAAATATGAGCCTCCGTGGCTCAGGCGGCAGCGCGCCGGCCTCTCACTCCTAGATTCCGCAGTTCAAATCCCGGTCAATCCATGTGAGATTTGTGCTGGACAAAGCGGAGGCGGGACAGGTTTTTCTCCGGGTATTCCGGGTTTTCCCTATCATGTTTCATTCCATCAACACTCTCCACTATCATTTCAATTCATCTGTCAGTCATTAATCATTGCTTCAGAGGAGTGTGACATGCTTCGGCAACCGGCACAATTCCTATCCTCGCCGCTAGATGGGGCTTCATTCATTCCATCCCTGACCCGGTCACTGACTGGAAAACAGGTTGTAGGTTTTCATTCATAAGAAATGTCGTATGGCTTTTAGTGCCGGGATATCCCAGGACGGGTTCGGCTCGCCAGGTGCAGGTCTTTCTATTTGACACCCGTAGGTGACCTGCGCGTCGTGAAGAGGATGAAATGCTGATGAAGACAACACATACACCCAGCCCCCGTGCCATTGGAATTAACCAATTAAGGTTAAAATCCCCGACCCGGCCGGGAATCGAACCCGGGACCCTCTGAACCGAAGGCCAGTATGTTGACCGTTCAGCCAACGAGTCGGACATATTGCAAATATCAAACGCCGAATATTACCGTCAAGGCTTTAAAACTAAAAGGAATTACTAAACTAAAATCTCGCTGTCAGAATTAGACCTACTTATGTACTGTAATATGATTTCCTCTCAAAATTTGCTTTAATAAAAATTAAAGACCACAGAGGTCAATTCATCTGGTTCATTGAATGTACAATAGATGACAAAAACCATTTTCAACATTATAGCTTAGCAGAAGTAAGGAGGACATAAAATCCAGACTAGCACAAGCAAAAAAGGCCTTCCTTAGGAGAAGAAATTTGCTCACTTCGAACACTGATATAGGAATTAGAAAGATGTTTTTGAAGACTTTCGTCTGGAGTGGAGCATTGCATGGAAGTGAAACATGGACGATAACTAGCTCAGAAAAAAAAGAGGATAGAAGCTTTTGAAATGTGGTTACAGAAGAATGCTGAAGGTGAGATGGTTATTTCGAATAACGAATGAGGAAATACTGAAGCGAATTGGTGAGAGGAGATCGATTTGGCTAAATCTGACCAGAAGAAGAAATAGAATTATAGGGCAAGTCTTAAGACACCCAGGACGTGTGCGGTTGATTTTTGAGGGAAGTGTAGGCATTAAGAACGGTAGGGGTAGATCAGGCAGATTAGAAGAGATGCAGGATGTAGTAGTTATGTAGAAATGAAAAGGTTAGCACAGGATAGGGTGGCATGGGCGCTGCATCAAACCAGTCTAAGGACTGATGACTCAAAGCTTAGGAGATTTCAGAGATAAATGAGTAAAATTTTGGGACTGTTGACATATTATATGAGGATACACCAACACCTCTTAAGGTACTCCATTCTAACCTGCTCGGTCGAATCTCAGTCTGCATGTGTACTGTTCGCATGTAATCTATCTTTCTGACGGTGCAGACAACCGCACCCTTCCCAGAAAAAGAACACAATAGCAGCAATGGTAAGAACAGGAACAATTTATTTCCACGGAGATAAATTTACAGTAAGCCCTGATACATCCCTGGTGAAATATATAGTGTGTACAGTACACTAGGTTTTCTAGTATGATCTGAAACAAGTTCCCTAGTTTCATCGACGTTTCTCAGTTTCGTCTTTGGATTTGACAATATGAAGGTCACTAAGATACTACAGTACATATTGACACCTATTCGCCTCGTGTCGTTAGAATTATCGGCAAGTAAAGGAACTCCTGTGGGACAAACTTCCGACACTTCGGTATCTCTAAAAACCATAAAAGTAGTTAGTAGTTGGTTATAAAAAGCCACTTATCCCTATGCAGGCAGTGTAATGATGTCTCTCTTTTTTTCTCTTTTTATAATCCGTTTACCCTCCAGGGTTGGTTTTTCTCTCGGACTCAGCGAGGGATCCCACCTCCACCGCCTCAAGGGCAGTGTCCTAGAGCCTGAGACTTTGGGTCGTGGGATACAACTGGATAGGAGGACCAGTACCTTGCCCAGGCGTCCTCATCCGCTATGCTGAACAGGGGCATTGTTGAGGGGGAGGGGAGATTGGAAGGGATAGACAAGGAAGAGGGAAGGAAGCGGCCGTGCCCTTAAGTTAGGTACCATCCCGGCATTCGCCTGGAGAAGAAGTGGGAAATCACAGAAAACCACTCCCACTCCGAGGATGGCTGAGGTGGAATCGAACACCCCCGTCCCCCCTCTACTGAGTTGACCTTCCGAGGATGAGTGGACCCCATTCCAGTCCTCGTACTTTTCAAATTTTGTGGCAGAGTCGGGAATCAAACCCGGGCCTCCGAGGGTGGCAGCTAATCACACTAACCACTACACCACAGGGGCGTACTCTTTCTTTTTGCCATCTATTTAATTTCGCACTAACACAGGATAGATTTCCAGCGACGATTAGATAGTAAAGGACTAATTAAGCAATTAATTTGCCTCGCGTGAAAATGGGAAACCACGAAAAATAATGTCTTGTAAGGTCAGTTGATGCACGCATCGTAGAGGATTTAGCAGACGAATACGTGATAGCACTTTCTAGCCTTGTGAGGAAAACGCTATGAAACGTCATTCATTTTCCGAACATGACTCCACAGCGACGACAAAGCTTTTTCTCTGACAGATCAAGGTGGAACTCTCGGGTAGCCAAACAGCGATCCGGTCGAGCACTCAACAAACCAGAAATTCACGGTTAAATCAAAAAGAGATTTCTCACTAAGGTGACCGAGTTTCTATTCCCGACCAGTGCAAGTCGAATTTTAGAAATAAGAAGTAACGCACATGTGTTTGGATCTCAAATAAAATTATAATCATGATATAAGCAGTCGGGTATTCGTTTCTAATGTAGGGCTATAGGATGTGGACTGTGCTTGTAAATCCTCAATGCGGCACGCATGCACGCACGCACACAATGTTATATCATTTCAATTAAAGAGTACAATTTAATCAAGGTAATCCAACACAAGTAGAATTACAAAACTCAGTTTAACTAGTTTCATCATAGTTATTACGAAGCATGATACTGTGGCTCGAATGATTACGGTCAATTGTGAATTGTGAGCGAGTTCAAATTATATTTTCCAGGTATGATGAACAACTGTGCACGCACTATACAGATGAACAATGGACAGTTAAGTAGATAAGCTTGTAGAGTTTTATGTCGCTATTATCGTAATCATAGCTACGGGACCCCCGCGCCCATACAGTTTTACATGGAAACTGAACCAAAGGGACGTGGCAACTTTCCATTAAAAAATCCCACATGTATTGGGCAAGGATTCGAACTACGGACGCCCTAGTGAGAAGTCAGTGGCAATATCATGTCCCTAATGCACAGTTAAAATGGCATGGCAAGACACGGAATAGAACGTGAGATCTGTTCCTTCCCAGAGTTCACTGTCTAATGGCTTACAGTGGCAGACCATTCCGCTCTACTTCTGTCAAGGATGATTCTAAGTGGCACTGAGCGAGTTGGCTGCATGGTATGTGCCATGTAGCAGTGAGCTTGCATTCGGAAGATGTGTTCAAACCCCACCATTGGCAGACCTGAACATCTTCCGTGGTTTCCCATTTTCGCAACAGGAAAAATTCTGGGGCTGTACCTTAATACTACGGTCGCTACCTTCCTTGTCCTAGCCCTTTCCCACTCTACCATTGCCGAAAAGCTCTCTGAGTTGGTGCGACGTTAAACCACTATCAAAGAACGTAATAGGATTGGAATATTGTGGTTAAGAACCGTGCGTGCTGGTACATACGAAGTACGTCTCACAACCTGTGTGGCTGTAGTTTCTGGACTGGTGAATGTAATAATTGGAGCTAGGATTGGGATGGAAGTGGATGGGACATCTATGTTAGCTTCTAACCCAGAATGCATATGCATTTGTAGTGCAAAACAATGAACAACCTATTTTTGCGAGATCGACTGTGGGATAGGAATCTACCTTTCATTTTAGTTGACCAGAAGAAACTGATTGCATCCTACTTAGTCTGGTATTACACTATCAAATAAATTTGTCAATGATCTTTTGTAAAATATTTTAATGAAATATTTTAATGATGTTTTGGGATGGTATTTCATAAAACTTGCTTTTATAATGTTTATGTGATAAAAAGGTAAGCACACCGAGTTGTCTTTGTAAAAAATCTGATTCGTTTGAATCCACACTGGCGGATCGTATGTTCAGCTGGAATGTTGCTACTACTAAACTGTTGTAATGTACATTACAAGGTATAAGGCCATCAGACAATCAAACTGTAGATTTAGCCCACTGCCGTATTAGACTATCCGTGCAGAAGCCCAGGATGTTCACGGCCATGTTTAAAATTAAGAATCTAGAATGTTGGAGTTCTAATGTTAGTCTATTTAAGATAGAGAAAAATAAATTAAATGCAGTCGAAATTGTTTCTTGCGACATCGCTTTTAACGACGTATTGAACATAACGGCGAAATCAAGCGGTCCCGTCTAAATCCTATATAAACACTGTATTTAAAAAAAATGATTAGTACGACATCGCTTATTATGACATATCGCATATAACGGCGGAACATTTTTTGGAGAAATGTATCCACTATAACGTCCAATGTTGTTTTTCGTTTGTTACGCGGTTGGGGATTGTTGACAACAATTTAAAGATTATTTTCAAACTCTTGTTTTTCAGTAGATTGTAGGTTTCAAATCAGTCTGTTAAATAGTCAAGACAAGCATCGCTGTGAAGATGCCGCAAAAGGAAAGTGTTGAATATTGAAGAAAAGTCACAAATAACGTAACGGTTACAAACTGGGGAGGCAAACGTCAATTGGGTGTACCACACTCTACGATTCTTACAGTTTGGAAGGACATAGAGAACATTTCACCAAGACTGCGTGCGACATTACTGAACATTTATATTGTTGCTACTTCTTTCCTCACTTATTATGTTATATTTTGCTGGCATATTATCGCTGTAGCTGGCCCCGTGGTGTAGGGGTAGCGTCCCTGCCTCTTACCCGGAGGCCCCGGGTTAGATTCTCGGCCAGGTGAGGGATTTTTACCTGGACCTGAGGGCTGGTTCGAGGTCCACTCAGCCTACGTGATTAGAATTGAGAAGCTATCTGACGGTGAGATAGCGGCCCCGGTCTCGAAAACCAAGAATAACGGCCGAGTGGATTCGTTGTGCTGACCACACGACACCTCGTAATCTGCAGGCCTTCGGGCTGAGCAGCGGTCGCTTGGTAGGCCAAGGCCCTTCAAGAGCTGTAGTGCCATGGGGTTTGGTTTGGTTTGGCTTTATTATCGCTGTACGTACGCCTGTCAGTCCCACTCCACAAATACCACAGTACCCATTTCGTCCGACTTATTGGCTGAATGGTCAGCGTTGAGGCCTTCGGTTCAGAGGGTCCCCGGTTCAATTCCAGGCCGGGTCAGCGATTTTAATAGCTTCTGATTAATTCTTCTGGCCCGGGGACTGGATGTTTGTGTTTGTCCCAACTCGTTCCTCTTCATATTCATACAACACACCACACTACCAACCACTACAGAATGTCGCAATAGTGATTACATCCCTCCATATAGGGTTGGCGTCAGAAAGAGCATCAGGCCGTAAAACAAGTCAAATCAGCATGTGCTACACAGTTCACACCCGCGACCGCACATGTGTGGGAAAAGCGGTAGAAAAAGATAAAGAAGAAGAAATACAAAACCCATTTCACTTATATGTTCTGAATTTTTTACTTTATCATATTAATTAACCATACAAATGGGCAGCAGCTTTACATATGATATATTTTTAGCAACAAAAAAAAGAACTCGTTTGTGCGACTGTCGCCGATTTATACTGTATTCTTACCTTTATAAATTCATGTTTTATTGACTGGTAAACAGCCTCACATATCTCAGGACTAGTGTGATGCTAAAGGGAGAGTATTGGGAAAATTTGGATATTTTGTTTCGGACTTGTATAATTTTTTTCCATTGCTAGACACCGCAGTGTAACCATAACTTACAAAAAAAAATTATAAATTGAAAAAATCTTTGAAAGTGTAATATCAGCCTTAAAGGCTCTGGAACAAAAATTCTTGAGAGGGAAGGGGAGTCGAATCCAGACCAACTGAAAGGAAGGCTCCTAATTTAATATCTAGACCAAGGCGACAACCATCTCTACTGGTGAAGGTTCACGATCAAACTGCTGCTATACTGAATCAAGTGCTACCACAAGCAACAAACACTTTAGATGAAGACAGAACAAGGTGCAGAAGCTTATAACTTTACATTTATCTCGTAACGTAGATAAATTAATGAGGCAGAACGGTTCAGCAAAGTTCAGTGGGGATGTTAGCAACTAACTTCTGCTTCACCCGCTAGAAGTTTAAAACTGTGCTCTAAAGTCTTTCTATTATTCACAAAATAAGGGATTCTACTGTACAACTCTGTCAGAAGACGAGTTGGAATACTAAATATCGAACACACGCACTGCGGCTAAGACAAATGTCAAAGGAGACCACCATTTTATTCTTTACCACTTCCAGGAAAATAACTTTTGTATCTAAAACGAGAGTCATATTTGCAGTATAGAAAACAAATTAATTCTGATCATTCAATTGCTTTTAAATGTTGTAAAAAATATCATAAGCATTATACATACATGAGCCTAATAAATAAACAAATCTACTAAGCACTTGTTAGCTTAAGAGCACAGATTTATATCCTATGCATTTACAAAATATGAATACAGAGATGAAGCGGAACATCTGAGACAAAGATTTAATAATTACTTTCAGAAAGTCAGATTAAAAATACATTTACAACTTGTACATTGTGAATTTTTTATCGTTTGGAACTAATATGTATTTAAAAGGCACGCCCCTCTCTAAAATTAGCAGCCTAATGTTAACTCACAAAATTAAAAATAGTAAATGTTGTTGAAAAGTACAAAATTGTATTATATTTGCTAACCTCTGGATTCGAATCCAACCTTCCGAGGTTGTTCATGTGTGATATCCCTTGCGACATCGACGTATAAACAACAAACTCTAAAAAGATAGCTTAGATTTTATCTTTGTGAGATAGTGTTCACAATGTGCTAGATCTACTGCTACCGGGCGAGTTGGCCGTGCGCGTAGAGCTTGCATCCGAATCCCACTATCGGCAGCCCTGAAGATGGTTTTCCGTGGTTTCCCATTTTCACACCAGACAAATGCTTGGACTGTACCTTAATTAAGGCCACGGCCGCTTCCTTCCAACTCCTCCTAGGCCTTTCCTATCCCATCGTCGCCATAAGAAATATCTGTGTCGGTACGACATAAAGTCCCTAGGAAAAAAGATCTACTGCTATGGACTAGAACAAGTTAATTACTTTCATCAGTCTGTCCCGGTGTTATGCTTGGCTTTGATGATATTATGAAGGTGACTGAGAAATCAGCGACGCTGTAAAGTCATTCTTTATGCAAGCAGTCCCTGTGTTGCAATGGGCAGAAATGTGTGCATCAGCTCGAATCTATATATCTATCCTGTGAGTTTTTCGTAGCACTTTTATTTTTAAATTATTTTTCTATTTATTTTGTCTATCAGATTCGTCTAGTGAGTGACCTTCCTGTTACTTCGTAACGCACATACGGAGCAACAAGAAATATTTCATCTAGAGCTTAGAATGGTGTCATCAGCTCCCTCTTGGAAGGTAGCGTACCAGCCATCTAGTGACTAATGACAGTACCACTTACTTTCACGGCAAAAGCCCCAAAAGCTTATTGTCATATCTACAATTACGGTCGTGAAATTATTAACATTTTTATTATTATTATTATTATTATTATTATTATTATTATTATTATTATTATTATTATTATTTTGCAATATGCTTTACGTCGCATCGACACAGATAGGTCTTATGGCGACGGAGGAATAGAAATGGCCTAGGAGCGGGAAGGAAGCGAACGTGACCTTAATTAAGATACAGTCCCAGCATTTGCCTGGTGTGAAAATTGGAAATCACGGAAAAGCATCTTCAGAGCTGCTAACAGTGGGGTTCAAACCCACTAACCCCCCGAATGCTAATCCACAGCTGCGCGACCCTAACCGCAAAGCCACTTGCTCGGTAAATGCATTATTTGATAAGTATGTGTATAATGTAACAAAATACGTTCATAATTAACTTTCAATTAATAAACATAACTTAACTTATTCTTCCAATCTTACATCGGAGAGCCTCTTCTCAACGTTTAACACTGTCCTCTAAAAGAATTCCTTCCACCCCTGACTGTTAAGAGACGCCACCCAAAGTACCCACATATTTCACAGTTATTTCACCATGTCCTATAATCCTTTAGGTTCTAAGCCCTTTAGGCTTAGGACAGCAGTGTGGAGGAATTGACAGTCACAGAGGCTTGCAGACTGAACGCTGACAAGTCTATGACGACGACGTGAATATGTACTGCCCAACAGTAAATTCACGCGTATTTGGTGAATCTTGTGTGAAAAATGGAGAAGAATATGCCAGTAAGTAAAATTTAAGTGACTTTAAATCTTTTGAAAATAAGCAATACCTTAATAAAAAACCGCGTCACTTTTAAAATCAAAGCTTAATATTTTAAAGTTGTGTATTGATACTACATGTACTTCTTTAAGTATGTCTCGTAGTTACGACCATATTGTTAAGACTTTACCTCTAGTAACTTCCCAGACTTGTTAATAATTCGTATTGCATGTTTCCAATAGACTCGAATGGAAGGTCGGGTCATGATATCGGTATGATAATGGCAGGTGCTGATGTAGACCACACCAACAGCAGCTCTTTGAACGATGCGGTTGCTTTGAAACTGTAAACTGCTAACAACTCGTCATGGTAACTTCGAGTGACAAACTCTCTTCCCCGACAGGACTACCAGAGCTACTAGGCCAGAACTTCATTCACACACACTTTATAGGCTATGTTCTCGCTCTATATGATAGGCTTGGGTAGTGAATGACAAGCCTTGTCTGATAATGTGTCACAACATTAAGAGTGTGTAATTTATTTTGGCTAGCACTGGGAAGGAAGAGGCAGTATTTTAATATCCATAACCTATATTAATATCCCAGCATTTAAGTGGAGTTCAGTCCGACTCATTGGCTGAATGGTCAGCGTACTGACCTTCGGTTCAGAGGGTCCCGGGTTCGATTCCCGATCGGATTGGGGATTTTAACCTTCATTGGTTAATTCCAATGGCCCGGGGGCTGGGTGTTTGTGCTGTCCCCAACATTTCTGCAACTCACACACTACACATGGCAGATGCCGTCCACCCTCATCGGAGGGTCTGCCTTACAAGGGCTGCACTCGGCTAGAAATAGCCATAAGAATTAAAAATCTGGAGTTCAAATGTGCAGCCTAACCACAAAAATACCACTTCGGGGTAGATCGAGAATGGAGTTTCTTTTAAAATACCGTCTCTTCTGAGGCTGAGCATGCCCTATACCAGATCCTTAAGCCACTCGTCAAGTCGTCGCAGAGCCGGAAATCAAATCTGGGACAGCGGACGGGAAGAAAATATTTCACAGGAATGAAACCCTTTACTTCTACTACAGGTAAGGACCACGAAAGGAGACTTCAGATAAATGTCCAGTTCATATATTTCACACAGTGAAGTAACAATGGTTAAGTTAGGAATGAACTCGTTAAATGAGCTGTGCGTATGGCCAGTGAGACGAACTGAAGAGGATAGGCTACCTAGGGGAATAATTGACTAATTGAATAATTGACTCGGTCACGGACGATAAGAGAAGTAGAGGGAGACCAGGACCAGGACGACGGTGATTAGATCGAAGTTTTAATAACTTAAAGAGGTGTCGAATAAATCGAGGCCACAGATCCAATTGCAAGTACAACTTTTTAAATTTTCCGTCTTTTTACTATAGTAATTATGTATTATGTAAGAAAGTAGCAATATATGATTTAGAAAGTGATGACAACATTAATGTAATGTGTCGTATCTCAAACGTTATATTGAAATTTTAAGCGAATTAGAAGTTTCATGCTATCTTTAACAATATAGTCGAAACTATGAGATAGTTAAAAAAAGTACAAATAGGATCAATGCACAACTTAAAAGTTTTGATTTAATTTGTAATAAAGGTATTACTCATTTGCTAAACGTTTAAAGTTCTTGAGATTACGCCCTTTAGGCTTAGGACGTCAGTATGGAGGAGCTTACTTTATTCACAAAGGCTTGTAGACTGAGCGCTGAGAAGCATGACAGTCTATCATGAAGACATGAATATATACTGCCCAATAGTAAAATGACGCGTATTTGGTGAATCATGGGGGGAAAATGGAGAAGAATATACCAGTAACTATAATTTAAGTGATCAATTTGACAAAGTTCATTTTGAAGATCAGTTGATTAAGGAAAGCACGAAACACATGTGTTACAAAGTTTCTAACACCAAATTTACTGAACTAAGTAAAAAGAAAGAGAAACATGCACAAAATAGATGGGGAATTGAATATGAAGTGTGTAGACCCACATACTGAGTTGCAGTAGCGGCTCGTTCTAAAGGGCAGAGGGGCACGTGCCCCTCCAGCTAAGTAACTGTTAATGCATGGTTTTATAAATACTGGCAATTTGAATGGTGATACATTCAGTTTTCATATTAGGCGCCGCATGCAGCTAGAGCGTCAGTGTTTTCATCATACACGTACTTTGCTTCCTCCGGCGGGTTCTACGCTGGCCGGTCATGCTGGGCCCTGTGCCCTTAGCTGCTGACTCTTTCTTACGTAATTTTCGTTCACGCATGCGTGAAACTAACTAATTTTTAACATGCATTGAATGGGAGATTGGGTCATTGCCGAAGCCAGCCCGCTACGATTACGAAAATACGCGAAGGCTTATCGTGCCGAGCAGAACATCGTGTTCCAAGTCTGTCATCTGCAGTCTGATAAATATGCTGTACTGGCTAATGAAATTAGTCAGTATCCTATCTCGTAATATTTAGTGTGGTGTCGTTAAAAGTAAATCTGTCGTGTTTTGTGTGCGGACATACAGAATCCCTATGAAGAGTCGCTTAAGGTATATCACACAGGTATGATTAACATCTAGGCTACGTACAATGAATTCTGTGAGTAATATTTTAAATAGACCTTTTTCTCAACTGTCCCTAACGGAAAAGACTGAGATAAAGACACTCGGTCGACCAACGCCTCATTTACAACTAGAGCAAGTCGGACAATATAAAGGGCGTGAATATCGACGTAGATTCCAGCCAGGGGTGTATACAGAATACGAGTGGTTATGTGGCTGTGATTCAAGGAATGCGTTTTTCTGTTTTCCGTGCATGTTATTCGGACATGACCAGACGTGGACTAAAACCGGAGTAACAGATCTCAAACACTTGAAAGAAAAAGTTAAAAAACACGAAAGTTCCTCCCAACATATCAATTCATGCATGGAATTAGCTGTGCTAGGGAAAGTTAATATAGTGACTCAACTGGATTCTGCTTATCGCCAATCCATTAACAAACACAATGATCAGGTTAGGAAAAATAGGCACATATTACTCAGAATTATTCAGTGCATAAAATTCTGTGGCGTATTTGAAGTGGCACTCCGTGGCCATGATGAGACAGAAAATTCTCTAAATCATGGAATGTTCAAAGATCTCATTAATTTTACGGCTGAAATAGACGTTGCTATGAAAGAACACCTGGCCAAAGCTTCTGTATTTTTTTTTTTTTTGCTAGTTGCTTTACGTCGCACCGACACAGATAGGTCTTATGGCGACGATGGGACAGGAAAGGGCTAGGAGTGGGAAGGAAGCGGCCGTGGCCTTAATTAAGGTACAGCCCCAGCATTTGCCTGGTGTGAAAATGGGAAACCACGGAAAACCATTTTCAGGGCTGCCGACAGTGGGGTTCGAACCTACTATCTCCCGAATACTGGATACTGGCCGCACTTAAGCGACTGCAGCTATCGAGCTCGGTGCTTCTGTATTTAAAGGCACTTCAAAGACCATTCAGAACGAGCTTCTTGACTGTATGTTGAATGTGTGCAGGGAACAAATTTCTTCAGAAATTGGGGAATCCCAATTCGTTGCAATAGAAGCAGATTAAACAACGGATGTTTCAAACAAATGCCAATTGGTACTTGTTTTTCGATATGCATTAGAGGGTAACGTCCATGAAAGATTCTGGGGGTTCATGAATCCAACCGACAGGACAGCGGATGGATTGAGTCAATGTCTGTTAGAGCAAATTAATCCCATATTAAGGGACACACCACATAAACTTATTTGTCAGAGTTATGACGGAGCCAGCGTAATGCGCGGAAGGACAGGGGGTGTGCAGGCGAAATTGAAAGTACACTACCCTAATGCACATTTCATTCATTGTTATGGACACCAGCTTAATTTGACAATGCAGAAGGCTTGTTCGTACAATCCCCAAGTCAAATTATTTTTCTGTAACCTGTCCGCAATTCCAACTTTTTTTTCCAACTCGTCTCACAGAAGTGACCTCTTGAATGAAATAACGAAAACTAGACTCCCTCGGACAATCACTACTCGCTGGAACTACAACATTCGTACGGTGAATATAGTTTACGAGAATAGAGATAAACTGATTGAGTGCTTTCGTAGAATAGAAGAAGAAGGTAAAACGTCTGTTAGCGTAAATGAAGCCAGTGGACTGCGACGTGCTCTTGAGGATACCATATTCATGTTCTGGTTGTCTATTTTTCACAAATTAATGCCGCATGTTGACATTTTGTACAATCAGCTACAAAAACGCGAAACAGATTCAGTCCAAATAAAAAAGGCTATTTCTGACTTTGCAAAGTGTGTAGCACAACAACGTGAAGAAATAGATATAATTTCATGTGATCTCACGGACTACAATAATTCCGATAAAAGACGTAGAGTAAGTGAACAAGGAACAAGTTTGCAGCGAAAGAAGTATGTGACGTTGTAATGAATCAGGTGCATGATAGGTTTACATTTACTGGGTATATTGAAGCTGCAACACTACTGTACTCCGATTCATTTGACAAATTCTCTATAAACTTCCCACAAAATGTATTAAATTCTGCTGTACCGGGCGAGTTGGCCGTGCGCGTAGAGCCGCGCGGCTGTGAGCTTGCATCCGGGAGATAGTAGGTTCGAATCCCACTATCGGCAGCCTTGAAAATGGTTTTCCGTGGTTTCCCATTTTCACACCAGGCAATTAAGGCCACGGCCACTTCCTTCCAACTCCTAGGCCTTTCCTATCCCATCGTCGCCATAAGACCTATCTGTGTCGGTGCGACGTAAAGCCCCTAGCAAAAAAAATTCTACTGTGTTACATTATCCAATGTTGCAGAAAAAAAGGCTAAAGACGGAATTAGAAGTGATTTATAAACGGACAGATTTCAGGCAAGTCAAAGGAGCTCTACCACTCCTCGCTTTTATTTTAGAAAATAATCTGAAATCAACGTTCAAAGAAACGCTAAAACATCTCAGGATAATTGTGACAACACCCATGTCCACAGCCGAAACAGAGCGCTGTTTTTCGACACTGGCTCGTATTTAGACATTTTTACGCAACACAATGACCGAGGAACGACTATTTGCTCTGGCAATGATTTCTATTGCGAAAGACCTTATTTACGATATGCCTGACTTTGATGATAAAGTCATTTCTAAGTTTGTGAATTTAAGGCATAGAAGAATGGAATTCGTGTTTAAATAAAGGGATAACACTGCGGTCGTTGAACAAGGCCCTACCGTATTCTTCATTTGTATGGCCAGGGCGAGTAGACTGTACTTCATTCGTCCTGTAGACTCAGTAGAAGGCCTATCAGTCGGTACAGTAATTTGAATGGACTTCTGGATTACTAGGCCATCCAACGGTAGTTCCATAATGTATATAGCGCTGTGAACGTATTTCAGATAGACTTCAGTGGCAGTAGGCACACTGAAATAGTTCAAGATACATTAGTGACAGTAGGTGCTGTACATTTAAATAGTTCAAGATACTTTAGTGATAGTAGGTGCTGTACATTTAAATAGTTCAAGATACTTTAGTGACAGTAGGTGCTGTACATTTAAATAGTTCAAGATACTTAGGGTGATGAAGAGTCTGGATCGCTGCCTTCTTCGAATGGACACCAACATTTCATTCCACAGTTTCTCTTAAAATGAAGAAGATGACAGTGAAGTAGGTGAGTAATGATCAAGTATTTAACACTGTGTGATGTGTATCCGGGTATGCATTTCTTTACTCATGTGTGCTTAGTAAGAACGTAAATTTGTGAAAAAGTAGTGTGCCCCTCCGCCAGTTCCCCTCAGCAGCCGCTGCTGCTGAGTTGTGAAGTTAGCTTACATTGTTCGTCAAACAGTGCACTCACACCCTGTAACCTTAGAGGAAGGAATATTGTATACCTAATTTTTCATCACAGTTTTTGTCCACAAATTTACAATATCACACCCGCTGCGCGATTTTTCAAGCTATTTGTTGAGCAAATTCTTATAATGATTAAAATGGCGTATGGCCTATAGTGCCAGGAGTGTCCGAGGACATTTTCGGCTCGCCAGGTGCAGGTCTCTTGATTTGACTCCCGTAGGCGACCTGCGCGTCGAGATGAGGATGAAATGATGATGAAGACGACACACACACACACACACACACCCAGCCCCAGTGCCAGCGAAATGAACCAATTCTCGTTAAAATTCCCGACCCTGCCGGTAATCGAACCCGGGATCCCTGTGACCAAAGGCCAGCACGCTAACCATTTGGCCATGGAGCCGGATTTATAATTATTATACCAGCCCTTCACCTTTCCGTACAAGATAACGATGGATGGAAAAGTACTCTGTTCTACCTTATTTTCATGAACAATTGAAAGACGGAATGGTGAAAGCAACTTTTTAGTAGATTAAAAACATTGTGTCACTATCGCAATAAATGAAGTCTGAAGTTTTGCTTGTCGTTTTCAACGCCAGGATTACAGGTTTATAATGCAATAAATGTCACACTCACGGTTTCAGAGTCCCTAAATCTGTCTTAACTCCGCGAGTAACAGCCAGAATTAATAGCATCTGGTGCGTAGACAAGCGGACAGGACCGGCTACGTTCTCTGTCAAATCTCACACTACCAATATAACATGTTGATAAAATTAAACCACTTACCACCGAAGTCTCTCTACGCTATGAATACCAGAGAACACGAAAGGATAACAGGTGACAACGATATTTTGCACGCATTAGTACGAAAATAATCAACTGCGATAGTTGGTGAGAGTGCATTAGCAATGTTTGTTGATTCTTGGGTGTTAAGAGCGAGAGAAGGCTAGAAAAGAGGCGGATAGTCAGACACATCTAACACAGTATTAAAAATAAACTATATAGCTTCGCGTGACTTTAAATCGGTTGTACATGAAATTCACCACCACACAGAAGTGACATTTCTTTGTACCCTTGTATCAACAATATAATTATCTCGCCGCTAAGAAGGTGTGAGGATTGTGATGTTGACTCTGATCCATTCGCGTTCACATATACACGTGACATTTCCAGCACCAGCATGGGAATAATAATAATAATAATCGTATGGCCTCAGCTACCGTGTGCAGACATTTCGATTTGACGCCATCTGGCTGTCTGCTCGTCAATTTCGACGTTCCGTTTTACTCTAGGTCCGCTAGACGGCAGACCGAGTAAACCGGATCTCTCTTGAGCGTCTATGGCTGAGATTTAATTAATTTTGTCGGGTAAATACCAAATGTATCACCAGAGATCTTTTACATGCCGACATCGTACGACATGGAGTGTCGAATGGACTTTTTTCCGCCCTTCAAAAATCCGACTACCTCTGCCGGGTTTGAACCCGCTATCGTGGGATTCGGAGGCCGACACTCTACCACGGATCCACAGAGGCAGCTACCAGCATGGGAATTGGTGCGGAAGTAAACAACAATATACCATCGAAACGTGGAATCTAAACAAAACTCTTGAAATTCCTAGTATTCTAATAGTAAAATATCATGTTTTGAAATGGTATCTTTCCGTAGGCCTACATGTTACATGCTAAGACTGGATACACCAAAGTATGAAATCTTGTAGCTTTACGTCACTATTATATCATGAATATCGCCTGGCTCCTCGATTGAACGGTCAGTGAATTGGTGTTCGACTAAGAGGACCCTGTGCTCGATTGCAGGCCGGGTCGAGAATTTTTCTTTGCTATTTGTTTTACGTCGCACCGACACAGATATGTCATGGCGACGATGGGATAGGAAAGACCTAGGAAGTGGAAAGAAGCAGCCGTGGCCTTAAGGTACATCCCCGGCATTTGCCTGGTATGAAAATGGGAAACCACGGAAAACCATCTTCAGTGCTGCCGACAGTGGGGGGTCGAGAATTTGAACTGCGTTTGGTTTATTCATTTGGCTCGAGAACTCAGTGTTTGTATTCGTCTTAATGCATTTATCGTCATCTATGTACAACACACCACACAATCAATCACTGCAGAAACGCACCGTGAAGCTTACTTAACTAATGTGATTATTATTATTATTATTATTATTATTATTATTAAGAAAAATACATCATTTGATTTACAACCCGTATTCTCTCATATGACATTGCTAGATCAGTAATCAGCTTAAATAATGGCGAGCAGGCTTTCATTAAAATGTGCTCCGATGCCTCATATTTCTATTTCATACATTTACTGGATAATCCTATGAAGTACGAACGTGAGAGGACATATCCTGTTTGGTGTTTACACTGAAGTTCCCATCACCTATTCTTTGTATGCCATTGTTTTTGTAGTGAAAGGAAAGCCAGACACATGTTGAGCATTATCCCTTCTCACAGTACCACGTTATGAAAATTAGAGAGATTAAGAGTGACTGTGTTAACAGCACCAGCCTCCGTAGCAACGGATTCATCACTAGCGACATGTGCAAATAAAACAAAGCACGGCATTTCTTTCCTGAAACTTGAACAAAGTTCGACGATTAGGTAACACAGGAGTCGAAGAACAACGAACGATATAAATAATAATAATAATAATAATAATAATAATAATAATAATAATAATAATAATAATAATAATAATAATAATAATAAAGGACAGATGTAGCACAGAACAGATATTCAACCTGAAGTCCATAATCCGTCATAGATTAATGAACTCCAAAGGAAAAAGAAGTAACATTTATAGAATTTAAAAAGATTTTTGACTCTGCTGAGAGGGAACCTCTTGATAAAATAACCCGAGAGTTCGTAGTTAAAACCAAATTGGCAAACCTAATCCGTGAAACCCTCACAGACACCATATCAAAAGTAAATGTTATGGTTGAAATATCTAAATCATTCAGAATAAGTACAGGTGTAAGACTAGGATATGGTTTATCTCCACTCCTATACAATTGCGTCCCGGAGGAAAGAGTAAGAATGAAAAACTGAAAGAACACAACTTATCACCAATGACACTAGGAAGATTTTTTGCTAGTTGCTTTACGTCGCACCGACACATATAGGTCTTATGGCGACGATGGGACAGGGAAGGGCTAGGAGTGGGAAGGAAGCGGCCGTGGCCTTAAGGTACAGCCCCAGCATTTGCCTGGTGTGAACATGGGAAACCACGGAAAACCATCTTCAGGGACACTGGGAAGAAAGAACAAAGGTGTTGAAATAAACGTCTAGCATTTGCAGATGATTTTGCCATACCTTCAGAAAACCTGAAAATGCATCAATACAAGTCAATCCCTTGAAAGAAATAGCCAACTGAACAGGTTTAAGAATTTTTGTAGAAAAAAACTACATTTTTGACAAATATAAAAAAATGCTTCAGAATTTCCAATAACAGAAACTGGTCGAATAAGTGTAGCTTTAATAGCTGATGAGGGATTTCCGTAGTTTCCCCACTTTCATGGACAATGGTACGGATTCGTTATGAGTGCAACATCCAACAGCGTCTCAAACACTGCATATCGTCTCGATTTGGAGTGTCTTGAAGCTAACAGGAAAAACTGACGTTCAAAACTCCATAAACAGTCAAACGCAGTGGTGGTGGTGGTGGAGGAGGAGGCGGCGGCGGCGGAGAAGCAGAAGAAGACTAACTCACACAATAATTACACTGAGCGAAATAATAGAAGCACAAGAAAGAGGAAGTGTTTATTAAATTGATTAAAATATGACCTTATATAATCATGGTGAGAAGATAATCACTACTAGAAAGGATAGCAACAGTAAAGAATATTTAATGTTGTCAATGATGCAAATTAGGGGTATAATACATAAAGTCATCGACTCTGAACACTAAGACTGATTACCTAGTGGTGCGGTGGGGCGTATAAATATATAAAGAAAGAAAAAAAAAACCTAGCATAACCATAGCTATCCGGAGTTTTGTTGGCAGAGTAAGCCTGGTATAATTTAAGATGTGGAGGACAGGGATTTACTCCTAACCTGCTAATGGTTTTGATGTCGCGGGAATGATCGTAGCGAGCTATTATCAAGGATGTTTGACGTTAAAATATTGTATCTACTTTATCTGGTACCTCCATTCTTCAAAGGTTCGAACTGTTATATATTTTTCTTCTTAATGCTAAGAAAAGATTGTTGGTCAGTTGTAATTCCTCTTAAAATAATCAACATCACACTACGAATTTTTTGTGCAAGCAAAAGTTAGTGAATATTTCTGGGGGGTGAATCAAATTTTCTGAAATTATCATACTTTGCTGTCTTTGATGCTAATGTACCTGTGCATCAACGATTGTAATTTTGTTTGTTGGATTACCATGTGAGCACAATGTAAGCCTAGTTGGACATAGTCATTGGGGAGGCGGGTGCCACATACTGGCCGTAAATCCCAGACCGGAGCCATCTATCACCGTAACAAACTGTTGCCATGAGCCAATTATAGTTAATTAAGGCTACAAATCTACAAATCAAATGTACTTCTCTTTGCGTCCTGTCGCGCTGTACTGCCAGTGGCTGACAAGGTGGCACTGGAGTTAGTTCGTGACGCCATCTGTAATTTGTAATCATACAAATCATACTTCTGTTGGTTATTATAAAATTTCGGTCATTTGAATACTTCGACATGACAAGTGCTTCCTACACCCTAGACAATATCTCTAACAAAGGTTACACCTCCCACTACTACTGTAGAGCAGCAAATCCTAGGTAGTTTTATCCGAACACTTAGGTACAAGGTATTATGCATTTGTAACTGGGAATAAAAATAATTTACATGCCTCTGTCATTCTCTTTAAAGTGAATCTACGTGAAAACTGCAAATCGGTTTTTTCATGAAACTTGCTATTATTAAAGTAGAGGCAACCAGAATTTTTCTATTGCTGGTTTTATCTCAGTTCGTTAAATAGGGGCTGCGAAATAACATTTTTAACCTCCACAGTATCGCCTCTCAAATCACAAAGAAGTGAACAGTGAGTTCAACAACTTTTCTCGCGAACCACAAATAATGTGTTCAGGACTACCGCTGATTTCTTGCTAACAATAGCGCTTGTGTTTCACATCCCTCGCATGTACACTGAGCCTGCTATGGTTGCTTCACTGATATCTTTAAATTTAATTTCCTTTTTCTACGGTAACTAGCGTCGGACATGTTGTTGTGGAACTCCAATTTTAGTAATGCACCACTCGAAGGTACCGGTACCGGTGATCGTGATGTTAGATGAATACTTCAAGCCTTTCCTGTCCCATCGTCGTCATAACACATATCTCTGTCGGTACGACGTAAAACAAATAGAAAAAAAAAACCTCAAGCAATTGTCTATGGGTTGATTCCATTTATTCGTTGTAAATAGCATCACTCTTAGGGAATGGCCGCAATAATTTCGTTTGCATTTCTGCTTCTAAGCAATGGGAAATGTAAGTTTACACAGTTCATCAGTTCTCCAAATGGCCTCAAAAATTAATTTCCACGCGTGCAATGCCTTGGGCTAAAGCTAGTCTCGTATAATGTTATTCGGTTTACATCCCACTACCGAACTAATTTTTGTCGCTGAGGTGCTGAAATTTTGTCTTGCAGGAGTTCTTTGGTGTGCAGGTAAATCTACTGATCGGAGGCCGACGCATTTTAGAATCTTCAAATAAGCCCGGGCTAAGCCAGGATCGAACCAGCGAACATGAGCTCAAAAAGTCAGTATTGTACTGTCTGAGCCACTCAGCCTGACTATCATCCGTTAATTAACGGAATACATGGACGTGATCTTAGCTTTTAAATACATATTTGTAAAGAAAACAAGAACATCGCATTCAATTAGTAAGATAGATTTTTTCTGAGATTTGTTAATTCGTGATGTACACCATGATTCTGCTTTAACAGAGAATAGTACCGTTAAGAGGGACCGGTGACCTGGATTTTGGACCCGTTTAGATAATGAGTATCATCCCAATAATTAAGGCATTGTGAATTGGATCCATTGATGGTTTTGTTTTACGATAATATTTTTATCATCATTCCTTTTAGATTCTAGTCAGTGGATACATTTTGAAGTTTCAATTTTAGTTCCGTTCACCTCGCTGTTAGGCCCCTTTAAACATCAAACATGCTCATCATCATCATCATCATCATCATCATCATCATCATCATCAACAACAACATTTTGAAAAAACTTTTTGGAAAATTTGGCAGGACTTTCTAAGCAATACTTAGTGGCTCAGATGGTAGAGCACTGGCTTTCTGAGCCAAGTCTGGGAGGGAAAAAAATGTACTCAACATGGTCTCAAATTGCGATCGTAAACATAAGATGCGAAAGTATGAGAAAGAAACGTCCATAAAGCACAATGCTACAGCATATTTCAAGTAACTACATCACAAGAAAATATACCTATCAAAACATGAAGAGTATAATAAAGCGTCGCGATGCTATTCATTAATTCCGTACGCTAAGAAAAAGATATGAAGGAAACGAATTAATTTAGAAAATCTGTTTAAATTAGTATATTTTAAATGTAAATCCGTAATATAGTGGAAAAATGTTCTCAGAAATTAATTTAGATTGAGTAATTAAAGTGAAATATTAAATCTCTAAAAGGGTACGCCATCTGGAAACTAATCAGCTCGGCAGAGATTTGCAGAGGAGCACGTATAATGCTGGAGAGATTGTCAAGGGAAATCGAAGATCCGGTACGCATTTCACGGCGCATGGGAGCGTAAGCTGAGTCAACGTTTAGATTTTGTTTCTGGAATTAAACTGTCCGTAACTCGAATTGTTTGGAGGCTTTCTTTGAATCAACGGAATGCGAATATTTTAGGACTGCAGATCGCAACGTCATTTTGCCCTCCGTGACATGAAGTTTTCATAGTTTCATTGAGGAACTAGGGACAACGATGTCACAATTCTCCCTACTAGAAAGTAAGCTACAAATCAGTGCGCTCACGCAGTTGGATTAAGAATGCTTCTATAGCTGTCACTCATGATTTAATGGCAAGTCGAAATTTCGACACTCTAGGGGTTCTAAGACCATCAGCTGTAACACGTAGCACATTAATCAATAAAGTATGCGTTAAAAATATACTGTCTTTGTGAGAAAGCATCTGTATTTCACCTGGAAGCCCTGGGTTTGATCCCCGTGGCTCGTCCAAGGATCTTATTACTCTAAATGAAGTCATAAGTTTGAAGTCCCACTAACAATTTTTACGATTTCTGGAGACGCCGAAGTGTCAGAAATTTTGTTCGGCAAGAGTTGTTTTACGTGCTGGCAAATCTACCAAAACGACTATCTATGCTGAATTTGAACTCGCGCTCTTGGGATCAGGAGGCCGGTACATTTTCACTGATCCACAGAGATAGAGAGAGAGCTCTAATAATAATAATAATAATAATAATAATAATAATAATAATAATAATAATAATAATAATAATAATAAACTCACCCAGACGGTTGCAGGTCTTCTCTTGACTGTGCTGCTGTGTAGTAGCGAAAGCGAAACCCTTCTGGAGAACATGACAACAACAATGACATGCTGTGCTAAGTAAGATATTTGCATACCCTTGAAAAATCAACTTCATCGGCAGGGAAAAATTCCGCGAACTTGGGTTTATTTTATGTCTATTGCTAGTCGCCCTAGCTCTTTACACAGTATCAAAGGCGTGCGCTCCAACTAAATACCTGGTGAAGTAAGTTTCTTCGGATGTAACCCATAAAAATCACGAAGTTCATAATTTTGTGCAAGGGACCATTTTTTTTGGTTCTCTGAAAGCACATTTCATTGCACGAAATCTTTTGCAAGTAATGCGACATATACAAGTAACCTACTTCATATGAAGTATCATAACACATTTCATCTTCACGTTTACATGCTTCTAGAAAGGTCTTGTTTGTTACCCCGTTCAAAGTAAGGAGGATAGTAGTAGCAGTCAAAGTCGAGATCCGAACTGCAGACTTCAGGGCGTACACCACCTTAGTGAGTGTGAGAAGTACAGAAAAAGACATAGCTCCTATGTGCCTGTACGTTCCAACTGCCCAAAGACAGGATTTTCAACGTGTTAGAGCACAAACCTGCTGTTAATTTATTAATCTAGCCGGCCTTATGGACAATGAATGGTTAAACAGCAGCATGACGGCCTTATCGGGGGTGTGGTAGGCAGAGTAATGGGCGCCTTGTAGGACATGAGGCGCATGCCAACTAGGCCAGCCGCCGACAGTGCAGGCCACGGTGTGAGGCTGTGGAACTGCGGGATGAGACTTCACATCGAGACCGGACATAAGAACGGAGTATGCGTACGTTATAATAAAACTCTAAAACCCGGTAGCTCCGTGTCGTTGGTTTCTAGCGCGTTACAGAACCGTAGAGCTAAGTTCTTAACGCATTTCTTCACAAATCACGACCCTGTTAGTTCCTTTCCCATTTGGTAACGTAACTTTTAACATTTCATTAAAATTCAATTGAGACACCATGGCGCAATGAAAAACATCGTGCAATCGTCTGAGTGGCTCAGACAGCAGGGCGCTGACTTAATGAGTCCAAGTTGGCGGGTTCAATCCTGGTTTAGACCGGCAGATTGGTAGTTTCTGGAGGTGCTCAAATATGACCGTCTCGTGTCGGTAGATTTACCGGTATGTAAAAGAAGTCGTGGTGGTCCAAATTTCGGCATTCTGGCGTCTGCATGAAAAGTGAAAGTGGGAAATAAATAAAAAGTTAACAATAATACGTGGAGCGTGGCGAGTGCGCTGGTATAGTGAGAATTAAAATGGCGATTTCTTCCTATATAATTTTTAAATATAGTCATCAAATGCCTTTTTTCAGTGACACATACCAATAATCAGAAATATGGTTTAATTTGAGACCCTTTCCTCCCCGTCAAGACGAGTATAGATAAAATAAGCAGAGATGAAAAACAAGTGTCTTCAAAATAAGTCAATAAATTAGTGGTGACTGCATGGTCATTGATGTCTTACCCTGGAAACCTGTGCCATAATTTTATGTCAGTGGCTCGGTCTCTCCTCAACTAATTTTTTCGGAGCAGCCTCGGGTGATGTGACCAAGAACACGATTGTCAGCATCTGTTGTTGCGCACTGTACTTCAAGAAAAAAAGGAAAAGGAGAACATCATTCTGAACTGTTGTATACAAAGAACAAGAAAAACTCAGGTTAGTCGCCCTCAAGAACAGTAGAGTTCATCTCCATGCCTGCGACCCAACCGAATTCTTTTATCGGTCTAAATAAGCCGTGTTTCGTCTTCCACAAGGAGTGCGTTTGAAGGAGACGTGAACGCACAAATAACATGTGAAATGGCAACGGGAAAATGTTGCTTTAAAGGAATTAGTGCACCGCTCTCGAGAAGTTACTTGCTGATCGACTGTAACAAAAACAAAAGAGTAATATGGTTGTCTCCATCCTTCCTTTTCATGGTGTTTAATCGCACGTTGGGAGAGAAGAGTCATAAATCAAATTAGACCTAGTTAGTGCATTTGTAAGTTTATAAAAGCCTTCGTCCAAGTTCGTCAGTGTTTTGATAAATTGTACCGTGTAGTTGGAAGTTCGAGAACTAACGAGCGAGGTGAGAGTTCTGCGCGCCAGGACTCTCCTGCCTGCCCTGCCTGACATCCGATCAGGGATGTCAAACCTTCTCACTTCCACAGTATGTTACTTTCTGGTAGTGTACGTCCAAATGGAAACGTTCTCCAGCTTTATGCGTTCCTTCTTCTTCTTCCTTCGAATCCTGTGTATGACATTCACAAATCTCCGAGTGGTTAAAATGAGGGCATATTTTTGCTCTCCTAAGCAGTCATCTATATGAAAGACACAATCACATTAATTAATGGCATGTGGCTCTCGAAGAGGCCTGGTGTAGGCGTCTAAGAGGATGGGGTCCTACTGATGATGAATTCTAATGATAAAAACGGAACACAAACGCCCAGCCCCCGAGCCATCAGAATTAACGAATGAATGTTAAAATCCCCGACCCTTCCGGGAATCGAACCCGGGACGCTCTATACCAAAGGCCAGCACCCTAACCATTTAACCATGGAGCCGGACACAATAACAATGAACACTACTAAATCCCATAAAATAATAACAACATATTCATTCCGCACAGCATGCCAACATCTTCATACATAAACAACGCAGAAAAAAAAATGAAATGGCGTATGGCTATTACAGCCGGGAGTATCCGAGGATATGTTTGACTCACCAGGTGCAGGTCTTTTGATTTGACTCCCGTAGGCGACCTGTGCGTCGTGGTTAAGATGAAATGATGATGAAGACGACATATACACCCAGCCCCCATGCCAGCGGAATGAACCAATGCTGGTTAAAATTCCCGAGCCTGTCTGGAATCGAACCCGGGACCCCTGTGACCAAAGGCCAGCAAGCTAACCATTTAGTCATGGAGGCGGACAACAATGCAGTCATCTCCACGTCTGTCCCTCCTTCATTTGGAAATAAAACAGTTCCACTTCAAAGGCTCTCACACAATTCTTTCTACAGAAGTATATTACGAAGTGCAGTCTCCTGAAAAACCGTTCAAAAAGACTGCCGGCTAACCTTTGTACAGTCGAGAAAATCCACTTCACATGGCTACCTACCTATGGAGTTATACAGGCGGATGGATCGGAGGAGTGTCATGAAAATATCTCTAATTCCGGTAGTTCATATTGCTCCACGACGAATGAGAGAGTCCACGTCAGTCTGGTCGTATGTACACTAACAAGCCATTGAGAACACTTCACCAAACGTGAAAGAGGTATGCTATGAACTTGACAAGCCACGCTAATTAAGCGTGAGCAGCACTCTGAATGCTCGCATGTGAACATTATTTTAAGTCTGCCTGGTGGTCATTTTCGTTCAGGCGTCGTGTCAACAGGATGGTCGGAAAACAATGTGAACCGGGTATAAAAGCGTCATACTGACAAATAACTTTAAAACAATGAAGTGAAGTGGCGTATGGCTTTTAGTGCCGGGAGTGTCCGAGGACAAGTTCGGCTCGCCAGAGGCAGGTCATTAATTTGACTCCCGTAGGCGACCTGCGCGTCGTGATCAGGATGAAATGATGAGGGAGATGACACATACACCCAGCCCCCGTGCCAGCAAAATTAATCAATGATGGTTAAAATTCCCGACCCTGCCGGGAATCGAACCCGGGACCCCTGTGACCATAGGCCAGCACGCTAACCATTTAGCCATGGAGCCAGACTTCTTTGATTTATAGGATGAGCATTCCACTGGCGGGCTGACTTGATTTGAAAGTAGCCACCATCGTGTGCTTATGCGCAATGAATCACTATCTTCACTGTCACTTGAATACATACTCTATACTTGTAAAAGCTCAGCAATAGAGGATAAATTATCTTTAACTTGAACGCAGAGATCTAAACATTACGTCCACTCACTGTAAACATATCTCAGAACACTGAAACCGCGACGTAAACCTCGACCGCGACCTGCGATGCATCTTCGGTATGTTCGTACCCTTAGTATTAATCCGATTTCTCTTCTGACCTAGTGCACGGTTTTCTTGTCAGCCGCGCTAATTCAGTACTTGTCTGTAATCACTGCTATCATCTTCTAGCGGCTTGGACACATTGTAAGTTACATATTGTATTATTAACCACTTGGTTTCTTGAAAGTTTTCTGTTGTTATTTTGTTTTTCCTTGTACGAAACGTAATGTATTTAATATTCAAACGTCTTTGTTGTGTGCTAAATTTGATCATATACAACACTTTGAGGAGCTTCAGAATGTAATCAGGGATAGAAGGAACGCTTTCTTCAAGGAAACCTCATTATTCTGAAATCTGACAAAGTTATATGCTGATGGTTTTGAAAAACAAATATCGTCACAAACCTTTAAAATGAGAAGTATACGTTCCTAACATTACTACTATTATGATTAGTGTGTGAACTGCTAATATTGATATCCATGAGTAGCGTAAAACTAAACGCTACTGATGTCGATGGAGACGGATCATTTCAGCTGGGTATTATAATTAATAAATTTCAGCTCAGTTGGTCTTAGCAGTTTTCGAGCCTTTGCAACAAACAGGTAATACCTAACTTTTTTTAATAGTATAGATGTATAGATTACTGGCTGGTGTATCCGTGGTTTGCTACGGAATTCTATATTGTATACAGCAGGGCCTCTCAGGGTGCATGCGCGTGGTGCATGCACTGTGCGCGGTGCAAAAGACGACTTGGCTTGGTTGACCAGAGTGCAGATCCCCCACTCCTCGATTTGGAGCAATAGCGCTTACTCTCTCTTTTCTCACGCCTGTCTCGCTCGCTCCGCCTGTCTCCCTCTGCCCCACTTGCGCCGTAGCGCTCCATATCCGGGCTGAGTTGCGCCGAGTATAGCCGAGTAGAGCCGAGCTAAGCCGAGTAGCCCAGAGACGAAGCGATGATCCGAGCCATACCGAGCGGCACCGATGCACAGTGCACGGAGCACTTGCACCTCGATCTGCACGTGTGAGATTTTGGGCGTTTGAGAGGCCCTGGTATACAGAATTCTAGATAAAGTCATGTACACGTTGTGAATACTATTTTTAAGACCACTATTAACATAGATTGAGTTTTAGGCCTTCTTCTAAACTACAATTTCACTCAGCGTGTATAAAATTATTTATAGCCTAGATTGTAGTGCCTTATTCTCTGACTTTACATACCGATTTCCATTAAGTTCTCTTCTGCCATTTTCTCGTGAAGACAGAAATGACGGAAAATTTAAAAAAATGCATTTCCTTGTTACTGTGAACACGGCCGATACAGAAATACCATTCTTTTTTAATTCTGACCAATGCAAAGAAAAAAACCCCTCTTATTTTATATGTATACATATTTCACGATGACTAAATCCGGTCGTTTTTTAATAAAGCTGTTAAAGTACTGCACATTTTCAATCGTCAGTTGCTGAAACAAGTCGAATTTCTGAAACACTGAGTTAGAAGGTGTTCACAAATATCTCTCTTAACTTGCGCAAAATATCTCGTCGAAACCTGGAGTGTTTTCAAAAAGAACATGTCCAGTTTGTCGACATTTCTCTGAGGAGATTATTAACCACGGTTGACAATTTTCATATACATTTTAGTAATTCAATTTCTCCCCTCCTCCTGCAGGTAAGCACAAATTATTTCCTAAACGACTTGTAGATTGCACGGAACAGTGAACACTTGGCCCGTGGAACACTTGTAGTTACCGCACGATTGCCATATCGCTCCTGATTACAGCAAATTGTAAAGAATTATTGAAGGCCATGCGCAATGCTCTAGTTCACAAATAGCGAGCATAACTAACTGTTAATTACACTTAGGCAAAGTGCTTCGTCTTACCTCAGAGTTTTCAAATAATGTTGTTCTAGTTCTATGGAAAGAAAGTGCTCAGAACACACTCGGTACACCCGCCAGTATTACACGTTTACTAAGAAGAAACAAAAAGAAAGCCGTACTAGATTGCAGTTTTAGATGACTATTGCTGTCGTTATCATTGCCACGGGGCATCCAGTTTTACGTGGGCTCCGAACCATAAGTATATAACCTTCCGTTTTAAAATTTCCATTTGCATTGCCCAGGATTCGAGCCAGTGTCACGTTGGTAAGTAGCCTGCGACAATGCTACTCGGCTATCACGCCACAGTACATTCTTACTTAACAACGGAAGAGAAAAGGAAAATAAGAAAAGTACACAATGAGCTTCCAAATATCTTGCAAGATGGTGGAATCCTTTTCTTATAATTTACAAACATACATCCTAAGATCTGTGTTGAATGTGTTAGGGTAGAGAAGAAATCTGTGTTAGCACTGATTGGATTGTAAAATGAACACAATTTTACAACATACATACATACATACATACATACATACATTATCATTATAGACTGTTATGCCTTTCAGCATTCAGTCTGCAAGCCTCTGAGAATTTACTAAACGCCGCCACAATCCTCGATTTGCAACTAGTGTTGTGGCCTCATTTAGTTCTATACCTCTTATCTTTAAATCGTTATAAACTGAGTCTAACCATCGTCGTCTTGGTCTCCCTCTACTTCTCTTACCCTCCATAACAGAGTCCATTATTCTCCTAGGTAACCTATCCTCCTCCATTCGCCTCACATGACCCCACCACCGAAGCCGGTTTATGCGTACAGCTTCATCCATCGAGTTCATTCCTAAATTAGCCTTTATCTCCTCATTCCGAGTTCCCTCCTGCCATTGTTCCCACCTGTTTGTACCAGCAATCATTCTTGCTACTTTCATGTCTGTTACTTCTAACTTATGAATAAGATATCCTGAGTCCACCCAGCTTTCGCTCCCATAAAGCAAAGTTGGTCTGAAAACAGACCGATGTAAAGATAGTTTCGTCTGGGAGCTGACTTCCTTCTTACAGAATACTGCTGATCGCAACTGCGAGCTCACTGCATTAGCTTTACTACACCTTGATTCAATCTCACTTACTATATTACCATCCTGGGAAAACACACAACCTAAATACTTGAAATTATCGACCTGTTCTAGCTTTGTATCACCAATCTGACATTCAATTCTGTTGGATTTCTTACCTACTGACATCAATTTAGTCTTCGAGAGGTTAATTTTCATACCATACTCATTGCACCTATTTTCAAGTTCCAAGATGTTAGACTGCAGGCTTTCGGCACAGTCTGCCATTAAGACCAAGTCGTCAGCATAGGCCAGGCTGCTTACTACATTTCCACCTAACTGAATCCCTCCCTGCCATTTTATACCTTTCAGCATATGATCCATGTAAACTACAAACAGCAAAGGTGAAAGATTACAGCCTTGTCTAACTCCTGTAAGTACCCTGAACCAAGAACTCATTCTACCATCAATTCTCACTGAAGCCCAATTGTCAACATAAATGTCTTTGATTGATTTTAATGATCTACCTTTAATTCCATAGTCCCCCAGTATAGCGAACATCTTTTCCCTCGGTACCCTGTCATATGCTTTCTCTAGATCTACGAAACATAAACACAACTGCCTATTCCTCTCGTAGCATTTTTCAGTTACCTGGCGCATACTGAAAATCTGATCCTGACAGCCTCTCTGTGGTCTGAAACCACACTGGTTTTCATCCAACTTCCTCTCAACGACTGATCGCACCCTCCCTTCCAAGATGCCTGTGAATACTTTGCCTGGTATACTAATCAATGAGATACCTCGATAGTTGTTGCAATCCTTCCTGTTCCCTTGCTTATAGATAGGTGCAATTACTGCTTTTATCCAATCTGAAGGTACCTTACCAACACTCCACGCTAATTTGACTACTCTATGAAGCCATTTCATCCCTGCCTTCCCACTATACTTCACCATTTAAGGTCTAATTTCATATATTCCTGCTGCCTTATGACAATGGAGTTTATTTACTATCCTTTCCACTTCCTCAAGCATAATTTCACCAACATCATTTTCCTCCTCCCCATGAGCTTGACTGTTTGCAACACCACCATGATGATTTCCTTTTACACTGAGAAGATGTTCAAAATATTCCCTCCACCTCTCCAGTGATTCCCTAGGATCTGTTATGAGTTCACCTGAATTACTCAAAACACTGTTCATTTCCTTTTTCCCTCCCTTCCTAAGATTCTTTATTACTGTCCAGAAAGGTTTCCCCTGCTGCTTGACCTAGCCTTTCCAGGTTATTACCAAAATCTTCCCATGACTTCTTTTTGGACTCAACAACTATTTGTTTCGCTCTGTTTCTTTCATCTACGTACAAATCCCTGTCTGCCTCGGCCCTTGTTTGGAGCCATTTCTGATAAGCCTTCTTTTTACGTTTACAGGCTGCTCTCACTTCATCATTCCACCAAGATGTTCGCCTTTTCCCATCTTTACACACAGTTGTTCCTAGGCATTCCCTTGCTGTTTCTACTACAGCATCCCTGTATGCCACCCATTCACTTTCTATATCCTGAACCTGCTTACTGTCTACTGTTCGAAACTTCTCACTAATCATATCCATGTACTTCTGTCTAATTTCCTCGTCCTGGAGATTTTCTACCCTTATTCGTTTGCAGACAGATTTCACTTTCTCTACCCTAGGCCTAGAGATACTTAGTTCACTACAGATCAGATAATGGTCTGTATCATCGAAAAATCCCCGAAAAACTCGTACATTCCTAAAAGATTTCCTGAATTCAAAGTCTGTTAAGATATAGTCTATTATGGATCTGGTACCCCTAGCCTCCCATGTGTAGCGGTGAATAGCCTTATGCTTGAATGTATTCGTAACAGCTAAACCCATACTAGCACAGAAGTCCAGCAAACGCTTCCCATTCCCATTAGCTTCCATATCTTCCCCACATTTACCAATCACCCTTTCATATCCTTCAGTTCTATTCCCAACTCTCGCATTGAAATCGCCCATTAGCACTATTCTATCCTTGCTGTTGACCCTGACCACGATGTCACTCAATGCTTCATAAAACTTGTCAACTTCATCCTCATTTGCACCCTCACATGGTGAATACACGGACACAATTCTTGTCCTAATTCCTCCCATTGACAAATCTACCCACATCATTCGCTCACTTACGTGCCTAACAGAAACTATGTTGCGTGCAATGGTATTCCTGATAAAGAGCCCTACCCCAGACTCTGCCCTTCCCTTTCTAACACCCGTCAAGTACACTTTATAATCTCCTATCTCTTCCTCCTCATCTCCCCTTACCCGAATATCACTTACTCCTAGCACATCCAGATGCATCCTCTTTGCTGACTCAGCAAGTTCTACCTTCTTTCTTCCATAAGCCCCATTAATATTGATAGCTCCCCATCGAATTCCATTTCGTTCGCCAAGTTGTTTCCAAGGAGTCCCTCGCCTGTCAAATGGGAGTAGGACTCCATTACTCCCATAGGTCCGAGGCTTGCTTAAAGTGTTCTGAGCTCGGTAAATTCATGAAGCAGGATGCTGCCCTACTTGCACATAGTCCAAGTGAGGATCTCTCCTCTAACGGGTTATGGACCACCGGTGAATTGTGTAGTCCTAGCCGCCTGAGCACAAGGAGGGCCACGACTCAGAATATGTCCGAGATCTCCACTCCCATTCCATAGCAACTGGTATCCCGACTCTCAGGACCACTTACTAGGCCACTCAGCCGTTGCCCATGGTTCACGAACTAGGACGTGACTACAGTAACCCACAATTTTACAAGCGGGGAATTAATGTATTGTACAGTTCTAGAATAATAATAATTTCGTGTGGCTATTTCTAGCCGAGTGCAGCCCTTGTAAGGCAGACCCTCCGATGAGGGTGGGCGGCATCTGCCATATGTAGGTAACTGCGTGTTTTTGTGGTGGAGGGTAGTGTTATGTGTGGTGTGTGAGTTGCAGCGATGTTGAGGACAACACAAACACCCGGGCCATTGGAATTAACCATTGAAGGTTAAAATCCCCGGCCCAGCCGGGAATCGAACCCGGGACCCTCTGAACTAAAGGCCAGTACGCTGACCATTCAGCCAACGAGTCGGGCAGTTCTAGAATTAGCGACCGTGAAGTAATGTTTGCTGGTGTGAGGCTACACGTGGAACATGAAAAAGGATTAGACCGAGCGTTTTTAAGAAAAAATCCACCACCATATTTCTGCCAGTTCTTTATATTTGTTCTGATATTACCGGTCTTCTGTTCTGTTCTTTAATGAAATAAAGTTTTAAACATTCCGTAATAACTAAGTCGAAGTTTCACAAGATCATAATGTATTAAATAGCCTATGATAAAAATACCTTAACAATTTGTGCAATTACAATCAAATGTCTATCAGCATGAAGTGAAAATTGTTCCCGTGCGAAGTCCCGGTGGGTCATTCGCTGGTTAGTTAGTTAATTCATTCATTTACCAATGAATTATTAATAGCAACGACAAGCAGAAGTTATCCGTCTCCTTCGACATAACGTAACGTTACTCGTGGAAATTAATATTAGCAGTTCACATAATAATACAACTCCAAATATACCTCCCGAATCTGTTCCCGCATTTCCTCGGAGTACCGTAATTATTATTCCACCCGGCTACAGAAGTTCTCCAATAGATAAAATATTACAAAAACAGGCCGCGACGAGTAAACACAAGAGTTTCCAGCATTTGAAGGGAATTCGAACATACTTCTTGAGCGGGAACGATGAATTAATAAGCAGCGCACTAAGTATTTTCCGTTGAGCGAAGGATTGGAGAGGATGAAGTGGGGCTGGATGGCAAATATTCCGCTACTTTACTGAAATATTTAGCAGCTCTCCGTGTATGTGAGGCACTTGCAGACAGCTGGATCGCCGCTCAGTGACGTGACCCATCAAACAACTGAGCATTGACCCCACTTGAAAAATCAGTGAAAAGCAAAATAAAATACTCATAGTAGAGGTCAAAATTTAAAAGACTATTCACAGAAGTCTATGTCACTTAAAACCTAAAATTTGCGACAAGAATTATTTCTTTTCTGAGCATGTCCATCTAAAACTAACAAAGCCCATGGTACTACAACCCTGAAGGGCCTTGGCCTACCAAGCGACCGCTGCTCAGTCCGAAGGCCTGCAGATTAAGAGGTGTCGTGTGGTCAGCACAGTAATGTTGAACTCCATACATAATTGTTTGGAGCTGGTTTTATTTCAGAAAATATCTCTACGGGGATGTAGAGGCGTTCTTTAAGCATTTCTACATACTACAAAAAAGAACGATACTGCAACTTCTGAGGAGAGCCCTGGAGTTCAGTTCACTCAGCTTTCATCAGAAATGAGTACCGGTTTAATTCCTGGGGACAAAGGTGGTTTGGCATATAGTTAACCGGTGACGTGAACGCTACTGATCCACGAAATATCACTGTAATATTTGTCACAATGTGAAAGGTTATCATTGATTTACGCAAATAAAGTCTCAAATCCCAGGTAGATTAAGAAATACCGTTGTTACTAGCAAGAAATATGAATACGTACTTACGAGCTGTAAACAGGAGTCCATCATGTTGCATATCGCTGCTCGCGCCGTCTTTTGTTTGTTTCTTGAGGTCCAGGGCTGGCACCGATGTATGGAAGTGCCATGTCTGTGGATTCTCATTATCTTTGTACATTTGTCTAGCGCGGACAGTTCAAAAAGCAAAATGGAGGTGAACAACATTAAGGATGTTATCGCTTTTTTTGAGGACGAAAATCACCATTTAATAAGGAAATTACAAGACCTAAATCTCGTGCCGAAGCAACCGGAAAATAGTATGATCCCTGGACCAATAGATATATTACTTTATTAAAGGAACAGCACTATTAGACAATTGACAGTTGAAGTGACACGACACCAAAGCATTACCGTGAGCAAAGACATGACACACGAAAGTGTTGTGTTACACACAAACAAAACACGGAAGCCCTGCGACGCAGAAAAAATTGTATATAGCTGTAAGGCAGTAAAGTATGTATTCTGTAAAATTAAATATTTCCATTATTTCTTAATCTACCTGGGATTTTAGACTTTATTTGAGTAAATCAATGATTACCTTTCATATGTGACAAATATTACAGTGATATTTCGTGGATCAGTAGCGTTCACGTAACCTAGTTAACCTCTTCATCCCAAGCAGTGTCAAGGTTACGAACTGTGGAAGCTTTGATCTTGTACTTCTCCACGGACCTTCAGACCTACTCGTAAATCTGCCTTTCACTTTAGTTGTTTAACTTGTGGTCATCAGCTTTGAGAAGGAGAGAGTGGGACCTCTTTCCTGGTTGGTGACTTCCCAAGTCAGATCACTTCTACTGACTCAACTATGACAGCCATAACTCACACGACATTAATCACTGGGCCAAACAGTTACCGAACATCCCTCTAGTTACCTAAAAGTTACAGCAACATTCCAAAATGTTGTTTTTAAGGTACAGAATATTGTTGCAAAAATGGACCTTCGCACGTCGCTTGACTGTGGTGTTTTCTTTACGCGTTGAATTAAGCTGAGTTCTTTTGCATATATATTAAAAATTATACTGTTATTTGCATGTCCTGTTTATATAGAGCTACAATTAACCATTAACCAGGGTAGAGAGTACCGCAGTCTAGTCGATCTCTGAGACAACTAGGAAAATTGACAGTCAGGTCCACTCTCCAAGTTCTCTCAGACAGTGTATTTTCAGTCTTCTTCTTATTATTATTTTATAGACTATTTCAACCCCCTGCTGGATGTAGGCCTCTTCCATATGCTTCCATCGTCTTCGGTCTTGAGCCACTTGGAACCAGCGTGTTCCAGCCAACAGTTTTGTGTCATCGAGCCAACTATTCTGGTGTCTTCCAATGCCTCTCGTGTTCCCATGGTCTCCAGTGAACAATCCTAGAGGTCCACCTGTTGTAGTCTTGTCGATCTATGCGTCCTACCCATTGCCATTTTAGTCTTTCTACTCTCTCTAGGATGTCTGTTACATTCGTTCTTCTCCTGATGTCCTCTGAACAGATCTTATCCCTACGGCTGATCCCTAGCATTTGTCGTTCCATGGCTCGTTGTGTTCGCTGAAGCTTGCAAGCACTTGCTTTAGTCAGAGTCATCGTTTCCAGACCGTACGTAGTAACTGGCAGCACGCACGTATTATAAATCTTGGTCTTCAGGTCAATTGGAACATCCTTGTTGGTCAGGATGAATCTTAGTTTTCGGAATGCTAATCAACTCATACATATTCTGCGAGGAATTTCTGCACGTTGGTTGTCTTTTCCAAGTTTTATCTTGTGTCAAAGATAGTACTAAGCAATCAAAACAGGGCTGTTGGTAATGATAATGGGCGCCATCATAACATATACATGTCGTAAAACGTCAAGTTCTGAGTTTGTGAGTTTTAATCTGCTGTTCCCAAAGTTGGTCGATAATGTCAGTCCATCATTCTCTTTTGAATATTTTAATCTTCTCTAACTGGAGTCTTCGGAGATTTAATTAAAGGCGTGAATATGAATTAAAATTGAATTATAACATTCACCATTTTGTGGCTCTAAATTATGTCGAAGGCTAACTAGTTGCTCTTGAAACACTCCAATATTTATCACATTACTATAGATTATCCAGAAGAAGCCGCACGTCCTCCTTTTCTTCACACTTTTATTCTTACAAACCTTAAACGAAGATAATTTGAAGCCCCCTCAACTCTGTCGACTTGTTTCGTTCGATAGTACTCGCCTCTTGCTTTCCTGCTTGTCTGCTCTCGCGCTTATCCCGTCTCCAATATCTGTATATCTCCTGTCGCAGATGGAATATACTTGTAAGACTTCATACACAGCTGAACTTCCATTTGTTGTGCGAGGAACAATGTCTGAGCTGCCAATCCTTCTCACAGCTTGTCTGCGGACTGCACACAATCTGAGATGCTCATATTCCGGGGAGAAACAATAACTTCTCCTCCCTAGTTTGACTGCAATAGTAGACGAGATTTGTTTTTTTACCAGACAGGCTAATGACAAACACCAATAAATGGAACTATAAACAAGGTTACAGGCATCATGGATATAATAATGCGATCAATGATATACCGCAGCATTATCGGATTATATGGTAAAATTTACAATTAATTTTAACCTCACAGAATTTCTCGTTAATGCACAAGTGGCATTTAACGCAGTCAGATTTCTTCGGAGCACAACGCTTTGAGCGGGAGGGATAACGGGTGAACATAGCAGTTGCTTGATTTGCCAGTTTTTGAGTAGCCCCTCGAGGCCAAATCGTTTCCTATTTGATAAGAAACTTACTTATCCACTCCATTCCCACGATGATGTCTGAGTCACTATTTTCTGAAATGTTAATGATACAGAGTTAACTGGGTCTAGAACGCATGATTTATTCGTAAAAATACAATTTCTTGTGGCCGTTGCTACCTTGGTCCAGCCCTTGCAACGCAAAACCTCCGACGGAGCATGGCGGTGTCTGCTATGCATAACCCGGAGCTCCGAGAATCGAAGGCCAAAACCCTGACGACTACGCCACAGAGTCGGGGGATTTAATGTGAATATTTCTGTTTTCAAGTTACATGACTATACGGTACCTTAGGACTGAACGACAAAGTAACGACCCCCAAGGAATGACATCTGTATAGCATGTGATTCCGAATCACTTCTTATAGTACTTCGTAGAATGTATGATACATTGGATCTTCCACATCTTTCTAGACTGGGGCCGCTACCTCACCGTCAGATAGCACCTCAATTCTAATCACGTAGGCTGAGTAGACCTTGAACCAGCCCTCAGGTCCAGGTAAAAATCCCTGATCTCGTCGGGAATCGAACCCGGGGCCTCCGAGTAAGATGCAGACATGCTACCCCTACACCATGGGGCCAGCTCAGATTTTTGAAGGCAGGAAGAAATCTGTTCGGCACTTCGCGTAGTACGATGTCGACATGTAAAAATCCCTGACGACATATTTAGTGTGTACCCGACGAAGTTATTTAGAATTCGGCAGAGATCCATATCACTGTTGTGTAGTGGAGTAAAACGCAATTACGAAATGAAAATAACTATTACAGTTTTTTGGAGCACCTTCAAATACCACCGGACTGGGCCCGGATCAAAACCGTCAAATATGGGCTCAGAAGGCTAGCGCTTCTACAGTCTAAGCCACTCAGCCCGGCGAATTTGACAATCAGGAACTTTCAAACTTTGATGTTAGGTTCTTAAGCAAACAGACAATCTTCAATGAAGTGTTGTAGTTTGTGAATGACGGAAGGAGCAGTAAACACTAGCTATGTAGCCGTCAAGTTCTGAGTCATATAGATGAGTCGGATAGGGCAATTTGAGAGTAACACGGTGAGCTGGGAAACCTTTAACATCATTTATACGTTAACTGCTAGTAGATGCAAATTTCTTGCAAATTTTACGGAGTTGAAGTCATTATCAGCGGAAAAATAAGGCATGTTGGAATAAACCCGAAGTCGGGAATTCAACAGCTCAGTAAGTTGCTAGGAGGAAGAGGAGTAGAGGAGGAGGAGGAGGAGGAGGAGGAACAGTTGAAGGAGGAGACCAAACTTTATTATTATTATTATTATTATTATTATTATTATTATTATTATTATTATTATACTATTGTACGCTAAGTTTAATGTCGCTATTGCAGTTCAAGATTTTTACGGTTATAATCATAACTAATTAATGAGTTGTATTATAACATACATTAAGAGGACTGCAAATAGGTAGGCAACACACTATCTCTCACTTCCTACTTCGAACATGGAACGCTGACAGCTTGACACTGCAATGCGAACGGGCCGCGCAAATGAACCGAGGCGCTATGAAGCGTAGTGGCAGTCAGAGAAATGAACTAAAGGAAACAAAACAATAACCTCATTATCCGTTTCTACATAAATGAATGCAGCATTCAAACGACCCAAATTACAGCGCAAACGACCGATGCCGGGGGCAGACAATCTGCTCATTCTTTAGTAGCGCATCTAAAAATACTTTGCTCACAGAGAATCGCAAAGACTAGACTCCATGACTCATAGTCAAAAAGAACGGTCATAATTGGCTCATGCTAAGCGAGACAAACGGTTTGAAAATGACCCTCATCAGCAGTTGACTGTCCAAATAGTAACCATCTACAAACATTAACCTCAGCGGGATTCATTTCCATGAGTTGTAACATTATGAAAAGACCACACGAAAGAATAACATGAATCGATACCCAGCCAGATATTTGAATCATTAACTTACGGGTCCCAAGCTCGTGCGCAGCTCAAAACGAATATAGGGCTATTCAACCTTTTATATGAGTCACATGCTATGAATTTCTTTCAGCGCAGAATTTATTCAATAAATTTAATCGCAATTCCAAAACTTCTACTAAAAGGATGAAACAAGAGAGCTAGAATCAATACCCAAGAACATAATCGGCTTTCAGCTAAAACGAATCACAGAATAACGTCGACTGGTATTATTTTATTGACATATAACCCTTCGATAGAGGTATTCCGCTTACAACGCGCAATATCCACTGTCAAAATGTTGAGTTGAAGGAAACGATAATGAGAACTTAAATCAGTAACAGAGAACCATCAGGGTGCGGATAGAAAAATTAATAAACTACAGAGACGTATAAGAAGCAATAAGGGTGCATTCAGTTCTACCCTGCGAAATTCAGAAAAAAAAGTTCTTGCTAGAATTATCCTGTTATTCTAGGTAAGTTCTTCAAATGTAGTCAGAAACGGGGAAGAATAAATCTTGTTTCGGTGTTTTAAGTTATCAGTTTGCTCTTTTTAAATGTCCTAAATTTATGCTGTTATTAAATAATCCTGAGAACTAATACGGATAAGACTATGCGTTATTTTTCCAAGGACATACTAGTAGGCACACAATGCATTCACAAGTAAAAATAGTAAAGCAACTACATAAAATGGTCCTTTATAGATGGATGAATTTCTTAAACTGCCTGCTTCATAGCGAGAGACTCCTGTGGCCAGCACTGTCCTCTGATCTGTCCTGAACAGAACATCTGCGGGATATCATGATCCAGTTAAAACAGCGGTGGGTCGACTTCCCTCAGAAGAGGGCGCAAGGGCTGTAAGTCTCCTTTACAAACCTATAATAGTCCCTTATATCTGACCTCGGGATCTCCGACCACCCACCCCGATACTAATGTACCGGAATCGTCCAAGATCTACAGAATATCAGTACGACATTCAACTGGCCGATGTAGTAGAGTGGCTAACCGAAGAGGACGTCATCGAAGTAACCTATGAAGAGCTTAACGATGGTCAAATCATTGCCGTTGTTCTACATAAGACGAAGATAAAGATACAGAATGAAACGATTAAACACACGAAATAATATTTATTTAATTCTACTGTTATTACAGTCATAGCGTTACGCGAAATTGCACTATTAGTCATCGTAAAAACTACTTTATATTCCTATATTTTTATTTGCTCCTCTGATTATCGGACCTGTTTTGTGTACTGACCATGCCTCGGTCCCGTAAATGACGGATATGAGAGGGTCTATGCTGTATGCCCGTACTGTCTATGTAGTTTTCCGTGTGATACTTTATTGCAATCACTCGAATACAATCACAACATCTATCATGATGTGTAGTTCCTCTTCATCTCCACCTGTCCATCTAGGTGTTTAACCTCTTCCATCAGTGAGTGTAAATGTTCGGAGTTGTCAACGGCGATTCATAATATTGCAGAACAGTAAGTAATACGGAGCTGTTATAAATTCTTCTAGGTGTTATAATAAGACAGCGAGCATGCATCTTACCTTCCACCGTGACTGAGTAAACAGGGCTGTCAACACTTACCTGAAAAGAAACAAGACAAGTGGGCATTAATATTTGAAAAAGAAAACAACAGCAGACATAATACTAGTGTTAATGTTTGATGTTGTGGGCCAAGGTCGAGCGAGATTGCTCTCAGATCACAATAAGAGTGTGCTCTGTATACTCCACTTGCTGCCTCGCCATGCCTGGCTCACAAACACAAACTTCTGCTCTAAGCAGTCAACGTAGCAAAGATCTAGGTCAGCAATCAAAGTTGTAAACAGGCCAGACGCTCAAAAGAAGGGGGCAGTGGGAGGGGGGCTAGGGCTAGGGGAGCTTCAGTTATCCCGGTAGTGATGTAGAAGTTTTCATCAGGTAAGACAAAATGTTCACGAAAAGATTGAAAATTCAAGACGACTGTTTCCTGCTATGCTCAACGATCTTGGCGCAGGCGTGTGGAATATTACAGAACGCAAAAACAACTGACTACCTAAATGATAAAACTCATAAATTATCCATCACCGTTAAGTAACTAATCTGTCTTTATTATCTGATCGTTCTGTACCCTGCATTTAACTAATAATTTAACTTATTATTTTCTTATTTTTAACAACTTGTTTTTACGAAGAACAAGATACGTAACAATAATATTTAGTCAGAAGAGCTTCCCCACGAGAACCTTCTTCTTCCTGGACAATCTCCAAATGTTTTGGGGTTAGCACTTGGTGTAGATCTGGCCCTGTTTTACAGCCGGATGCCCTTCCGGACGGGATGTATTCACGACTATTGTGTGATTTCGGTGGTAGTTCCCAATAGCACAGTAGTGCATTTGTTTTCATTTTTTTCCTCTCTCACTGAATTGAATCCAAACGTGCAGGGATGTGTTACATTTAACATTCAAACAGACATTATCATGGTAATTACATACATAATTAATTATAAATGCCCACATTTTTTAATAGATTAACTCAAAAACGATGGTCTGATTTCACCTCCGCCCCTTTTATTCTCTGCTGTATTTGTGGAAGGTAATGTAGAAAATGTAATGTTAATAATTCAGCTACAGAACAACACAGAATTAATTCACACTAAATGAAGAGCTACATCTTTTGAGAAGATAGCATATTGACAATATGACAAAAGGCTGTCAAACAAGTTTGATATAAAAGAAATTGCAGAAGGAGAAGAAATTTTCAAACAAACAAAAAGCAATCAGTGGTAAATAGGCTTAATTAAAACATTCATTGTGACGGCATGAAGAGTCTGGCCAGGCCAACCACCTGTCAAATAAAATGAAGCGGGCGTTAGTTGCTCCCTTAACTCGGGCAGACGCAATTAGGTGTGAGCGAAAGAATTCGCAACACTGACATAAAGAACAGGCTTTACGTGTTCCAGCCAACTTTGAGACAAGTTTTCATTAAAAGTTTTCTTTTCTACTCTCTCCTAACTTTCCTCCTGTTCACCTGGACAAAGATTAAAGAATCCCCTTGTCCAAGAACTGTAACTTTATAGCACAGTGAAAGAAGTTCAATGCGCAGAAAGAGACGAGGTTAGTCCTTAACTTGATACTTCAGTTGCAGTGAGAGATTCTCTACACTCATGCAATCGGTTTCTCAACAATAAACAGCATGCAATGGCCGTAGCTTGGTCCGGATTTCGTTTACTTGGGCTTTCTTATCTTTCTTTACAAGTAGTTTTACGTCGCACCGACACAGACAGGTCTTATGGCAACGATGGGATAGGGAAGGGATACGAATGGAAAGGAAGCGGCCGTGACTAAATTAAGGTTACAGCCCCATTTGCATGGTGTGAAAATCCGAAACCACGGAAAACCATCTTCAGGGCTACCGACAGTGGGGTTCGAACCCACTATTTGCCGAATTAAAGCTCACAGCTCCGCCCCCTTACCGCACGGTCAATTCACTCTGTACTTATGTTTTCTATTTGCTGGTAATTATATGAATTTATTTGTATATTTATTTATTCATTTATTTACTTACCATATTTCTTTACCTATACGTCAATGGAGACTAGGTCGGCTGAGCGAGTTGGCCGTGCGATTAGGGCCGTGTAGCCGTAAGCTTACATCCGGGAGGTGGTGGGTTCGAATTCCACCGTAGGCAACCCTGAAGATGGTTTCCAGTGGTTTCCCATTTTCACACCAGACATATGCTGGGAATGTACCTTAATTAAGGCCACAATCGCTACTTTCGCATACTTCCGTCGCCGAAAACCTTTGATGTGTTAGTGTGATGTTAAACAAGTAGCAAGAAAAGAAGATTCAATTACAATAGACGGGTTAGTTCTATATTAACACTAAGTTTCCTAAAATCCAAACAAATCAAACAATTATAACTGAAAACAAAGTATCGAAAAGAATATAGAAAACTCATGGTTAAATGACAAGTCTCAATAACTCAATATTAAACCGCCTAAACATCAATTTGTGCATGCAGTAAATCATTAATCAATAGATAGAAACAGTGGCGTGCGGTGAACATATTTATTACCCCAGCTGCAAAAAAGTTTTTAAAAAAATAAACAATAGTAGCCCCACTACACTCTCTAAAGTCAACATTACCATTTTATAAGGCTGCGTTTTTCGTGGAAAGGTCTACCTGAGAAAGATATTTTAAGAATATTTTCAACCACACACTCGCACATGCTTCCAAACTGATATCCACGACAGTGACGAAACCATCATAACTTAATCTATACCAGATTTTAAACAATGTATTTCCAGTTTCATCCGATTACGCTTCGTGATGTCATGGTTTTCACAAAATCACTGAGACTGACTATTTGCTTTTTTTACTTAAAAAGCCTAATCTAAACTAATCGCAAAATTTAACTGGTATTTTACCATCGCTGAACTTTTATAGTTTCACTCGCATACTGAGTATACGTGCATCAACGACAAACGAGGGAAAATTCACGACGTATAACACACGTTATATTCATAAAGAATGCCACGGAACTCGCGAAACCTTCACCTATAATCCAAGAGGAATACTTAAAAATTCACTACATACCACCATCACAGACAACCCAATACTTAATTATTTTACTTCGCGCTTAATTCTGTATTCATGCTGGGCAACCTAAATATTTTTCTGCGGCTATCGGAACACATGCGCTACACGTGCCATCAATGAATCGCTCAAAAAAACTGAATTACTAGCGAGACCGAGTTTTGTTGTTTCATTAAGGCAAGTTTTTCCCTTTCATTTGACGCAGGTTAAACGCGACTAGCACACACGTGTTTCGTGTCAAGATAACGAAGGGAGACTAGTGTCCCGTTACTCAAAGCCAGCTGTTAGTCGAGAGAGCTCGCTACTAGAAAGGAACTGAAATTTGAATTTGTCATGTGTATTAAAATGTTTGGAATCAGATTTCATTCTTTAGAATAGACTCGTTCAATAAAGATTTGAATTCGTTTTTTGAAGCGACGGAAATGAGACGATAAGGTTGGATATTGGATACGAACGTATAACCATTTTCAGGGATGTCAACATTTGAGAAGTGGTAATGATTGTTGTCTGACATTATTCGAGGGTTGTACAAAGTCGTATTTTTTAATGTCACGAAGCAACGTGACGGGGATTTGTTATTTTACGTTGTGCATTAATTTATGCAGTTTGTAGTATTTAATGTTAGGATTATCCAAGCTAGTTTCTTAACCCTCTACTGCATACTGTTGCCATTAGGCAACAAATAACTTTTCACCTGTGTAAATGGATAAATATTATAGACAGAGGTAGTTTTACGGCACACCTTCAACTGTACATTCAATTAAACACATATCCCAGTGATGCCTTGTTTTTATTATTATTATTATTATTATTATATATACATAACATAAGACAAAACAGCCCTACAGCCAAAGGTACTCCTTCCACCCCGTCAACATCCACGCGAACCAACCACCGTTTATTTTACGTGGGCCCTCCCCATCATATTACCACAGGCTTCAGGAGTACCTCTGGCTCAACCTCAAAGACATTACCGACCTACGGTCGTGCAAGAATACCCATGGCCAGTAGGAAGTAATGTTCGGTCTTTGAATGTTAAAAGCTTAGCGTAAAATCGTGGAAAATCGTATATATATTCCAATATGGCAATCCACATCACATACGAGTGTTAAGCTATTAGGCCCAGTTAAGAATTGCTGGTATATCTAAACCACCGAGCGTATGTTGAACATTAAAGCTTGAAATTTTCTTCACTAAACGGAAACGAAAAATAATTCATGCAGTAGAGGGTTAATAATTGTTAGTGTTAATGTAAGCTTGTTGAGTGACGTCATGAAATAAATAGTACTGAAGACTATAACATGCATCGCATTTTCAGAAGCAATGAAGAAAATACAAGCAATAATCAAGACAAATACTGTAATTGAAATAATTATGGATTTTTAAAGAAGCCATTCGTCCGGGCAGATAAAATTTGTTGTTAATTAAAGATTATGAGATTACTTTAATTTATTAAATTATAAAATTCAGTGAAATCGTATTTTGAGAATTAGTTTAAAACCAAGTGACTAACTTAAAAATGTATTCTGGAAATCCTGCTACAAGTGTTGCGAGCATTTGTTGTTGACGTTATCATTTTTTATTTTGATCTGTTGAGCATCAGATGTGCTGGGGATTTATTAAAGTGGAAACCTTGGTCATCAACTATTGTAACTTGTGTTCAGCCTTTGGCTTATAAATTTGGATGGTCATGGGGTCATAAACCTCAGTGACTTAGATTAGGGCCATTTGCCATTATATCATTTTCCTTACGGCCATCATCCACAATGACTTTAACGTAAATTACAAAGTTAAATGTCAGTCCATGACATAGTCGCAGGTCACATCGATTCAATTAAGGATCCATGCCATACAACCACTGTGTGGCACATACAGATTGGACTGCCTTAATTATACCAAGAGTCTAGAGCTCGTGATACGGGGGCTGGATCATCACGATTCATTATGATGATATATGCACTCTCACATGGAAGCCGATCTTAGGGATTTCCAGATTTTCTTTATTTAACTCTTAACTTAAGGCAGTGGTTTCTGGTCAGGATGCCCCTCAGGCAGTTGAGTTAAGGTCTCCAAAGCCAGTATGTCTCATCAGCATTATTATTATCATCATTTGTTTTACGGACAAGACTGAGTTCGTTGTTAAAATGTCATGTGTCTCTTCGACCTCATTTAAAATTCTTTAAGTAAACATAGATGTCTTTGACTCGATTTCTCCCATTTAGTAGATAGATTAAGTTTCTGAAACCCACCTCTTAACTAAGCAAGTGGCGAAGAACCCTAGACGACCCAAGAGAAAGATATCATGCCGATTTCGTAATAGGTAAGGAAGGTAGGTATACTGCGAAGGACCTTAAAGGGTTCAATAGTTAGGAAATGATACTTTTGATACGTAGCACACCTGAGAGAGAATTATCGGAAAAGTTAGCAGATTATTTAATTTTTGTCAGCCATTTAACGACAACAGTGTATAATACCGTGAGAAGCTGGTATACTAACAGTCAGTGAACTCAGTTTCGAACGCGCTGTCTTTGCGTGAAGTTAATAATTGGCTTATCAGTTGTACGATTTGATATTTTTCAAACTTTATTTCAACAGTTTTTCTTTTAATTTTGTTCGTACATTTTTGTACTTCGGTATCGGTTACAGAGTATAGCTCTGAAGTTATTGAAAAATGAAACTAAATCAATTTAAGTACGAACATCCAAGTGGTTCATGGTTGGTAGTTAACAGCTTAGCCGTTAAACCACGGAGGCAGTCAAATGAGCCTTTGAAACCCTATTTTTAATAATGTCACAATAACGAATAATACATTTATTTACATAACTTGACAATATATTGCGGTCCTTCTACCTGCTATAATTAAACTTATATTACGTAGTTCATAGGTTTTGCATTGTATCTGAGGGGCCCGAATTTTTATTCTGAATCAAATTCGTTACACCCCTTCATGACATACTCTAGAATGTCACCAGAACTAGTGACAAAGAACTGGGAAAACCTCCGTGTCATATTATAAATACAATGCTGCTATTCCCATTTTCTAACATTCATTCACCGCATTTTAATAACCTTTCACTATAATGGTTTATACATAGCAAATCTTATCTAATTGATAACTACTACCCTAATATGCTTTGCGAAATATAATCTCTTTTCTGTATTGGAAATTTTTAATAATAATAATAATAATAATAATAATAATAATAATAATAATAATAATAATAATAATAATAATAATAATAATAATAATTGTACCGGCAGGTCCACTTCTACGCCGCACATTTAAATCTTGCGCCTAAAAACTCCTCTACTGGAGAAATCGTGAACTTGAAACTAGTCCTACTTCAACTTTTACTCAGAAGATGTCACTACAGTAATTGGACGTAATTTTCTTATTGTGAAGTTTCATGTACTGTATGAAATTCTACGTGTTTTGTTTACCAGTCTTCAAGAAGTTTGGACCTTTTTCGACAGATGTTACTGCTAATAAACTATGATCATGCACCCTGGTGCGAAGTAGAAGAACCCTTTTTGAAGAAGTTTTGTATTCATAAGTAATTTTTTTACTAAAGTATCTTCATTCATTTTTGGGTTGGCAATATTGATCTTTTCTTTCCGCTAGTTTTGAATTTAGCCAATCATGAATTTCTGTAATTAATTTTCAGCCTATCACAGGTTTCTTCCTCGATTCGGAGTGTCACTTTTGATGTCAACTAATAAAAGTGAGAGGGTATGGCTGGTTTATTCATGAAAGGTCTCGAACGTTCCCTGAGGGTTTATTATCTGCGGATTTTCACGTTTCTTGGCCACTTGATCAACATGTAACTAAGTGTGTGTGTGAAGCAGGAGGCGCCTCTTTCATCAGGCAGCAGTTCTTCAGCAAGGTAATGGCCTATTAACATCTTTATTTCTTGCTAGCTCTGCGGTTTACCCCGATGGGGAGGTCCAAAACTATGAACCTACCTTTCTAAAAATGTAATTTCTGCCGGCTTATGTAAAAACTTCAGAATATCTTTAACTGTAAATCGGGGATAGAGAGAGAGGTACCCTCTCGAGCTCCCCTTCATATTGGTTTGAGGTGACTACGTGTTGTAACTGGTTTCCTTCCTCTCCGTAATGTTTTAAATTTCTTTTGATACGAGTCATCTCCCTAGTTTGGGAATAGCCCCTGTTTCATCGTGCCAGTGCCCCTTAGGTTTCTAGAATGCATTTTTAGGAGTGCAAGTACTCGTCTCCATTCAATTTGTGTTTCGGGCCATTTACTTAATCTGTTTCTTTCCGCAACGGCCCAATAGGTTGGGTACTAGATACCCCTGTTTCAAATTTGTAAGTTGTGCCTTGATGGCAAGTGATTGTAATTTTCTGATATCGCCTTGCATTGGCTTTCAAAAACTGAGAACACGTCTGCTCTTTTCTAGTGTTGTAAAAGTGCCTCTGGGAGGCTTGATATTGTGTGTTGGGAGCAAGCGCTCCTGGTATTTTGGGGATTTCTGCCCTTTTGTAAATTTATGCCCTTCTGCAAAGTTTGAGCTGGAAGCTCAAAAATTGTAAAACTAGGGGCTTGTAGCCCAAGTGTGTTAAAGTTTTGAAATCTTGGATTTTTCTAAGTCTTGTTTCTAAATTGCCATGTCATTGTTATCTCACTAATTGAGAATCTGTTAACTTGTTGTTTTTTGAAAATATAACCTTCCATTTCAGTTTAAATTCTTTCTTGACATAGTAGTTAGTCCCATTCACCCCAGGACCTTCTTTCATCTCTGCTGGTCCACGGGTAACCCCGTAACAATAACAATAATAATAATTATTATTATAATGAATTTTCACGGCCGCATTGTAATCGAAATCGACTGATTTTATGTTTTGTTCTGTACTTAACATCTCTTCAACACGTACTAAACGTGGGTAACACGACCTAATAGGCTGAAAGTCGATTTCGATGATAATAATAATAATAATAATAATAATAATAATAATAATAATAATAATAATAATAATAATAATAATAATAATAATCTGTCCGGCTCCATGGCTAAACGGTTAGCGTGCTTGTCTTTGGTCACAGGGTTCGATTCCCGGCAGGGGAATTTTAACCATCATTGGTTAATTTCGCTGGCACGGGGGCTGGGTGTATGTCTCGTCTTCATCATCATTTCATCCTCATCACGACGCGCAGGTCGCCTACGGGAGTCAAATCAAGAGACCTGCATCTGGCGAGCCGAACATGTTCTCGGACACTTCCAGCACTAAAAGCCATACGCCATTTAATTTCATAATAATCATCTCATATTTTGATGTTATTTACCTTTCAGTGTCGTCTAATTCCCTCCATAGCAAACATTCTTTCACAATTTTTCGTCATATTTCACACAGACTTCGGAGTATGAAGAGTATAATGCAATACACATGGTGTGCTTAACAATTATATATTTACTCGCTAGGGTTACTTTTTTCGCCGCTAGTTATGCTTATTAATTAAAACCGAAACAACCGCTTTCCCAATGCAGTGTGCTCTAAGGAACGAAACAAGTCTCACGTCACAATTAATACAAAACGAAGGCCGATTTGTAATTTTATTTTCGATACCGATTTTTAGTGAACGACATATTATAGAGTTCTAAAAGGAAGAAACGTTCCATGTTAGGGGCAACTGGCATATTTACAATATTTTTGTTCTGTTGGGAATCGAGAAAATGTTGACTGCTGGAGGGAATTGGGTAGCCCGATTTGACTGGTCTGACAAAAAACTGGACAGTGATGGAGACGTACCTCCCTTTAACTGGTAACATCTCTTCCTGTTTGCCCAGTAACTTCCTCAATCGTCCCACACATGTTAAACAGACTGAGAAAAAAGGTATCATGCATATATATCAATAGTGACATGCCATCAGCTAAAGGTGAAAAGATGAAGAAAAAGAAACTCCATGAATGCAAATATGGAACGAGGAAAGGAGACTATTTGATGCACTGGATGTTCGAGCCCATGCGGAATGTCTGAAGTAGCGAGAAGACAGTTTAGTAAATCAATAATCAATACATACGATACGAGCGACACGGAGAAGGTAAATAACTCACGGATTATTCGCACAGCGACTCGAGCAGGATCATAAACAGAGGGAGTTGGCAGTTAAAATCAACTGAAGGGACTGTTTAAAAATAAATAAATAAATAAATAAATAAATAAATAAATAAATAAATAAATAAATAAATAAATAAATATGTGGTAATTATGTGTAAATTATTATGTGAATAGTCTGTAGTATGTACCACATTTGTAGAAAATCTTAAGACGTACGTTTGTGTAAATTTGTATGTATCTTTATATTTTCTCTTATTGCAGTTAGCTATTTAATTTCCTATTGCATCATCTGTAATTGCGATATCCTGTAGATGATAACTGAATATATTACATATTTGTTTGACGTCCTACTAATTACACAGTTCAAAAAAAATCAGGGGAACATATTTTGAACGCATACCAACTAAACCTTTATTCTTTGAAGTATACAAAAGAACATCGATGGATTCGCGCTCATTTTCAGAACACAAACGGAAATGTCCAAATAGGGATGAAAACAAAGTGATAACAGTCCTCCAGGGTGGATTTTTATCACAGTTGGAGTGCTTTAGTAAGGCGTATGTCCTCCAAGAGCATTTATCACAGCTTGGCACCTACATGGCATGCTTCATGTAAGTCGACGGTGGTCACGTTGCGGTATCAGGTCCCATTCTTCAATGAGAGACTGTTCGAGGTCTTGGAGAATCTGTGGTGGAACAGGGCGTCCACGAACACTTCTGTCAAGCTTATCCCACACATGCTTGATGAGATTAAGGTCGGGACTCACTGCTGGCCTTCCCATCTCTTGAATGTCCAATTCTCGTAAGACAGCTCTGGTGATGCGCGCTATATGAGCCGTGGCATTGTCGTGCATGAGTACGAATTCAGGACCAACACCGTATGCAGCAACCAACACAAATGCTATAGCGGTATCTGCTCGATGTTACCCCGCAGCGGTAAGATTACCACGGACGAGGACAAGATCCGTACGGCCATCAATACTGATGCCACCCCACAGCATCATAGAACCTTGTCCGAATTGGTCGTCTTCCTGGACAACATTTGGCATGTACTGCTCACCACGGCGTCTCCGTACACGTTGACGTCCACCACGCTGTGTCAGGGGAAATCTGGACACGTCTGTGGTGGGGTTGCCAGTTGACGTGCGTACGGGCAAACAGAAGGCGAGCTGCGCGATTTTGCTGCGTTAAACAGGGCACTCGAACAGGACGTCTGGGTCGTAAGGACACTTCTTTCCACCTGTTCTTTACTGTCTGGTGGCTCCAGTGACCCTCCTGAGGCCTTGTTGCTGTTCTTTGGCAGTTGCTGAACGACGCCCCAACGCACAGATGGTCAGATATCGGTCATCCTGAGGGGTTGTCGTGCGTCCACGACCTTGTCCAACCCTCCTTGTGAACTGGCCTCTCTCATTGTAGCAATTCCACAAGCGTTGAATAACTGACGGAGAGACATTGAAATCCACAGCAATACGACAAAAAGTCCATCCAGCCTGGATCAAAGTGACGGGCCTTGCGACTTGAACCTCGTTAAAATGTTTCATTGGATCTGCTGGTTTACGGGCAACGTGCTCAAGTGACCGCAGTACTCTGTGTACCTTACGACACACGGACGCGCCGCTATTCACTTTGTTTTGAGGGTCACCTGACAGTTTTAATGCATGGCTACGCCTACAGATGGAGTGTAACTTCGATTTGACATACCCTGAGTAACTAAGGTCTCAAGGTATGCTGTACGACCATTGGAACCCCATCTACCAAATTAACGTTCACATACCAGACGTTACAAAACATGTTTCCATTTTTTTTTAAACTGTGAACTTTTACAGCTTTCGTAGACGTGGTGCTGGACTTTTTTCCCCACACATGATTTTCTTTTCGTGCCGCGGTTGAAGTATTTGAGAACCTTCATATACCAGCGAACTGACCTGGGATCGTACCCGCCAATTTGAGCTCAGAAGGCCAGCCCTCTACCAGCCGAGCTACTTTTGTAAATAAAACTATGAATGTGACAATATGACTCCCTTAAAAAAAGAGGGTTACAGGCCTGTCCGTAGCAATGATTTCTCTTCTCAGTAACTTGGATCAGCAAAATACGTTTTAATTGCATCTGAAATTTGCTAGTCAAACGAACACATTATCGCACGTTTTACAGTCAAAATGAGGAAGAAGACCGCTGGAATAAAACTTAAATAATGCATTGTCATTATGATAAAGGTACAGTAAACGTCAAGGTTAAAACTGAAGTAAAACCTTCCGAGGATTATGAGCGATCCTAAATAATGAAGCTCCCTACCTCATTCTATTCTACGGAGAGTTTCGGTTTTCACCCTCGATTTTCAAAATGTCAGACAGTAAGGTCATAAAATCCAAAACTATTTTTGAAATGTTAAAAGGTGAAATGTTTTATATAATGGTAAAGGTATGACGTTTAAATATATAAACAGTGAGCAAATGGGAATAGCAATATTATACAGTGATTTCATGAGCTTGATTACCTTTGATATTTTCTGAATTAAGGAATCCATTTCTAAGAAAAAAAAAAGAAAGGAAAGAGACTGGCTGTTACGCCACTCGACGGTATACATATTTTTAAATGGGGTAGACTGTGTCCCGACACGGCTGCAATTTGCTTTAATGTGAATACGGTGTTCATTGTCCACAGGATCATCACTGAAATGCATATCTATGTTTACATGACGGGAGAAGCCTTCACTCTTACGTATCTTCAACTCCCTGCAGCGTCCGTTCCGGTCGGCACTAAAAGTGGCACTTGCTTGTAATCGCAACGATCTCCTCTTTCTTCTAATTGTCACTTATGGAAATTCCGCGTGCATAAATTCGCCGTGTACCTCGACAATGTTAATTGTTGTACTGTTCTTTCACATTTTCATCTCTCAGTTAATACCGCGTACCGTATCACAGCTATAATTCGTTAAACGTCGTTTTTTATAGTTCACTATATCCTGAACAAAGTGACCTTAATCTCACTTAAATAGGTTAACGCGTGTATTTGCTACGAACTCTCAAAGCAGACCGACCGCCCGAAAACGAACCCTCGAGAAATTCGTCCATTTTTCGTCATGATCTTCAATATTTTTGGCAACCTTGTTCGACGTATGTGCACACGCAACTTGAATACTGTGCGCCATTCATATTTTATAACGCGTTCAAATTAATCTTCTTTATTTTGTATCTCACTGAACTTTTCAAACAGATTTACCAAGCATATTCTTGGTTAAAAATCTTCATGTCAGAGAGAGAGAGAGAGAGAGAGAGAGAGAGAACCGGCCTGGTGCCGACTGTACAGCAGCTAACCACTAGTCACCTGTTATCCCGTCATGACAGCTATTATCCGCTCCTTATCTCTGGTGGCCACATGAGCAACTGTTAGCTTTGTTTCTGTCAATGCTGACTGCAGCCATGCAGCATTCTGCTTCCCTTAGGATTCCATGTACTCTGCTAGACTGAGAATACAGGATAATAATAATAATAATAATAATAATAGTAATGCAACAATAGGAATGCACTAGGAACGCAAATCGTATCAAACACATACACGCGCGCGCTTGTTTGGCCCCTTATTACAACAAATATTATCAGCACATAGATCTATGTTCCTCCCACAGGAACAAATCATGGATTTAAGTAGTTCCTGGCGGTGTTCACATTTCAGAACTTTGTATTATTATTATTGTTGTAGAGAGAGCTTTACTTGTAGGTAGGGAATTAACAGCATGGTTTATGTCAAATTCATACAGCTGTTAACTTGTTTTGTAGCTCTACTGAGTCAGGTAGAGGTAAGGTAAGGGTTATTCTGCCCGAAGGCAGGTCCGAACCTCCGCAGAAGTGTTCCTGAGCCGGAGTTTACGTGCGGTAGGTTGGCCAGTTCCTTTCCGCTCCTCCATTCCCTTACCCCCCACCAACAGCGCGTGGCAACCCATCCAACTCCTGACCACGCCCAATGTTGCTTAACTTCGGAGATCTCACGGGATCCGGTGTTTGAACACGGCTACGCCCGTTGACTCAGGTAGAGGAAGGAGAGAATTAAGTCAGAGTTATGATGGGGATAAGAAACTGGGAGCTTCCCAACTGTGTACATTTAATACTGTGAGCACCATAGTTCCTCAACATACCTTCTCGGATTTTACAGGTGCTTCTGCATAGCAACGAGTAGAGTATGTATACAAGAATAGTCAACTTGCTATCACATGCAAAGGCCTTGATTCATCTGAGGGAGTTTTGAAAGTCGAAAGTAATAAAATAAACAGTAATTTCCTGGATAAATCTTCATTTACAATGTAAAGAAAATCGTGAGCCAGTCATTGGCATATCACTTAAGTCAGTTGAAGACTCATCGCTGAACATCCAGAAGAACTTACCATTCGTCATACTAAGCAGCGGAGAACTGTCCACTAGTTTATATTCGAGTCTTCAATCCATCAACAAAAAAACCTAATTTTTTTCTTCGGCTCTTATTACAGTTTCCAACTCACTGACTCTTTGCCTCTACGATGTTATCATTTCTACCCTAGTCGTAAATCAAATGAGCTAAGCAAGAAGATGATGCTCACGTGGAAAAATTCCAAATGTATCACAATAGAAGTGATTAGCTCTAACAGAATATGATGACAAACAGCGTTGACTTCTTACTCGATAAGCGAGATTTATGAACTTGTGGACCCGCAGAACGTCAAGTGACATTTGTCAAGGAGCCTTCGTTCCACGTACATTAAACCTCCCGCGGCAGGGCAGGATTAATCTCCACACAAACAACGCATCAAGAAGTCATCTGTATGGAAAGTGAATTACGCCGTCGAACCGAGAGCAAATCGTGTTTACAGAAGAACCGCTCACTGAGGGTTACCGCCAGAACAAACGCAGAGCGCCTCTGTCGGTACGTTGGAACGCTTCATAATGCAAACTAACACGCGTTCAATTTCGTACACGCTTTTAACGAGCAGTATTACATCCCATCCCACCCTATTCCATCACTCCCGAGAGTGACACTCTAATCATACATGAGCTAGGACCTTACAGCAGTATTTATGCCGTGACAGTGGGCGGAATTATAAGCACTAAAAAGGGGGCAAGTAAACACGTTAATTACGTATGTAAGTATGTGTACAATACTATATGTCGACAGAAAATACAGTAAACATACTCGTCAAGTGAGAGGACTCATGGTATCTCATGTTACCTCAGCACTAACACAGACGGTATTATTCTTTTCTGATGAATGTAAAACTAGACTGGCTAATATTAAGTCGTCTTCTTCTTCTTGTTCTTATTCTTCTTCTACTTGTGCCATTTGGCGATCATCATAGATTAACGTTTCCTGTCTTGTGTTTCCCGTATCACAGTTGCCGAATCGTGGATTCGTACAAGCATTATATTTTTCTTCAAGGCCATAGATTTTAACAAAAACAAGGGCGTGACGGAATGACTATTACGGAACAGAGCTTCTAGATGAACTGGATAAGAAGTCTAAACATGTGGGACAGGTTGTGTATGTACAGCATTCAGCTGATAGCCCGGCAGTGGTGTACTCCATCTAACTCGAGATGTACTGGCATTCCTTGAGGGACAGAGAGTCACAGAGAAGTTCTCTCGCAAGGGATTTAATTGTTCTCTCTCACACCTGCCCGAACACGACTACCTTTACGGAAAACAGCCAAATGTTTTCACTCTCTGTTCCTATGTACCTAAACTACTCCTCTGCCATCAGATTCGACCATACGAGGGAAAATGATCCCTATGAAAGATCGGATGAATGGAAAAGGTCCAGAATACGGGAAGGAATGATGATAGACAAGATGAAAAGAAAAGTGAATGAAGAAAACACTCTTCACTCCCTGTCACGGATGCCCAACAAATGGGGAAAGAGCATTTGTTAGCATAAGTAGAAGAAATAGCAATGCTCAGTAAATGCATTTTATAGTATTTTTCATTCGACTAGGGCAGTTCAGAGTATTATAATATTCAAGCGAAAGACAGCACAGCAGATATCCATCATTTTTAGAACTGAAATTCGGTAACAGTTTCTGCAATTACTGTTGAGAGATTAAAAGTGGATGCATGACTACGAGGAACTGAACTTCGTAATCCGAGCAAGAATTTCACCTCATTCCAGAAAATTTTCAGTTGTTAGAAAATATGTCAGGAAATCGCAATATGGGACATTTGAGTTTTGATACCTACAGTATTTTCGACAAATTTGGAGTCAATATTGAACAAAGTGAGTGTTTATATTTTATGGATTAGATTCAAGAGAATTTCACTTTCAAAATATTTAGTTCCCTGTAGTTTCAGAATGCAATTCTCACTCGAAGTTCCAGTCACTTGCCTACTTATTGCCCGCATGGTGGCCGTGTCTATATGGCCTGACACCAAGGTTAGCCGACTCGAGTCCCGTTGGCGGAAAAAAAACACGTCAGAATGTTGGCCGGCATGGTAAGAGAGGTGAAAGTATACAATTTCTAATTAGTAGATGCGTGACAAGAAACGTGGATTCAATTCCAAACCTCTCCGCAGTGTTCACATCGAGTACGAGCATATGACGTTGTTGATGGTGATTCGTGGGTACATTGAGCCCTTTGGTGTTATTCGACAGGAGTAGGCTATAGGCCGACACTGGGTTTGACTCTACCTCATTACCATCATCCCATACTCCGACACTCAGATCGCCTATGGGTGTCAACAAGAAAGCCGTGCACCAGGTGAGCCGAACATGTTCTCGGACACTATCGGCAGTAAAAGCCAAACAATAATAAATAAACCTACTTCTTATACATAATAAATCACCATCATAATCAAGTGTTCTGCTCACAGGCAGATTTTCACACGGCAGCTCTCCATGCTATCCTGTCTTCTGCTATTCTCTTCCGATCCTTGTAAGTTTCTCCTTCTTCGATGTAATCTATCATCTTGTACCTTCTCTTTCCTCTCAGTCGCCTTCCGCAAACTAATCCTTGCTGTGTTTCTTTTGATAAACACTTCCTTCTCAATAAGTGTCTCATCTAGTTCTTCTTCCTTTCTCTTACAACTTGCAGCGATCTTCTCATCTCACCAATTGTTTCCAATACATTTTCATTTCTCACTCTTTCTATCCAAATTTTCTCCATTCCCCTCCACATCCACATCTCAATCGCCTCTCGCCTTTTCTCATCTTCTCTTATCTATGTTCACATCCTTGCCATACTCAAACAAAGTGCTTACCAAGTCTCTTTCTCAAACCTTTATTTAATTTCCACATAATAATCTCCTCTTCCTATTGAAAGCATTCTTCGCCATAGCAATGCGAGTTTTCACCTCCTGATGGCATCCCATGCCCTCATTGTATTTCCAATATATTTGAAAGCTCTCACTTGACTGATAACTTGCCCTACCTTGATACAGTCGAAAAACCGTTTTTCGCGACATCGCTTTTAACGACCTATTGGCTATAACGGCGAAATCTAAGGGTCCGTCTAAATCCCATATAAACACTGTATTTAAAAAACTCTTAATACGACATCGCTTATTACGATGTATCATATCAAACAACATTTTTTTTTTTTCACATTTTCGGAGAAATGTAGAGCCTACCGAGTGGACGTCCAATGTTAATTTCTGTTTGGTACGCGTTTGGGGCTGGATTGTTGACGACAATGTAGAGCTTACATTCAAAACTCTTGTTTTCAGTAGATTATAGATTGTAAATTTCAAGTCAAGGCAAGTATAGCTTTGAAGATGTTGCAGAGAAAAGGGAAAGTGTTTAATATTGAAGAAAAGTCACAAATAATATGACGATTACAGCATGGGGAAACAAATGTCAACGTCGCGAAAGAATTCTACAATTTTGAAGGACAACGAGAACATCTCTCAATAAGTCAAGACCGTATGCGACTTTATTGTTGAATTTACATTGCTGCTATATTTTTGCTCACTTATTACAGTACGTTTGCTGACATTATTGCTGTGCGTATTGTGTAAACATTAGAAGAAAAATTCCCTCAGTACCACTCCACAAATACTGTATTGCAAATACATTACTTCATTTGTATTTTTTGAAATATTAATTTTATTCTGTTAATTAATTCAGCGTAACATTTACAAATATGACATTTAAGCAACAAAATAAAAGGACCGCTTTGTGCGACTATCGCCTACACCGTCCGATAATTGGCGGTCCCTTCGGAGTCGTTATAACCGGTTTCGACTGTATTTGCCGGTTTTCTTCCTTTACCGATCTTATTGGAACCCCCCACCATCACCACCATGGGTGAATTTAGTACGCACCAGTGAGTTACATTTGGAGGATATAGTAAAGAACGCATCTAATGTCCTATTACGCTCAATATGAGCAGCAGATTGAGGCTGGGCAACTATATCGGTTATAACGAGTCCGAACGGTCGTTATAGCCAATAGTCGCACAAACCGGTTTTAATTTTTTGTTGCTAAAAATGTAAAATCGGTAAGTTTTAGGCTGTACACGTAGATGGTTAATTATCATAATAGGAAGTTAAAACGACAAAAAACGAAACTGAAGTAAGTAGGTAGCCTACTCTTTTTACAGTACAGTATTTGTGGAGTGGGACTGAGGGGAATTTTATTGGATTAAGCGTGAAGAACAGCTCCACTAATCGGCTGCTTAAACGATCTAAGTAAAGATTCTTCACTATATTTCTGCTCACATGATCGGATCCGCGTGATTTTTTAAATATTAGAAAAGAGACTATATTTTTCCTCCGTTCTCCCAAATTGTAGAAATAGTTCAGTGTGATACAACCGATTTGAAATTTGTTTCCCCATTTTTCCAATTGCCAAATTATGTGTGACTTTTCTCCAACATTGAACACTTTCCTTCTATTTTAGAACATCTTCACAGCGATGCTTGCCTTGACTATTTAACAAACAGACTGATTTCAAGTCTCCAATAATAAACGATACATTGTTTTCAACAATTCTCAAATACGTTAAAAAAAGCACTGGACGTTATAGCCGACAAATTTCTCCGAAAATGTGATAAAAATACGTCGTTTCATACGATATGTCGTTTTTTTGCAACTGGCTTTAGGTCGCACTGACACTGATAGGTCTTTTTTTTTGCTAGGGGCTTTACGTCGCACCGACACAGATAGGTCTTATGGCGACGATGGGACAGGAAAGGCCTAGGAGTTGGAAGGAAGCGGCCGTGGCCTTAATTAAGGCACAGCCCCAGCATTTGCCTGGTGTGGAAATGGGAAACCACGGAAAACCATTTTCAGGGCTGCCGATAGTGGGATTCGAACCTACTATCTCCCGGATGCAAGCTCACAGCCGCGCGCCTCTACGCGCACGGCCAACTCGCCCGGTACTGATAGGTCTTATGGCGATGATGGGATAGGAAAGGCCTATGAGTGGGAAGGAAGCGGCCGTGGCCTTAATTACGGTACAACCCCAGCATTTCCCTGGTGTGAAAATTGGAAACCACAGAAAACCATCCTCAGGGCTGCCGACAGTGGGGTTCGAACCCACTATCTCCCGGATACAAGCGCACAGCTGCGCGCACCTAACCGCACGGCCAACTCGCCCGGTACGATATGTCCTAATAAGCGAATTTTAAAATACAATGTTTAAATAGAATTCAGACGTGACCATTAAATTTCGACGTTATATCCAATACGTCGTTATAAGCGATGTCGCAATAAACGGTTTCGACTGCATTTTAATTACTGTAGCTCCTATAATGTATGTTTATTTTTCCCATTACGTACGCTAGATGCTACCTCAACAGGGTCTGAAGTGGGGAAGCACGGAAAGGAATAACAAGAATAGTCGAAAAAATTATTCGAACCCACCTGACTCCCAGCCGTCCTCGCGAGGTTGATTTCTCCCTCCCTCCCTCCCTCCACTACTTAAACCCTCAGAATTTTGCGTCTGGCAACTAGTGTGGACAAATTCATTCTAAATCCACCCACTGAGGAATTAATTCTTTAAAGGAGTGTTATTCATCCGAATGGTGCTGACACTCCTATTGGTTATTAAGTGCCATTTGGGACATCGTCCATGTTTCCATCTGGAGTCGACCTCTTTCAGCCCATTCAAAATGGAGGTCTTGCGTCTGTTTGCTTCAGTGCAGTCAATCCGCAACTGAATTATGTGTTGCTGACGGGAGAAGAGACTTCGCACGAGTAATAATGTATGTTCCGACTCGTGGATCTGCACTTTTAAACGCTATCTGGTATGCTTGTCTATTAGGAAGTTCAGCGGGGCCACGACGAGAGAACATCAATCTCGTGCACGGCGGCAAATTCTATTTAAGACCTACCGCGACAAGAGAATCCTCTCTTGTAACATAAAACATTGGGCCAAGCCGCGGCCGTGTCTCAGCTCGGACAATGACCCGAGTTGTACTGCCCGTTTAAGTCTGGAGGATGAGGTACAGATGGAGGCATTGTGCAAATAATAAGAGAATCCTAACATACAGAGCGGGCCATAAACTTGTTACCCTAAGCCGGCGGAGGAAGCTGGATTTTTGAAGGGTAGAAAATACATCATTCGGCACTCAGTGACGTACGTTGTCGGCATGTAAAAGATTTACATTCCCATGTCGAATTATTTCAATAATATGTACTACACCAAAGACATTGCCGTTAGAGAGCTTTTAGTGGGATGAACGGGGATAATTTCTAGATTATTTTTGTGACTTTCGTGCCCACTTCGTAGGATTTATCACGCTGCGTGTATTTCCTTTCCCTAACCCACATGATGTCATTAAATTAAGGTATTTCTTGTGTGGTCTGGCTTCCAGCCATTACTGTTAAATATAATAAATACAATATCTAATCGAATAAACCGTCTAATACGCGGTGAAGTTACCGGCTACATAAAAGCGCTTAGCTACAAGCTAAACATCTTCATGCAGCGAATGAGGAAGATAACGAAACAAATCTGTTATGAAATATTTCAATAAATATCTGGTCTCTTCCATCAACATTACACATTTCTGGTCTGTAGACATTGTTGTATGCATGGTACAATAAGACCTCTCATGGAGATCAATTACTTAGCTGAAATTTCATAGACATACAGTGGATGTTCGTTATGATTTGTTTTCTAGTGGTTTAACAATGCATTAACATATCAAAGGTATTCGGTGACGCAAGTAGGGTTGTGGGATAGAACGGGGAAGGTAGCGGCCGTGGATTTAATTAGGACAGAGCCCCAGCATTTGCCCAGTGTGAAAATGAGAAACCGCACAAAACCATCTTCAGGAATGCCTGGGATTCGAACCACCATCTCCCGAATGCAAGCTTACAGCTACACGGCCTTAACCGCACGGCCAACCCACTCGGTACATTACGAATTGTCAGACATTGTTCACAGTTAGTCATTCTTTTATGGACTTACTGTTGTAGACCAACAGTCACTAGACGCAAACATGCAGCCATTTCATCACTGGACATTAATTCACTAGTCCTTTCGACTGTGTATCGCGACATGCTTTGTCGTAATAACAACCTATACAAAAGGAAGTAATTCAATATCAGCAGAAGTTAAGAACATTACATTAACAAGTTGCTTTACTTCGCTCCGACACATAGGTCTTATGGCGACGATGGGACAGGAAGAGGCTAGGAATGGGAAGGAAGCGACCGTGGCCTTAATTGAGGTACAGCCCCAGCATCTGCCTGGTGTGAAAATTGGAAACCATGGAAAACCATTTTCAGGGCTACCGACAACGGGGTTCGAACCCACTATCTCCCGAACAGAAGTTAAGAACATTCCGTTCCAGTTTCTCAAACTTCTCTTACATTCCCAGGAAGACGATGGATCGAAGCCAGACCATTTCAGAGCTAATCTCTAAAAAGGGCGTCGACAGAGAAGGTATAAAATGTACGAACTCATTAGCGACAGATTAAAGAATACGAAGTGAAATGCAATAGCTGGTAAGAAGTTAGACGGTTCTATTTCCTTGTTGGCAATAAAGCGAGGTTAGCACTAGGAGTGTGTGAAGACAGCTATTAGCAGAAGAGACGAAAAGACAAATTAGGGTCGAGAATCCCTACGGTCTTATCTGGGGCGAGTGGATAGCGCAATATCGTAAATATCTCCTCCTCGCCTCTCTGCAGCCACCAAGAAACACAAGTCAGTCACACAAATACACTCTGTTCGCTTCCACCCCTCACCACTCACCCTGGTTCAGCCAACAGCAAAAAGCCGAAGACAAAAGTCTACATTGGAGACTTACGGTGGGAAGTGGAAGCCTTAAACCTTACCACAAGTGACACAAACTAATGTTTTAATAGGACGTCTGGTTTCTCTTAATGCTGCCTTATTATTTACTAATGGATTCCCAGGTACTGGGTAGTGATTATTGTTGAAATGGAAATTAAAACGAGGTAACTATCCGCTCTTAACTCTAACCTGAAATTAAAAAGGAAGAAGCACTCAAGCTGGCTTTGTAGTTTTGCGTGACTGCTGATATCGCTATCAATCACTTATCATAGCCAAAGGACACCCAGTTGTATGTGGAATCCGAATCACTAAGACGTGACTTTTCATTTTAAAAAATTTCCACACATACTGGCCAGGATTCAACCGCAGCCGCCTTGGTGAAAAGCCGGCGATGATGCTACTCGAATATCATATCCCCACAAAGGAAGAACTCTGACTGTTATAAGAATGAAATTATCGGCAAACGGAAGGAAAGGGCCATGAAGGGCGTGCGTAATATTGAAGATTCCCTAGACCTCGAAAAACTAACATCACCGGGGACGGACGAGAAAAACAGTTGACCAAGTAAGGTTGCATAGTAAAGATGAAAGAGAGCAGCTTGGATGAGGGTAAGCTAGGAGCCCCATGATAACCCCCTCCTAAGTTCAGAGACCCTGAGGAGCTACGTCTTTTAGTCGCCTCTCAAGACAGGCAGAATATAACGTAGACGCGTTCTATCCCTTATTTAAAGTGGTGGATCTATTCCCAGTAAGTCAGCTTTCCAGTGTATCTGTATATCGTCGTTGCCGGGACAAAACCTCCTATGTGATAATAATTTTGGAGATATACTGACCCGCAGCACATACATTATGAAGAGCGAGAATGCCTTGACAATCTTTACACAATATTGCACCTTAGATGCCAGAACCTTACCGGCCAAAGTTCTAAGCTAAAATATTTCACATAGGAGGTTTTGTCCCGGCAGCGACGATATATAATGGCCCCCATTCGAAACAATTTCCCCACTCTGGCATCTTGTAACACCGGAGGTAGTTGTAAAGACGTTTATACTTACATGGGAATTCTTCCTCTTCTTATCTCCCTCCTGTTTCATATTAAAATCATCATCATCATTCTGAGATAGATATGCCAGTTTATGGACATTTACGAACTATTTCAGGTCACTTAATTGACTGTCATAAATCCAAACCTAATGGTCTCGCAACGGTTTTAAAATATTTCGTGGTTAGTTTTATACGACGGATTTAAAAAATCTCTTATCTTTTGTAGGGATGAATATGTCGTCGTAATTGACAAGTATGTAAAGGGCGGAGAGGACCTCTACCCGAAGGGCACAATAGGCACAGGCTGATAGGCTCAAGAAATAATGGAAGGATGTCAAAGTCGGCAAAAGAATAAGATCTCAACACTAAAATGAAATTAGTTATCACGCAGTCCACAGAGGCTGAACTCGATAGCAAATAATAATAATAATAATAATAATAATAATAATAATAATAATAATAATAATAATAATAATAATAATAATCGCATGACCTCTGCTACAGTATCCAAGCATTTTGATTTAACACAATCTAGGCTACCTGCATGTCATTTTCGATACTACGTTTTATTCTAGCAGAATACAGACAGAGTATTAACTAATGTTGTCGAGTCAACACCGAATGTGTCACTGGAGATCTTTTACATGCCGACATCGTACAACATGGAGTGTAAATCGGACTTTTTTCCGCCCTTTAAAACTCTTACTACCTCTACCGGGTATGAAGACGTGCTTATGGGATGCGCAGGCCAACACTATCACTGATCCACAGACGGAGCTATAACTCAATACGTATTGTTACGCGTCTTCCTGGAAGGGATGTCTAAGCCAGGCCGGGTACCTCCCAGCCGGCCCGAGCACAAGGCGTGGTCTGCCCTCACTTTTTTTCTTTTCGTCTGGTTTTCCCGTGCGCCTTCTCGAGCGTGCAACGATAATGTTCCGTCTTCAGCCGAGCCCCGAAGGTTCTAGTACGCCATCATCAGGATACAAATGGAGGCTGGCAGTGAACAGTCATTCAATAGCTGGACTGGGATGGCCGTAATGTTGGCTGTCGTCAGTGTCCACCGAGGTCATGAGTATCGTCATGTACTGAGCGGAGTACTGTGTTTGCTGTCTTGGAGTGAGCGGAGTTGGAGTACTGTGTGTACTATCGTGGACAGTAGACTAAGCTGAGTCTGTGTGCGGAAGAGCTGGTGAGAGTAGAATTGGAGCAGTGTTAATTGTCGTTGTAGTGAGGAGTATGGTCCTGTTAGTTAGCATTGTTCAGTTATTGCTGTTATGTAACCGCTGGCTAGTTGTCAGTGTTAGTGTTGAATAGTTCACTGTGTGGAGTGGCCACGGAAATGGACTGTATTGACTGTGTGAGTGGCGGACTTTCTCTGGAGTCGAATCAAGGAACAGCCGCAATGGGCTGTGGTAGTCAGCAGCCTGTCTGCGTGTAGCTGCTGTATAAGGGACTAAGCGCGCTGAGCGAAAGTGAAAGGTGAAGCCTGTCAATAAGGATTATAGATTGTTCTTTTGATTTTCTAGTGGTTTAACGTCGCAGTAATACATCCAAATTTTGTGGCGACTCAAGTATGCTGAAAGGCTAGGTTTGGGAATGTAGCGGCCATGGCCTTAGTTAAGGTACAACCCTAGTATTATCCTGGTGTGAAACTGGTAAACCACGGAAAACCACCTTCAGGGCTCTCGACGGTGAAATTCGAACCCACCAACTCCCGAAAGCAAGCTCACAGCTACGTGACCCTAACCGCACGGCCAACTCGCTCGATGATTAGCCTATAGCCTGTACCAGGTAAAGACTGCCCAGAGCGAGTCCAACTGTGGCAGACTTCTAAATAGACAGCAAGTAGTGGAGTGTGGCCATTCATGATTGAATATTATTGTATGTGTATATATGCATGTTTGGATCGAACTAGAATTAAATTAGATCGATAAAACAGTTGGTAAAAATGAAATGGGGCATGGCTTTTAGTGCCGGGAGATCCCAGGACGGGTTCGGCTCGCCAGGTGCAGGTCTTTTGATTTGACACCCGTAGGCGACATGCGCGTCGTGATGAGGATGAATGATGATGAAGACAACACATACACCCAGGCTCCGTGCCAGGGAAATTAACCAATGATGGTTAAAATTCTCGAACCTACCGGGAATCGATCCCGGGACCCCTGTGACCAAAGGCCAGCACGTTAACCAGTTAGCCATGGAGCCGGACAAACAGTTGGGTTTCTATGCGTAACAGTATCATTAAAAAGAATTCGTGGAGCTTTTGAGCCTATAAAAAATGAGCAGACCCGGTGAGAGATGAGTGAGGAATGCAAAGCCTTTCACGGGCCCATGTAGACCATTTCAAGGCTCATGCAATGACCTTGCATTTAAAAAGAGGCAGGGACTGAGCGTGAAATCGATGGCGTGGGCATTACATCAAAATAACAGCTGCCTATTTTCGCAGTTGATGTCTCCTGCTGCGGTTGGTAAACAGAGTTCCATTGGGCGACACATTTTAACAACATTACCAGCCGTAGCTGTACAATCTTTTTAAACTCAGTTAAGAGTAAATCAGCAATAAAGGAACATATCAGTTTATTCTAGTCACGCACGGTTCTATCAACAGCTCGCTAGTTAAAAGCGAGAAGTAAATGGGCAATTGGCCATCCATGGGGAAGATGCTGATAAAATACTTAAAATAACGAGAAGAGAAGAAATAGTAAACTTAAGAACTCAGTGTATCGCTACACAAAAGAGTACTAAAAGCCGGCAATGTGCAGTTTGAGAGTTAAGAGTCCGGAGAAATGTACGATGAAGCAAGTACATTAAAGTTTGCAATAGGAATTGTAATATTGCTTTCATTTCCGCGGAAATGTTCTTTAAATTGTTTGCAACCAAGAACACTGTGACTCGTTATCTTGCCAAATACACAGAACTTTAATTCCTATGCCATTTACTGTAATATTCTTCCAGGTTATCATTAAAGAAGAACATCTTGGGAAACGTAATGTGTCTAATAACAATGAGTTCCCATAATTTTCATTGCAATAGCTTCATTCCTTTCAGAGTTTTACTATTTACGTATGAAAATGAAAACCTACAACCTGTTTTTCAGTCTTTCACCGGGTCAGGGATGTAATGAATGAACTATATATAGGCTATTGTTACAATGGGGTCGCCACTCCCAAAGTGATTTATTATGACTGATAAATGCTATGAAATGATATTGGAGAGTGTTGCTGGAATGAAAGATGACAGGGAAAACCGGAGTACCCGGAGAAAACCTGCCCCGCCTTCACTTTGTCCAACACAAATCTGAACCACGGTATCCAGCGGTGAGAGGCCGACGCGCTGCCGTCGGAGCTACGGAGGCTCGCACTATTTACATATAATATAAATAAACATATTTCCGTAAGTATTCATAGGATTAGTTTAACTTGTGAATATTCATCTCTTCGTCTTCATGAGGGAAATATTTATGCTCAAACGCTCCGAACAGCGTGAAAATTGGCAGGAAAGCATATGGTCGCTGAAAACGGCTGCAGGGTTCTTACGCATGTAAAATTACACATATATCTTGAGAGGGTAACTTCATGTAGTTGCGGTTAGTAACATAATACTTTGTGAGCCGGGTTGATTGGCTCAGACGGCTGAGGCGCTGACTTTCTGAGTCCAACTTGGCAGGTTCGATCCTGGCTCAGTCCGGTGGTATTTGAAGGTGCTCGCATACGTCAGTGTCGTGTCGGTAGATTTACTAGCACGTAAAATAACTCCTGCGGGACTACATTCTGGCACCTCGGCGTCTCCTCCAAAAACCGTAAAAAAGTAGTTAATGGGACGTAAACCTATTATTATTATTATCATATTATTATTATTATTATTATTATTATTATTATTATTATTATTATTATTATTATTGTACCGGGAGGTACACCTCTACGCCGCACATTTAAATCTTGCGCCAATAAAATCTCCTCTACAGGAGAAGCACTGAACTTGAAACTACTGTAGACCTACTTAAACTTTTAATCAGAAGATGCCACCACTTTAATATTGTGATTGTGAAGTTTCCAGTACTGTATGTTTTGTTTACCACTTATCAAGAAGTTTGGACTTTCTGCAACATATGTCACTACAAAAACTATGATCATGCACCCTGGTGCGAAGTGAAGGAACTTTATTTGAAGAAATTTTGTATTCATAAATTTGTTCTTTACTAAATTATGTTCATTCATTTTTGGGTTGGCAATAATGATCTTTTCTTTCCGCCAGTTTTGAATTCAGCCAATCCCTAATTTCTGTAATTAATTTTCGGCCTATCACAGGCTATTTCTTCAATTTGGTGTGTAACTTTACGCTAGCCAATAAGAGTAAGAGGGCGTGGCTTGATTATTCATGAAAGGTCTCGAACTTTCCCCGAGGGTTTATAAACTGCGGATTTTCACGGCTCTTGGCAATTTGATCAACATCTAACTGAGTGTGTGTATGTGAAACAGGAGGCGGGAGGTGGCTCTCATCAGGCAGCAGTTCTTCAGCAAGGTAATGGCCGTTTAACATCCTTACTTCTTGCTAGATCCGCAGTTTAACCCGAGGAATAGGTCCGAAACTTTAATATGTAACCTTCTCTAAAATGTAAGTTCTGCTGGCTAATGTGAACATTTCATAAAATCTGCAACTGTTATTCGGGGATAGAGAGTGATTTACCCTCTCGAGCTCCCCTTCATATTGGTTTGAGGTGACTACGTTTTGTAACTGGTTTTCTTCCTTTCTGTAATGTCTTAAATTATTCTTATACGAGTCACCTCCATAGTTTGGGAATAGCCCCTGTTTCATCGGCCTAGTGCCTTTTAGGTTTTAAATATTTAGGAGTGCAAGTACACGCCTCCATTGAACTTGGTGTTTCGAGCCATTTACTTAACCTGTTCTTTTCCTGCTAAGGCCCAGTAGGTTGGGTACGAGATACCCCCGTTTCATTTGTGTAAGTTGTGCCTTGATGGCAAGTAATTGTAAAGTCTGATATTGCCGCCTTGAATAGGCTTGAAAAACTGAGAGCGTGTCAGCCCTTTTCAAGTGTTGTAAAAGTGCTTCTGGGAGGCTTGAGGTTAAAATATGGAAGCAAGTGCTCCAGGTATTGAGAGGTGTTCTGCCCTTGCATTAATGGCGACCTTTGTAATTTTGAGCGTATAGCTCAGGAATTGTGTAGTAGGGCTTGAAGCCCAAGACCTGTCTATACCACCAATCTTGTCTTTACTAGACCTGTTTTTTGCTACTGGTACCTGTTACTTTGTTATTTGTTAATTTTTAAAAAGGAAAGAAAATATAACCTTTGTTGAAATTTTAAATTAACTTTGACTTTGTGGTTAGCCCCATTCATCCCGGCACCTTCTTTCACCTCTGCGTTCCACAGATATCCCGGAACTATTATTATTATTATTATTATTACTACTTGAAGCTGCTCCAGTTTTCCCCGATTTTGAAGACATTGTTATAGCACAGCTGTAACCAATACTTATCCTTACTCTTCTCACTGAAGTCCTGCACCAAATTATTTAAAAATAATTACAGCAATGAAAATTGATACCAAAATATCTTATTTTAGTTAGAAAATAATACTTTCTTGATATGCAGTGCATCTGAGATCGTATTATGCACAAATTATGCTGAATATTTAACTTTTATCACACATTTATTCCACAACATCGTATAATGCTAATATGAAGTAGGTGTAGTAACACTCAGCCAATTCATTTATCACTTGTGCTGTTTTATATTTTTCAAAATTTACATGAACAGTTTTTGATTTAATTTTGTTCGTATATATTAATGGGTTATAACGGAATGTATTATTATAATTGAGACTCTGGTATCGGTTACAGAGTGTAGTTCCGTAGTTACTGTAAAATGAAATCAATTTGAAATACGAACAACTAAGTGGTGAATGGTTCTGCAGTTTAGCCGTTAAGCCAAGGAGGCAGCCAAACAAAACATATTACATTTATGTTTTAATAATCGTACAATTGTGAATAATTCCTTTATTTATATAACTTGAGAATATAATGCATATTATCTAACTGCTGTAATTAAATTTATATTCGTTTTTCATAGGTTTTACATTTTATTTGAGGGGACCCGAACTTTTATTTTGGAAGGCGGGCCCGAATCACATTTGTTACGCCCCTGTGTTAGGCAGACTACTGTTATTTATATCTTGAAGTATTTTGCTGTTTACATGTCATAAAGCACATATTACTAATTAAAGGTGCCATTAATTCCATAAGCGTAGGCTACGTACGCCTGTTAGTGCTATAAAAATCGCAGTTAACAAACTGTTCTGGTTCATTGCGGTTAATTACATCAGAACCGCAGAATCGAGAAATAAAAATCCCTTCAAAACCTACCACATACGACAAATTCTAACCGTGCGCTTTGAGACAGTGCTTCGGCTAATTTCGGGGTTGTCCAATGCAACTCGTGAGTATCTCTGGTCAACTCGCCGGCGATTCCTTGGCTATGTTTTCCCGGCTCCTCATAGCTTCGATCATATATCCAATAGATGACTGATGACGTCACATTCTTGAAGCAAGGATCTCAATCAGCTGACTGGTGGGTAGTGCGAGAGTTTTGAACATTGTGTTATAGGCGAGAATAGTGATCAGCGTACTTAAAAGTGACTTTTAGCTACTGTTAATGAAGCGATGGTGCACTATTGCGTAGCGTATGGATGCAAGGAGACCTTCAAAAAAGTATCTGGCATTTCCTTTCACGGGTAAGTAAATATTTACGTAAATATGATGATGATGATGATGATGATGTAAGGGGTTTCATACAGTTGTTGTCAGGTGTCTGTAGAATACGTACGTTTATTGTATTGGTTACAGTTCCAGTTTCCCGGTTACAGCAATTTTGAATACTGTGCTTTTATTGATTTCAGTTTTCCTGCTGATGAGACAAGGAAAAAGCAATGGGTAGTTGCATTAAGAATAGAGAATTTCATACCTGAAAAGCATTCAAGATTATGTTCTAAGCATTTTTCACCGGAATGTTTTGATAATGAAGCATTTGGTGTGGGAGTTAAACTGAAGCCAAATGCAGTACCAAAAATTTTTAATTTTCCACCCCACCTTTTACCAGCTGAGAAGAGGAGAAAACCTCCTGTGAAGAGGAAACTTCAAGTGGATCCTGTTGCATCAACAGTTGTGTGTGAGCATATTTTTTTTTATTTATTTATTATTTTCCATAGATTTATGCAGGAATGTGGCCTGTCATCTTTATGTGAAATATATGTGTTTAAGATATTCAACATACTGTCCAACTGCAACATCTATTGCAGCATATTAGGTTACTATATTACACATAGGTAATACATTTTTGTTGTTGACCCTTATAATTTTCATATTTTTTCAGTGTTCCTCAGGAAGAGGAGAATGAGTCTCTTCCTAAAACAAAGGTGTTCAGAAAATCTTATGTTGGTGATTACACTGAGGAAATGGTAAAGTCACCAAGGAAAGCCCAGACCTTCATGCAGGTTGCCAGGGAAGTTATTCATAAATCCCATAAGAAGCTGAAATTGGAAAGGCAGAAGTATCGGCGAGCTATTAATCAGTTGCAGAATGGGAAAGCCTTAGTAAACCATCTGAAGGAGAAAATGATGATAACTGAAGATGCTGCTTGCACGCTTGAGGTAAGAAAACAACAGCTTAAATATTTTTTCGGTTTCCCTATATCCGCTAGCCTTTGGTGGTGCTATTTGAGGATCCAAACAGTCTCTGGGTTGATGACCTAACAGACAGACATACATACATAAAATTTGGAGCCTTTAGAAGTCTGTAATTTGTTTTTATTGTATCACAATCTCTGTTAAACAAATATTTCAAAAATAATGTAATACCATAAATTAACTTGTGAAAAAGCATAATGCACCTTTTAACTTCCATTGTTCCAGAAATGTCTTTCTCCTGCTGCTGCCCAACTTCTGATGCGAACAAAGGATGGTGATACAAGAGCAGAGTATCCTCCTGAACTACGCTGCTTTGCACCTACATTGAATTTCTATTCAAGTCGTGCATACAGCTACTTGAGAGATGTATTTCCTCATGGTTTGCCCCATCCAAGTACACTGCGGAAGTGGTATCAGTCGGTGGATGGTAAGCCAGGATTCAGTTCAGAGGCTGCAACTGCTCTCATTTCAAAAGGGAAGGAGATGGCTATCAGTGGAAGTGTGTGCACTGATGATGGATGAAATGTGCATCCGAAAGCACATTGAATTTGATGGAAAACAATTTCTTGGTTATGTGAATTGTGGTACTGAAATCGAGGATCAGGATTTACCAGAAGCCAAGGAGGCTTTAGTGTTTATGGTGGTCTCACTAAATGAACACTGGAAAATTCCAGTGGGTTATTTTTTGATTAATGGTTTAAGTGGCTCAGAGAGAGCAAACCTAGTGATTGAGTGCCTTAAATTTTTAAATGACCTAAATGTAATAGTAGTGTCACTTACTTTTGATGGTGCTGCTTCTAATTTATCCATGGCCCGTTGTTTGGGAGCTTCTTTTGATGAAAATAATATGGTGAGCTGGTTTGAAAATCCCTCAAATGATTCTAAAGTGTTTATTCTTCTAGATGCTTGCCATGTTATAAAATTAGTGAGGAATACTTTAGGAGCTAAGAGAACTTTTGCTAGGGGTGATAATGTCATAGATTGGAGGTACTTAGAAGAGTTAGAGAAACTTCAGAGTATCGAAGGCCTTCATCTAGGAACAAAACTTTCCAAAAGGCACATTCACTGGGAAAAGGAACCCATGAAAGTAAAGCTCGCCACACAAACATTCAGTGAAAGTGTTGCAAGTGCAATGACATATTGTGACAGAGACTTAAATCTTCCTCAGTTTCAAGGGTGTGAGGAGACTGTAAAATTTGTTAGGCTCATGAACAATATATTTGATATCTTAAACAGCCGTAATCTTTGTTCAAAGGGATGGCAGAAACCATTGAAAGCAGAGAATATCCACAGTACGAGGGCCTACATTCAGGAGGCTATTGAATATATACAATCACTGCAAGAGATGGATGGTGGTGTTTGTCTAGTGAAGTGCACTAGGAAAACTGGTTTCATAGGTTTGATTTTGTGTCTAAAGTCTGTCTTAGGAGTGTATGACTCAATTTTGAACATGCCACAGCTGAAGATGCATTTTCTGCTCACCTACAAACTTAGTCAGGATCATCTGGAAGTATTTTTTAGTGTCATTAGGAGTCATGGTGGTCATAACAACAACCCCACAGCCAGGCAGTTTGAAGCAGCATATAAAAGACTTTTGCTCCATATACAGATAGGTACTACAACCAGTGCCAATTGCTCTGCAGTTGACCCTACTGTTATTATGAATTGTAGAGACAGCAGTCAAATAACTGGTGATCCTATTCATCTGCCTGCCAACAGTACTGATGTACTTTTTGTTAGTCATGATCATGACTACATTCCACACCCAGCCAACCTGACACTGTATGTTGAGGATGTAGTGGAATATATAGCAGGTTTTGTTGTGAAAAGATTACAGAAAGAAGTTAAATGTGATGTTTGTAAGGTGGTTCTCCAAACAGCAGTTTCACATTCAGCACTCCTGAAGAGGAAAAACAGAGGTGGCCTTTCAATCCCATTATTAGATGTGATATACCTCTGTAGGGAAGGTGAAAAGATGATGCGACAATTCCAGCACAAAATGACAAGGATGAAGGACTCTTTAAATGTACTTGTAATGGCAGTACTGAACCATGCTAAGAGAGAAGTGTTTGAAGAACTTCAGGAGCATACATCTGCTTATCCGCCCCTTGACAACCACATTCATCAGCTGAAGCGAGCAGTTTTGATGGAATACTTTAAAGTGAGGTTACACCATAAAGCACGGCTTGAAACAGAAAAACTTCACAGTGTGAGGGTACGAAGCTTTTACACAAAGACTGTTCTATTCAGGAACCAGTAATATAAGGTAGGCTGTTTTATAATATAATTATTGCATTTGTTTTATAAACGTGTTAGAGTGTGTAGGCCTATATGAGGATTTCTATGCTTCCTATGACTGGAATATTTATATAGACTCAAGTTGCTAATGTAAGAGGATGCTGGTGTGGTATGCTAGTTTCACTGATTTGTATTAGTGTTCTACTTTTAGGCATATTCCCTCTAATCATTCTGTCCATGTGTCAGATTGATTTTTATAGAAATTCATTCTTAAATTACTTCTATATTGGCATGACTTGTTTCTGTATTTTGGGAACAACATTACTGAATGCTGCAGGATGTTTTCTTTTCTTCAGATGTGACCTATTTATAGGCCTACTTCAAATGCGGCATGTGCATTAGTTTATGTTGGGCTTTAAACTAAGCTTAATTTAGTAGGTGGCAGTGGAGTGAAATTTTACCTGTGTAGCATTTTATGTACCCTTTATTATTATTATTATTATTATTATTATTATTATTATTATTTTGTTGTTGTTGAAGCAGCATATTACAACAGATCCCTGCTTCATAGGCATAAATAGGTACTACAACCAGTGCCAATTGATATGCAGTTGACCCTACTGTATTGTGAATTTTTATAACTTATGATAAGTGAATATTTCTTGTTATGGTACCTGTTTGTCGTTTACCCTGGAGAGTTCATTTTTGTTGCCATCTGTTGGTGGTGTATGGTTCACTTAAATGTGATACTTGTGTTATTTTCTTTCCATAATGGTCCTGTAGGCTATGTGTCACTCTTTGCATCTTGTGTTGTTGGGCATTGGTTTGAAGTAGGCCTATTTCAGTCAAAAGCATACCGAGCACGGTAAATACAGTATTTTAAAGCTGTTTTTGGAAGTTATGAAGTGTTTATTGTAGATGTCAGTCTCATTAATATTTCAAATTAGGCTACACTTCCTTACGGACAACTTTCAGAGGTTAGCTTTCAGCTATTAATCCCAATATGATGCGGTAATTGGAAAAAATTACTTGTCTCTTACATTATAATAAATAATTAACATTAAACAATTAGTGTTACTCACGGGGATGTAATACTTGCAAAAAAAGATCATAATGAGGGTGTATCCTATCGTAGCTCTCTTTTGGTTTTAAACATTTTCGTCGTAATTATGCATTTATGTCCGCGGTTTTTATTGTAATTAACGCTCAACCACAACAGCTAAGCAGGGTACATATCATATTCCAATTTCGCCGCCTTTTCGAATGTCACTGTTTGACAATTTCCTTACATCCTCTCGGACTCTACTTCGAACTACCCCCCAGTCAGCTGATCGAGATGTTGGCTTCAAGCCGCAACATGGACGAGGTGGCGCTAAGCGCACTCTATAGTATTAATGCTCTAAGCCTCATAGCCCCTCGCCATGCGCACCCTCCTTACGTTCCACAGCCTCGCGCCCTCAATCAACTCTGAAGTTGGTATTGGCTTTACGTCGCACCAACACAGATAGGTCTTATGGCGACGATGGGACAGGAAAGGGCTAGGACTGGGAAGGAAGCGTCCGTGGCCTTAATTAAGGTACAGTCTGGTGTGAAAATGGGAATCCACGGAAAACCATTTTCAGGGCTGCCGACAGTGAGGTTCGAACCCACTATCACCCGGATGCGAGCTCACAGCCGCGCGCTCCTAACCGCTCGACCAACTCGCCCGGTCGCGGCCACCTTTGTGAGAAGCCAGTGACTGTACCATTCGGATTATCACGCTCTCTCCCTCGAAGGAGGACGGTATCTGTTAAAAAGAGGGAACAACCATGAAAAAACTTATCTTGTTCCAGAAACCTGGGCTACTAGTGTATGGATCAGAAGAGAACAATAGGTTGACCAGAAAAGGTCGAACAAGAAGGTATATGAAGCATTTCGGCACGGAGAATCCAGAAGTAATGGCTTAATCTGGGGTCAGATTATATTATTATTATTATTATTATTATTATTATTATTATTATTATTATTATTATTATTATTATTATTATTATTATTATTATTAAATTAACATGTGTGGAACTAAACGAGGGCACACAGCTAGAAGGGAATAGAGGATTGTGGAGACGCATAATTAATTCTCGGAGGCTTGCAGACTGAACGCTGAGAAGTATGTAAATCTACCGCCTTAGTTCCATTTCCGAATGCGGGTCGAGGATGAGGGCGAGATGGAATTATTTGATATGTTTTTACGTCCGGATGCCGTTCCTATCGCCAACTTCAGTCGAGGAGCTAAGGATGGTGAAATGAATGGTGGTGAATGAAATTCGATAAGGAGGTAAAAAGAACCAGCTGTAGCTTATGGATAGGAACTTCTCTTATTTATTTGCTTTACGTCGCACCGACACAGATAGGTCTTAAGGCGACGATGGGATAGGGAATGCCTAGGAATGGGAAGGAAGCAGCCGTGGCCTTAATTAAGTTACAGCCCCAGCATTTGCCTGGTGTGAAAGTCGGAAACCACGGAAAACCATCTTCAGGGCTGTCGACAGTGGGGTTCGAACCCACTATCTCCCGATTACTGGATACCGGCCGCACTTACGCGACTGCAGCTATCGAGCTCGGTGGATAGGAACTGTCCCAGCGTTTGTCTGGAAGTGAAAGTGGGTCACCACAGAAAAAATTCTCAGGAGAGCTCATTGTGAGATTCGAACCCACTCGCTCCCGAATGAAAGGCATAACAATCTATCATGGAGTATGTATGTATGTATGTATGTATGTATGTATGTATGTATGTATGTATGTTACTAGATTTCAGCCTCGCCCAGAATGATTACACTACCGCTAATCTGTGTTGCTTTGGTTGGAACAAATCATCTTTAATTTGAAGTCCTCTAATGACATTAAGTAACAAATGCACGGAAACGAGGGTTAACAAAAGTGGTGAGTGATAGCAGAGCAGATCGCACGCGTATTGCGCGCAAGTACAATAGAGGGTTGCAATAAAAGATATTTATAGCTGAGGGGATGATGTATGCAGACAGCATTTATCGACGACAGTTAGCGACAGGAAGAGTTTCTCCCTGGCACGATTAAAATATGCCCCAACCACACCAAACAGAGCAGCGCGATGCTGCAGCACGGGCGTGCCTAACTGACGAGGCGCGACATTCCTTCTCGTCCACACTCCGGCCTCATATATCACACACCCTTCCCACCATTGCTCTTATTGAGAAGAAGATCATAGCGTATGTCACACACTCCAATTCAAACAACCCTATAGGACCTCAACAGCTAATAGACCAATTAGCAGAGCTCAGAAAACAAACGATAATAATAATAATAATAATAATAATAATAATAATAATAATAATAATACCAAGCGAGTTATCAATGCAGTTAGAATCGAGGGAATGTGAGCTTGCATTCGGAAGATAATGTGTTCGAATCCCACCGCCGGCAGCCATAAAGTTGGTTTTCCGTGGTTTCCCATATTCACACCAGGCAAATACTGGGTCTGTAACATAATTAAGGCCTCGCCACTACCTTTCCAATCAAAGCCCTTTCCCACCCTTCCGTTGCCGAAAACCTTCGATGTGTTATTGCGACGTTAAAAAGTAGCATAATAATAATAATAATAATAATAATAATAATAATAATAATAATAATAATAATAATAATAATAATAATTCACCTATAAAATTGGTCTATGGGGGCCGATTAAACACTTCGACGAACCTCCGGTCCCAGCACAGATAGCCTGCTTTTTTAAAGGCGGAGAGAAATCCATTCGACAGTCCATGTCATACGATGATGACATGTAAAAGAATCTCTGATGACATATTTGGCAGACAAAAGTAATCAAAACTCAGCTACGGATCATCGAACAGACTACTACTACTACTACTACTACTACTACTACTACTTTTCCCACCCGGGGGTTACGGGTGCGAACTGTGTCGCACATGTGAATTTGGTCCTGTCTTCGGCCGGATGCCCTTCCCGACGCCAACCCTATGTGGAGGTATATACTCACTATTGCGTGTTGCTGTGGTGGTCGTTTGCGTGATGTGTTTTCTGAATATTAAGAGGAAAGTGTTGAGATGAACACAAATACCCAGTCCCCGAGTCAGAGGAATTAATCAGACGCTATTAAAATCCCCGACCACCGGGCGAGTTGGCCGTGTGGTTAGGGGCGCGCAGCTGTGAGCTTGCATCCGGGATATAGTGGGTTCGAACCCCACTGTCGGCAGCCCGGTGCGACATAAAGCAAAATAGAAAAATTCCCAACCCGCTCGGGAATCAAATCCTTAACCCTCTGAAACGAAGGCCTCGACGCTGACCATTCAACCAAAGAGTCGGACACTGATTTCTGTACTGTCTGGCAGAGTAAGACTGACATGTCAAAACTAACACGCAGAGAGCATAACTGGCGTAAAATAAAAATGTCTGCAACACGATACCTGAGGCCACAGGTCATTATTATTATTATTATTATTATTATTATTATTATTATTATTCATATCATTTTTGCCCTTAAAGACAATGTTTGAACTCCAATATCTCATGATGACAATTTTCACTTCTTTCCCTTCTTCCTCTTCTCTTCCCAAAATCTCTTCCATCCTTTGGCTGTGCTCCTGTTTCCTTTGTTCTGTCCGCAATGTTCCTGCCTTCTTCTGTTAATTTACTATACATTTTGTATTCCTAATTTTGTTTCTGAATTCTTTTCTGTCTCCTATGATTTGCCTGTTGATTCAGCACCTGCCTAAGTCCTCCTCTATTTCATGATACAATTTGTTTTCTTGCTTGAACTGTTTACTACATCAAAGATTGTCTTTGTAAGTCTGTTGTTGTCTATTCTCTGTATGTGCCCATAGAAAGTTAGTCTGCATTTCCTGATCATGTCTGTGAGTCTGTCAGTGTGCTGGCACAGCTCTACGGTAGGTTGTTTCATCCATATGCCATTTCTGTGTATTGGTCCAAATGTTTTTCTGAGAATATTACGTTCTATTTTTTCCGTCTCTATGATGCCTGATGCTCCAATTGTGGTCGTTTCTGACGCATACAAAGCTTATGGTAATACGATTGTTTTGTAGTGACTAAATTTGGTCTGTCTTCATATGCTTTCCTTATTATAATGTGGCCATGGGAGTTTGTATGCTTTCTATTATTATTATTATTATTATTATTATTATTATTATTATTATTATTATTATTCTGTCACTAGAGTTGTTTATAACAAACTAACAGTTATTTGCTTTTCTCTTTGTTTCAGACAATATTACCATCATTGGGCACTGACCATAACGCAATTAATTAAAAATATGTTTCATTGCAACTTTCTATTCTGCGGCGGATGGTTCATAGATTGTGGCATTCGTCGCATACCTTAAACTGCGTCAAAATTAGTGACCGCAACATGAAACAAGTGAGTATAATATAGGAGATCATGAATTGGATTGATGAACATAGTACGTTCAACATGATTATGGATATTCACGTTGGCAACACACAGCGGAACTGTGCACGGGAAACAGATTATGTGCAGGTAAACATGTATTTTGTTATTCAAAGCGGACGGCATTCGGAAACTCTGTTATAATGCACAATTAATTTGCTTATAATTATCAATTTAAAACCAATTTTAAATTCAGTAACACACAAAAGCGAGTGGCATGAATTGAATTTACAATGTTCTGGATTTATAATGTCTTTCAACACATAAAGGCTTTGAAAGATACTGGAATGCCGTAATGGAATTATTCTAACGAGCCATTTTCATTATCAAAATGTTTAACATCAGAGAAGAAAAACTTTGTCGGACGTGTATTCTCCTTGGCTGAATGGTCAAGCAGCGCAGTGGTCATCCTTCCAGACGGCCTTGGGTTCGATTCTCGGCCGGACAGGGGATTTTAACCGCATCTTGACAATTACTCTAGCTCGGAGGTTGGGTGTTTGTGTTCATCTTAATACACATCTTCATTTACATACACCGTCCATCTCGCGGGCTGAGTAGCCCGGGGGCTGGGTGTTTGTACCGTCTCCAACATCCCTGCAACTCACACACCACACATAACACTATCCTCCACCACAATAACACGCAGTTACCTACGTATGGCAGATGCCTCCCACCCTCATCGGAGGGTCTGCCTTACAAGGGCTGCACTCGGCTAGAAATAGCCACACGAAATTATTGTTATTTACATACACTGCATCACACCATCACAGCAATATGAAATAGTGAATACATCACTCTCCATAGCGTTGGCCTCAGGGAAGGCATCCGGCCGTAAGCCTGGGCCTCATCTACGTGTAGTGCCAATCCTAGGCAATTAGGAACAGACCAGGAATATTATTATTATTATTAATAATAATAATAATAATAATAATAATAATAATAATAATAATAATAATAATAATAATAATAATAATAATATAGGAGCTTTCCATGGCTCAAAAATATGGAAAATTATTAGAACATTTGATAAGACTGCAAGCATTTTAAGTGTGGTGCTGGAGGAAGATAGAAAAGAAAAACCATTTTTTCCTTTGCGAAAATCAAATTATCATAAACATGTCTCTCGGTCATGACCAAACACCAACGGCTGCTAATTTTAGATGATTAACAGCCATACGACATAGCCTGCACAGTTGCTATAAGCCCAGTCCACATTAAGAAAGCAGTATTGCTCTAATGGACCTACAAGGAACACACTCCCTCTTAGACACCCATAATTCCTCGTGATTAAGGGATATTATACTGTACTTTGTAATGTATTATCACAGATATATAAAAGGGATGAGGCAATTTTGCCCGTGAGTTGTTAAAATAACTACATAACATTTTATTTTCAAAACTACAGTACATTCGTAGGGAGGAAGCACAAATGCGGGAACAGCCATCGCTTCATTGCCTTCCTTCATTTTCTTTTCAGTGTTGCTCTGGTACAAGCTTCGTGTAGTCCCTCACTATGATCCGCCGGCAGCTCACTTCAGTAGTGAAGTCATCTACAGTATTTATTTCTTACGTCGGTTTTCTAGCCTTTATTGCCTGGAGAAATGTATTACATGCAATTAAATGCAGCCCTGATACCTCGGAACCATAAAAATTATTTGTGTATTATCTGCCCCAATTTGCCACACAATTCAATGCTGAGTTCTTTTAATTTGCCATAGTTTACCTCTAATTATATACAAATCAAAAATATGCCCTGAAAAATGCTCCGCCACCTTTAGTTCTTTCTTGAACTTAAATACTGAATTTCACAAATGCATGTGCCGTAGTTTTCCCGTGGTGGTGTTCTATATAACAACCCTGTTGTCATAAGTGGAATACTGTTTTCTTAGCATGGAATGAGCTATAGGTGACAGTGTCTGGCCATCCATCCATACCTTACATTACAGCGTGCACGGTTGCTACGGTTACCGTGGTGATGGTGCTGATTCTAGTTTTAAGAGGAAGTATAACTAGGCAACGATCCTCTATATAAAAACGGAAGGGATCTGACACTTCGAAAAACGAAGGTATCGGCGAAAGAAAGATGAAGGCCACGAAGGGAGTGAAAATGAAAGACTCCGTAGGTCTCGAATGCTCTAATAACGTCGGGATTGGAAAAGAACAAGAACTGAAATGAAATGTCGTATGGCTTTTAGTGCCGGGATATCCCAGGACGGGTTCGGCTCACCAGGTGCAGGTCTTTCTATTTGACTCCCGTAGGCGACCTGCGCGTCGTGATGAGGATGAAATGATGATCAAGACAACACATACACTCAGCCCCCGTGCCATTGGAATTAACCAATTAAGGTTAAAATCCCCGACCCGGCCGGGAATCGAACCCGGGACCCTCTGAACCGAAGGCCAGTACGCTGACCGTTCAGCCAACGAGTCGGACAGAACAAGAATTGATCAAGGGAGACCGGATAGGATAGAACAAGAATTGATCAAGAGAGACCGGATAGGATAGAACAAGAATTGATCAAGAGAAACCGGATAGGATAGATGAAAGTAATAAGCCTGGCGTAAGTAAGTAGAAGCAATGCCTCAGTTAAGGGCACTATGGTCGCCAACCCACGTTCGCAAGGTCAGAGCCCTGGGGCCTCTCTTATTCGCCTCTTACGATAGGCAAGGGATACCGTGGATATTATTCTACCGTCCCCACCCACAGAGGAATGCTATGGTTACACTTCCGTCACGCTAACTTCCGTGACGCAAATTTTCAGATGACCTCCGGTCATACGCCATATTTATGTCAAAATTCGCAGCAACGCGCTGACCAATGAAGAACAAAGGGCGAAAACTACTAAAAACAATAAGAACAAGAGACAAGTTTATAGCATATCTATTTTGCTAATCAACTAATCAACGTTATGGACTCAGACTGCAATATACATCACAGATTATCGGGCGAGTTGGCCGCGCGGTTAGGGGCGCGCAGCTGTGAGCTTGCATCCGGGAGATAGTGGGTTCGAACCCCACTGTCGGCAGCCCTGAAGATGGTTTCCTGTGGTTTCCCATTTTCACACCAGGCAAATGCTGGGGCTGTACCTTAATTAAGGCCACCGCCGTTTCCTTTCCCATCGTCGCCATAATACCTATCTGCGTCGGTGCGACGTATAGCAAAAAAACATCACACATAATGGAAAACGAGTGAGTTGGATCATATGAAGAGTAGTTATTTAAGAAAGCTCATTAAGTTCAAAATTAATGATAATTTGTTTAAGTTTAAAGATAGATGTTGGATTTTAAGTTGTTCTGTGACGGATTTTCGAACAATAGACATTTTTTCGAATAAGATAATTTCTTGTTAGGAGTACACATTAACATATGATAATGAACCCAACGAAAATTGTTGTGACGGACTGCATATCCATATGTGGCAAGGAGGCGTGATCAGTCTTAAGGGAAATAATGGCTAGCAAGAGCATTGGGAGATACAATATTTTTTTTGTAAGCCAAGGATATATTAGGCATGTAATTAAAAAATACTGAAAATAAATTCTTCTGAAGTAATTCGTACCCCTTGCTGCCCTCTAAAGGAACTGAATTTCATTCGTTGGGAGTAGGAAATCAACCCTACGGCACTTACGCCATTAAAAGGGCTCTGGCCTTCCCATCGATCGATGTTCAGCCCGAAGGCCTATAGTTTACGAGGGGTCGTGTGGTCAGCACGACGCATCCTCTCGGCCGTTATTCTGGGCTTTCCAGACCTGGGCCGCCATCTCACCGTCAGATAGCTCCTAAATTCTAACCACGTAGGCTGAGTGGACCTCGAACCAGCCCTCAGGTCGAGAGGAAAAACCCTGACCTGGCCAGGGATCGAACCCGCGGCCTCCGGGCGAGAGGCAGGCACGCTACTCCTACACCACGGGGCCGGCCAGTAGGGATTACTGAGTGTGGAATGGTATAGGCGCTATGCGCCACGAACGATACACCTCACGACTCTCTAGCCAAAGTAAAAACATGTTTACCATGGCTTCGTTTTTTAATGCGCGTTAATTTTACTGCTATCCCGGTTCGCGACGGAAGGGGTTAGAAAAAACCATTCAACCTAGGATGTCGTACTGGAACACAATGTAGTATTATAATGGTAATCTTACTGAATCGATACATTCAGTTCTAAAGCAAAGCCAAGCCATTGCATTAGTTATGAGCTACAGGCTATAAATATCCCCCACCCATACTTTGACTTCGTTTCGCAGAAAGCTATATACATAAATCCGACCCAAATCCTACTCGTATGATTTCTTTATTTATAGATTCATCTTTAACAAATGTCGTCGGTTCATTTCTGCTGCCGCTAACTATTAAGGAACTAATAACAAAGGTAGCATTATTCTTCTAGAAATATACGAAGGACAGTACTACTTTAAAAAAAAAGATAACGTAAACTCTATTAAAGAAGAACCAAGCATCCGCAAATTAATAGGCCTAGATAGATGGAGTGGCTCAGACGGTAGAACGCTAGCTTTCGGAGCCAAAGTTGGTGTGTTTGAGTCCAGCTCAGTCTGGTAGTATTTGAAGGAGCTCAAATACGCCAGCTCCAGTCGATAGATTTACCACCACATAAAATAACTCAAGGCGATTTGATACCTGATCTCTTTGACGGGAAGAGGCCGTGTTGACATCGGAAAACTGTAGATGCTTCACTACTTTGCATTAGTGATCGTCAAGATAGAATGTTACAAGTTTCAACACTACGAGGAAAGCAGCTTTGAGCGCAGTAGGACGCCTGCTGTGAGTCCGTTGTGAGAGGTGTCAGGTGATTTGGACGCAACAACATCACAGGGAGTTGCTTTCCATCTCTCACAATCAGCCCGTTTCATCTGACAAGAAAATTCCCCCTTTCCATTCACGTCAAGTGCTGAATGTAACAGAAGTGTGCATAGTTGTACACTGTTGTTTCATCTATTCATCCAGAAAGTTCCCTTTGCATTTGGATTATTTTCCAAGTGGTATTTTATGCATAACGTATCTTTCACATCAAGAGATGTCAAAAGGTGACAGTGAAGAAAACACCAAAGATTCATTAGATATTTAGACCTTTTATCTTGTCAAGGACAAGCCGTTTTCAGTAAGAGTGGTTAATTGTGTTTTACTTATGTATCCTGTGATTTTGCGCATATTTTAATTGTAAATCAAGATCACGGCTGAAGATGTTTTCTATGGAAAACGAAACACGTACCGACTAATTTTAAAATAAATTAATGTTATTTTAATCTAAGAAAATCGTAAGATTTTAAAGCGGCAGAAAGATCGAACTTTCCAAACTTACAAGTTGGAAATTGTTATATCAGACAGAATGTCACAAATACGATGCTCTCTCGTACTTCTATAGCAGAGAAATCCTACAACAATATGTGAATTGTTTGTGTGGAGGATTATCGCCATCTTAAGTGGCTGTAACTTCCTCAACAAGTTGGCAACCTGAAAAAGAATATGAACGGTCAACATCATGTTGAGCAATGCCACAGCACATTCAAGTGGAATTTGGAAGCTAATTAAACAATTCCAACGCTGTTGTATAGATCAATAAGCTCAATACATTTATTATACAGAAAAGCAGTATGTGATACATGTGGAAATACTGAGGATTTGTCAATAAGGCTAGTAATTTAAGTGAGTCGAAATGTAATTTGTGTTTGTAAAACCCATCAACTCACAGGTATACAACACCAACTCACAGGCAACATCAATTTTAGTCGAGCAATTATGATTTATCTACTACACAGCCACTATTAATTACAGATTATGGAACTTATATCAAGTTGCAATTTCGACCTTCTAAATCGCGCGACCTATCTTACACGTATCTGGTTAACAATAGTGTAATATCTGGAGTGTTAACGGTACGAAATGCAATCAAATATCAGTAACAACTAAGATTTCGAATCTCCTTCATCCGTGTACCTTTCTACCTTCCACAAACCGCGCGAACCAGGCGATTGCTTCAACCTGTTATCAGAAAGAACATACATTTAATCTGAGGGCGGTAACTGAGATGATATGGTTTGGGTATGAACAACAACACAGATGTCCATATCAAGTTTGACGACTTCGCCCCAATATTACAGCGGGTCCCAAAACAATTTGAACTGCGTATGCTTAATTCCTCTGTATCGGGGAGTAGGTATTTGTCTTCGTCTTAATACACTTCTCCTTATCTACATTATAACAGCTGGAGTGAGTGGCTCAGATGGTTGACGCGCTGGCCTTTTGAACCCAACTGAGCAGGTTCGATCCTGGCTCAGTCCGGTGGTATTTAAAAGTGTTCAAATACGTCAGCCTCGTGTCGGTAGATTTACTAGGACGTAAACGAACTCCCGCGGGACAAAATTCCGGCACATCAGCGTCTCCGAAACCTTCAGAAGTAGTCAGTGGAAAAGAATAATAATATTATTATTATTACAGTATAACACACCACACATCAAACACCACAGAAACACTCAGTAGCGTCAGGAAGGGCATCAGAGTTTAAATCGGTGCCAAATCCGCATGTACCAACCCAAATAAATTGGGAGAAGGCCAAGAAGGTAAGAAGAAAGAGAAAAATAAAAACCTGACAGAAAGTGCCAATGAACTTTGTAGGCGATCAGCATTGGTAATGTTATACGAAACACGATTAGATCATTCTGTTTGAGATGAGCTATCAGCAGTTAGTCAAGAGCCAAAGCCATGCTACATGGATGAGTAAATTAAAGCATGTCCCTCCCTCTTCTGTTTACTAAGGGCTCCCAGTGAGCTCAGATCTTTTGTTTCAAACTTGCACGTGACCGAACTGCATGACTTCATTTCTGTGGAACGACGAAAGAGTCTCTGTCCCATGCATACAAGAACGCATCGACCGAGATTCGAAGCAGAACTCAAGGTTTAGTATATTTTTAGTGTAAACAGCAGGTACTACCGACATGTTGGAAAGAAACTTTCAAAGTAGTGTATCTATACACCCAGGAGTAACAAAGCTTTCCAATGCCGTTGGAAGAATGCAATACAGTAAGTCCACAGAACTAATCACGGAAGACATTCGTCGAACCTGCAGGTTACCAGTCCGTATTTGCTAATTAGGCAAGACTGTATAGATGGTCTGCCACAGCTATTTTAGACAGTGTATTGGAAAGCCGTGCTCTCCAACTGACGAAACCAGTGGGACTGGGCAAGTTGGCCGTGTGGTTAGGGGCGCGGCTGTGAGCTTGCATCCGGGAGATAGTGGGTTCGAATCCCACTGTCGGCAGCCCTGAAGTTGGTTTTCCGTGGTTTCCCCATTTTCACACCAGGCAAATGCTGGGACTGTACCTTAATTAGGGCCACGGCCGCTTCCTTCCAACTCCTAGGACTTTCCTATCCCATTGTCGCGGTAAGAACTATGTGTGTCGGTGCGACGTAAAGCCCCTAGCAAAAAAAAAAAGAAACCAGTGGAGCGCTGTGGGTGAAACACTGAACGCACCCACACACACGGCCTAATAACTCAAGAAGTTCTTACCGCTGAGAATTTCTGATCTTTGAATGTGAAAATCGTAATTTTCATTATACCTCCAAGAGGTGCAGATTTTTTTGATAACAGGTTAGCAATCGTCACTTGCAAACTACACGGGGCTGAGTAGGCAGTCTCCAATCTCCTTCACCAATCACACCACCTTTACCAACATTGCCAGGGAAAGGGCGTCACTCTCTACGTGGCCCGCTCCACACTTCTGGGATGGAGAATGAATGCATTATTATTATTATTATTATTATTATTATTATTATTATTATTATTATTATTATTATTATTATTATTATTAGACGGTCTACCACTGTTAGGCAGTCTCTCTGAAAGGCGTGCCGCTTCAACTAACGAGCCAGTGCCACGCTGTGGGCGAAACACTGCATTAACACACGGCTTAATAACTCAAATGGTTCTTATTGCTGTATGTCGAAGTGTTAATTAGAACGTGATCGTGGGGAAATTTATAGGTATATCAAATTAATCTCCATAAACGAATTTTGAAGGAAGGTGGATGAAGTGCTGGACACCATTTTAAGATAGTTCTGCTTAACGAACTGTTTCAAGAAAAACGTTCTGCACAGTTAAATCTTTTGTCCTAGGTAAAACCGCCAAAGATATGGGATTATTTTCCCCGGAGTTCAGTCAAATCTACAACTTTGTGCTGAGTAGACCATTTCTTAATCACCTTGCAGGTAAGTAACTTAGTCGATAGCTTCTCATCAAGATGGCTGTGGTTCAAATATTGACCAATTATGGAGATATTTCGGAAATGGTTCGTAAAAACAAAAACCAATAACATTATTAATAAAAACCGACCAGTTTCATTATTTACAACACCTGCCGAAAGTTGACAAACTATAAAATACAACAATTCAGTTTTATCTTCTACAATCGCAAAGAATGGGTCATAATTAGATTGCACGTGTATGGATGTAGATAGCACCTGGGGTTTCAGACTCACGAAACACGCAACGCTTTATTTATTGCAGTATGCAGCTCACAAACCCCAGGTATTCCAACAGAATACCGAACCACTACTTTGTAACTCCGGATGAATTATCTTTCAACTGCATGCTCCGAGATTAATAAGGATAGGAATTTGTCAACTGACAAACTGATATTTGCGCATGTAGTGTCAGAGATGACATTATCAAACGGTAGCTCAGAGACAGGTTCAAACTTACAAATATGTAATGTATGTTCGGTATGACGTACAGAGTGAATGGGAATGCAGATTCCTCTTTAATCAATCGAACCCGCTAACATAGGAACAGAAGAACAATGGCTAATCGACTGCACCACAGAAATCGGCAAAATAAATCAAATAAATAAATTAAATAAATACTGTCTAAACAGTGCTGTTAAATAATCGCTGTCCCACAATTTCCAACGTCCCAGCTGAGGTTGGTGGCATTCGAAAGTATTTAAATGCATTTTATTTTAACTTCAGAATGTAAGAGAGTTCCTACGAGACAAAATCTCGACACATCGTTGTACCTTAAAATCTGTAGTAAGTTACGTGACATTAAACAAAAGGTACCGTGCAACTAGTCATGGTACCTAAAGTATTACTTGGTTTCCGAACCATAGGGACATGACATCTACAGACCGGTTTATGAACCGCGGCCACCTTAGTGAAATTAGTGACGATGACAACTCACTCGGACACTAAACTATTATTATTATTATTATTATTCTTATGTATGTTTAGTCCTCAGCCCAAAGGCTGGTTGGATCCTCAACAGCTCTGCCATCAGCTGTCATAGATGGCCTAGGCATCACTGAAGAGGCGTACTAGGGAAATGAGGAGTGAGGTAGTTTCCCGTTGCTTTCCTCACTGAGCCAGAAGCTGCTATTACATATCAGTCTGCCAAGCCCACTGAAATGCATGCAACAACCGACCCTATGAGCAACATTTTCACACCATAACAGGGACTGGCTGCATAAGGAATAGCATTACTAGCATCACTCATACCTCAGTCAATTTCATTTTGTCAAAGCCAAGGATAAAGCTGAGACAGATCAATGAAAGTAACAATATTGCTCTAGCCCACACCAGAATACACAGTGCACTGTAAACACTACGTCCTGCCAGCAAAGGCATACAAATATTATTATTATTATTATTATTATTATTATTATTATTATTATTATTATTATTATAGTAAGTGTATTATATATAAATATTAGTTTTGCTCGACTCCACGACTGAATCGCCACCGTAGTGGTTCTCAGTTCAAGAGGTCCTGGATTCGATTTTCTGGGATTTTAGCAGCATCTGGTTAATTCCTCTAGCTCGGGGACTGGATGCTTGTGATTTTCTTAATACACACCTCATCATTTACACACAGCACGTCACAGTATCAACCACAAAGGAAGTGGCGGAATAATAACTGAATATAATTTCGTCCGTCTATTTCTAGCCTGGTGCAGCCCTTTTAAGGCAGACCCTCCCACGAGGGTGAGCGTCATCTGGCGAGTGTAGGAAACTGCGTGTTATTTTAGTGAAGGATAGCGTTATTTGTGGTGTGTGAGTCGCAAGGATGTTAGGTACAGTACAAACATCCAGTACCCGACCCAAGGGAATTGACCATTTAATGATAAAATCTCTAACCCGGCCGGGAACCGGGACCCTTTCAACCTGTAACATGTAAGTGTTACATATTGTTAAGTAACAATTAGTTGCTTAAATATATCTCTAATAATATATATAATTATATTTTATGTAATTTAATTTCAAGCGTATTCAATAATTTAAATAGGTTCAGATTTTATATATATACAGCAGTTATATCAGTGTGTGTTTAAATATGGTAAAAGCAATCATTCCATTATTTGGACACGTTATTGTACCATCAAGGTAATTATGTACTCAGCCGTTCAATCAGATAGTGCTCGGGGACACTATATCCAGTAAGAGGAAAATATTTAAAAGTTATAAGAGACTGGTTGTAACTGGACACTTCAAAAATGGATAGTTTGAAATCTTTTCAGTCGAAATAACCGCTATTGGTCGGTTCTCCAGGATGTTGCGAAGACGGAGTTACATTGAACTGCAAGTACATATAAAGACAAGCGTTCAAGGAAGTGTTATGTGCTTTACGTCGCACCGACACAGGTAGGTCTTATGGCGACGATAGGAGAGTAAGGCTTAGGGATGGGAAGGAAGCGGCCATGTCCTTAATTAAGGTACAGCCCCAACATTTTACTGGTGTGAAAATGGGAAACCACGGAAAACCATCTTCAAGGCTGCCGACAGTGGGGTTCGAACCCACTGGATGCAAGCTCGCAGCTGCGCGTCTCTAACCGAACGGCCAACTCGCCCGTTCACGGAAATGAAGCTTATACATATTCAGATTCGAGTTCTGATTCCTGTCCGTATGGACAAGGGAATGTGTTTTGGCTCTTCTATTCACTATATTCTGATTTTGGTCGGAAGTACATCTTATTTAGAGAGATTTTTTGATTTGGTTACGACTCTCAGGTCTTTCTGTAGTTATTCCGTTCAACTGGTAATGTTGTTCTGGTCATGCGTGCCACCTTATATTGGTTTTGAATGCCATGAATTCGAACACTGTTCCGAGTCTTATACTGATTGACATGCGAGTCATTGGTATGGACACACCTTTCAATACACTGTCGTAATTAGAGTGTGATAAGTGAGCACCGCATTTTTAATATCGTCCGTTGTCTCGATAATTAATTTTGGAAACTTTTATCGGTTCATAAGGAAGTATATGTATATCTGGAACTAGGCCATGACGTAAAGGTTATCGTTAAGAGTTTGAATCTTATATTATCGCTACAAGGAAATTGAATATCTCAGCCAGCATCTGAACGGGAAACATGACTGAGAGCGTGAATGAAGACTGCATTTAAGAAGAGATGGTCCAAAGAAAATCGGATGAGACTATCAGGAGAAAATATACAAGAGAGAACACTTCAGTCTTGTTGTATGGAAATGTTGGCTTGAGTACGGAAAAATATAGTTACCAAATTGTAATTTTTTAATGTCCCAAACCTTGAAAGATATATTTCACTGATTTATTAATATTCATATAAAATTTTGGTTAACTAAGCTGTCAAGTAAATTAACAATAGTCAAAATGCATGCACCTACCAATTTTGATCGTTTTCAGGGGGTTGTATGTATGTCGCATGTAAGAATATCATATTTGCAGGTGATGTACGCGACCTGGGAAGAGTAATTTCATGTTTCTACCATTCTTCGTGATTATTATTAGTTATACAAATTTGTACATTTAATAAAAACGATTCTGAGAGTTAAGTATTTCAGTAATATTACAATATTGGCACCGAGGTGGTTGTAAAGTCTTATTACAATTGGCGCCCAACGTGCGGCGAATTTAATATAAGTATGGTGGAGTAGTTCAATAATGTACACACCAACACAAGCCATAAGCAGCACCTTCACACCATTAAAAATATGGGCTGACTGTATAAGGAGTCGGACTTAATAATAATAATAATAATAATAATAATAATAATAATAATAATAATAATAATAATAATAATAATAATGGTCCTATCTCGTACTGAATACTTCTATGGTTTTAGTTGCCGGAAATATTTTCTGCGCAAGGGTTCTACCCCACGAAGTTGGCTAATTTGAACAGCTTCAAATACCACAGGACCAAACCTATCAACGTATTTCCTCAAACACTTAACCACATCATACGAAAATATAAATATTTATAGAGATAATCACTGATTAAGAGCTGACACTATTAGCAGTCTATAAACGCCAGCATCATATTTCCAAGTAATGGATGCATTGCAGTCAATACCGGGAATATATCAATGTAAATCCTATTACACCCACAGTACTACTGTATTAATACTGCATAATACTAGGGAATTCTGCTGGATGGGTTTCAAATACTCTATGGTCGCTGTAGCTTTGCAGTCAACTTAGGCTATGTAAGCTGGTTAAAAGTATAATCTTATTGGCTTCTTATGACCAATAATAACTTTATTGCGGTGGAACAGCAAACGTTAGCAGAAAAACCTATCCTGTATGACGCAGCAGCCCCGAGATATTCAGACTATTCTTTGTTCATTTCAGAAGCTAAATTCATCATTGTCATCTAGTCACAAACTCCCGTCATATCTTGTTTTATATTCTCCTCGATGCTACGAGATTTGTGTAACTGTTGTCTGAGGCATCTGTTATTTTTGATGTGCTCGGGTTATTGCAGTCAACAGCTGAGATATTGAATGCTGTCTACAATGTGTCTTTGGTGAACGTATGTACGTACGGTACGTACGACGCTAAATTCTCAACCCGAAGGCTGGATGAATCAAGGCCGCACTAGATATCTAGTTGGCCTTGGATGAATCCCCCATCATCTCCGTCACCAGTTATCCTAGATAGTCTAGACGTCGCTGAAGGAGCATATTAGTGAGATAGTTTCCTGTTGATTTTCTCACTGAGCCAGATGCTGCTATTGCATACCAGTCTGCGAAGTCCGTCGAAATGTACACTCCAACACAAGCTATAAGAAACATCTTCACACCATCCAAAATATGGGCTGACTGCATAAGGAATGGCTCGTACCTCAATCGCTTTCATATTTGTCAAAGTCAACAACGATGAGACTGAGTCAGGTCAAAGAAACTAAACAATCTGTTCTAGCTCTTACCAAAAATCGCAGTGCTCTGTAAAACCTTATCTCACCGGAAACAGGTCTGTGTACGTATTCGTAATTAATTGCGGATAGGGTCAGGAGGATTCGATCACTGCCTTATGGTATGTGCTATCGAGTTCATGGATACTGGGCGGACTGCACAATGCTTCAACGTTGAGTACTATCCTCGTTAGTAACACAACTGTTAAGTCAGAACAGGTATCATTGTGGTTAACTGAATAGCAAACAGCACAACGCCATACTTTCCAGACTTCAGTATAAGGGCTTATAATTTCGCGAATTTAGCTCTTAACACGAAATAACCATCAACAATCTACACCTTTATCTCCTGCATCATCCCTGGATCGCTAGTAGTCTAGATCTTAAACTCCTGCAACCTCTCTGGATCTCCTGGATCATTCCTGAATCGTTGATAATCTCACCGTTAATATCCTGCATCATCCCTAGATCGTTGACAATGATGAACGCTTTAATGCGCGGTGTATTTGACAATCCTCTTCGCACGTACTCTCGTTATATGAATCAGATTTACCATGTTTTTTAAATCATTCGTTCATAGTATTGATGATTCGGAAGGCTTGTTTGTATTGGTCATTTCTTTCGTTGTCTGGCCGGCAGCAAAGTGTGCTTGGTTAGACGATACCGTCCTATGCTTAAGACTGTGTAATTTATTTGTCTTCTTTCAAATGGCGAAGTCCTGGTCCTCTCTTACTCTTAACCAGATTTACAATTCTTTTCTGCAGATATATTACCTTATAATTTAGCAGAGTTACATTATGCTGAGACACAAGCTTTCGCACTCACACACATTTATAAAAGAATCCAAATAGTATACCGTACATTAACCAATATGAAATAATATTGCCAAACACACACACACAAAATAAATGCACACGTTACACAACTATCAACTAGGTCTACATATACCAGAAAAACACAGTCTATCGCCATTTGCACACCAGCTGCACAGTTCATACGTCAGTCGGTAGCTTTCAACAGGTAATCTCGGCAATATTTCTTTAATTTAGCAACCCAGAATGGTCGATTAGCATTTAAGAGCACTTAAATGAGAGCAGATCCACGACAGTAGATTTGCTGGCACGTTAATAACTGTTTTTCAGTCCGGCCCCGCGGTGTAGGGGGAAACGCGTTCGCCTGTCACCCGGCGGCCACGGGTTCGATTCCCGGCTGGGTCAGGGGTTTTTAATTGTAAATGATTAATATCCCTGGCCCGGGGACTGGGCGTTTGTGTCGTCCTTAACGTTCCTTTCCTCACATTCAACACTCTACACTTCCTCCATTCCAATTACACGCAGGTTCATATCACATGGTGCCAGTAGGGTCAAAAGATCTCTATAGGTCGACGCCCCGAACAAATAGCATTTTAAATATGTTAAAAACTGTTTAATATAAAATTCAAGCACACTGACATTTATTACAATCTATAGCATCGGAAGGGACGTAATTCTGTTCCATTACTTTTTTTTTTTTTGCTAGTTGCTTTACGTCGCACCGACACAGATAGGTCTTATGGCGACGATGGGACAGGAAAGGGCTAGGAGTGGGAAGGAAGCGGCCGTGGCCTTAATTAAGGCACAGCCCCGGCATTTGCCTGGTGTGAAAATGGGAAACCACGGAAAACCATTTTCAGGGCTGCGGACAGTGGGGTTCGAACCTACTATCTCCCGAATACTGGATACTGGCGGCACTTAAGCGACTGCAGCTATCGAGCTCGGTCATTACTTATTCACCACTTGATCAAATATCATCATAATTTTCAATATACATACACGACACTTTCCAGGCCAAAACAATGGATGCAAATGGTTTAACCGACACCATCCTTAAAACGCGTCAGGTACTACTTCTCCTCAGCAAGAAACAGAGCTGGCTAGGTAATGTTCGTATTTGTCTAAAGAATCTTAAACAAAGCGCCATATTATTCAAGAACACCTGTGAATTTGGTGTCAAACTTCAGCGACAGCATTGACTTCTCTCGCACAGCACATAGTCGACTTTCTCAGCTGTGTTCTCCTGATAGTGCTTTTTAATTCTATCACGTCACTCGCGTTTGAAACTTAATTAACAGCCCGAGCTCGTTCTGTACAATGCTCCTTTCTTGAATGGTTGGTGCAGGTGCTAAGCTCCTTGCGACATGGACTTGCTAAGCTGATTGCCTCCAAACTTGCTCCTTGTGATATGCTAATGATCATAGAAGTTGCTGCACGGGTCTTTGTGTAATGTGGAAAGAGAGTGTCTTCACCAGTATCACCACCAGTCGTGCCCCACAACTGATTCAGAACACAACACTCTTTTATTATATTTCAGTTATATTGTTGACTCCAGAAGTTCAGGATTTTTGCTATTTTATTTTACGTCGCACCGACACAGACAGGTTTTATGGCGACGATGGGATAGGAAAGGCCTGGGGATGGGAAGGAAGCGGCCGTCGCCTTAATTAAGGTACAGCCCAAGCATTTGCCTGGTGTGAACATGGGAAACCGCGGAAAACCATCTTCAGGGCTGCCGACAGTGAGATTCGAACTCACTATCTACTGGGTGCAAGCTCACAGCTGCGCGCCCCTAACCGCATGGCCAACTCGCCCGGTATTTCAGATTTAGTATGTGTAGTTGGATCATTCGCACCAACCGCTTACGACATAACATGCTTTCGCGGCCGACGTCTCGATGAATGTATACAAATACGTATTCTCCTGGTTGTATGTGGTGGTCGAATTGGGTTATTTCGACCATGGCCTGCCAGCATGGTGCACTCTTGGTTAAGAAGCTAATAATACAAACGAAGTTGATATCTTCAGTAACAGAATAAGAAATAGGCTACCCACAGCCTATTTCCAGTTATTCGACCGGGGTAGGAATGGAATGAATGAAGCCCCCATCTATCGGCGAGGATAGGCATATTGCCGGCTGCCGAAGTCTATCACACTCCTCTGGGACAATTATTAATAACTGCCAGATGGAATAAAATGATACTGGAGTGTTGCTAGAATTAAATATGACGGGAAAACCGGAGTACCCGGAGAAAATCCTGTCCCGCCTCCGCTTTTTTCCAGCACATGGAGTGATCGCGATTTCAACCACCGTACCTAGCGGTGAGAAGCCAGCGCGTTGCCGCCTGAGTCACGTAGGTTCTACTAGAATAATAACTAACAAAAACAGTCCATATATATATATATAGAATGAACTTGCTACAGTATTTGTTGCTCTAAGACTACAGACATGAACGATATCAAAGAAGTATTGAACTAAACGGTTATGTATACACCGGCTGATATAAATGAACATTTCTTTGACTGCGTTAGAAAAGTAGATTTTTAACCTTAACAGTTTTGCAACTAATTGCAGAACTGAAAAAGAAAAGCAGGGAGCAACATGTCACTGTTTTCTTTCTTTCTCAATCTGTTTACCGTCCAGGGTTGTTTTTTCCCTCGGATTCAGCGAGGGATCCCACCTCTATCGCCTCAAGGGCAGTGTCCTGGAATGTGAGATATTGGGTCGGGGATACAACTGGGGAGGATGACCAGTACCTCGCCCAGGCGGCCTCACCTGCTATACTGAACAGGGGCGTTGCAGGGGTATAGGAAGATTGGAAGGGATAAACAAGGAAGAGGGAAGGAAGCGGTCGTGGCCTTAAGTTACGTATCATCCCGGCATTTGCCTGGAGGAGAAGTGGGAAACCACGGAAAACCACTTCCAGGATGGCTGAGGTGGGAATCGAACCCACCTCTACTCAGCTGGCCTCCGGAGGCTGAGTGGACCCTGTTCCAGCCCTCGTACCACTTTTTCAAATTTCGTGGCCGAGCCGGGAATCGAACCCGGGCCTCCGGGAGTGGCAGCTAATCACACTAACCACTACACCACAGAGGTGGACATGTCACTGTTTACTGGCGGTTTAATTCGTTTTGAGCTAATGCTGCAGTCTAATCATCATAGGCCTACGCTCAGTATGGCAAAGTCTTCGGTGCAACAAAATGGAGATACAGCCCACACCGCGAGAGGATCACTTTAATTCTGTGAAATCTTAACTTCCCGTGAAACAAAATCCCCGTAGCCTTCCCAGTCCCCGAATCTCACGCTCCCATCCAAATCTTGACCACGCCCAATGTTGCTTAACTTCGGAGATCTCACGGAATCCGGTGTCTCAACACGGCTACGGCCGTTGCCTACATACGGGTGGTGGTGGTTTATTTATTTATTTATTTTGAGTTTGGCAGTACATATCGGAAGTAATTATAAAATTAGATAAAGTATGTTACATTATTTACCATTTGTTTTAAGTTGTTAACACAGTCTATCACAGTTGGACCTGCTACCACAAAGTCACTGAAATCGCCTTATATGAAATTGATGCACTCCCATGCACGATAGTCTGCCTGCGAGCACTGCAAATGCACTCTGGTGAGGGAACTTGTTCTCACTTGTGGAGAAGATCAGCACATCTGCCACGGTTTGTCATAAGGTTGAAATTATTACCCACTCGCTTTCCTGATGGGTGGATTCAGCAGCATGTGTATTGGTAGCTGGTCGTTGGCATTTATCTTCTTATACTCCCCAACTAAGGCTTGCTTACGTTTGAGTTTGCTGGTGAAATGCTACTCAGTGCCGGCAGCCAGAATGTAGGCGTTGATTTCATACTGTAAGTCACAATTCTCATTGCCTGATTCAACTGAGTGTCAACAAGTTTCGTATAGCTGCTGTTTTCAAAACGAAGTGCAACTAGGTAACCATCCCAACAAATTAGTTCGAAACAAAAAATAAAATTAGAACTATTTATTAAACGGGGGAATATGAAACTGAATTAAGTATTTTTAAAAAAAAGTGTTTTATTAAGCCGAAAAGAACACACAACACTTGAAGTTTACACGCCTTTGATTAATCTACTCCATGAAAGATTCCGTTTGCTGGTCTGATGACCCACCTAGGAATGTTCCCCAATCACGAAAGAAGATCTGTGTTAATTAACAGGTTCGACAATCTTCAAGGCTGTTGTGAACAATGCGTGAGACGTGAGGGTGCATATTTTCAACACTTGTTTTACCGATGCAGTTAGAAACGTGTAGCAGTTCATGTTATAGTAACGTATCTTGGTGTTCAGAACATGTTTGTAATTTCAGTACTGTTTGTTTTGCCAAGTAATGTTAAACCTAATATCACGCGAAGATACACAGTAGGTCTGTCAGCCTGTACAATAAATTTTGAAGTAAAATACAATGTACTTGCAACTGAGTTCTGACGTATAATAAATAAATAAATAAATAAATAAATAAATAAATAAATAAATAAATAAATAAATAAATAAATAAATAAATAAATAAATACCGGTCGAGTTGGCCGTGCGGTTATGGACGCGCGGCTGTGAGCTTGCATCCGGGAGATAGTGGGTTCGAGTCCCACTGTCGGCAGTCCTGAAGATGGTTTTCCGTGGTTTCCCATTTTCACAACAGGCAAATGCTGGGGCTGTACCTTAATTAAGGTCATGGCCGCTTCCTTCCAACTCCTAGGCCTTTGCTATCCCATCGTCGCTGTAAGACCTATGTGTGTCGGTGCGACGTAAAGCAAATATAAATAAATAAATAAATAAATAAATAAATAAATAAATAAATAAATAAATAGCTCAAAAATGCTAACACAATGACGGTAATCACGCGACAACACATCAATCTAGTATAATTTTCATTAACTTGCATAAATATTTCACACATCCACAGCAACTTTTCTTCACCAACTGTTGTTCTCTGCTACTATTAGGATCACGAACAATCACTTGATTAACCCTCTTTGATGGCCTTATTCTTTAATACAGAGACTGACCTTAATTCATGCTTACAGAAGTCAGGACACGATTTCTGTTCTTTCGAGAGTGATCATAATAACGTTACTTGCTTAATGCCCGGTCCTTTGGCTAAATGTTCAGCATCACGGCTTTCATTTCAAAGTGTCCAGTGATCGATTACTGGTTAGTCGGGGATTTCAGCCACGTCTCTTCAATTCCTCTGGCTCGGAGACTGGGTGTTTTTGTTTGGTCTCAATACATGCCTGTGCATGTGCACTCAATAGCGAATGCATCTACACAGGGTTGGTGTCAGTGGAAGGGTCTCCGGCCGTAAAACACGATCAAGTCCATATGTGGGACAGTTTGAACAGCGACCCCATCAGGGCGTGGAAAGTTGCGGGGGATGAAGAATAAGAGTAAACATAATTATTTCTTTAATACTCAAGTTGTTATTGATTTCAAGAAAATAGTGACTGTGACTTTAGATGTATCACTTTTAATATCGAAAATTAATACTGAAAAAATGTCACTACTAGATATAATGTTTTAGAATTAAAATAATATGATCCAGCGCTTTAATCTGAAATATTTCACCAATAGCTGTATAGTCGTTTCCAATCTGTCATCTACCACTCAATCACGTTCATGGTAACAATTCTCACGGTTGCAATCAGCGAGATAAAAATAGAATCCACATCCTTAAGACTTCAGTGACAAGGTAAGTCATTAAATCCTTAGGGCCAGTACAACCGAGTTTCTTAGAGGCCAGGGGACAGACACGACCAGAGATAAGTTTGCACTCGGCTGAGTGCGGCTGCCTGATAAGAAGTTCGGTGCAGTGGTGCTTCTAAGTAAGCAGCATCCGGACTGGGAAGCTGACAACCACACGAAAGGCATATTTGTCACTCGGGCACAAAGACAAACTGTAGTGGTAACAGTGCAGATTGCACAAGTCTAACAAAGAGCAGAATCTATTGCTAGACGACTAGCAAATAAACTCTACAAAGATACAAATAGAGTAAAACGTAACTTTGCCTGAAGTTTTACCAAGAACCTACTTGTGTGCAATGTCTAGTTAGGAACCATTCGAAAGTGTCACTACTAACAATGGTGACAGCAAAATATAACATAGTGACAGAGCCTTCTGGAGTCAATAACTTCCAGTTGCTTGACTCCTGGTCTGCGTATAAAATGATACAGTTTTCGAGCAAACCATCCCTTCGAGAATATGTATACCTAGAAATTCAACCACCGGGCGAGTTGGGCGTGAGGTTAGGGGCGCGCTGCTGTGAGCTTGCATCCGGGAGATAGTGGGTCCGAATCCCACTGTCGGCAGCTCTGAAGATGGTCTTCCGCAGTTTCCCATTTTCACACCAGGCAAATGCTGAGGCTGTACCTTAATTAAGGCCACGGCCGCTTCCTTCCAACTCCTAACCTTTTCCTATACTTCTATGCAGCCCTGTGTAAAACAATGTAACTAAATAATCTTAAGCATCATTGTAGTGTAGTCAGGTTCCATGGCTAAGTGGTTAGCGTGCTGGCCTTTGGGCCAGCAGGTCCCGGGTTCGATTGCCGGCCAGGTCGGGGATTTTAAGCTTAATTGGTTAATTCCGATGGCTCGGTGTGCCGTATTCATCATTAGAATTTAACATACGTAGGACCCCATCCACACAGACACGCAGGTCGCCTCTACGGCGTCAACTCGAAAGACTTGCACCAGGCCTCTTCGGAGGTCACACGCTATTACTGTAGTGTAAAATGAACCAGTTATGTATACAACCACGGCACACACTAACATCCGAATTAGGGAGAATCCGCAGACTACATTTTATCTGAGCGGCTTACCCCAAAGCGTTTGTAGCGTAACTTCTGTACAGAGTATACAGTCGTTTCATTATACTGACATAGAAACAACACTGGGTTCCTAACGGAACTGTTTCTGTTGGACCAGACAAATTTCAATGAAACTTGGGTGAATAATCAATTTATATATTATCCTCAATTCAATGGTCATATTCATTTTGCCGTAAAATCATCGGTAGTGGCATAATTAACTGCTGAAAGTTAGCTGGGTGGCTCGGAGCAGTAAGCCGATGATAACGTAGAGTGGCTTTGCGTTCGTCCGCTTCTGTGGTGTAGTGGTTAGTGTGATTAGGTGCCACTCCCGGAGGCCTGGGTTCGATTTCCAGCTCTGCCACGAAATTTGAAAAGTGGCACGAGGGCTGGAACCGGGTCCACTCAGCCTCGGGAGGTCAGCTGAGTAGAGGTGGGTTCGATTCCCACCTTAGCCATCCTGGAAGTGGTTTTCCGTGGTTTCCTACTTCTCCTCGAGGTAAATGCCGGGATGGTACCTAACTTAAGGCCACGGCCGCTTCCTTCCCTCATCCACGTCCATCCCTTCCTACCTTCCCATCCCCAACCAAGGCCCCTGCTCAGCATAGCAGGTGAGGCCGCCTGGGCGAGGTACTGGTCATCCTCCCCGGTTGTATTCCCGACCCAATGTCTCACGCTCCAGGACACTGCCGTTGAGGCGGTAGAGGTGGGATCCCTCGCTGAGAAGGAGGGAAAACCAACCCTGGAGGGTAACCAGATTAAGAAGAAGACTTTGCATTTGCACTGTAAAGATATACCAATTATTATTTTATTTTCTTATCACTGGCGCGACAGTCCTTTGTGGGCCTTGGCCTTCTGGAGAAGTTTTCCCCATTCTTTCCTGTTAAGTGCAGAGCTCCTGCAATTCTTAATTCCAATTATCTTTACATCCTCTCTCACCCCTTCTTCCCACCTTAACTTTGATCTGCCAACTTTGCTGATTCCTTCAGGCACAGCATTAAATTCTAGGAACCAATTCTCAAGTCCTTTACACGTTTGGGAAAAGATATACCAATAGTTGTTTAAAAATTATGTAACATACTTTATACAGAATATTAGATTTTGACAACTTGAATGGAATTTTACGCTCTACAAACCTATTTTACTAACACGTACAGTGTTTGGATATATCAAAGTACTATGTAGTATGAAATACAGGGTCCTTCATATATACAGGATGGTCGGAATCAACGCGAACCGGGTATATGGACGTTACAGGGTTGGTCGTACGGATAAGTAATTTGAAACAAAACATTCCGTTATTTCACGCCGTTTCGGTTTACTCGGTCTGCCACCTAGTGGGGGCCTAGAGTAAAACGGAACGTCGAAATTGACGAGCAGACAGCCAGATGGCGTCAAATTGAAATGTCTGCACACGGTAGCTGAGGCCATACGATTATTATTACGCCGTTGTCAATTTATCGGTTTTTGAAGTTGGCTAATCAGATCGCCTCGCGGGTGAATTCAAATTGGCTTTGCAAGCCCGTGTTGCTAAATCTGCATGTGGCTTAAGACCGGCTCGAGAGTACAAATGGAAGAAAAACCTATGCAATTTGAACACGGACCTCCGAGCCGCATGAATCGCGCCGTAGCAAGTACGCTACCGACTGAAACCCATAAGTGTGCAAGGGCTTGACGCTCATTTGTCGTCGTGTCCTTAGTCACGTACAGATTTGGCAACACCCCCTCGCAAAACCCATTTGAATTCGGCCGCAAAACGATCTGATTGGCTAACTCCCGCAGCTGATAAAATTAAAACGGCGCGATATATCAAATTATTTTTAATAGTATGACCAATATTCTAACGCTCATATACTCGGACCACGTTGTTCCCGCCAGCCTGAATATAAACGTGTATGCTACTGTAACCCCGGTCCCATGCTGTAGGGGTACCGTGTCTGCCTCTTACTCGGAAGTCTCGGGTTCGAACCCCAGCCACGCGAGGGGTCTGGATCGGAAGCTTGGTTCGAGGCCCACTCAGTGTTGCGTGATTACGGTGAAATAGCTGTTCCGGTCTAGAAAGCCCAGATAACGATCGAAGGATTGGACATACGGCATCTCGTAATCTGCAGGCCTTTGGGCTGAGCAGCGGTCGTTTGTTACGCCAAGGCCCTTCGGGGCTGTTGCGCCATGAGGTCTGGTTTTTGGTTTTATGCAATTGTAACCTTTAATTCATACGAACAAAGAAACTGCCGGATTCTTGTTCACAATCACTCATTGTGGCATGCTGTGAGCAGCCTATGTAACAACAGCAGACGTTCAGTGGTGTTCAAATGTATTAATTGAACGTCCTGCCAAGTTTCATTGCAGTCGATGCCTTAGATACAACAAGTTCCATTTTAAAATGCAGCAAAGTGTTACTCATTTCTGTCGCGCTGTGAACAGTCTACGTAACAACGGCAAGCGTGCAGCGATTTTCTGACGTAACTAAACATCCTAGGCCTACCAGGTCTCATAGTAATCAGCTTGATCAACACAAACAGTTCTCTTATCAGAATAATGGAAGCGAATGGACGTAATAACAAGTCCATATAGTTTTAAGAGTACAATCAAAGGTTTAATGAGGGTGACATTAACACGTGACGGGACATGTTTTGTCCGTTTTGGACATCAGCTGAAAATTCTTCTAAGATAAGTAAAATAGACACGGTCACAAATACACATTAAGATATGATTCGGGTTACCGAATAGTCAAATTAAAATACATGATAAAATTCTAAGAAGGTTCTTAAAATTTTGGAGCTCAATTGCTTTCTTGTTCTGTTGAATTGAAGATAAAGTTGTTGAACACACGGTAGTAGTTGCATTACAAGTTCGATGAACAAGTTCTTATATTGGCGTGATGATATATTGTTAATAATTCTTAGTGAAGAGGTTATGAGACAAGCGGAATATTTGACTGTAAGCGCACAAAAGGAGAAAAGTTGTGGCATAGTTGAAGATTCCTAGAACGAAAACGACGGCTGTTAGCAACGTTAAAAGTAGGCAAGGTCCAAGCATCTTATATTGACAAGTGGAATCGAACTAATATGCAAGTAAGTAAGCTGTGACAAATATAAGCACTTTATAACTTGGAAGAAAAAAAAGAGGAAGAGACACTGCAAACCGTAAGCAAACAAGTGTACTATCGACAATACGGGCTTTGCAATGAAATTCATTTCATGTAATAAGTCCATATCGTTTTAAACTACCTTAAAACCAGTCCAAATCTGAAAATCATTTATATAAAGTAAACTAACGTGCTATTCAGCCGTCCCACAGCCTTGGTACGCTGTCGCAGTACGCCCATGTAGAGTACGCATCAGTTCCACCAACTGATCAAAGTCGTGGCATTCGTTTCTGACATCTGTTGCGTAACTCTGGCAGTAATAACAAGCACTTCGTACTAAAATATATCTGATATCTATTTTTAATTTCTGCAGCAGCTCCTACACGGTATGGAATTAATATTTCACTTCCATAAGTCGATATAAAAGTTAAAAGTGGATCCCATGAATTAATAAATGTGTATCCCAGTTTTGAATTTCCTCTTTACACCACTTCGCACTGGACGTTCAGGAAATGTGCGTCTGAAACCTGCTAGGGACTAGTCCACAGTGCGTCATTGATTTCCTTTAGCTATTAACGGTTTGTACAAAAAAAGGATACATTGTATTTCTGGTCTTGTGTCTTCAACTAATTTAACTATCGAGTTATATTAATGAACAAGTTGTTGTACATCCGCGGACCCAGCCTATAATAAGCGGAACAGCAGGTAGCAACAACAGCGGCAAAGTGAATGAGGGGAAAAAAAACTGAAAAAAGGTCACCATCTCCCGCATGCAAGCACAGAACATTTTATTTAAATAAATAAATAAATAAATAAATACATAAATAAATAAATAAATAAATAAATCTTCTTCCTAATCGTTAAGCCAGTTTATTGTTGTCAGCACTTGAAATAGATTTGGCCTAGTTTTACGGACGGGTACCCTTCCTGACGCCAACCTTATAGAGAGATTAACTCACTATTGTGTGTTTCTGCTGTGGTTGATACTGTGGTGTGTTGTGTGTAAATGAAGATAAATGTATTACGATGGTCATGAAAAGCCAGTCCCCGAGCCAGACGAATTAACCAGACACAGTTAGAATCCCCGGCCCGGACATGAATCGAACCCGGGGCCCTGTAAACCGAAGGCCAGAACGTTGACTCTTTAACCAAGGAGCCGGCGAAATAAATAAATAAATAAATAAATAAATAAGGTCATTAATTAATATATGATCTAGAGAGTGGGATCTATTGGTTCAGTTTATGAAGAGTTGAAATGACTGGACGAATGATCAAATTTGAAGTGCGTGAGGTTCTCTCAGCCAAGCTTGTATGAGAGTCAGTCAGGTACACACTCTCAAGTTTCCTTTTGTATCTGGCAGAATTCAGTTATTTGTACCACTTATCTCACAGGCAGAGAGTAAAAAATAAAACTCTCGATGCCATTGGGCTAGCTACCAAGTTCTCTGCGGGTAGCCGTATGCTTTCCGCTTCGTCCTTTACTATCGTAGTTTCCATGCACACACACACACACACACACACACACACACACACACACACACACACACACACACACAAAACTTGGAACTGAATTCAATGTTCCGATATTTATTCAATTGACTATAGTTGGCGTACATCGCGCATGCAAGCCACGTTCCCAGCCAGCAGTGGCCAAGTTCTCGAACAGTTGCCTGCTCTGTTAAACATGCATGTGTTCCCAGATCTAGGCTTTGCCTTCTTCGTTGGTATGACAACTCCGTTCTGTATTGCTCAGCAAGAAGAGAAAGTCGGGGCATGGGTTAGGAAAACAAAAGGCCAAAGTTTACAAGTTTGAATGGAGTTAAAAATACTGGAGTGCTGCCCAACATTAGTTTGCAATTTCTCTGCGTAATCTGACTGCAATTGGCATATATTTTATATGCACTGCGCTTTTATCAGAGAGCTGGACGGGCAATGTGTCTATTAATTGTTTCCGACATACCGTCATACTAGGCATGCCGTCCTTCGAAACTACTGTACCCAGTTCGTTAATAATGCATCTAAAAGCCAAAGGTTTCTTTCCTGGCTTCCGAACAGAAAGCATGCATTTCTTCACTTCTCAGCCTTTACAAACTATTTCAAAAACGTTCGTAGTTTTGGAGAAATATCAGACTCCTTAGCTGATCAGCATAGTTGCCTTCAGTTCAGAGGTCCCTGGATTCGATTCCCGGTCAGGTCGGCGAATTTAACTTTTGCTGGTTAATTCCTCTTCCTCGGGAGTTCGGTGTCTTAATACACATCTTTATTTAAATACAACACATTATACTACAAACCACGACAGGAATACGTAATAGTGAATATATCCCCCCACATAGGGTTGGCGTGATGAAAAGGCATCCCGTCGTTAAACTGGCGTAAATCCGTACAAAGTGCCCACCCCAGATAATTGGAAAAAGGTCAGGAAGTAGAGGAAGTTGTCTGAGAGAAGTAGATGAGACCGGCGAAAGAATTAGACAGCTAAAGAAGTTTACAGAAGGACATAGGCGAAAAAACTCAATAAACTAATTAAATTTGTAAAAAGTATGCTTATTCCACTTTCAATGCCTAGATTATATAATAACATAATATTAATAATAAAGTGGAGATTTTTGCTTTGTTTTATTTTATTCATCTCAGTTTATGCATACACCCGTAGGGTGTAAAATCTTTCTTCTCTCTACAAAAGATGTTTATTACAGTAAGATGTTATCACAGAAGAGTTTTATCGCAATCACCGTACCTTATATTATTTATTATAACTAAGACTTGACGTGAGACTAAATATTGTTACAATGAAATAAAATGTTATTGTGCGAAGTATAATAAGCCAACAATAAGTTCATCATTACTCAGAATTTAATATCCGTACGGGGTACATCTATCCCAGTTGAAACTATCTGGTTGCAAAACGACAATCAGTCGAGTGGAATGTATTTTGATACTATATTTTCAATATCTTAAAACTTAGGTAACATAAGGTTAATACACTGTGATGTATAATACTGGATGCATCTTGTAAGGAAAAAATGCCTCCTGTCTTCTCTTTTCTTACCCAATACGAAGCATGGCACTCGCAATAACACTGCACGACTCTTGATTGCTGCTGCATTGAACACAGTCATACGCCGGCTGAAAGAATGAAACAAACCGAGCGAGCTAGCTGTGCGATACGGGACCAGGCAAATGCTGACGCTGTGGCTGTTTTCTTCCCAGTCACTGTCCTTTCCTATCCCATCGTCAACGAAAATCTATCTGAGATTTTGCTACGTTAAATCACTACAAAAATCCAAAACTGGCCGAAAATTGGAGCTGTCTGGTTCTAATGTTGATTAAATATACAGTTGCTCTGCCTACCACCTTCGGGTTAGAGGGCATATGGACCTTCGTGCTGATGACACGTCAATGAGAATGGGGTATTACTGAAATGTAAGTGACGGGAGAAACCATAGACCCTGGAAACTCCCACCACCACCACACCGCTTTGAAAGTAAAAATCCACGGTAAAGGTCTGATATTCACACACGTAAATCCTGCGGAAACTCAGCATAAACCTAATAACTCACTACTATGGTAGTCCGGCTCCATGCCTAAATGGTTAGCGTGCTGACCTTTGGTCCAGGGGGTCCCGGGTTCTATTCCCGGCCGGGCCTGGGATTTTAACCTTGATTGGTTAATTCGGATGGCTCGGGGGCTGGCTGTGTGTGCCGTCTTCATCATTAGAATTCATCAGAGGTAGGGGGCCCATCCACACAGACACGCAGGTCTCCTCTATGGCGTCAACTCGAAAGACCTACACCAAGCCTCTTTGGAGGCCACAAGCCATTAAATTAACTACTATGGTGATGATGTTGAAGATAACACATTTTTACTTTTTTTCCATAACTCAAATAGGTTTACGACGAATATTTCCGTTTCCTATTATTTCAGTTTCCTTCTTGTTATTTATTTTCCTATACAACATTTTACCTAATTCAATTCACAATTTTTAACCTCTTCAGCCACCTTCATAAAATTATCTTCCACCTGCATAATGTCCTGTATACTTCTATTTCTTATGCTAATAATCATGATATTTTAGCTGCTTACCTGGTCTGTCTCTGCAGCTAAAGCTCTGTTGTTTTTACGCTTTATATAACAAAATAATTCAGAATAAAGTAGCTTCGTTTTATTCAAAATGTAACATTTTAATTGCAAAATTTAATTAAATGATTTATTATTTATTATTACTACCGGTATTATTCTTATTTTTATTAATAATGTTATTTGTTTTACGTCCCACTAACTAATCTTTTACGGTTTTCGGAGACGCCGAGGTGCCGGAATTTAGTCCCGCAGGAGTTCTTTTACGTGCCAGTAAATCTACCGACACGAGGCGACGTATTTGAGCACCGTCAAATACCACCGGACTGACCCAGGATAGAACCTGCCAAGTTGGGGTCAGAAGGCCAGCCCCTTAACCGTCTGAGCCACTCAGCCCGGCTATTATTATTATTATTATTATTATTATTATTATTATTATTATTATCATCATCACTTACGCCATTGACGGTATACCCCTCCTGTAGTAGTGGTAGATATCGAAAACAAAGAGATAGACATCTTTCAGTTGGCGTGACGTGGCGTTAAGACGGCGTCTCGGAGCTTAGTGACGCTGATAGATGCTTGTCTGGCCAATGTATGTTGTGTGTTTGGAATCAATAGCCGTGAATGAAAAGTGATAGGCTTGGCACACAACTGTGTTCTTGTAGCCTCCGGCCATTTACCACTGTCAGACAGCTGCTCCTCTCATGCTTTGTCTCTGCTGCTAGACCTGCTCGTTCCAATTCCATTCGGTTTATGACTGACCGTGCGGGGTCGCTGTCATGCACTATTCATGGAGTAAACCGATTCAGCCCCGAAGTGTAGCGCAGTATTCCTCACGATATGCACAGATATCAGGACAATTTCTTACATTTCAACACAGAAGGTCCAAATTCATATTATACACTAACTGACAGAGCAAATGCAACACTAAGGAGGAGTGGTTCGAAAGGGATGAAAGTTGGGGAAAAAACAGAGTCGGCACGGAAGAATAATTGATGTTTATTTCAAACCGATATGCAGGTTACACAATGCGCACGGCATCGACTCAGTAGGATGTAGGACCACCGCGAGCGGCGATGCACGCAGAAACACGTCGAGCTACAGAGTCAATAAGAGTGCGGATGGTGTCCTGAGGGATGGTTCTCCATTCTCTGTCAACCATTTGCCACAGTTGGTCGTCCGTACGAGGCTGGGGCAGAGTTTGCAAACGGCGTCCAATGAGATCCCACACGTGTTCGATTGGTGAGAGATCCGGAGAGTACGCTGGCCACGGAAGCATCTGTACACCTCGTAGAGCCTGTTGGGAGATGCGAGCAGTGTGTGGGCGGGCATTATCCTGCTGAAACAGAGCATTGGGCAGCCCCTGAAGGTACGGGAGTGCCACCGGCCGCAGCACATGCTGCACGTAGCGGTGGGCATTTAACGTGCCTTGAATACGCACTAGAGGTGACGTGGAATCATACGCAATAGCGCCCCAAACCATGATGCCGCGTTGTCTAGCGGTAGGGCGCTCCACAGTTACTGCCGGATTTGACCTTTCTCCACGTCGACGCCACACTCGTCTGCGGTGACTATCACTGACAGAACAGAAGCGTGACTCATCGGAGAACACGACGTTCCGCCATTCCCTCATCCAAGTCGCTCTAGCCCGGCACCATGCCAGGCGTGCACGTCTATGCTGTGGAGTCAATGGTAGTCTTCTAAGCGGACGCCGGGAGTGCAGGCCTCCTTCAACCAATCGACGGGAAATTGTTCTGGTCGATATTGGAACAGCCAGGGTGTCTTGCACATGCTGAAGAATGGCAGTTGACGTGGCGTGCGGGGCTGCCACCGCTTGGCGGCGGATGCGCCGATCCTCGCGTGCTGACGTCACTCGGGCTGCGCCTGGACCCCTCGCACGTGCCACATGTCCCTGCGCCAACCATCTTCGCCACAGGCGCTGCACCGTGGACACATCCCTATGGGTATCGGCTGCGATTTGACGAAGCGACCAACCTGCCCTTCTCAGCCCGATCACCATACCCCTCGTAAAGTCGTCTGTCTGCTGGAAATGCCTCCGTTGACGGCGGCCTGGCATTCTTAGCTATACACGTGTCCTGTGGCACACGACAACACGTTCTACAATGACTGTCGGCTGAGAAATCACGGTACGAAGTGGGCCATTCGCCAACGCCGTGTCCCATTTATCGTTCGCTACGTGCGCAGCACAGCGGCGCATTTCACATCATGAGCATACCTCAGTGACGTCAGTCTACCCTGCAATTGGCATAAAGTTCTGACCACTCCTTCTTGGTGTTGCATTTGCTCTGTCAGTCAGTGTACACTTTGAGAACTTGCCAGTGGAGGGAAGACGGGTGACTGAAATAACATTTCGAATAGGAATCTATGTCCGCGAACGCAACGTTTCTCCGCTACGAGTGAACAACCACCACGCCTTTAGACGTCACGCGTCTGCTGCGTCAACAAGGAGAGTGGAGTACTTACAAACGGCTCGACGTGGAGACTCACTTTCATACTTGCGTATCATGTTCCGGTACACTCGCTCACAAACACCTGGTAGTCGAACATGTGCTGCATATCTTCCTCTGGCTCCACCGGGTCTCGTAAATTCGACTCTTCTTACGATAACTAATCACGTGACCAACCATTTTACTAAGAATCTACCCCGCGATGGAATAATACCCACGGTACCCCTGCCTGTCGTAAGAGGCGAAAAGGGGCCCGAGAGGCTCTGAACTTGGGAACGTGGCTTGGCGTCCACGGGATCCTTAGCTGAATCCTGGTATTGCTTCAACTTACTTGTGCCAGGCTCCTCACTTTCATCTATCCTATCCGACCTCCCTTGGTCAACTCTTGTTCTTTTCCGACCCCGACGATATCAGAGCAATCGAGGCCCAGGGAGTCTTTCATTTTCACGCCCTTCGTGTCCGACTCGTTGGCTGAACGTTCAGCGTACTGGCCTTCGGTTCAGAGGGTCCCGGGTTCGATTCCCGGCCGGGTCGGGGATTTTAACCATAATTGGTTAATTCCAATGGCACGGGGGCTGGGTGTATGTGTTTTCATCATCATTTCATCCTCATCACGACGCGCAGGTCGCCGACGGGAGTCAAATAGAAAGACCTGCACCTGGCGAGCCGAACCCGTCCTGGGATATCCCGGCACTAAAAGCCATACGACATTTCATTTTTACGCCCTTCGTGGCCCTTATCTTCCTTTGACCGATACCTTCACTTTTCGAAGTGTCGGATCCCTTCCATTGTTTCTCTCTGATTAGTGTTGTATACAGAGATGATTGCGTAATTGTACTTCCTCTAACAATAATCACCACCACCATCACCACTTACTAAGAATCCAAATCAAAATAATTTTCGCCGTAACACCTATCCGTGTCGGTGCAACGTAAAATAAATTGTAAAAGGCAAAGCCTTCTCCTATTCGTAAACTCAGCACCAGTGGCATAGAAAGGTTAACTCTATGCCCGCAGGAATTAATCCGGAACCTCAGGGCCATGTGCCTCCCAGTAAGTGGAAATCTCGTTCCTATATTTTTCAGTTTCCTAACACGGAATCGATAAATAAGAATAACAAAAATTCCTATTTCACGTACTCTGCTATACCTATCGACAAAGAACACCTCCACGAGCAATGACAAATAAAACCACAATGGCGCTGTCAGCACAGGGGTCAGTGTTGAGGGGTTGGCAGTCGGCCTATGAACTCGTAGCTGATTGATCCATCTCTCATTAAATTATGAGTGCTCTACAGCGAATTGAATCATTACCAGATAACATCACTTAATTACAGTCACTCCCATAAATATTCGGCCACTGATGAAATCAGCGAAAAAGTGATGACAATAACGCACCCATGAGCCGAATGTGAAACCAAATGTGTCCAAGTTAAGAAACTACATTTAGTTGCTTAGGCCGAAGAGGAATCACGGAACATTGATGTACAGTAGCCTATGCTGTAAAAGAAAGGTCATAGTGGACATGGGTGAAATGACACGCCTCAAATATATTCGGTCACTTGAAAAAGCCGGGATTGCCGTTGTGTTCATTGACGGAGACAGGGCAGATAGCGTTGCAAAATGTTCAGTTCAGGAGTGCGGTGTCGCGAGACACGTCGTGCAGAAATCATTTGTTGCAGTGTTGCGGAATGGTATCAAATGGGGTGCAAAAGACAACACAATACCACTTTTGAAGAACGCCAGCTCGTGATATTTCATCGTGCTCGAGGTAAATCGCATAGAAAGATATCGCAGATGCTTAACATAACCAGAACAACAATTGGAGATATAATAAGACGATGCAAAAATGAAGACAGAATTGATTCAATTCCCCAGACAGGCAGACGAAGAAGGCTAACACAACGAGAGGAGCGGTTGTGCTTCAGAATGGAAAACGAAATCCGAAAATTAGTGCTCCGAAACTGGCAGCAGCTGTTTTAGAGGAGTGTGGAAAGAAAGTGGGTACTGATACCGTGCGAAGAGCACTGCGAAGGAATGAGTTCTTTCGAAGAAGAGCTAGGAGGAAACCATACATTCGTGCAGTAAATAAAACAAGCGGCTAGAGTTCGCAAAAACCTTCGTACGCAAACCCAGTGCTTGGTGGGAGGATGTGTTATTTGTTGATGAGTCAAAGTTCAACGTCTTCGGGTCCGATGGCAAGCAATTTGTGTGGCGGAAACGTCACGAGGAACTGAGAACAAGCAATTTAGAAGAAACGGTAAAAAAATTGTAGAGGAAGAGCAACCGTGTAGGGATGTGTAGCATCGAAAGGGGTTGGTGCACTGAGTTTCATTGAAGATACTTTGACAAAAAAAAAAAAAAAAAGGGGGTAGGGCCTATTTGGCTATCCTCAAAAACAATTTGCGACAATTTACGGAACAACTTGATATACAGTGTACTTTCAAGTTCTACCAAGATATCGACCTCAAGCACAAGTCGTAACTTGTCAGGGAGTGGCTGTTATACAACTGCCCGAAGGTCTTGAAACTCCACCACAATCACCCGACCTGAACCCCATCGAGAAGGTATGGAGTAGAATGAAGGCAGCTCTGCAATTGCGGCGGCCAAGTTCCTTCAGGGACTTGAAGAGGAGACTGCTACAAGAATGGGCGGCATTAAGCCCTGATTATATCAAGAAAGTTATCCCCAGTATGCCGAATCGACTGGAATAGGTCCTAAAACATCAAGGTGGACCTACAAAGTACTGAATGTGTAACATTGTTGTGAATCATGCGAGTTTATGTTGCTTTTTGTATAGTGGCCGAATATTTTTGAGGTGGCACTGGAATTATTGCTTTTATTTAATGTACGACAGAGGGCGTACTAATGACTGTCAGAAGATTTTGAATTACATCACAATGTTTGTAGAGCGTGTTACTATGTTTTCCTACATGTTTAGTTGTATTTAACGTTATCATTCATTATAGTGTAAGTATAACTACCCAATAAAAGTGTGTGAAAAATCAGACTGACCGAATATTTATGGGAGTAACTGTACGTGTTACCCTTTCAAACATACACCAACAATTATTATATCTGGCACAAACAATGAGACCTATTAAACTACTGCTGCCTCATAGGAAACGGAATACCAAATAATGGCATTGATTTGACTGATACAGCCAGGTGGAAAATAGAAATCGCCATTCTGTTAGAATTCCTCGGTTGGAAGAACGTTAAGACATCAAATGTTTCGTATTAACATACACATCCAGAGCACTCCAAATCTGACTTACTCGTATATGTCCATGACGAAGTCCTTGACTTATGAGAGTTAGGCTTCGCGCTCTTGGCTTCAAATAACATGTTGGCTGTCCAATATTCGAGCATGGCACGAACTGGGTACTTGCACCACAGTAGTAGTTGTTTGGGTTACCAGTTCGTAGACTGATTTGATCCAGCTTCCATGCCATCCTATCCTGTGCTCAACTATTCATTTCTCCGTAACTACAACATGCTACGTCTACATGTTTACGTCTTGGTCTACTTCTACCGTTCTTCCCGTCTACACTTCCCTCAAAAACTAACTGAACAAGTGATGCGTGTGTTAAGATGTGTCCTATCATTCTAATCTCTTCTTATGGTCAAATATCATCACATCATTCTCCTGTCTCCAACTCGATTCATTATCTTCATTCGTGGTTCGATCTACCCATCTCACCGCCAGCTTTATTCTGTAATACCACATCTGAAAAGCTTATATTCTCTTCCTTTCCGAGCTATTTATTGGCCGTGTTTCATTTCCATACAATGCCACGCTCCTGACGAAAGTATTCAAAATAGTTAATGTGCCAATCAATGTGTCAGCCTACTTAATGCGTCAAATCAATAAAATTTCGCATATTCAGCATACATACAAATTTTCCTTCAAACATCGACCAAATTCAGTTTAATTTCAATCGATCCCTTCTCCGTGTAGCCTATACCTTCTGAAAGCTTGCCTACTGACATTATACTGGGTCACGGTGAACTGATGGAACAATGAATGAATCAATCAGAGACTGGTGACCTAAACAACAATCATCATCGTCAATGAATGAATATGTGAATGAATGAATGAATGAATTTACAGAAAACTATTTTCGCCCACTCAGGGATACAAGCATCTAGAAAGAGAGGGAGGGAAGGAGAGAGAGAGAGAGAGAGAGAGAGAGAGAGAGAGAGAAAGAGAGAGTTTTAATTTACGTTAAACATTAGTGATGAATCTCAATCCGGCTCCTTGCATGGATGGTCAACGTACTTGCCTTCAGTTCAGAGAGCCCCGGATTCGATTTCCGGCCGGGCCGGAGATTTTACCTGTGTACTGTTCTACGACATGGGAACTTGGTATTTGTGTTTGTCGCAACACATTTCTCTTCATGTTCGCACAACACATCACACTACTAACCCCCACAGAAAAGCGTAATAGTGATTACATCCCTCCGTAGAGTGTTGGAGTCAGGAAAGGCATCCGGTCGTAAAAGAGGCCAGATCTACATGTGCTATAGAGTTCGCATCCGCGACCCCACCAGTGTGGGAAAAGCGGTGGAAGAAGACGAAGAATATTACTGATGAAGCTCTCTCACTATGAAATCCCTGCGGCCGGTAGCGTTTCAATTTTAATGCTATGTATTAGGTTTTTTAATTTTTTATGTCGCACCGACAGAGATAAGTCTTACGGCGACGATGGGATAGGAGAGGCCTAGGAGTGGGAAGGAACCGGCCGTGGACTTAATTAAGGTACAACCCAAGTATTTGCCTGATGTGAAAATGGAAAACTACGGAAAACCATCTTCAGGGCTCCCGACAGTGAGGTTCGAACCCACTATCTACTGGATGCAAGCTCACAGCTGCGCGCCCATAACCGCACGATTCTCTGTATTAATTGCATGTATCTTGTCTGTTTTCACTTTCCTTCGAACTCCTTCCCTGATTCCTGTGATTATATTATCCATTTTGCTGTTCTCCCTGGTTTCTTCCGTTCTCTGTTTAATACCCTGGATATGAATTAAAGTACATCTACATTCAGTCTCGCAGCACATCTTTTCAAGTTTTAAGATATTAGATTACATGATAGATGATCATTTAAATGTACGCAAGCATGTGTACAACAAAAAATAAGTATAAAACCAACACCAGGGTTTGATAACAGATAGGACTTGGTACGAATAGCTCCACACAGAGTAAAGATAGTAGAGACATGTGTGACACTGACAGAATTTTGAAATCACTTGCATATGACAGTTTGGTTAGAGTGGACATAGTGTAGCCTTTGTTCTCTTGCCTGTCACACTATGACAGACTCAAACAAGTGTTACCGATCTACACAACACCAGGACCCATTATTCCTCATATGGTCGATAAATACTCTCACTCTGTTTTGTAAGAGACGTCGCCTCGTCCTATTGTCCTCTGCCTTCCTGTTGTGATGCATGTTTCTCGATAAGTAGACCCAAACAAACATTAAAAAGTTTGCAATGGGGACTGAAACTTGTTCCTTGATCGAAGACACTAATACAAAAGAAGATACTTCAAGTATTTTTGAAATTGAGCTGTTGTCGAAATTTTTACATTAACCTTAACGATTACATTCATCGTAACCATATAAGATCAGCACTTCCCAAATTTTTAAATCCAAGGATTTCAAAATCAAGAACATCCACAGATTCTCCAAGTTCTTCCCGATCTTCCTTTTCTTCCTCTAGTGCCTGCTCCCCATGTAAGTTCGACGAGCATTATGAAGTCATGATTTCCATTGTTTCTCTTACCTTATAAGGGTTGCCGTATCGTGGATGTCAAATCAATGTCGGGGGTTACACGCCCAGTACCATCTACTTTGCCTCCTACATTCCTCTTTTTATCTTCTGTATTGCCTTCTATGATCGACTGTGTTTGGATATATTTGCTATTTCAAAAAAGACGTGACCCAAATAGATTGCTTTTTAGAGTTTCGCGAGGGTTAAGACTTTGCATGATTTTTCCGGCACGATGGAAATCTCCCGGTTAGAGGTGCGGTCTTCCATGCGACCTTCTAATATTCTTCAATTCTACATTTACATCCACATTACATAATTGGTTCATTAACGAATATTTTAGTGTATAATAATGCCATTAGTTATATGTTCACCGATCGAGTTGGCTCTGCGGTTAGCTTGCATTCAGATAGTGGGTTCGAATCCAGCGTCGGCAGCCCTTGAGATGGTTTTCCGTGGTTTCTCATTTTCACACCAGGCAAACGCTAGGGCTGTACCTTAAAGGAACGGCCACTTCCTTCCCACTCCTAGCCCTTTCCCATCCCTCCGTCGCTGGAAACCTTTGATGTCTTCGTGCACTGTTAAACAAGAACCAAAAAGGTTATATGTGGAATTAACTACTTTTAAGGATTTCGGAGACTCTGAGGTTCCGGAATTTTGTCTCGCAGGAATGCTTTTAGGTACCAGAAAATCTACTGGACAAGGCAGGCGTATTTCAGCAACTTCAAATACCAACGGACTGTACTGAGATTGAAACCGTCAACATGAGTCAGAACAACTCAGAGCAACTCAGCCCGACAAGCCTTACGATTTCGACCTTCGATTCTATAAGGCAGCACCGGTAAAGCATAACATTTCATGACCCTCAAATGGGATTCGAATCGGGAGTCATGGTTTTTGTGTCAAAAAAAAAAAAAAAAACCCTTGCAACGGAGATTCAGCATAGGTAAAATAATCTGATTTCTTTTTTTGGATTATAACAGCATACTCAAGTAAATGGGTCACTTGTACACGAAGATTGGACAATAATTAATCTTATTTCTGTTTGTTAAGTCTTCAGCCAGAAGGCTGGAGGAATCCTCAAATACGAATAGCACCAATAATAATGTTATTCATTTTTACCTTCAACTAGCTACCTTTATGGTTTTCGGAGATGTCGAGGTGCCAGAATTTAGTCCCACAGGAGTTTTCTTACGTGCCAGTAAATGTACCGAGAAGAGGCTGACGTATTTGAGCACCTTCAAATACCACTGGACTGAGCCAGGATTGAACCTGCCAAGTTGGGGTCAGAAGGCCAGCGCCTCAACCTCTGAGCCACTCAGCCCGGCAACGCACGAGTAGCACTACTACAGGTTATGCGGTTATAGCTAAATCGCAAAAAAGTTGGCCGTGCGGTTAGAGGCGCGCGGTTGTGTGCTTACATCCGGGAGATAGTGGTTTCGAATCCCACTGTCGGCAGCCCTAAGTAGGGTCTTTGCGTGGTTTCCCAGTTTCATACCAGACAAATGCTGGAACTGTACGTTAATTAAGTCCGCGGCCTCTTCCTTTCAACTCCTACGCCTTTCCTATCCCATCCTCGCCATAAGATCTATCTGTGTCGGTGTGACGTAAAACCACTAGCAAAAAAAAAATGGCAAAAATTCGATAGCAGCGCCATACTGTGAAGTATAAATCACGACGAATAGTGAAGTTGTTTGCCACTGCTAACTGTAGCTCGTCCTACCCTTGAGAGGAACGTGCCCTGACATTCCTAGAACTCCGAATATGATTACTCAGCAGCACCCATACCTCAGCAGCTGTCATTCTGTAACATGAAGGAAATAGACTTCAGTGGAAGCTACAGTACATTTTTCTCCCTTACAGTGTTAGTTAGGAAGGAAATAATTAGATCTATGCCACACCTATTATAAAAAGTTGAAACTTACCGGCAAGCCACACAGATTGCAACGTAACAGTAAAAGCTCGAGTTCTGAAATGAAACTGTAATAATGAAACTAACCCTTTATTGTCTTTAACACGAATTTATAGATGTTCTGAGAAACAAATTCGTAACGTTAAAGTGGCATAAGACTTTAAGACAGCATTACACGGATATCGTAGAGTTTATGGAGTGGATTGATTGCAACCTGTTACCTCATATAAAGTTTAAGTGTGACAATTAAGTTTACTCCTTTAGAGCCCGTAACAAATGCCGCGTTACAGTCACAGTTTTAAGAGCGGGAGAATGTAAAACATAAAATTTCTATTGTATTTTTGCACAGTTTCCTTAAGATTAGGGGCTGCCTGGCCGAGGCGGTAAAGGCGTGCTCGGTTCGCCCGGAAGAACTTGGGTTCGAATCCCCGTCAGGAAGCCGTAAAATTTAAGAAACGAGATTTCCACTTCCGGAGGTGCACATGGATCTGAGGTTCACTCAGCCTACACCAAAAATGAGTACCAGGTTAATTCCTGGGGGCAAAGGCGGCCGGGCGTAGAGCTAACCACTCTACCGCATCAAGTGCCGAGATTGCAGATAGCGGAAGCTTTTACCTTCCACCCCTTCAAGGGCCTTCATGGCTTGTACGGAGATGAATTTGTTTTGCTTTGTTTTTTTCCCCTTAAGAATACGTGTTTCTTCCTAAAGCGATGGATCCAACAAAGTTCGAGATTTGACTGTTAATTTTACAACAATGAATCAGTATGGGCGAAGGTATGTACCCCTAACAAGTTAAGACTGGAAAGGAATTTTGAATCGATGGCAGATACAAGTTAAGGTAGCACCTGCCCCAGGCGCAAGTGCAAGTGATAAGTTTCAAAAACAAAAAAGGACAACGCAATAAAGCATATTATGAAATGAGCTCTACTAAAAGAAATACCTGAAGCTGAATACTGAAGATCTGTAATGTTATTAGTTTTGCGTCCAACTACCAATCTTCACGGTTTACAAAGACTCTCCCCACAGGAGTTCCATTACGTGATGGTAAAGCTACCAACATGACGCTAGCGTACTTGAGCACTTCCAAATAATACCACCGGACTGAGCCAATATGAACCCGCTATCTCGAGTTTTACGGTCCGAGCTACTTATCCCGCTAACTGAACAATAAATATCTCACCACCTAAAATGTTAAATATAGTTGTTACAGTGTAAAACCAATAACATAATTACGGTTTTGGATACGACGAGGTTCCCAAATATTATCCTGCGGGATATGTCTACGTGTCAGTAAACCTATCAACAGGAGGCTTTCGTATTTCAGCACCTTCTCATACCCGGCGGATTGCATTTCCGCAAAAGCAGCCTAGCTTTACCACAAAACTTCCTATTTTAATTACCACAAAATATTATAAATCACTACCGGAACATAAGAAAGCAAGACTTGAGATGGTTCGGACATGTAAAAAGAATGGAGAAAAAACGGGTAGCAAGAAGGGAATTGGAAAGAGAAGTTAAGGGAAACAGACCAATTGGAAGACCTAGAAGAAGGTGGATGGATCAGATTTGGAAGGAAATTGGAGAAGCTGGATTGGATATGGCGGAAGTAATCGAGCAGGAAAAGTGGAAGGACAGAAAGGAGTGGAGGAGGCTTATTAACCACACCCGGGCGACTGGAGTGGGACACTGATGATGATTACCGCAGCACACTGCTTGTCCCGGTGAAACACTTGTCCTAGAGTGGGATCGGCTGGAACCGATGTGCAATTCTTTTTACATACTCCAGTAACGGTAATTCACCCCGTTGATATCTGTCCCACAATTCAGTAGCAACACGATGATTTTCACGGTCACATCTTTTCATTTTCCTTTCATAATGCACGGTTTTAAAGCACAGATAATTTTCACTTTGCGATTGCTTTAAAGCTTCCGTAAACTCGTGGATAGGGGCCGATGACCTAGATGTTAGGCCCCTTCAAACAACAAGCATCACCGAGCTCGATAGCTGCAGTCGCTTAAGTGCGGCCAGTATCCAGTATTCGGGAGATAGTAGGTTCGAACCCCACTGTCGGCAGCCCTGAAAATGGTTTTCCGTGGTTTCCCATTTTCACACCAGGCAAATGCTGGGGCTGTACCTTAATTAAGGCCACGGCCGCTTCCTTCCCACTCCTAGCCCTTCCCTGTCCCATCGTCGCCATAAAACCTATCTGTGTCGGTGCGACGTAAAGCAACTAGCCAAAAAAAATAATCATCATCAAATTCGTGGATAGAAGGATGAGATTTGTAAAATTGTTGTTTTAAATGAAACAACCCCGTACAATTTGTAGTTCTGTTTTCATCTGTTGGTATAGCCTACTGGTCCATAAATTAGGGGGGAATTTAGTATCCTCACTTACATAGTTTTCAAGTACATCTAGAAAACAATTAACTGATTGTGATTAGAAACAATACTATTGTGATTAGAAACAATACTATATAACTACGAACGCATCCACGTCTGTGCTTGAATGTAGAAATATTTTGCGGTAGCGGAAAATTATTTTTTTGCGGTAATGAAAGTTAATTTTTGTGGAATTTCTTTCATGTTTTTGCGCATTTGATATCCAGCCTAGATACCAGTGGACTGAACCGGAATCAAACTCACAAACCCGACCTCAGAAAGCCAGCGCTCTACCGTCTGAGCCACTCAGTCCGGCCACCTAAAATAAATGAATAACAGCAGCGTCTAGCACGAGCCAATTATGTTTCCGAAAATGAGGAAACCAAAAACTCAACAGCAGCTCCTTCACTTGTTGGGCATAAACTTTAATTATGATATAGGTTTTCCAAATACATTTCAGGTGCAAAAACAAGCAGAGTAAAGTAATACGCTCATTTTGAAGTCTTGAGAGTTCCTGTCTGCGAACCTAATTACGTCGAGTTTCAACATGAATGACAGACTGCACTGTCAAAAAGGCTGTTCTTTATATTCGTATACATAGTTCATACATTATAAGGGAATGGAAGAGAGACTGAAATTTACGGGCTGCTCGTGTCTGTAAATGATACAGGACAGCAGTCAAGTAATAATGGATAGTTGGTATCCATTCTGCTGTAAACAAGGTAAGAGAGCCGCTGTACTCCAATGAGAGAACGGCTGTCGGTATTCAGGGGAGAACCACACCTTCCTGTCTCTTCTATCTGGACTGAAATTGCTTGTTTACTTGTAACTACAAATTTATTCGGTGAGCGCATAAATAAAACACGTTTCATAATGTGGGTGATAAATGAAGCACAGCAAATAGCGTCTTTACTACACCTCGTTATTGCACTACCAGGTTATGAAATTCATGACGTGGATGTATATAAAGCAGTCCAGCGTGAAGGAAATGGACGGCTCTCGTTTGTATGACAAACAGACCCCACGGCGCTTTAGCCCTGATGGGCCTTGGCCCACCAAGTGACCTTCCATCAGTCCGAAGACCAGCAGATCACGACCTAACGCGTGGTCAGGGCGACGAATCTTTTCGGCTACTTTTCTTGGCTTTCTAGTCCTGGCCTGCTATCTCACCGTCATATAGTTCCACACTGTTTTCGCGTAGGCTGACTGGACCTCGAAACAGCCCTCAGATCCAAGTAGAAATCTCTGACCTGGCCGAAAATCAAACCCGGATTCTATGGGTACGAAGGAGGTTCACTACCTCTAGATCGCAGAGCAGGCGTCATTTGTAAGGCATATACCGAAAGCAAGGCCCACAATTAGCTTCACCTACTGTACTTTGATGAGTCGACGTCGACTCCTGGCGACTGCATGAATGGACTGTCTCCAGATGTTTCGGTCTTCACCCATATGCCTCAGTTCCTTCAGTGACATGTTCATGTTGGATGTGAAGGAGTCAATCCATCTCATTGCTGGCCTGCCTCGTCTCAGGGACCCTCCACCTTCCCAAGCATAACATTTTTTTCCAATGAATCAGAGCGTCTCATTTTGTGTAAAAAATATTACAGCTGTAAGCTTGCAATGAATGCCTACTTTTCTATTCTGTTAATAAATATCCGATGTCTTAATACTTTAAGTTTGAAATAGAGTTTGAATGAAAATAGATAATTGAGCCGAAGGTGCATAATAAACTCAAGCAGATGTGAGTACTTGTGAAATAATGTTGTTTATGCTCGACGATGTTGATAGATAAATATTATATGCCAGAAAACCTTATTGCAGTTCAAGTTTCATTATAATACAAGTTCTCCACCAATCATAGTTCAATTTTCATTATGATACAACTGTTTGACCAATTAGGTAAGGATAGCATCGCACCTGCGCTCAACGCACTAGCTTCGCACTTGTTTCCAAAATCAAATATGTCGGACTCGCATACTAACATCAATGCACCTTCTATTTCCAATATTCCACAACCACATGACACATTCCCGCAAATTCACTTCGACTGTACAATAAACAATTTGTGTTTGAAATAAAGCTAGGTTATGATAACCTTCTATCAAAGATTTTAAAATATATAACATTGTCAAGGTCTCTGATCCACTCACGGAAAATCAGTAACCCAGTGCATGCGCTCTGTGAAGTAAACTGAACTGTCAAGCGACATCTCGAGAGAAATTTATGAATATTAAAAAAAAAAAAAAACAGAGTTATAATTGTCGTCGAGTATAAACAGTCGTATACAATTCGCCTATAATGGTAATTAAGACACTCGTATGGACATTATAAAACGAGCGAAGCGAGTTTTATAAAAATACTCGTGTCTTAATTATTGCCATTATAGGCTTTGTTGTGTGTGTCCTCCGCATCGCAAGCTCTGCGCCTACAAGCTCCGCAACCCGCCGTAGCTCTGAACTTTCTAGCAGCTACGAGGTGTCTTCACTGCGCCCAGCACGTCAGCCAGCGATATATAAGGAGCTTCGTTCCGAGCCTCTCCAGGACTACCCCAATGTTCGACGACCAGATCACACCGCAAGTCAGACACGGAGGCATTCTTCTTACAAACGTGTTTTGAACAGGTGGACAAATTGCTGGCCGTGAGGTTTCACCTCTGAACATTGCCTCATTATCCTGATCCCCGCAGCCACGTCGAGCCCCGAGTATAGCATTCTGCTACTCCCTTTAGTCCTCACCAGTGCTCCGACGTCCACCTTAGCATTCTGCTATTTGAATAAATTAATGCAAGTTCCTTGCAAGTATAAACCTAGTACCAGCATTCTGCCTCTCTCTACAAGTTACGCTTGTAATTTCACAGAAGATAGTTTTCGACTATCAGGACAATTTATTAGTGAAACAGACTATCTCCTCAAGATAGAACTAAGTATATATAGAACTCTCGTATTGTATAACTGTACATATACTATGCAACAGACATTCAATTTAAGATTTAATTTCAACATTAACTGCGTGCATTCAAACAAGTTTCAAGAAAAATTCAGTTTTATTTCTTATATATATATTGTATCAAATCATTGAAACAATAAACTTTATGTTGTGTCACTGTATACCAAGTTCCTTGTATACAACAGGCTTGTTACATCATGTTCTATTATTATAGAAAATACTCTTTCATAGCTTAGAGTATGATTGCCATTATGAGTTCTGGTAACAAAGGCCACACTAAGTGCGGACTGTTCGATGAATTTTCCTCGTACTTACAGCAGATAAAGGATGGAATGATCAACTCATGAAGAATATAAGACCGACTGTGAAGACTCAGCCACTATAGCATGGTAGTTTGTGGTCCCGCCACTGCAAGCACTACAAGCGATTATATCCAACACGTGCTCCGGTAGTTCGGCAAGCCGGGTAGAGATAAGTGCGGGAGACGTTATTGTGCGAGGTATTTCAGTAAATAAGTTGAATTTTCTTTACTTTCAGTTCTTAAAAACTCAGTTCAGTGTGTGTTGTGTACTTCAAGCATGTATCCTATGTGGCTTGATTAATTTAATAGTTCAGCATGCTGTACTGTTTTGTGCCGGGCTGTAAGAGTAGTTGATATGCGACCTTTTCACCACCGAAGGACAAAAATCAATTTCAAAATGGGCCAGAGCTATTCCACGGAAAGATACTGAGTTAACGCGTAATAGCAGAATTTTCATTTCTCTGATTATCTGATAGTAAAATCAGGCAATTTTACAGTGAATGGTGAAAAAGTTAATATCTCTCGCGGGAGATGGAAATTTCGTCCAGGAGCAGTGCCTCACATTTTCTCTGTTTTGCTGAAATACCTTTCAAGTGAGATAAAGTCCCGTGAAACTTCCAACAAGAAAAAGTAACTAGATACAATCATGAAAAGAAGAAAGAAGATTGAAGACCGGAGTGCAGCAGTAAATGCAGAATCAAAAGGTCAGTCTAATGTTGATCAAAATTTTGGGTCATTCTAGTGTACTCTCTGATGCCGAAAAGACAATATTATCGCTCGAAAGGCGCCTTAAAAATGCAAATTGAAATTTAATTCGAGCTAGATCCAGTCTCAACTCTCAGCAAAATCGAGAATTAATTTGTTGGAGAAGCAGATTAGAAATACACAGGCATTCAATTACAGAGATAACAAACACCTTAGCAAGAAGGAAAAGTTGATAATCGACACCATGCTTAAAAAATGTCAGGTGCAATCTTGTAACAGAATGGGGTCAAGCAATGAATTCATTTTAGAGAGTTTATTGCTGAGAATAAAAATCACCAAAATTATTCCGTCATTGTCGGCGACATGACCTGCCTCTGCCCTAAGAAAGTCACTTGAGATAACTCTGTAAAGGGCGTAAGTGCCCTTATGGATTTATTATGCATAGCACAAATACTATTTCAGCTTTTCTTAAGGATGAAAAGAGTGATGATTCCCGTTATGGTGGTGTTATTTTTTATGAAGTTAAGCTAAGAGAAGAAGTTCAGTTCAATAGTTTTTCCCATAAAGTTGATAGATTAGTTGATTTAGGTGAACACACACCAGACCTCCAGAAGAACTTGCCTGCAAATCACTCACTAGTGTTCATGTTCGTACCTTTTCTGCATAACTGGGTGTAACCAGTTCTGTTTATACAAGAAGAAATGCTACTCAAGGAGTCATTCTGTATATGTACACTCCAGTAACCTTTGTTTTCCGCAACGTGATGAAGGCCGTAGCGCTTATTTCCATGCACGATTGTGTCCATTATACCCTGCCGTGGTATTTTAATTGGAATCTTAATAAGAGAGCAAATATACTTACCAGTTACAGAGTAATACGTTTCCTTTGACATCATTCCTAAGACCAGCTGATCGGCACTGTGGAGCTTGCCCATTCTAGCGCTGCCTGGCGGGGCGAGGAGTCCTCACACCGGTTCTTATATTCGTCATGATTAAAACATATTACCCACGCTGACTCAGAACACGCCGCTGTGATCACACAGTCCAATGATTATATTTAAATGTCAACCTAATTCTGGAATGGTGTTCATATTTAGCGGAGACACCTTTTCTCCTGCTCTATGTATATGTACAAAATCCCCTGGCTATGGTCCTGCCATAGGCTATGGCATTTGAATTATAGGCTGAAATACGCCAGCATCGTGTTGGTACGTATAGGAACTCCTGTGGAGCTAAAATCTGACAAAACAATGTTTCCGAAAACCGTAGAAGTAGTTAATTTCATTCCTTTGGCGCTACTAGCCCGAAAGGGTCTTTATGCGTACAAACCGACCACTGTTCAGCCCCAATACATACAGTCTGCGAGGTCACGCGGGCCTCTCGGCCATTATTCTTGGCGTTCTAGACCGGGGTCGCCATCTCACCGTGAGATAGCTGCTTAATTGTAATCACGTAGGCGAAGTGGACCCAGAACGCACACTCCGGCCCAGGCAAACATGCCTGACCTGGTCGCGAATCGAATCCACGAACCCCGGATAAGAGATAGAGTCGCTGTCCCTACATCACGGGGCTGGCCGTAAAAAAACAGTTAATAGGACAGAAAACCAATACCATTATTAGGTACAAAAGCATGTGCTCTGCAAAACTCATACGGTAGCAGACAAATCCCATACAGCTACTAAGCACACAGAGTTAATGCTGATGCTCGCATAGTCAAAAGAAGCAATTACCAAATCTTAATTAAGAAAATCAGGACAAATATTACAAGCAACAAGTTTAATACAGCGGTAACATTCCACATTAAGAACATAAATAAAAAAAATAAAAAATACATAAAACGGCACTGTCTGTTCGTGGGGATTGCTAGTGCTTTGTGGAGAGTTTATTTGTTCACATTAGCAATGTAAATGCGATACCTGCGGCCATCAAGCAAGTTATGCAAACTGCTAGGGTAGGTATACTTTATGGGCTAGAATCAACTCCTTGTGGGAAAAATGAACCTCCAACTGTTAATGGAAAGAAATTTCCGAAGGGAAACCTTGTTACAGGCCTTTCGCAACAGGAAATGAAATTACGTGCTGTTTACTTTCCGTTAGTGCCAATTTAGAGTTTCGTCCTCAATTTACTCTGCAAGAATTCCATCCAGTGGTCTAGAACAACATTACGGAAATTTGAAGAAACGATGGAAGGATACGGAATCATTTCATTTAAATTAGGCAAACACACAGCAGTACACGAATTATAAGCAAGCAATGGTGGAAACTAGAGTAAAAATGGCAACAACAAAAATACCTCATTTCTGTTAATATTCTTCTATAGCTTGAAGTTTAAGGTTTAATTTTAAAAAGACCGGGCGAGTTAGCCATGCGGTTAGGGTTGCGCAGCTGTGAGCTTACATCCGGGAGATAGTGGTTTCGAATCCCACTGTCGGCAGCCCTGAAGATGGTTTTCCGTGGTTTCCCATTTACCCACCAGGCAAATGCTGGGGCAGTACCTTAATTAAGACCACGGCCGCTTCCTTCCAACTCCTAGCCCTTTCCTAGCCCATCTTCGCCATAAGACCTATATGTGTCAGTGCGATGTAAAGCCACTAGCAAAAAAATAACAATTTTCTTTGTATGCCTAATTTATTTTCGAGAAAAGATGTTTTTCTGTGTTTTGTTGCATACTTTATCCTTGGTCTCTTTGTCTTGGTTTATTTCACGTAAAAACTACCTGACGGACCACGCTCAAATTTGACAAGCATACAAATGGATCAATTGGTTAACATATAGTCTACTTACTGTACTAGCACACTGTACCTTAAAGGGACTGTGGAGGGGAATAAAATATGAAGTAAATCATAGCAAAATGTACGCCTGGGACTCATAAAAGTTAATAAATACCCTGCCTGAACGGTTAATGCTATTAAAGAATGGACTCAACGAGTGTATTTTTGCGACTGGCAGTTGGCAAGGGACCCTGCCATTATAATGAAAAGTCGCTAACTGAATAGCGACCGACTGTAAACAAGAGCGCCTGTCTTTATAATGAAAACTCCCCAACCCGGACATCTTATAAGGAACGACGTATGGTGACCTCCCTGTCGTGTTTCTCGGATAAGGCTGAGAGCTATGGAGTTTAATAGTCTTATTCAGAGCGTGTGCACTACTTCACCTATAATTCTGTTCAATGTAGAATTCCGTTGCAAAGCACGGGTACATCAGCTAGTTCTAATTGTAATAAGACAGTTTTAGTGTGTTTTAGCTATAAACGCATTTTGGCAAAAAGGTTTTATACAGATACAAAACCGAGCAAGTGGCCGTGCCGTTTGGGCACGTAGCTACCAGCCTGCATTCGGGAAACAGTGGGTTCGAACCCCACCGTAGACAGACCTGACGATGGTCTTCCATGGTTTCCTATTTCCACACCACGCAAATGCTGGGAATATAACTTAATTAAGGCCATGGTCGCTTCCTTCCTACTCCTAGGCCTTTAATACCTCATCGTTGCCGTAAGATCGTGTCGGTGCGACGTAAAGCCCCTAGCAAAAAAAAAAAAAAAATTATATATATTATATATAAACGCTGTGCAACGTGTCGATATGGAGGTGGAACAGGAATCTCTTAATTCAATGCCATTTTCTCAAGTTTAGGCTCAATATTTTAGAACTGGGCGGGGACTAAAGATCAATGACCTCCGTGCTGCCATGGGCTGGTACTATGAAAATTCCACTCGAATCTGGGCACACGATTTGGGAATCGAGTGACTATCATTAACCCAGCGGGGCCCCTTTTCAACATAGTATGACCGGAAGAGCAATCGAAATCTACATTTTATTTTCACATCAGTTGGATTATGGAACAATCCAAATACATTTGGACTGTCATGACGTGATTCTTTTTTTTTTTTTTTTTTTTGCAATTTGCTTTACGTCGCACCGACACAGATAGGTCTTACGGCGACGATGGACAGGAAAGGGCTAGGAGTTGGAAGGAAGCAGCCGTGGCCTTAATTAAGGTACAGCCCCAGCATTTGCCTGGTGTGAAAATGGAAAACCACGGAAAACCATCTTCAGGGCTGCCGACAGTGGGATTCGAACCTACTATCTCCCGAATACTGGATACTGGCCGCAATTAAGCGACTGCAGCTATCGAGCTCGGTGACGTGATTCTTTCCACTCAGAAGTTTAACTTTCATTCTGAGTAGAAGTTTCTTCCAGATTTGTTCAACTCCTACGGCACCTCAAACGCATAGCAAAGCTAAATGACTTGGAGGAGTGGAAGGTAAAGGCTTCTGCTATCCGTAATCTCAGCACTAATTGGCACAGAGTGATTGGCTCTGTACCTAGGCTAGCCACCTTTGCCCCCAGAAATATGGCACGTCCAATCTCGTAGATACCAACCCCCAACAACCCGTGGTACAACAGCTCGTTAGAGCCTTGGCCTGCGAGGATGACTGTTACCCAGCTAGAAAGACCTGCAGGCGCATTACTTGGCTTTCTTTACCGGGTCCGTTCTCTCTCTCGTATCGTACTGGTGTCATGAAGCACTGTGAAGCCCGTTCCAACATGAAGTCCAGAACTGAAATACCTTTCCAGGCCTTGAATCGAACTTGTGGTCTAAAAATAAGAGGTAATCTCTAGCATACACTCTAAATCTGACCTTTTCCGTGTGAATTGTTCTGAAGGTCGTGAAGGTTATCGTACCAACCTAGGGACTGGAAAGAATGTGTTCAGTCTTGATTGTCTCCAATATTTTCAGCTGCAATCTAATACAGTCATCATCGACGTAGATCAGTAGAGCTTTGAAGACAGGAATGTCCATAAAAATATCGACGTGATATTGTGTTATAAGGGTGCAGGCTAGGAAGATGGCGTAACGAAATACTGTAGGAGTTTGAAGCCTCCGTATGAAAGGAAGCAAATGACGATTTTCGTTCATTTCGGTATCAACATGTGGGGCATTACCCCTACTATACGTAGGGGAAGGGGGTGAGTGGACAGCTGGAGTATATTTTCGGGTGGGCAGTCAACTTCGAGAAGGTGTTGTGATTACATGCGTAGTCCGATTTAGTTGTAATAAACGGCATTTGAGAGAATGAACAAACTGTGGTAGCAAAGGAGCGTAACTTTGCGTTACAAAGATCGAGTTGCCTACGGCAAAATTGAGAAAACGTGCTCAAACCGATAGAATGGATCAAGCAACCGAGAAAAATTACGCTATGACTAGGGCAGAACGGACCAGAAAGTGTAAGGAACGCCAGAAAGCTGAGCGTGAAGTAGCCACTCACACTGCCGGCCTTTTACTGCTCTCTTGTCCAACGATTATACGAAGAAATGTCGTGATCAACAGAGAAAATCACACAGCTAATCCAAATAATGATATAATAAACAATATATTTTGAGAAGAAAGTACTGTTTGAAATTATAACCCCAAAATGCCCGCGGTTGGGACAGCGACATAGCCTGCCAGCGTTTTTAATATAGAACACCTCTACAGATTCGAAGCATTACAAAAGTATCAAAGTTTTCGAACTTAAATAATTTATAGACAACACGTGACCACAATATTCAATACCTTTCCGTAGGACCAATATACTCAGCAACAATACTGATACTTTAATATGACGTCATTGGGTGACGTAATATAGCACCACCATATTAACGATTAGTGTAGCACTGGACACCGGCGTTATATAAAGTGTATGTCGTTTGTTTCATCTCAGTGAGTTCTGAAAATATACGGCGAAAAGAAGAAAAGGAAAGAGTTGAGAAATTTGTGGTGCGAAAAACTATTTCTTTCTTTCACAAAATTTCACGACATATGGACAAGAAACGGCTTCAAAGTTATCGAAAAAACGCATTCGAGAGGATAAAGCGGCTAGCCTAAGCGTCGACAGCCTTACTGGAGACGTCTCCAGATACTGCTACGGAACGTCTTGAGGAGAGTTCTGAGCTACTGGAACCTCAGCCAAGCAGGCTACTTCTACTACCCCACTGCTGGAAAATGATTTGCAACTCATGGATGTGCATACCGATACCCCACGACTCTGCCTCGTAATTTTGACGCCGATCGCTTACCGTATGTATGTTACTTTTCATATCACAAACTCACTATACACTGACATTGTAGAATTAAACATGAAATGTTAGCAATAAAATTTCAAACATCCGACTCCTTGACTGAATGGTCAGCGTTTAAGCCGGATCGAAAATTTTAATCGCGTCTGATTAATTCTTTTCACCCGGGGACTGGGTGTTTGTGATGGTACCAACACTTTCCTCTTCATATTCAGACAACACACGACACCACCAAGCAGCACAGAAATACGCACTAGTGATTACATCCGTCCATATAGGGTTGGCGCCAGGAAGGGCATCCGGCCGTAAAACAGGGCCAAATCCACATGTGCAACACAGTTCACACCCGCGACCCCACATATGTGGAGAAAACAGCAGCAGCAGTAGTAGTAGTAGTAGAAGAAGAGCATTTCAAACCCACATACCGACTAGATATTTTATTTCAATAATACCTATCTCACGGTAGACTACTTATTCTACGCCAAATCTTGCGACTCCGACACAGAATAACTTGAGTTTTTCAACGGAAAAGTCTTGTAGGTGGCTTCAAAGAAACTGACTACGGGTGTGACGTGGTAGGCAGGACAGGAGAGAAGCATCAAATCGAAATAATTATTTTAAATGACTAAAGACCTCACAAGGATACATTTCGAATAAGCGTACCATAATTATGAGGAAGGAGAAAGACAGAAATGTTGTGTTTTATGACATTCTGTTGCCTACATGGAGACTGGGAGATAGCGAGTAACTGCTACTAGTAGTGTTGAATATGTTTTTAAGGATGAAACACGCCGACAACACATAATTAATGGACTTGCTACATGTATAATATGAGAGTTCTGCGCCAGATCTATATATCTCAAGCAGTGCAGTAACATTCTCCTACACAAACGGCCTTCCATTTCCTCGGTGATGTCATGGATCGTTCGACCAGAAGATATTATTACTATTTTCGAAACTGCTGCACATTTTTGAAGACGGAAACTCTCTGTGATATCCGTAAGTCGTTTCTCATCGATGAATGACTTCATAATATGGTGCCCCGGGACAGCGAATGCTTTCGTGAAAATATAAGCAGCATATGCGAGTTCTTACGCGACATGCAACGATACATATTTAAACGAGAAAATGTGTCTACCTCGATATCTGGCACTTAAGGTGAGAGAGCAGTTGAAGTAAAACTGATAAAAGGAAGTTTGTAGTTTCTCGTGATGATCCAGACATAGAATCTCGAGTTTTACATGGTATCTGAAACATAAGCAAGTAACTTTTCTTTCTTAGCCCGTTTACCCTCCAGGGTTGGTCTTTCCCAAGGAAAAACTCTACCGCCTCAAGGGCAGTGTCCTGGAGCATGAGACTTTGGATTGGGGGGATACAACTGGGGAGGAGGAGGGCCAGTACCTCGCCCAGGAGGCTTCACCTGCTATGCTGGACAGGGGCCTTATAGGGGAATGGGAAAATCGGAAGGGATAGACAAGGACGAGGGAAGAGGGAAGGAAGAAGCCGTGGCCTTAAGTTAGGTACGATCCCGGCATATGCCTGGAGGGGAAATGGGGAAACCACGGATAACCACTTCGAGGATGGCTGAGGTGGGATCGAACCCCCCCTCTACTCAGTTGACTTCCTGAGGCTGAGTGAACCCCGTTCCAGCCCTCGTGCCACTTTTCAAATTTCGTGACAGAGCTGGAAATCGAAACCAGGCTTCCGGGGGTGGCAGCTAATCACACTAACCACTAAACCGCAGAGGCCGACGAAGTCACTTTTCATTTCAAAAATCCTGCACGCATTGGTCGGGATTCAAACCAATACCGCTTCGGTGAGATTAAGGACTCGACTATTACGCACCAAACCGAGATAAATATCTACTACTTGCTTTACGTCGCACCGACACAGATAGGTCTTATGGCGACGATGGGACAGGGAAGGGCTAAGAGTGGAAAGGAAGCGGTCGTGACCTTAATTAAGGTACAGCCCCAGCATTTGCTTGGTGTGAAAATGCGAAACCACGGAAAACCATCTTCAGAGCTGCTGACAGTGGGGTTCGAACCTACTATCTCCCGAATATTGGATGCTGGCCGCACTTAAGCGACTGCAGCTATCGAGCTCGGTGATAAATATCTACACCGGAAACGAATCTCAAGAAGTCCAAGTTCTATATTGGATCACTAGAACAGAAAAATAAAATTTCTTGAATTTTTTTTTTTTTTTTGCTATTTTGCTTTACGTCGCACCGCCAAAGATAGGTCTTATGGCGACGATGGGATAGGAGAGGCCTTTGAATGGGAAGGAAGCGGCCGTGGCCTTAATTAAGGTACAGCCCCAGCATTTGCCTGGTGTGAAAATGGGAAACCACGGGAAAACATCTTCAGGGCTGCCGAAGGTGGGATTCGAACCCACTATCTCCCGGATGCAAGCTTACAGCTGCGCGCTCCTAACCGCAGGGACAACTCGCCCGGTCCTTGAGAATTTTCTGGTTCACAATGACCTTCTCGAGAATAATCTTACACCAATAATCTTACAGTAGGCTACTTTATTCCAATTACCTGATGAGCTTAAATACTTTCAATTCGTGTTGAAATTTATTATTATTATTATTATTATTATTATTATTATTATTATTATTATTATTATTATTAATATTAATATATCCATACATTACGCACCTTATACGTGGACGAAACTTTTATTCAAGGCAAGGCAAAGCAAAGCAAAGCCAAGTTATCTCAGTTCAGACAATGCAGGGCTCTGGATAAGTTGTGGGTAAAGATTTTAGGTATTTGTAACCACGGCAGTTAAATGGGATAGAGTAGTTAGCAATATGCCCGGGAGCCTTTGCCCCAGGCATCAACATTGTATTCATTTCAGCAGTCGGCTGACTGCACCATAGGATGGTTTTTTTTTTATTTTTAGAAATGATGGGTCTCATTTCTTAACATGCTGACTTGCTGGAAGGGAGCCGAACCCATATCCACCCGGATGAGTCAAACGGGCTTACACCTCGACGAGTCATTACTAATTCTGAAGACAGAGTATGGAAAACAATTACATAATTTACGAGGAGATAGTAGTCTATATAGTCGGCTCGGCAATGTAGGAGAAGCGTGCTACCTCTCACCCGGAGGCCCCGGATTCGATTTCCGGTCAGGCCAGGGATTTCGACCTGGATCTGAGGGCTGGTTTCAAGTCCACTCAGCCTACCTGATTACAACTGAGGAGCTATCTGACGATGAGATAGCGGCCCCGGTCTAGAAAGCCGACAGGATTCGTCGTGCCGACCACACAACACCTCGTAATCTGCAGGCCTTCGGGCTGACCAGCGATCGCTTGGTAGATCATAGCCCTTCGGGGCTGTTCAGCCATGGGGTTTTGTTTGGTTTTGGTAGTCTATATATAGAAATGTGTATTTAATGTACGTAATATATCACCCGTGAGAGCGGGTTTCTAACGTGGTATAATTTACTACTAGCTGTCCCGTATCGATGAATTCGAAATGAACAATAAAATGGCGTATGAATTTTACAAACGGGAGTGTCCGAGGATATGTTCGGCTCTCCAGTTGCAGGTCTTTGTATTTGACGCCCGTGGGCGACCTACGCGTCGTGATGAGGATGGAATTATGATGAAGACAACACATACACCCAGCCCCCTTGCCAGCGGAATTAACCAATGCTGGTTAGAATTACCACCCCTGCCGAGAATCGCACCCGGGAACTTTGTGATCAAATGTCAGCTGAAAATTTAGCTATGGAGCCGGACTAAATGAACAATGCAGTAAACGTTTCAAAACATTTCGGATTACCACACAAATTCATTGGCCTGAAAACCAACACATGAAGAGGAGAAAAGCTGTTCCCATTTCAGTCCTCAATGGAAGGTAGACAACGAAGTGCTGTTTTTACCTACGTTCTCAACTTAACCGATTTGTCTATCAGATTTTTATTATATTTCCCGAATGGGCAGACGGAAGAGGTTTCTTGGATATTTTAATGTTACAGAAAAGTGACTGGATGAAAATAGTATTCATTTCCCTAACGTTAGGGAACCGTGATGAGGGCTATTGATTTGTACTTGAGAAGTTCTGGACGTAGCAGTAGCTATACAGCGGACGGGCCATGGGAGTTTTGCGATGCACGCAGAGCGGACAGCAGCTTCGCTAGCCTATTGATTGGCACCCATATGTCATGCCAGCCACATCCCAGGCTAATGGTAGGGCAAGTTTACTCTGGCTCCAAGCTAGCAATCACAGCCTTAGGCTAGCACAATGGCGGAGAGGAACGGCTCATTTACTCTCGGCACCTCCTAGCATGTGTACAAGGAGGGGCAGGTCCTAGGTTCCGACAGGACATGTTAGGGGAGGCTCAATCTTCGACCATCTGTTACGTCATATCATTGCAAAAATCGTGAATGTGCAATTGCCGGAAAATTCAGGGACACAGTATGACTTCAATATCGCTGAACCTGTCCTTACTTTATTAGGGAAAACAATATTGTTAGTGAATAATTGATAAACTAGAAGTATCTCAGATTTTAAAAGATTTTCATTAACGATGAAAATCTGACATCTCCAGCCATGAAATGCGAAGTATCTGCCCTGAAATTTCTACTTACTGCTGAATTATTTTAAAAATACTGTATCTTAAAACAGCAATTATAAATGTATTACATCTTAAAAAGTTACTTCGTGAAAGTTACTTCCCCTACCCTTTTCTTCAATATTCAAAACTCAGAAATTGCTCGAGCGTTCACGAAGTAACTTTTCACCAACAGCTGTTCATATGAGCGTGGCGAACGAAGTCTCCAGCCGCAAGTGTAAGTCACTTCCCGTTCATCTAAGCCTTTTACAGCGCCTCTCAAACGCCCAAAATCTCACGCGTGCAAATCGAGGCGCAAGAGCTCCGTGCACTGTGCATCGGTCCCGCTCGCCTCGGCTCGGACCAACGCTTCGTCTCTGGGCTACTCGGCTAAACTCGGCTCAACTCTGGTCGGATTTGGAGTGCTACGGAGCAAGTGAGGAAGAGGGAGACAGGGGGAGCGTACAAGACAGACGTGGGGAAAGAGAGAGACAGCACTATTGTTCCCAATCGAGGAGTGGGGGTCTGCACTCTGGTCAACCAACCGAAGTCGTCTTTTGCACTGTGCACAGTGAGTGCACCAGGAGCATGCACACTGAGAGGCCCTGAATTCTAAGTTAACCTACAGAAACTTTCAGTAGATCCGTCTTGGACATGCTGGCCTATGTTCAAAGTCACGTCGTCGAATTGCGGCGCAGTTAGTTGGAATTAAGGAGTAGTTAAATGCGAGAGTTCTATGTCAGTAGTTCCACTGGAACGTAAAAGAATTCCGGCACCCTAATGTCTCTTAAAATCGATGACAATAATAAAAGAGAACTGACTGTCTAGTGGAGGCGGTAAAGGTGTGTTTGATTCGTCCAGAAAAACGCGAAGTCGGAAAAAAAAATAGATAAGAGAACTCCACTTCGGGGAAGATACACAGATCCGCGACGCACATAGTTTACACCAGGAATTAGTGCCACGTTAATCCTGGAGGCAAAGGCGGCGCGTGTGCAGCTAAGCACTCTTATCTCACTTCGTGCCAGGTTCCGAACACAGGAAATCTTTATCTTGCAATTTTTCAGTGTCAATCATGGCCTATAAGAAATTTGCAGCCTTTAGGAGAGCTGTGGCATTCGTACTGAAGAGCCAGCAGCCACACTGGGGCGAGACGCTGGTAATTTCACGGCAGGTAAAGGCTGACGAGCTTGAATACTTTCAATTCGTGTTGACATTTATTATTATTATTATTATTATTATTATGCAAATTATTTGAACAAGAAACTGTACGTGATGAACTTCGCCTTACAAGCAAATCAAAGCAAAGCCCATGCAGGTCCTTGGAGGGGTGGAAGTTAAAATGTTCCGCTATCCGTAACCTTGGTACATGATGGAGTAGAGTGGTTAGCTCTACGCCCGGCCACCTTTGTCCCCAGAAATTAACCTAGTGCTCATCTTTGGTGTAGGCTGAGATAGCCGCAGGACCATATGCAAATCCGGAAGTGGAAATCTCGCTTCTTAAATATCTCGACTCCTGACGGGGAATCGAACCCATGTCCTTCCGGGTGAACCGAGCACGCTTTTACCGCCTCGGCCAGGAGGCCCCTTTTGCCTTAGAAGGCTGGCTCTTAAACAAACACGTCATTGGATATGACTGCGGCGACAACAACAACAACACCAATAGAAAGAGATTAGTTGTAGCATTTCTCTCTCATCACACACGTAATATTAGCAGAGTTATACAAAATGGAAGTTCTTTCAAAGCAGCTGTTTGGGGGCGGGGGGGTTACTGTTTATCTGAATGACTGATTACTAACGGTACTTACGAAAGTGTTTCTCTTTTATAGCCTCCTAATTTAACTCGCTAACTCTTGTTAAACTGGTACATAATAACAACTCAATAATATGTTTATAAACAATTTAGTCATTGATTACTTTTTTACTTAGAAATTATAATAATCAATAAGCAACTATTTTACACTAGCCGCCAGCGTATTGGAAATGTGTAGCAATCCAACTGATGAGTCCACTGCTACACTGGGGCGAAACGCTGGTAATTTCAAGACTAAAGTGGCCCAAGGAGAAATGTTTTAAGTTATTAATTACTTATTCAATATTTACATATTTTATATTATTAATTAGTTTTACACTATGCACAATCCTTTTTTTTTTTGCTAGTGGCTTTACGTCGCACCGACACAGATAGGTCTTATGGCGACGATGGGATAGGAAAGGCCTAGGAGTTGGAAGGAAGCGGCCGTGGCTTTAATTAAGGTACAGCCCGAGCATTTGCCTGGTGTGAAAATGGGAAACCACGGAAAACGATCTTCAGGGCTGCCGACAGTGGGATTCGAACCCACTATCTCCCGGATGCAAGCTCACAGCCGCGCGCTCCTAACCGCACGGCCAACTCACTCGGTTTTTAAGCTGTCTAGGAGATAATACACAATATTCTTGTCTATTTATACATAAACGTTATTTCAATCATTTCAGTTACCATAATGCAGGTATGTGCATATATAGTTGTGAACATCTTGCTGTAAATAGCACATTAAACGGCTTAGATTTACAAGAAGGCCACCTGGCCTTAGTCTTACCAGTATAATTAAATAAGTAAATAATATTAATTCATTCCAATGTAGAAAATTTTAAAATCTTGCATAGTTCTTTTGCAATGTATACGTTGGTTTTATATTGACAAAGATTTAAAAATACAATCAGTAGTTCACACGAAGTTTGTGAAGTCTCTTGTAACTAGTACCTTGTTACATGAGGTAGTTCTAAAGTTATTACCTATTTTTGTGCACAACTGCAGTGGCGTTTCATTTTCAGGCATTCGTCATGAATCACTAAGAATAACATAAACATTATGAAGGTCTGCAATAAAACACCGAAGGGCCTTCACTCTAGTAGTGGCGCTAATCCAAGAGAGAATGTAATATTATCGCGCGATAAACAGAAGACGGTTGTATTGCGGAGCCACTATCTCTCGCAGCCGTTAACTTGAAGTTCCTCAAGTCCGCTAAGACGGATTTACTACAGATTAACTTCGCACGCACGAAAACGTTGATGATTCCCTTTCTCCTCCACCTCCATACTTTGAACGCAGTTTGGAAAGAATGGTCAAAGTTATTTTATAGTAATGCCCGTTAAATTTTAGGTGGCTTAAAGCTAGATGAGAGTAAAGGAAGCAAGGGTGCTCAAAATAAAGGCAACAAGATGAAGCCACGTTATATAACCCGTAAATTCTAGATGGCTCTGGTTTAAGCTGATTTCTTCACTTCAGGGAGGCTCGTTGCCATAACGGGGACTCATGCCTATGCAACGTTACGATAACTATTTTCTTTATTACTACTAAACTCATATTGCTAATGAGGACCTGCGAAAAGGAGGCCGTGAGTTTAACAGGGGGCTGATCTGGTCACAACGAACGCATACGATTACCATTTTATAACCATATCCCAGCGCCGACTTATCAGCCGATGATGATACTAAGATCCATCAACCATCATGAACGAAAACAAGTTCTAAATTGGTTTCTCTATTTGCTCACCTGCAAAACTTATTATGTCCTTGTAAACACAATGTACCGGGCGAGTTGGCCGTGCGCGTAGAGGCGCGCGGCTGTGAGCTTGCATCCGGGAGATAGTAGGTTCGAATCCCACTATCGGCAGCCCTGAAAATGGTTTTCCGTGGTTTCCCATTTTCACACCAGGCAAATGCTGGGGCTGTACCTTAATTAAGGCCACGGCCGCTTCCTTCCAACTCCTAGACCTTTCCTATCCCATCGTCGCCATAAGACCTATCTGTGTCGGTGCGACGTAAAGCCCCTAGCAAAAAAAAAAAAAATAGCATCTGTAAGAATGGGGGCGTACTTAAGATGAATTCTAGTGCTGAAGACGGTACAAACACCCAGCCCCAGAGCCTTAGAAATGAACTAATGAACATTAAAATCCCCAACCCGAACTGGAACCGAACCCGAGACTACTACAGCCAAAGGCAAGCATGCTGACTACAGGCGAACTTCTATAACTCGAACGTCCGGAACTCGAATTTTTTGATATCTCGAAGGGATTTAAGTTTCCCGACGGAATCTTATCTGTTTTCTGTAACTCGAGGTTCTATTACTCGAATTTTTCGATACCTCGAAGGATATTTGAAACCCAGATGTAAAATGCGTTTCTGTAATTCGAAATTATGCGGAACATTACGCTTATGTGCACATGTAATCTCCACACAAAAAAGTCCTATATAAGGAATCTGAACTTATGTCGACACCGCGAAGTGTCTACAGCCTCCACAAGCACTTCGAGATATCAAAGTTCCGACTGTAGCTGGCCATGGAGTTGGACATAAAAATCAGGTGAAATAATGTTTCAAAATTCATTATTTTACTCCCAGTAACTTGCCGGTCGATCATCCCTTTAAGGCTATTACACTTCCTGAACACTGACTATATCGTCGCACTGAACACGGCACAGTAGCATCAACGGTTTCTCTGCTTCCGATAGCATCAGTTCCACTTGCAAGCCAAGTGCATCCTAATGCTAGCTAGAGCTGAATTCATATAACAGTAAATATTCCAGCCATTCTCGGAGTACGTGTTAAATGCTTTCCACAAATACGATCTGCTCAAATATGTATTCGCGAGGGAGAAGCAAGCTTTCCCTTTCCGTGTCGCCGCTTTAATTCCGTTTACATCATCGCACGAACAGGGATTACAATAAGAGACTCCACCCGGTTGAAATAAAGACTACGTGATCACGATTTGAAGTAACGAAGAGAGCAAGGACTTTCTAACCAGTGGGGGGTTTGTAAAGGTCAGCTCAGATGAATATTTAGCTGCCAGACTCAGAGCATAATCAAGTCCATAGCAAGGAAACTATTGCACTTCCTCTTCGAAGAGTGGAAAGAAAATAAATGCTTGTACTAAAGAATTTGATGAACGGTGACACATATAGACTTCTCCGTGACTCAGTTAATGAGTGACTTGTTTTCATGTAAACACCACTGATGGCATTCTTGGCGTATGCTGATATAAAGGGTTAGCCTAGTCGTGGTGGTAAAGGCGTGTTTATGTTACCCAGAAGGACAAGTCACGAAGACCATCACTAAATTTCGAGAGGAAAACATAGTCTTTGGAGATTCCGAGCAGTTTTATCTAACCGCAACCAAGGAAAAAAAAGGTTGAGTTTCCCATCGAATATACAATATACAGTAATCCATATTCTAGAATCAACACAGTACGAAGGTGCCAGGGTAGATCAATGGTAGTGTCCGACTGATGATTCTAATTTCATGGATCCCGCCTGATGCAGTCTATTTAGGAAGAGTGATAAAAAAATCTTGGTACTTCATAACATAGTTGTTGTCAAGTTAAAAATAATTCCGCTTTCATGGCTAGAGAGCAACAAAATCGCTACCGATAGTAAACGCAACATAACGTCAAAATTATAAAAAGTTTCTTAACAGAATTCACCATTACCACCACAGGCCTTGGAAATAATTCGACTAATGAGCATGCTCGAGATCCACGCAGGTGTCATTTATAGCCTGAATCTAATGAAGTACAGCAGTGCGGTTTTCTGGTCCAGTAGGCAGGCAGGCGGTCAGTGCATGTCGATCACCATTAATTGGTTGGCCGACTGCGAATTAATACGACACGTTATTGTTTTTAGATAACGATACAAGCGATAAACCGCTGCAGGAAACTAACAGTTGTGGGGAGGCACATCTCGCTTTAAACACTATTATCGGATTCTGCAGGTCTACTAGCCAGCTTCAAATGGTGATTTCAATTCCCTTCTACACACAGAGGACAGTCCCAATTCAAAGTTACGACCGACAACCTATACGTGACTCCATTTCGGACTTGTAAATACTCTTTGGATTTGACAGACGATACTTTAGTTTGCTGCCAAGAGTTCTAAGAAAACTGATACGTACGGATGGTAGTAGAATAGGGAGAAGAACAGTTATTTTACGAACAGAGAAGGCCGTGATTACCTTCGTTAAATAAATATAACATTCTGTGGAAGGCCTTCAATTATCCAATCAATTAAAAGCAATCAAGGTCAGGATCAATATCTTAAAAGAAATAATTCGTTTCAAACAAATTACAGGATCCAGATCTCAAGAATTAATTTACTTCCAGGAGATATTATCGTTCATTAAGGCAAGCTCGAATACAATACCTCACTAACGTAAAAATTAGTCAACCTTTCTTCCTTGTGCATAAAGAAAGTAATATTTAATCAGTGTGACCTCCATGAAATATCATACGAATGTGAGACTGAGTCTAGTTGTTTTCACATTTGTTAGGGTCACGGAAATGCCAAGGCTCCATATTAGGGCAGGACCGGGGATTTACGACCGAATAAATAAATACATTAATTAATTAATTAATTTAAACGTTCATATATGAACGATGTTTCTACCTGCCATTCGTTTTTTTTAAAAAAAAAGCAATATAAAGAAATTACGATGATATAATTTCCCGCTGAATTCATATAATAGGGGCTGGTTTGGTGGTAAAAATAAGTTTAGTGTAACACGATCATTGTTTAAGGTTTAGACAAGTAGGAAGGTAAAACTACATCGTGATGCCATGTAAATTAACAACGTGTCATGTTTTATCATGTCACGGAACACGAAGCTATTCGCTCAGCCTGGCATTGATTTTTACGATTCACAAACTCGGTTCGTCACTTATGACGTTGTCGGACTGCAGGTGACATGACACCGGGCGTAGCCTGTTTCATGTGCCAAAGTATGAGTGTTCAGAAATTAGATCATGACTAGGTGTGAAAACGAAATGAATTATGACACACAGGACGAATGGAAGTATTATGGAATCCGAGGCCAAACACTGCTGTATAATAATAATAATAATAATAATAATAATAATAATAATAATGGTTTTACGTCCCAATAACTACGGTATTTTCATGGTACTGAAGACGCTGAGTTTCCGAATACTGTCCCACAGGAATTCTACAAAGTTCTAACTTCACCTACACAAAGCGGACGTATCTGAGCACATTCAAACAACATCGGGACTAAGCAGGAAGAGAGCCCACCAACTTAGGTTCAAAAAACCCAACGCTCTATCGCCTGAAATACTCAGTCCGGCGGCGAACGATCCCTTTTTTAAATACGAGATTTACGTCACACCGACACAGACAGGAAGCGATCGTGCCTTAATTAAGACACAGCCCCAGCATTCGCCTGGTGTGAAAATTGGAAATCAAGGAAAACCATCTTCAGAGTTGCTGTCTGTAGCGTTCAAACCCACCATTTCCCGAATGCAATCTCACAGCTACGTGACTCAAACCACTTAAACAATTCACCCAGTGCCTAAAACTATGTATGTATGTATGTATGTATGTATGTACTCCGCTCAACGGCAAGTTGCATCCCAAATAATTTATAGAAGCCTCAAATTTCGCTGAAGAGGCATGTTAAGGAAATCAAATCAAATCAAATCAAATCAAATCAAATCAAATCAAATCAAATCAAATCAAATCAAATCAAATCAAATCAAATCAAATCAAATCAAATAAAATCAAATCAAATAAAATCAAATCAAATCAAATCAAATCAAACTCCAAGGCGCAATAGCCCCAAAGGGTCATGGCCTACCAAGTGACTGCTGCGTAGCCCGAAGACCTGCAAATTACGAGGTGTCATGTGGTCAGCACGATGAATCCTCCCAGCCGTTATTCTTGACTTTCTAGACCGTGGCACGGTCAGATACAGTGAACTGGCCCTCAGATCCAGGTAAAAACATCCCTGACCTGGCCAGGCAAGAAATAGGCACGCTACACTGCAGAACTGGGGAATTATATTGATTACCGTTGCTTTCCTCCCTGAGCCAGTCAATCATCAAGCCCACTGAATTACACACACCAACTGACCGCATAAGCCGCACATTGACAGCCTTCATCATAGGGACTGGCTTCTTCGAAAACGGCACTGCTGGCATCGCTCAAGTATCAGTCAAATTCAGACCGCCAAAGCCAAGGATCATTTTGAGACTGGTCGATGAAAATCGAGTAATGGACTTGTTCTAACGATAGGGACTAAATGTACTTACTGAGCATGGTCACCATATGCGCTGTCGGCTTTACAAGCAGAGCTATTGGATTACCCATTATTCAGTTATGGTTTATAGGATCGAGTCCTTGATTCTTGATGTCTAAGGATCGCCTCGTTTACAGAGGCAAGATTACGTGAATTGATGAGTGTAAATTAATTTAATGATAAGTGATTGCCTTCGTGACTCACTAACAACGTCGAGGTGGCGAAAATGTTGACCTTCCGCGTGCCAGTAAATCTACCGACACCACTAGACTGAGCCGGGATCGAAACCACCACCATGGGCTCGAAAACCAGCGCACTATCATCTACACTACTCAGTCCAGATAGTACATAATTAGAATTAAGCACGGAATGTAATAAATTACATAGGTCTTCATTGAAATGTGCAACGGAGAGTGTTTTTTTTCATACGGCTCGTTTTTAAGTCATAAACTTCATTTAAAACGAAAAACGACGAAGACTTCTCCCACACACTGTGTGCTGTACCTCCCCATGCAGGGTGGGACCATGAAATTAAAGTCATAACTTCAGGGAGCTATTTAGGGGCGCAGCATTTTATCGAAATTCATGTAATTCACAGGGTGGAATTAATTTACAGTGCAGGTCTCTGTATGCAACTTCATTTTTATCCTCTCTCTCTCTCTCTCTCACTGTACAGGAGGGTCCAATTGAGTTGTAGGGTCCAACCTCTGTACAATAATGCTAGGACGAATGTTATTAATGTCACCATTAGTTCGTCACCGCATTTATCCAGAGCTGCGTGTATGTGACACTAACTTTATAGCTAACTGTTACAGTAGCATTATACGTGAACATTTTAATGCTCGTTATGAATATCTGCTTTCATTATTCTAGTTAATATTCTACTTTGAAGGACCAGAATCCGAGTTAAACAACAACTACACTTACCTCAAATGTCAACAGAATATTCATGATATTACTCCACCACATCCACCATCAGTCTTACGTAATTTGTTCATACGAACTCGAATTACCCACCATTTTTCATCCAACTAAATGAGTAAGGAAGTAACTAAACGAGCAAGGAAGTTATTGCCAGAATAATAAATCCTAAAATTTCAAGCCGTTCCTCGCAAAAATCTTTCCCATTGATCCCGGTGGCTTATTCTATCCTTTAACAACTTGTTTTACAACTGGCATGTCCGCCTACACAGCGTAACGTTTATCACTATTAGCTGCCGTTCGGGTGCGATTTCCGGTATTGCCAGAAATTTAAGAATGGTAAGAGGGCTGGTATGTGGTTAAAATGGTACACGCAGCTCACCTCCATGGCTAAACGGTTAGCGTGCTGGCCTTTGGTTCAGAGCGTCCCGGGTTCCATTCCCGTCCGGGAGGGGATTTTAACCTTCACTGGTTTATTTCGATGGCCCGTGAGCTGAGTGTGTGTACCGTCTTCATCATTAGAATTCGTCTTAAGTAGGGCCCAGTCCTCATACACACGCAGGTCGCCCATACGGCGTCAACTCGAAAAACCTGCGCCAGGCCTCTTCTGAGACCACACGCTGCTATTATTATTATTATTATTATTATTATTATTATTATTATTATTATTATTACAAGTGGCATAAAACGTTCAGAATCGAGAAGTTACTGAATGTAACAATTTCTGATATACAATTAGACAATGACAAACTGGGGTTTGCTAAAGACCATAAATCATTAAAATGACAGGAAATAAAATTACTAGAAGAATCCCTAGGATGACGGGGGACACTGAAACAAACAAACAAACAAACAAACAAACAAACAAACAAATGGACCAAGAAAAATATTAAATACGCTATCATTAAAAACGGAAAGGAAGGGTTGTGGAAGAAGATTACTACCTAAAGAAAAATACAAACTCATTTTTGAGCGACAAAAACAACTCGACTGAGTGCTTTGTGTTGAGTACAGGTCTATATTTATATGAGAGAGAGGGGGGGGGGGGCAAGTCGGACAGGTAACGACGTGTTCGGTTCACCTGGATATGCGTAGGTTACTTTCCTTATCAGGTGATCAAAAGATTTCGAAACGATATTTCCTTGGCTGGCGGGTTCACTCAGCCTGCAGTGAAAATGAGTACGGTACTAAGTTAATTTGTGGGGCCAAAGGAAATAAAACTAACCACTATATTTCACTTGGTGTCCATGTTAAGAACAGTGTAAGCCTTTGTGTTTCCCTCCTCCAGGCCCTCCCCAACACAATATCACAGGCTTCAGGAGTACCACTGGCTCAACCTCAAAGACATTACCAATCTACGGTCGTGCAAGTGTGCTTGCGCCTTGCTATACGTGCTCAGGGCTAGTAGGCAGTAATGATCGGGCTTTGAATGTTAGTTGATTGACGTTAATTGTTAATGATTGATTGAAATTTCTGCGTTTTAAAGAAATTAAAAGGAGAATTGCAGTAACATTCATTATCAACACTTTTAAACTTTAACTGCAGTTAGTCTTGATTATTTAAACACGTGGGTAACATTATAAGAACCTTCGACTATATTACACAAGAACAAGCCTGTATCTAACTTTCCAGTAGGGAAAAAAGGTGTGCCGTACTTGCACCGAAATTCTACACATATTTCTATAAAACAACACAAATAAAACAAAATGTATTCTACAAAAACACACGACCAGAATATCGAGACCTGCTGAGTGATTAGAAGAATAATCGCATACGACACTAAACTTACTGAAGTCTTTGAACTATATGCGTTCCCTCAGTACTGCTTGACAGGTGTGTGTGTGTGTGTGTGTGTGTGTGTGTGTGTGTGTGTGTGTGTGTGTGTGTGTGTGTGTGTGTGTGTGTGTGTGTGTGTGTGTGGTGTTGATGATGATGATGTTTGTTGTTTAAAGGGGCCTAACATCGAGGTCATCGGCCCCTAATGGTACGAAATGAAATAACAAAAAGGTGAAATACATCCACTGACCAAAGTAAAATAAAAATTGTCATGAAGAATGATTTGATGGACATGAACCCAACAAAAAGCAACCAAACAGAAAACAGTGGATCAGACTAAAGAAAGATGGAAAATAATAGTATGACTGACCAAGGGACCACTTATAAAGCACAAGGATGCTTGATGTCTATAGGGGTGCAAAATCCACGTCTACGGCCCCACAGAATGGTACATGTCGCGAGTAAAGTAGAACCATGGTATTTGTCATGTCGGGGTACTAATCAAAAGTAGCGAAGACTCACGGTGTTCCACACAAGAAGGTACTACTCACAAGGTTTGCACTTCGTACAGGGAACGCAGACCTATGGTGTTTCTCACACAATGGCGCCACTCATAGCCAACGCAGACCGATAAGGTTCCTCACCTAGGTGTACTAACCACACATCCCGTGGTGTTCCTCACAGAGTGGGTACCAATCACAGGCAACGCAGACCCACGGTGTCGCTCATATAGTGGTACAACTCACAGGCAACGCCCAGACCCGCGGTGTTGCTCACATGAGTACGACGCACGGGTACTGGAAACCCACAGGAGAACCCCCTCCAGCTGCTACTAATCACAAACTTCTTTCATACCTAATATAGTGGTACTACTCGCAAGTACAGGCAACCCATGGTGTTCCCCGCGTGATGGTACAATTCAAAATTAGTTTCATGGTTCTAATTCAGTCAGCCCTAGGTCGCCCCTTTTAGTCGCCTCTTACGACAGGCAGGGGATACCGCGGGTGTATTCTACATGTGCGTCCCCCACCCGCAGGGGGTAGTGTGTTTGGTCCGCGAGAGGTATTTTATTTCCCTCAAGTCCGCCGGCAAGCCGGTTAGGACCCCCCTATCCGCCACCTGGGACGCGCTACGTGGGAGTATCACCTCTCCCCCTGCTACGCCTGCGTAGCAGGTTCGTGGTGTGTGTTGTTAATGTGCTGACTGGTGTATTGTAGTGAATATGGAATGAAGTGAGTCCGCTTGATTCAAACGTTGTCTTCAACAAAGTCCGAACAATACCTAAAGTAGCTGAGGGGCTATCAAATGAAAACGAAATCACCCGCCATACACACATTGCGCGCGAAAGGTGTTAACACTGCTGTTACCTATCGTTACTGCATAGTAACAATTCACGGGTACACGCAGTTGTTGGGTTATGTCGTTGTTGGAGCACGGACTGGTCCAGTGTGTTCGTCCAGCTGTAGAAATGGTGGCAAGCAAAGAAGAGCAGAGAAGTGTGATTCGTTTTCTGGTGACGTAGCGCTATGAAGACACTTTGCATAAACTGGGACGCGCCATAAATTCAAAACACCCCAGAATGCTGTCGGACGGAGTCATCCTGTTGCGTGGTAATATTCGCCCCCATACATCCAATCGGGCAAAAGCTACACTTCGGCGATTTGGTTGGGAAACACTTCGACATTCTCCGTACATCCCGAATCTCTCACCTTGTGATCTTTACAATGTTGGTGGCCTGAAATAACACATTCGGTTTCATTCGGACGAGGAAGTGCAAGAGTCGGTGCGGTTGTGGATCCGTCAGCAGCCTACTTCTTTCTACAAAACTTGAACTGATCGTCTCGTCTCCCAGTGGGATAAACGTATTAATGTTTTTGGTAATTACTGTTGAATAAAACTATTCTATGGTAACTTTGTAGCGGGTGTTCCGTTTTAATTTTGACTTCCCCTTATACTTTACCGTACCAATACCGGACAACTCCATCTCAAGAGCATTGAGTGGAGTGCGAACAGCGATGGTGGTGACATCTAGCGATAAGGTGTGGCAAGCCCGGAAAGTGAATACTCTTCGTTGCTACACTCGCGAGAAATACGTCCCCACACATTGGAAATATTTGTTAAAATAACTGAAAAATCATAATAATTAAGAACGAAATTTAAAAATATGGAATACCTCCTTCATAAACCAGCAAACGAGCATTATACTAGTCGTACATTTTGCTAGGTCTTAAAAAATAAAAGCAGAATTCGGTAAAGGATTTACTCAGCTTTGAGAGGAATACTTAACAACTACTCCCTCCTCTTCTTTCCATCCTTTTCCCAGTTACCAAGGGTCAGCACTATTGTATGGACGTAGCCTAGTTTTGCGGTCGGGTGCCCTTCCTAATACCAACCCTACATGATGGACGGATATATTCACTACTGCGTGTCTTGTGTGGTTGTTTGTCGTGTGATGTGTTGTATGTATTTGAAGATATGCATGAGGACAAGGACAAATACGTAGCCCCCGAGCTAAAGGAATTAACAGACGCAATTAAAATCATCGACTCAGCCGGGAATCGTACCCGGGGCCCTTGAACCGAAGGCCAGTATGCTGACAATCCCATGATGGTAGTTATTGTTTTAAGAGGAAGTACACCTGGGGAACCATCCTCTGTTTACACTAATCAGAAGGAAAATGGAAGAGGTCTGACACTTCGAAGAATGAAGGTATCGTCATGAAGTGCTGACCATTCAGCCAAAGCTTCGGACGGGGCAGATAACTTAACAACATATATGCTTTATTAAGGTTTCATAAAAGAGAAGCTGTAATTAAGGAATGGTAGGTTTGGTCCATGATTTTCTTCTTCTTCCCATTTATTCGTCGGTACGACGACCTTCCTGAACTCTACAGCGGAACACACTTCACGCTATCTCGCGTTGTGCATTTTGAATTTTCTGTTTTACCTCTGAAGACAGAAGTATGTAATATCATATTTCCGTAAGACGTATTGGAGTTACGTGAGGATATTGGCATCAAGTGAACTAGGATGTTCCTGACAGGGAAGAAGTGTTCGGGATTTTCTCAAGTCTCTTTCACAACATTATGCATGAAGAATTAGCATACTTACGTATTAAATTAGTTGCACTGGTGTTGAGTCCTATGCCAACAATCCCTGAAATAATTGTGTTACAGTAAAACCAAACTGTAGCCGACTGGATTCGAAACTAATATCTTTTCAACTTCAAGACGACCGCGATAACCATTACGCTACATACCCACAATCTCCCTAGAGTGAAATTTATGGTACTGCTTAACGAGTTCCACAGTTGTTAATATTATTGATATTACGTCCCACTAACAGGTAACTATTTGATTCACCGCTTAATATAAGGAGCAACACAGACGCAAGGTCATTATTTTTTTTAATACTCGCGGTCCTTATCAGTTCCCATGTTGGTGGGCAATTTGTTTAGCGCACAACTTTTTTCTTGGAATATCGCTGCAATGTAATACTATTTAGTCGCAAACACTGACAAGGATGATACAAGTGGCAATATGCTAACACAGAGTGGGCCACACAATGCCTCGTAGGTAGTAGCACTATAGACTTTCTCGCTGAAAACCGGATGTTGTCCGGTATTTTGGTACAATAAAGTATTTGGTTGAGACATTGAGTCCATTCGACGCTCACTTCACAAACACACAGCAGGTACGCGCAACATAATACTTTATGTTTCTATTTCGTCATGATTTGTATTTGTATAAACATGCTCAACCAGCATTCAAAACAAAATCAATGTGAAAGCCGATCTCCAACCAACAAGCAGTAAATGAATGCTGTTAAGGTAATATAATATTACAATTAAAACAGATTCCTAATACTGCAAAATCCAAAACGTTTCAATGAACCCACTACACTCAAAACTATGCTAGGCTTGAAAGCTTTGTAATGGACAAGTTCATTGGAAACTGATAACCGCTATTGGATATAATTATAAAAACAGGGTAGCTGAAAAAAACACCAAACATTGGTACAACTACCAGTAAGCGTTGTCGAACCCCAATAGAAAGAGACAAAACCGACATGTGCACTAACACACACAAATACGGTATGCGGCTAAACGAACGACACTGAAATTATTGCTCATCTGCTGCTGTCCAGGCTTCCCTAACAACGGAGTATTTACCTATTGTATATATAAGTATTTTTTTGCTAGTTTTTTACGTTGCACCGACACAGATAGGTCTTACGGCGACGATGGGACAGGAAAGGGCTAGGAGTGGGAAGGAAGCGGCCGTGGCCTTAATTAAGGTACAGCCCAAGCATTTGCCTGGTGTGAAAATGGGAAACCACGGAAAACCATTTTCATGGATGCCGACAGTGGGGTTCAAACCTACTATCTCCCGAATACTGGATACTATTGTATATATTAGTGTGACATATTGTGAACACAGTGTTGTGATTATTTTTGCACAATAATTCTCACGAGAGAGGAGACGAGTTTCTCGTGGAACATTATTTCCGGTCATACGCATTAGGGCGTCAGAATGGTCTTAGTTTGCTTCACCTTAAAGGACAGTACGAGGAGCGATCAAATACGGTAACACCTATTAACAGAACAATGGCAGCTGTTCATGAAAAGTTTCGGCATACGGGATCAGTCTTATGTCAACGAAAGTGGACAACAAACGAGAATCAAGGAAGACTTCTCCATCAGGTGTTATGTGACCGGTCATGGTATATTGGGGCCTTATTTTGTCGAGGATGCTGCACAGGATCAAGAAAGAGAGGACCAGGTAGTTAGCAGAGATCTCATTATTATCCGATTCGAGCGGTATTTGCGCCGGTTTTTTTCTACCTACCTCTTCAAAGACAATGGATGCGGCAAGATGGAGCTACAGCGCACGCCGCAGGTGAGTCTTGTACCTTTTTGCAACAACACTTCGGAGATCACGTAATTTCTCATGGAACTCCATTCCCGTACCCTTCCTGCGTCCTTGCCCTCAAGACCTCAGATTCTTACGTATGGAGCATGTTGAAGGAATCAGTTTTCAAGACAGATGACGCACCTTCCTGACAGCAATCTTTGATTATTAAAATGTTCAATAATCTTCAGAAATGTTACGAATAATGTGTGGAGTGTGACGGTGCACATTTTGACCACATCCTGTACCAACGCAAACATTTCAGCGTCGTTTGTTTTGCCGCATACGGTATACACAAAACAAAGCCCAGAGAAAGAGGTCAACATAATTTTGTTTACTTTCTGCAGTGAAGATAGATAGATAGATAATGGGTGAACCCTGCCTTCGCAGGGCTCCACACGTAGGTCTGTGAAGACCCTTTGTGTCCCTTAAACGGGTTTGCCTAGTCCAGCCCTAGTGCTCCTATAAAGGATACCAGTGTCCGGATGTTGGCATTCCTGATGTCTTCCAGGCTCATGAAATGTGAGTCAAGGTATCGATGTCTAGTGCTTGCAAGAGCCTCGCACTGATGTAACACATGCGCGGAGGTCTCCTCCTCCCTACCGCATATTCTACACATCGGATCCTGACTGATTTTCATGATGCAGTGAAACAGTATGGGGTGTCCGGCTCTATGGCTTGTAATAGTTTATTGGATCCTCTATTCAGTGGCTAGTCAAGAAGTTGCAAATTTTTTAAGGATGTATTCTTTTCCACTCTAATATACGGCTTCGAAATCTGAACAAGGTGAAAATAGTATGACAACAGAATGATGGCCTCCAAAAATAAAAATTATTATTACGATGAGGAGTCTGGAAAGATGGCCTGCTGGGGGAGCCAGGAGTAACTTCAGTAGATGATATCATGAATAATTGGTACGAGCGCTTCAACATCTTAAACAAAGAAACAAAAATAAAGAACATTTTGAGGTTGATTGGAAGGTGAGAGAAGAAAAGGACATATGAGAGAGGATTGCAAACAGATAATTACGAGAAATGTATGGGACAGACTTGGAGATTTAAATTGGCTGGAAGGCCCAATGCCAAGACAGGAGGATGGGTTAAGCAGAAGTAAGAGTAGGAGGAGGAGAGGAGGTTAGGAGGAAGAGAAGCAACATTCTACTTATCTTAAACTGTATTTTCTACGTATCGTCTATAATTAATACTAGTTAATGACGAAGTAAGATCTATGATTTGGATATCCGTTTTTGTTACGTTCTTTATAATGCTTGAGCCGATCCAACTTAGTACGGCACAAACCTAAAAAGAACATAACCTCAAGAATGGCGCATAGTGACATTTTGGATTTCCCTCACACAAAGCCACCACGGACGTGCACTTCATGTTTGCGTTCTTTAAATTGTGACCATTGAGACATGGCGGCGACGGCGACGGCGGCGGCGGTGGTTGTGGTGGTACCTCGAATACAATTATCAATGGTAAGCAAGGCGAGTTTTCAAGCCACAAAGTAAGCGGCGCCACCACGTGTTTACACAGACTCGAACGTTACTCTTCAGAAGAGACGCGGCTTTTGATGCCGCCAGACTTGTACGTTGTTATGAGTCTTAAAAAATGCACACAGAAACACACCTTTCTACTTTTGATGTGGATACATTACTAGTATGAGTACCAGTCTAGGCCTACATTTGGTCATATGAATACCGACAAATATTCAACTGTTTGAGGAAAACCTCATAGTAGTCGATCATTTTTTAAACGAAGAGAAAATCGAATTCTGTAAATTCATTTTCTTTAGAGTTATACTATTTCGAAATTTTAGGTGGACCAAAAATGAGACGGAACAAAATTATTAATTGTTTACTACTTTTCCACTTCCATTTTTGGACTGATATGAGGAAGGTTGAGTCACTGGTGACGTGAACAAAATAGTCACACTGCAAAGAGCAGCGCCACCAAGCACTGGTGGCTCGGTCATGGTTGCTTCGTGTAAAGCTCTTTAAAAACACATCGACAATGAGTCCATGGACAACAAGAACCAAAACCAGAGCTTACTCACTGAGCTTCAATAGCTGAAAAATGTATATATCTTTTAGTTTGTTATATTATCTCATAACGCTGGGAACCTACAACGAGTGTATTTATGGCGGCAAGGTTCATCATCGAAACGAAAACGTTACCTGGAAGTTAAAAACTTCACCTGTAGGTCTGATTATATTGAAAGAGCCTTGTTTCAACGGTATAACAATTGCGGTAATTTGAAGTCCAATATATCACATCAGAGCGAGGATTCACCCGTAAGCGGCGCTGCACGGAAACAATAGTATCGGAAATATATGAAGCAGCACAAACGCAGATGAAATGTGAATTATCTACGTTATGCTGATGGGCCTTTAGGAGCTCAAAATACGCACGTTCAAACAGTATAGAGTCAGCATCAGAGGTATCTCATTCAACGGGTAGAGTACGCATAATTTTGCATAGTTGGATTGATCGATGAATGATTTGTTTTACCTGGTAAAGGTGAAATTTTCGTAGACACAGCTGATGCATAATTTTTTTTTTTTTTTTTTTTTTTTTTGCAACTAACGACTAGGGCTCGGAATTTTATGATCTAGGAACTTGAGGAATATCCATGCACTTTAAGGCACTCCAATATAACACAAACACTTGACGCAAAGAAAATTAAATACTGCCCAAAAATTGCTTAGAAGTTACAGTATATTTTCCTTCATCGTTCTTGTAAAGAAAGGAAAGTGCGGGGGGGGGGGGGTATTAACTCTTATTGGCCACAGCAGACTGTTAGCCCTATAAAGAACACAATAAAATGAATAACTTTTCTGTGAAAACAATAAAACTTATTTAACTCAATTCGCATTTTACTGTAGAGAAGACAAAAGGATTCTGAGAAAAAAATGCAAGATCTGTCCTTTGCACGACTAATGTTTCCATAAAGTCATGTTAACCGAACTGCCGACTTGTGAGAGTTAATACCTGGCAAGAGCGAGGTTGGAACCACTTAGGAGGGAACTTAAAGACCTAGAAAGGGTTTTCATTCCTTGGCGGGCCAACTAGAAGGTCACGCCTTTTCTCTGGCCAGGAGATTCAACGGGTTTGGAGGTTTGGAAGAGTTAGGGGTGGGTGGGGAGATCTGGATCCGGGAAGAAGCTGGGTGCGGGTTTCGGCCTCTTGGCTAAGTAATTTATCGATTTTCCAAACTGTACAATTTACAGTTACCAGATTAGGGGGTTTACTCGAGACCGACCAGCAGCAAACTGGTCATATTCCTAACATTCGTTTGTCCTTCCTATTTTGATAGCTCACTGCTTGCGAAACCTTCAGAAGTACAGAATATTTCTACGGAAAGGAAACCCAACATAACCAAATAAAAACTTTTTTTTTTTTTTTGCTAGAGGCTTTACGTCGCACCGACACAGATAGGTCTTATGGCGACGATGGGATAGGAAAGGCCTAGGAGTTGGAAGGAAGCGGTCGTGGCCTTAATTAAGGTACAGCCCCAGCATTTGCCTGGTGTGAAAATGGGAAACCACGGAAAACCATCTTCAGGGCTGCCGATAGTGGGATTCGAACCTACTATCTCCCGGATGCAAGCTCACAGCCGCGCGCCTCTACGCGCACAGCCAACTCGCCCGGTTCAAATAAAAACAAAAACCACTGAGTATTATCGGCAAAAAACACGTTAATAATACTTGGAGGACGGCTGAAACAATTATAATATGTCCAAAACAAGCCCATATATCGTTTTCGGTCAAATACAACTTAATAATAAAATGCAGTATAATATGCCCTTATATAGCCAAAAAAAAAACCATGTCATGTGTTGACAAACTAGAAACGTGTTCAGTTTAACTTATCGGCCAACGGAAGGCAGCAGCTATCCCAGAAACAATTTAACTTTGTAAGAGAGAGAAGACTAAAAGTATGACATGTCAGAAAAATCCAATCCTTACAAATTTTAATCCAACAGTATATTGTACAAACTTCTTCTTCTTCTTCTTCTCCTTCTCCTTCTTCTAATGAATGGGTCTACAGAGTTCTTGGGACCACGACTGTCCAACCGTTAAGCTTTGATTTCTGCTCCGTATTGTATCTTCTCACGGTGTAGCTCCTTTTTATTTTTCTCTGATCGCTGAGTACGTCTCTTCTTCAGAGTCTTTTTCCTGAAAATCACGAACTTTCATCACAATCTTTCTCACAGTCTGTCCGCTTTGTAAGTCTCTCAGCCCCAGTTCCTTTACGTCCTTCTCAGTCTCCGTCAGCCAGGTGGTATACACTTTCTTGTTTTCTCCAGAAGGTAAACAGACTGTCTGGGAGATAATCTCATCACATATCACATAAAGCTACGCTTCTTTCCCTGGTATTGTAAGACGGTCTGTCTGGGAGTAAAGCTCTGAATTGTGAAGATCATTGTGAGAAATCTTCCGTCTCTGACTTCCAGTTTTTCATTCAAACCTTTTCTGTTTAGTGGCAGACACTCCATGGCACACATGGCTTCCGGGCGGATGACTACTGTGTAGTGTTTCACATTCAGATTGCGTGACAGGCTGCAGGTGCTTTGAGACAGTTGATAGGCCAGTTTCAACTTGTTAACTCTCACGCAGTGGGCTGCTTTCTCTGACAAATTCGGTACAGTCCATTCACCGAGGTACTTAAATTTATCTACTCGCTTGATTTTGCCCTGTTTTAGTGACATCTGTCTGTTAGCCTTTTTGATGTTACTGAAGTACATAGTTTTCTCCAGTGACCTTTGGAAAACAAACTATTACACCTGCATATCCTAGTTTAGAGACGATGTGATTTGTAAGAATTAAAAAAAAAAGATTTATAAGTATAAAATATTTTTTAATTAAACAAATAATAATGGTTAACGTCTCTCTAATTTAGCAGATTATGAGACGCGCCGATATCCTGAATATTTCTTAAATATAACATTAGCGCACATCTCTCGCATTCAAGCACTCCTAAACTCCAACCACCACCGAATGCACCGGATTCCGATCTGCAACCTTGAACAGAGGAAATGAGTACCTAGCCAACTACGCTGCGCAGCCAGTCACGAGGTAAACAACATTATTCACGACACAAGTATTATAGCCAACGGCATATGATTATCTCCTATTATTATTGGGGTGTGATAAGCTGTTGGCTTTCCACTCCGAGGGCCGATGATCGATTTCCAGCCGAACCCGGGCTAGAATTTTCCCCTGAAAAATCGCGTGGTGTCAGGGGGGGGGCATCCGGTCGTAAATCTCCGACCAAAGCCGGAAATGAGCGAAGTGATCGTAGCGACACCAGAAACACCTGGGATAAAATGAAGTTATTATTATAAATAACAATGTTACTTGATTTACGTCCCACTAAGTACTTTTACGGTTTTGGGAGACGCTGAGATGCGGGAATTTTTTCCCGCAGGAGTTCTTTTACGTGCCAGTAAATCTCCCGACACGAGGCTGACGTATTTGAGCAACTTCAAATACCACCGGACTGTGACAGGATCAAAACTGCCAAGTTGGAGTCAGAAGGCCTGCGCCTCAATCGCCTGAGCCACTCAGCCCGGTAAAGTTACTATTATTATTATTATTATTATTATTATTATTATTATTATTATTATTTGGTTCAATGCAATTAGTGTAAAGAAGACATTTAATCCATCATTAATAAAGTCCAGCAAGCAGTTGATAAAGCAGCAAACGTTTCAAATTCTAAAAAAGAGAAAAAGAAAGTAACATCACAGTTGAAGCACTGCCAAACGAATTACATCGATGGATTCGTTGCCAGATTTACTAAAGACCAATATCCTTACAGACAGAAAGTTTTACGACGTTAAATAGTACTGGACAGACATAAAGCAGAAGTTGAGAGTAGCGTAGACGCACAACAAACAAAGTAGTAGGCTAAGTAACATGTATTACTGTGAAGCTATAGCAGTAAGAAGTCAATATAGGAGGTCACACAGTCGGAAAAGTGGCAGAACGCCAAGAGAGAGATTCCACTTCTCTCCTTGAGATGGCAGTATCGTATCAAGCAAGCACCTAATGTTAAACGTGAGAAACGAAATATGAAATTGTTATTATTATTATTATTATCGTATGGCATTTACAAGCATAATCTGTAAAAATATACAATTAACATACACATTAAAATATAGAGGTAATTAAACTAGAATGTCCAGCTTCGACAACCAGTCCACTGCACTTGGTGTCAATTCATGCAGAGTCCGTAAACCGTCCTTAAATGCTGACAGTGGACAGCTCTCAACAACATAAAGCAATGTCTGCTTCTCAGCACCACACTAACACGCAGCACTTTCACAATACCCCCACTTTTTCATCATATATCGGCACCTGCCGTGGCCTGTTCTGAAACGGTTGAGTTTTGACCACTCATGTCGAGGAAGATCGAAACCTGGCACTTTCTTCGTTGGGTCTTTAATCAGAAAGGCGTTAGTGGGTGGACATTGTTCCCATCGCTGTCTCCATTCTGCTGTTACACTGAATTTTTCATAGGAGTGTAGATCAGTCCAGAGTGGATTCCTGGATTTTAACCTCATCACAGGTGGATCTCGTAAAGCATTGAAAAAAAGTGAGTTCCTGTGTGCAAAGCGTCGTATTTAATATTTTCGCGAAGTCCAAAAAGACTTTCAGCAGAAATGTTCAACCACATATTAAATGGAAAACATTGATTTTTCTCAACCAGTGAACTAAATCTGGAAAATTGGGGAGGAATGGAATACTTATTTTTGCGTTTAGTTTTACGTCAAATTTAATTACTGCTGACGTGTACTGACAATCTGATAGCATATTTGACCATTAGCCATTAGCCACTGCCAAGAACAATTAGTATTCCAAAGTGCGAGTGAAGAAATCAAGACATGGTATGTACATTTGTTATGAAAATATGTAATAGTTCTGCTTCATTTCTTGTCTACGGAATTTTGCAAGTCCGAGTTTTTTTTATCACTATAGCTTACGGGACTAGATGTGCGAAGTAATCTTAAAATGTCAATAAACTGGTGTGATGCCGAGCGTTAGGAAGATTTTTGAAAGGAAAACAATCTCATCGTAGGAACATTTGTTTAATTATTATTATTATTATTATTAACAAATACATCGCAATTGGAAAATATCCCGGTGGCAATGGTCAGTTACAGTAGCGTAATAATAAAGTTAATTACTCAACAACAACAACAACAACAACAATAAGAGTACAACAAACAATTCCGGGGAAAGAAAATAATGCAAGAAGTACGACTAGTTTAACATTCTAAATCCAGCATCATATACAAATTCACACACAATTTAAGTATTTCCTTTTCTTAACACTACACTTTACAATACTATGGGTGTCCGGCTCCATGGGTAAATTGTTAGCGTGCTGGCCTTTGGTCACAGGGGTCCCGAGTTCGATTCCCGGCAGGGTCGGGAATTTCAACCATCAATGGTAATGGGGGCTGGGTGTATGTGTCGTCTTCATCATGTCATCCCCATGACGACGCGAAAGTCGCCTACGGGAGTCAAATCAAAAGACCTGTACCTGGCAAGCCGAACATGTCCCTCAAACACTCCCGGCAATAAAAGCCATACGCCGGGCTGAGTGGCTCACGCGGTTGAGGCGCTAGCATTCTGACCCCAACTTGGCAGTTTCAATCCTGGCTCAGTCCGGTGGTATTTGAAAGTGCTCAAATACGTCAGCCTCGTGTCAGTAGATTTACTGGCACGTAAATGAACTCCTGCGGGACAAAATTCCGGCACCTCGGTGTCTCCGAAAACCGTAAAAGTAGTTAGTGGAACGTAAGGCAAAGAATATTATTATTATTATTATTATTATTATTATTATTATTATTATTTAAAAGCCATACGCTATTTCATTTTAATACTATAGGTTCTTACTACTAGGTTAACTTTACACATGATAGTAGAGTTAAAAACATAATTATCCAGCAACAACTACAACAAATACAACAAGCAATTCCATGGAGAGACTACTAGTTTAACATTCTAAATCCGACAGAAAATCACAGTGTCCGTCATTCAGAACTTTTACATTTCACTTTACACTAGCACTAATGATCTGCTTAAACGATTTGATACCGGAAGGGAATATATACAGGTAATTTATTCCAATCCCTTATGGTCCTGTTTACGAAGGAAAACCTGCCCACATCCGTACGCTGGTTTCTGGCCCTAATTTAATGCTTGTGATCATTTCTCGATAAGTACGAGGGAGGTTCTAATCCATTCCTAACAGTACCCAAGGCAGTACCAGTCGTTCACCGTTTTATTTTAGTTTTCAGTTGCTTAAATCCTTATCAATATCCAAGTTTACTCGAGACTAATCTTTTAACAAGTATATGCAACCACTTCTTTCCTGATGACGTTTTCCTCACAACAACACAATATGTCGATTATTTGGAAAAAAAAACCGGATTAATTCTGAGAGAAAATGTTTATTTTTTGAAGAAAATGATCAATTTTATAAAATTCTCCGGCCAGCGAGACAAAATATTTCTCAGGCGACACAAAGTTCAACGTGGCGTAAGACGGTTGAGGATTCTTTTCTAAACCTTATGAAGCAAACATGTAGATCTCGAAAAGTGATCACATTCAAGACACAATGATTTTTATGTGAAGTTCGAGGTACAGAGAGGTGATTTTTATGGATAAATGATGGTGTTCGGTATGTTATTCATAATGTCTGGAACCTGAAAGAAAGCAGAATCATAAAGTCATCATTGTTTTAAGGGGTTATTACAGCTACGTAACTATTCGACAATAATCCAAATCGGCGGAAAAAATGGAAGAATTCTGACACATCGAAGAAAGAGTTAGCGGTAAACCAAATGTCAGGGTCACAAATGGCATAAAAATGGAATAATTTTAAAACGTAATACCGTTGGGATTGCAGGGCAAACAGAGTAGATCAAAAGAGTTCGAAAAGGAAGGATCATAACGAGGAGGTGGTAGGTAAAAGCACAGTCACTCAGCTTGGCATCCCCGTGGACACTTTCCCTCTCTCCCAATTTCACAACTCGCTGCATTACATAATTACGGGGCGAGTTGGTCATGTGGTTACGGGCGCGCGGCTGTGAGCTTGCATCCAGGAGATAGTGGGTTCGAATCCTACTGTCGGCAGCCCTGAATATGGTTTTCCGTAGTTTCCCATTTTCACACCAGGCAAATGCTGGGGCTGTACCTTAATTAAGACCAGTCCGCTTCCTTCCAACTCCAAACCCTTTCCTATCCCATCGTCGCCATAAGACCTATCTGTGTGGGTGCGACGAAAAGCTACTAGCATTACACAATTTTCGTCGCCTGTTCTAACAGTCAGGGTTTTCAATATTACCGTTCAACAGACATCGCAAGCATGTCTTTAACAGATGTCATCGAAGAGGAGAAATATTTCTGCGTCATTTTTACAAACCAAAGATTGAAGAAACCCTTCTACATACTAAGACGAATTGGTTGAGAATGCCATCGTCCTCGTCCGCAGAACCGGCGAATACGCTGAAACGATCAACGCATGATATGAAATATATTCGATATTTTTCGGCCTTACCGTCTTAGAACGACGACCAGTTCTCTAGTTTCTCCAGTCTTTCAACCCACGATTTTCCAGGGAAGATGTTGAAAATGAGATGCAGTGATACTTCATACTATCAAAGTCGTAGTTTTCGTTGCATGCTACTGCCCTCGGGAACGTGCCGACAGTTCACGAGTGAAATGCGGTGGGTTTGGCAGGCTGGATAAACGCACCTGCTGGACTCCACAGGCCAGCAGACAATAGCACGCACAGACCACAACTGCTCTTAATTCAACAGTTGTAATCCCGGGACCAGATCGATATCTAAAACAACGATAATCGTAAATCGCCAGAGCACTCTGGTCCAGTTCACCGCAGGTCAACAAGCAAACTCCAACCACCACGCATTACTGACCCGTCCAGCTCCCTGGGGGCGCCCACTTACTAGCGGATCGGCCCGTTTGAAAACTGCCCCTTCTTTGAACGTGTTCTCTCTACACCCACTGCATTTGTTCCACCGCATAATACTGAAACAATAACAAACATGCAAATATTGTAAAATTCGTCCGCTGATTTTAGGTGAAAATAAACGCGAACTTCACTCACACTCTGATTCATTCCTTGGGTTATATATGTGCAAAATTGCGATTAGAATATTAATTTTCCACCGAAACGAAAGCTAGCCATGAACCTACATTTCAAAGATAGATGCGTTGATGTAATAGGTCTACTGATAGGAGCACGAGGCGCTATACCTCAGATATTTTGTAGAAATTTCGGAAAATATATCACTTTCCAACTTCCGTACGAGATGATATTGTAACGATAGTCCTAAAGAAGAGTTGTCAAATTCTGAATCACCATCATAATCCACATGTCTACGTATTGTTTAAAATTTAATATCATATTATTATATTTTTATATTGTAATTATAATTGCAATGCTTATTATTATTATTATTATTATTATTATTATTATTATTATTATTATTATTATTATTATTATTATTATTATTATTCCTTTGCTGGCAGGATGTAGTGTTTACAGTGCACTATGTCTTCTGGTATGGGCTAGAGCAATATTGTTACTTTCATTGATCTGTCTCAGCTTTATCCTTTGTTTTGACAATGTGAAAGTGACTGAGGTATGAGTGATGCTAGTAATGCCATTCGTTACGCAGCCAGTCCCTGTTATGAATGGTGTGAAAATGTTGCTCATACGGTCAGTTGGTGCATGCATTTCAGTGGGCTTGGCAGACTGATATGTAATAGCATCTTCTGGCTCGGTGAGGAAAGCAACGGGAAACTACCTTACTCCTCATTTCCCTAGTATGCCTCTTCAGTGATGCCTAGGCCATTTATGACAGCTGATGGCGGAGCTGTTGAGGATCCAACCAGCCTTCGGGTTGAGGACTAAACATACATACATACATACATTATTATTATTATTATTGTTATTATTATTATTATTATTATTATTATTATTATTATCATTGTTGTTGTTGTCTTGTGGGTATAGTGAAACCTTTGGGGCTGCAGCGATGAAGTTTTGTAACTTGCGTCTTCGTCAGTTTCTAACAATTCACTACTCTGTTAGAAAATTCTCATCCGACTACTTTACAGTATTAACAATATATTAATAAAATGAAAAAAATGTCTTCAGCTTAAAGCAGATATTTCTGGCGTCAGTGGAGCTACTATGCCTAATTTTCGGGTTTGATTAGCGTTACGCGGCCTGTTTCCTTCCTCGCGTCTCATATTTACTTGTTTTTCAGGTGAAAATTCCACCGCACCGGAAATTTCAACTTCAGTCGTTAGGATGGTACGACGGCAACCAAGCCACTATAAAAAAATCACGCCTCACAAAAAGCATTATGAGAAGAATTCAGTAAATAATAATAATAATAATAATAATAATAATAATAATAATAATAATAATAATAATAATAATAATAATAATAATAATAATAATAATAATGTTATTGTGTTATACGTCCCACTAACCGAGTTGGGACAGTTTTCAGAGACGCCGAAGCGCTGGAATTTTGACCCGCAGAAGTTCTTTCATGTGCCAGAATCTCAATACGAGGCTGGCGTATTTGAGCACCCCCAAATACCACCGGATTGAGCCAGGATCGAACCTTTCAAGGTGGGTTCAGAAGGCCGGAATCTATAAATTATTGAGATTTTAAAACTTTTTTGTATCGCTCATAGTCTCAAGTACGGTTCCGAAACCTACACAATCTAAAGAATATATTAATTCTCTTCAGGGAACTCAGGATTCTTACTTACGTACCTCTGCAATGCATTAAAACTTCTTAACGTTAAACACGAGAATATGCACTAGCACAATCCGCAACTAACAGATGAAATATGAAGTTAATCGTAGCATTTTTTCCACTTCAAACTTCTCCCTAACAGTGATGAATGGCTACTGCCACCACTTCAGAAATTCAAACCTCTCCACACACACACATATAGTCAAGCGCCGTGTACTCTGGCATACGCAACCCGGTAAACAACTGCCCACACCGTGTTGCATATCAACTGACGTCCAGGCGTCAACCAAATGCCTCTATTCAATGCATTAATTATCTCTCGTTGGTATGCATGCCTGCTCTCTGTACGCAGTGAGTACATACGATTTACATGAAAATTACGCTTTCATTAGAAGATAAACACCTCACTAGATTGCTAGCCAAAACATAAATAAGAACAGACACAACGGAATTGAGTACAGAGCGTCAACGGCGCGGCATTTCAGAGAATTCAGACTGAACTGTCTCAAGCTAACTTTACAGGGTCACAGACGAATGCACTTAATGCAATACACGCCGACTCCCAGCTTTTGCATCGTACTTCGATTGACCTCCGATTGCGTATACGAGGTTCGTAAGTTAAAATAATAAGTCGTAACAGTACGTTCAGTTTAATTTGTGTCTATCTGCCTGTTATATCATGGGAACACCACAAAGAGGAATTTCTCGAAACTCTATATTTAAGGTCAGGGATAATTGGGTTGTGCACTCTATAATTTAATTAGTACATAATGACGTAGCAATACCTCAGGGGCGAAAACACGAAATGTCAAATGTACCTGTTAATATTAGTGTTAATATTAGCTGCATAGAAAATTGCATATAATAAAAGTTGTGCAAAATATGAATGTCCAATGCTTTTTATGTCTCATGCGTTCGCTGTGCGAGAAATAATAGCCCAGATAACCGCGATAATTACATTTTTCACAAACGTTCAATTATCGTGCTTCTGCTGGCGGGACCTAGTGTTTACAGTGCATCCATTATATGTCTTCTGTAACGGACTAGAACAAATTTGTCACTTTCATTGACCTAAGTATCATCCTTGGCTTTGATTGAGGTACGAGCGATGCTACTAATGCCATCCCTTATGCAGCCAGTCCCTGTTAGGAACTGTGTAAACATATCGCTCATAGGGTCAGTTGGTGCATTCTTTTCAGTAGGCTTGGAAGACTGATAGGTAATAGCAACTTATGGCTTGGTGAGGAAAGCAACGCGAAACCACCTTACTCCATATTTCCCTATTACACCTCTTCAGTGACACCCAGGCCATCTCCTACACCTGATGGCGGAGCTGTTGAGGATCAAACCAGCCTTCGGGATGAATACTTAATATACGTCCAATTTTATCAAGCAAAATGCAGTTCTCTCTATGCCCAGTACCTAACAGAATTTGAAGAAAAATAATTTCCAATATGTTATGTCCAGTGAAGCGTATGAACAACGAAAACCGAGATATTCATCAAATGAAAGATTTTTTATTGCGAAGTCAATCAATGGCCAACATCATCATCTCCCTTTGCACCTAATACCGACGGCTTGTTTTCGGAGCGAGGGCAGGGTAGAGGGGATACTGCGACTGCGCAATAGGGTCATGTGACGCTGCTCAGTTAAGGTTAAGCCGAAGAAGTGATGTCTTCAAATTCCCTTTACCTTGCAATATGGACACGGGCGCAGCCGACAGGTGCGAAAGGAGAGGTTCAGGAAATTTAACTCTGGAGGTAGTTTCTCTCAACAAATCGCGAAAGGTTAAGATATTTGGCATGTAGCATTGGCAAACAGAAATATAATATAGTTCGGCACTATGAAAGTAAACATTCTGCTATGCATGATTCAATGACAGGAAAGGATTGTGCAGAAATAATTGAGGACCTGTTAAGAGAGGTCATTCGGTTATGACCAAAGATTTCACGCCTCTTAACACAGGCACAAAAAACGGATGTATCACTTTAGATTAAGATGTATCCTAATAACAATGCCCACCCCCACTTTTTTTGCTAATGGCTTTTGATCTCGCCGGCATAGATAGGTCTTATAGCGACGACGGGATAGGATAGAGCTAGGACTGAAAAGGAAGAGACCGTTGTCTTAATTAAGGCACATCCCTAACATCTGCCTTGTCTAAAATGGGAAACCACGGAAAACCATCTTCAGGGATGCTGACAGCTGGGATGTCTCCCGAATGCAGGTTCACAGCTACGTACTCAAATCGCACGGAAATACCAATTTTTACAATATCGTAATGCAAAGATATAACTTTGCTAAATTTAATATATTCCTTGCTAAATTATTAGTTTTGGAAGATGTGGTTCGGAAACATTAAAATACTTTACAGAATAAAATAATACATGTATTAAATCCGTCATTGTTTAGACATGTCTTTGCGTCCGTGTCTCGAAGCAAGCTTCCGGGCATCTGCCATACAGTACCGTTATTTCTAACTAAAAGCTTGTTTGACTGCCTTGTATGTCTCCATTGTTTATTACCATTGCTCTACAGCTATAACAACATATCGCCTCAAGTACCACCAGACCAGTAAACGAATGTTGCAACAAACGATTTCACTTTCTATACTGCTGTATATTTCATGATCTTTAACAGTAGCGCATTCTTGGCCGTAACATTTCCCGCAAATGGAAGATTTTTCGTGGTACTTCAGCTGTTTCTAACATCATTTTCCGCCTCGTTCAACCGCCAGAGATATATTAGGATTCTGGAAGTGAGAATGGGGTAATAACATTACTTCCATAAACACAAGTTGTTCCCTGAAGGCAACTCTTGACACGTCGTATACCCGTTCATTAAGTTTGTTAACAAAATATCTGGTGCATGACGAGGTTGGTTTCGGAAAGATACTGTAGCTCATGTTTGTTGAAATGGCAAGGTAGGTCGCCGCTAGGTTAATAACAAAATTAGTTTAGCCTCGGAAGAGACAAGGATGAATGTCTTCCTGGAAAATACGACGAAACAAATGAGAGATGGTGTGACATCACGTGCTGAAAACAAAAGAGCGTCGGAAGTCCGATGCGCCGTTGTCATGCGGCAGACACAGAGCAATGTATCTTAGTAAGTTATATAATACAAGTGTTTACCGGGCACAGTCTTCGCTCGCCTTGCGTCCTGGAGAATTATGGTGACATGCGTTTAAGTTACATTTTTCCCCCTGAATATGACTGCATTCCATTACTAACCTTCATCTAGCGCCTTCACAATCTCCTTACCTCTTTTCATTTTTATTACAACGGAAAACAATGTGACAGCTACCAGCTGTTTCTCTGAATTTTTAGGTGTTTCTATTTATTTACAACATGAGGATTAAGCCGTTGTGGCAGCTCTGCCTTCACTCTAAAGAATATCGATTCTCTTCTATTCTTTCTGGAACTGAAAATCGGGAATTTCAAACAGTGAAAGATAGAGTGAGACTTTACTGCAAGTGATGGTTAAGTCTCCAAACTAACGAGTTTCAAAACTCACGGCCTAAAATTAGTATAAAATAGTATCAAAACTCACGACTGCAAACTAATGATGATGATGATGATGATGATGATGATGCTTGTTGTTTAAAGGGGTACGAAATGAAATAACAAAAAATTCAAATTCATCCACTGACTAAAATAAAATAAAAAATGTCATGAAGAATGAATGGATGGACATGAACCCTACAAAAAACACAAACAACCAAACAAACAAACAAACAAACAAAAACAGTGGATCAGACTCAAAAAGAAGGTAGTTAGAATATTACTGACCAAGGGACCATTTATAAAGCACAATGATGCTTGATGTCTGAAGGGGTGCTAAATTCAGGTCTAAGGCCCCACAGAATGGTACATGTCGCGAGTAAAGTAGAACCATGGTATTTGTCATTTTGGGGTACTGATCAAAAGTAGCGAGGACTCACGGTGGTCCACACAAGATGGTACTACTCACAAGTATTGCAGTTCGTACAGGGAACGCAGACCTATGGTGTTTCTCACACAATGGCGCCACTCATAGCCAACGCAAACCGGTAAGGTTCCTCAACTAGGTGTACTAGTCACGGGCGCCGGTATTCCCGTGGTGTTCCTCACATAGTGGGTACCAATCACAGGCAACGATGACCCGCGGTGCCGCTCATATAGCGGTACAACTCACAGGCTACGCCCAGGCCCGTGGTGTTGCCCACATGGGTACAACGCAAGGGTACTGGAATCCACCAGGCCAGGCTTCTTACTGCAACTAATCACAAACCTATTTCGTACCAATTTAGTGATACTACTCGCAAGTACATGCAACCCATGGTGTTCCCCGCATGATGGTACGAATCAAGAGTAGTTTCATGGTTCTAATTCAATCATCCCTTGGTCGCCCCTTGTAGTCGCCTCTTACGACAGGCAGGGGATACCGCGGGTGTATTCTACATGTGAGTCCCCCACCCGCAGGGGGTAGACTGCAAACTAGTGGATAAATTAACATTCTAACGAGTCTCAGAATTCACGACTCCAGACATCAGGTGCCTGACATGACCGCAAGAGGGATGAGGTGCGCGGTGACTCACGCTGCCCTTTCAACCCATGTGCGTCCACCCACTTTTAGAGTGGGATATTCCGTGTATTGTTAACAGGAATTATCACCCTACGACAGACCAAATTCGCAAAGTATAACACTGACTTTTACTCGGTTATTCTGCTTGGTGTCATCGAGCAGTGCACAACATGGAATCCATTACTTCGCAAAGGAGTAAATAAAATCTAATTTACAGCGGTTATAAAAGAGAAAACAAGTTGGACGAAACAGAATGTTTTTTTTTTTTTCTAAAGACTTTCAACCACGGTAAAGTTATAACTGGGAGTGACAATAGCGTTTTAAGTGAAACATCGCACCGGTGTGTACCTGATGTCCGTGGGTTTCGCAATCTCCTGTCGCCCACCTCTTGATGAGAGGAATGCCAATTACAAGAGGCCACCCAGTTTCGGCTGGCACTAGCAATGAACCTTTTCGCACAACTCCGATTACGTTTCAAATATCTACAATCGTTAATGTGGGTAGAGTGGGCATTTGTCCATTCAAAGAAGAATGGCCCTGCTCGTGAGTTTTGAGACTGGCCCAGATAAAGAAACCTACTCTTACTAATCCTCTTCTTGGAATTCGGCGATGATGGTATAGGGTAGGGCTAGGAGTGAAAAGGGAGCGGCCGTGACTTTAATTAAGGTACAGCCCCAGCATTTACCTGGTGTGAAAATGGAAAACCACGGAAAAACATCTTCAGGGTTACCGACAGGGGGGTTCGAACCCACTATCTCCCGAATGCTAGCTCACAGCTGCGCGCCATTAACCGCACGGCCATCTCGCTCGGTTACACACAATTTCTCAAAAGTCTTAGAAATTGTTCCACCGAGCTCGATAGCTGCAGTCGCTTAAGTGCGGTCAGTATCCAGTATTCGGGAGATAGTAGGTTCGAACCCCACTGTCGGCAGCCCTGAAGATGGTTTTCCGTGGTTTCCCATTTTCACACCAGGCAAATGCTGGGGCTGTACCTTAATTAAGGCCACGGCCGCTTCCTTCCAACTCCTAGACCTTCCCTGTCCCATCGTCGCCATAAGACCTATCTGTGTCGGTGCGACGTAAAGCAACTGTTGCTGTTCCTGTTGCTCGGATTAGCAGGCCTATTACTTCAGTGTTCACAAGTCGATATTCTCGGACCAAGATGAAAGAAACATAATCGAATGTTTGCTCTACGAAATAAAGCTCTTGCAGTCTTGAAATCGTTGATAACAGTAGAAGGTTCAAGAAGAAAGTTATCCAATATCAGTTGGCCAAAATATTTTATTAGTAATAACCGTATGTCAGTTGGGCGTGTCGGCTCTGAATTCACGAGTTTTGAGACTGGCCTAGGTAAAGAAACCTACTCTTACTAATCCTCCTCTAGGAATTCGTGAATTTTGACACTCGTGAGGTTGGGTGGGTATGACACATACGTGCACGCCACTAGCCCAGAGACATGTGTACATTAAATGTGTTCTATCCCGAAAACCATTCAGATTGGGGCATATGTCCATATGAAGTATTTTGCTTCAAATGATCGTTCCTGTCATATCCCTGAATATTGACCATTCCTCCTGGGACACGCTGTATATATAGTGAAAGGGAGGAGCTGAAACTATAATCAATTATGGTAATACATTCCTACCAGCAATATTAACTATGTGAGGTAAAAGTCATAAAACGATCAGCAAGAACTTTATGTTTACATTAGACTAGTAATGAATTGCGGGTCAATAGAATAATACATAAATGTACATGAAACGGTACGTGAAGAGTAATTTCACAACAATATATAAATGACTGATGGAGTTGGTTTTATCAGCACCTTGATCAAGCATAATGAGAACGAGATGGCAATCGGAACAGGTAACACTGATCGTTATATTATGACTGTGATTTATTGCTCGTAATGAAATCCTCTGCGATAACATGTTATCTGCAATGTTGCACCGCAAATCCGCCTGTACATAGAGCATGGTATGTACCGTAAATACCTGGATAGAGATTCACATTAATATCAAACAGGCCATATAAGCTCCCGTCCCAGTTCACAGATAATGTACTAGTTCAACGTTTAACTTTGAAGAACAACGTAGCTAAGCCCATTATATTCTCAATTAATATCAAGAGCCATTTCTCAATATTATTGGTCTCGCCGAGTGATTTCCAGCTGCCAGAGCGAGTGTTTCAGGCAGCAGAAGCGTTGTCCTTCTGAGCCAAATTTGGCAGGTTCAATCCTGGCTCAGTCCTGTGGTATTTGAACCATGCACCAGCCTAGTGCTGGTAGAGTTATTGGGATGTAAAATATCTCTTGCAGGAGAAAATACCCAAACCTCGGTATCTCCGAAAATAGTAAAAATAGTGACCGGCTCCATGACTAAATGGTTAGCGTGCAGGCCTTTGGTCACAGGAGTCCCGGGTTCGATTCCCGGCGGGGTCGGCAGTTTTAACCATAATTGGTTAATTTCGCTGATACGGGGGCTGGGTATGTGTTTCGTCTTCATCATCATTTCATCTTCATCACGAAGCGCAGGTCACCCACGGGAGTAAAATCAAAAGATCTGCATCTGACAAGCCAAACTTGGCATCGGACACTCCTGGCCCAGCACTAAAAGCCATACGCCATTTAATTTCGGTAAAAAATAGTGGGACGTAAGATCAATAGCACCATTATTTACTTCCAGCTAAGATAAGGGGACGTCCAGAAGAAGGAGCGGTCACTAATGCAACGATGAACACAGCTGACTTCAAGGAATTGTAGGACAACAATCGAACAGTGAACTTGTCAGATGACAGCACTCTGAAGGTTGGTTCTACGTTCGGAGATTCCTCCAACTAAAAATTTGAAGATTTCTGCACCCATATGAAATGGAGAACAGGTTAGGGGAAGCAGATACCACAGTACGTCTACTGGACTGGAACAGCCTTACCGCACAGGATGTGTTGGGTTGCGGCGAGTGGAAAAAAAAAAAAAAAAAAACAGCTTCAGTTCCTACTGGCAGTCCTGTGTGCCATACAAGTGCTTTTTATTGTCGTCCTTAATATTCAGAATAAACAAGATATCCGAATCAAGTGATTCTGGTCATCCATTAATACACCGCGAGCCTCTAGTTCAAAGGAGGAGTGGTAGTGTGACATTTTATGTTGATTAAATATAAATAATACAATATATCGACAAAATAAATCCAGGGTATTGTAATATCTCAAATATAAGAAATATTAGTCGACAAATCATGAAAACTCAAAAGAAAGATTATTCTGAATGCATTTATTAGATCTGTATTTTCCGAGCTTGAAGGCCGCATGCACTTCGGAGCTAACGAAGTCAGTCATAATCCTTACAAAGTCGGGACAATCATATGATTTATAACATTGACCGTGAAAGCCTCAACTGCTGCATTTATTAGGGGTGAACAGAAATAAATATATTTGGTACGCGTTATAGCTGGCGTATTGTGTATATATATCTTAAGTGTCACCGACCGCAGTAGTCCCAAGGGAGGAGTTGCGATAGGAGCAGACCGTGATGCTACTGTATAATGCAACCCAATAACCGATACATCTGGTCCGAGAATAGCTCGTGTGTGTGGTCGGGTAATGAGCCCTCCTCAACAATGGGACTGACCATGGGGCATTGACTTCACACCTCATCAGCCCCAGGCTATAACAGCCTGAAAATATTTTAGATGACTGAAGTCCATACCTTCCTAAGTACATAACTGATTCAACTTGCAATTACACAACAAAAGGACAATTTTTTTCCCCCCTTCGACATGAGAAATATACATATTCTGATAAGATACCCAAAACTGCAGTGAAGGTATTCCAGCAGCCATGGCAATATTCAGGGGAGTTGGAATCCAAAATATACAAAACGGACATTTTAGATATTCATGCCACAAATTATAATTTCCTAATAAATGTAAACTCGTGTACTCCTAGCAAGGCGGTCTACCTCTTTTTAGTCACACCTCCAATGGAGATGAATTTCATGTAATATTTAACCAAATACCAACCCTCGTGATATTCATAAATCACTGTTAGTATCGGGAATCGAACCCAGGCACCGAGAACGGCAGCTAATAGCGCTAACCGTTACGGACAATTTCCTGATTAATCGATGTATTATTACTAAGAAATGAGTTCCAGAAGCAAGTTCTTTTTTAATGTTTACTGTTAGAGTTGAGCATGGATGAATGATCAGCGTGCTGGTATTCGGTTCAGACGGCCCCGGGTTCGATTCTCGACCAGATCGGAGATATTAACTGCGTTTAGTTATTTTCTATGGATACTTGTGTTAAGTCCCAATACACATCTTCATCTAAACAAAGCACATCACACTACAAACCAACCACGCAACAGTGAATACATCCCTCCACGTGGAGTTAGCGTCAGGAAAGGCATACGGTCGTAAATCTGGGCTGAATCCAAACATAGTGACGACCCCAGGTAACTGGGAAAAAGACCAGAAAGGAGAATATTACGTCAGAGTTAAAACATGCTTCCCTTAAAACTTCAGCATTTCCAATACCATGTAACGGAGAATGCATAGTTCCACTAATTTGCTCATTGGCAGTAACACCCGAAAATTATGCCTAGTTTGTAATTCAGAGCTTGCTTGTATGAATATATATGTACTATCCACCCCATGGCACTACAGCCCTTGAAGGGCCTTGGCCTACCAAGCGACCGCTGCTCAGCCCGAAGGCCTGCAGATTACGAGGTGTCGTGTGGTCAGCACGACGAAGCCTCTCGGCCATTATTCTTGGCTTTCTATACGGGCCGCTATCTCACCGTCAAATAGCTCCTCAATTCTAACCACGTAGGCTTAGTGGACCTCGAACCAGCCCTCAGGTCCAGGTAAAAATCCCTGACCTGGCCGGGAAACGAACCTGGGGCTTCCGAGTAAGAGGCAGGTACGCTACCCCTACACCACGGGGCCGGCCTATGTACTGTTTTACTCTATTAAAATTTTAGGCATTTGGTATTTTTTAAATATATGTACCTATATCTCTCAAACAATAGAACAAACTATATGCAAAATGTTATAAAGAATTTAAAACAAAGTGAATGGATGACTACGCGGTTTGGGTTACGTAGCTGTCAGCTTTCATTCGGAGGATAGTGGGTTCGTGTCGGCAGCCTTGAAGATGGCTTTCTGTGTTTTGCCATTTTCACACCATGCTGTAATGTAATGCGACGGCCGCATCCTTCCCACTCCTATACCTTTTCTATCCCATCGTCCCTAAAAGACCTATCTGTGTCGGAGTGACGTAAAGCAAACCATAAAGAAAAACTTTCAAATAACTAAAAGGGTCCACTGAACCAAAGAACCGGTTCAAAGAGCCTCGGGATTCATTCCCGCTCAGGCCGGGGATTCTTAACTGCGTATCCTCTGGCTCAGGACTGGGTGGCTGAGTTGTTTTCAATATGCAACTCTTCATCTACACACATTACGCTACACTACTAACCACAGATATACACAGGACATCCAGTCGTAAAACTGCGCCACATCTACATAAATTGCCGACCCCAGAAAGCCTGGGTAAAGGACCAAGAAGAAGATGAAAGGTCGTTTCATTCTGGTTCAGTGAACTTACACCAGTTGTAGAATTGAGGTCTAAGTATTTCAAAATTATAGTTGGGGAGATTTCTCATATTTAAGAGCATAAGTTCAGCAGTTTTTTTTTTGCTAGTTGTTTTACGTCGCACCGACACAGATAGGTCTTACTGCGACGATGGGACAGGGAAGGGCTAGGAGTGGGAAGGAAGCGGCCGTGGCCTTAATGTGCAGTCCCAGCATTTGCCTGGTGTGAAAATGGGAAACCACGGACAACCATTTTCAGGGCTGCCGACAGTGGGGTTCGAACCTACTATCTCCCGAATACTGGATATTGGTCGCACTTAAGCGACTGCAGCTATCGAGCTCGGTAGTTCAGCAGTTTTAAGACATGTGAGATAGAGCATCACAACTCCTCTTAACTCGTGGTAGCTCATTTCACTTTCCGTGGCACGGAAGTAATAATATAAATAAAGAAATTAAGATATCCGACGGCTGCTTTTCATCGGACAGCACTGGGTGACATGTAGTCAATATGACGGATGCCACTGCCGTTAACTTCCGCCCTTACAGATCAGACTGTCCATCTACAGTACATTCCTCACAATGTTGGGTATGGACACCATCTGAGACCCTTGAGATTAGACTCAATTCGTGTCAAAGGTATGTATCGAACCCACGTCCTCACAGACAGCAGATGGTGACGCAAATTCTTATTGACTATGAAGAATGCTGATTTCACCTCGAAGAGAAATTCTTAAAATCTTGGAATATTAGATAATAAATTATCAACTTTTTGTCCTGAAGTATTTGTATAAGAACAGATCTTGAAGATCAGATTAACTAACAGGAATGATGGCTAAAACCCCAAAATTGTATCACCAAGGAGAAAAACGACAACTAACACTGTACAAGGAATTTATTTTACAAACGATTCTCTAACTTATTTTGCGAGCACAGTGTTACATCAGACGTTGGCTGGAGGTCATTTTGCTAATATTAGTAGACTGCAGGGCCGGTGCTTAATTCTGCCGTTCTGCAAACCGAGTCTAACCCTCTCCAACATCAGATAACGTTCTTACAATAACTAATATTAACCAAGTAACACTGTCGTTTCGCAGAACGAGTTTCCTTCCCATCCCAAGCCATCCTATCCGAGAGTTGCCCGGGGGATAGGCGTGAGTTGTCCTAATCAAGCCACTTTATTCTTGGGTCCATCCGGGAATACTGCCAGATAACCTGGTGAGGGAAATACTTGGGCCCTTCAATGAGCTTGGAGATAGCGACAGTGAAAAGATCGGAAGCAGCAGCCAAGGTTAATTATAACCAGCAATAATGGCTACTGAGCGGCACATCACAACCTCTATCAGTGGCTGGATCATATGTCGGTCTAATTTGAAAGAAGATTTTGTACAAGATTACTCTCAACAAGTGTATCTATTTAGATCAGTTTCTTCCATGTTACTACAATGAGAAAAGGGAGTCCAGAGACGTGTTCCAATAGCTTGAAGGTAAAGGAGACTAACTTTTAAAATTAAAGTGAACTGGACATCAGAAAATAATCGGAATTGTCAATTTTCAATTGCAAAGATACATCCTCAGCATTTGCCTGGTGTAAAAATCGGAAACCACGGAAAGTCCTCCTCAGGGCTGCCGAAAGGGGGGTTCGAACCCACTATCTCTCGAATGCAAGCTCGCAGCTGCACGACTCTAACCGCACGGCCAATTCGCTCGATCAGCAGGATTACTTCCCAGAACAGAGGACGTAGCAATGAAACGACTTTTAGTTGGCAGTCAATTCTGATAGTTTAAACATTGAACATAAACGATTAATTGCTCACAAAAGCTTTAAAATCTCAATAACCTGAAAATAGTTCATTTACGTACTGACACGAGGCTCATGCATTTGAGCACCTTCAAATACCACCGAACTGAGTCTGAATCCAAGCCGCCAACTGGGGCTCAGCAAGCCAGAATTGTACTGTTATGAGTAAATGGATGAGTGGGTGCTTAAGTATTTATTTATTTATTTATTTATTTATTTATTTATTATAATTAGTATTTCCCTCCAGATCTACAGTATTTCCCACCTTAGTGATCCTTAATGGAGATAAATAATATTGCCCAACCTAGGCGAACACCTTCAACTATACTCTCCTAGATAAAATAATATGATAAACCTGCAACCTGTTTTCCAGTCATTGGCCGGGTCAGGGATGTAATGAATGAAGCATATATAGGCTATTAGTACGATGGGGTCGCCACTCCCAAAGTGATTTATTAATGAATGATAGATGCAATGAAATGAGAATGGAGAGTGTTGCTGGAATGAAAGATGACAGGGAAAACCGGAGTACCCGGAGAAAAACCTGTCCCGCCTCCGCTTTGTCCAGCACAAATCTCACATGGAGTGACCGGGATTTGAACCACGGTATCCAGCGGTGAGAGGCCGACGCGCTGCCGTCTGAGCCACGGAGGCTCAGATAAATTAATAATGTGATAATAATAAGCATAACAATAGATAAAAGTACTCGAATAATCGAAACAAGAAATTGAATTAACTAAAAGGTAAGTTAATCGGTATAGTAGGCCTACCCCGCAGTGATCACTGCGCGGTGGATCGTGCTATTTACCAGCTATTCGACGATTGCCAGAGATTCGCGACGCTACTCGCGAAAGAGGTGCTTAAATATTGAATGGTAGACGGATTACGAGAAAATGAGAGAGCAGGAACAAAATATGTAAATACAGTGAACAATAATGATTAGTAATAAGCTTGGCCTACTGAGTAATCAGTATGACAGGGAATCCCCCAATTTTCATTAGACATTCAATACTTCCGTCAGAGGACTACTATTATTACTAAAAGTTCATCTAGACACTGTGCACGTATACAGTAGAAACACTGAATATGATCCGGAAAGGTGGGCATGAAAATATCCGGAAGAGAGAAAGAAAAGTGTTCACAAAAATTCTAGACCCACATGTGAAAACTGGGAACAGGAGACTCAAATCTAACTAAGAATTGTATCAAAGGACAGAATGAGTTAGCTAAATTGGTGAAGATGAGAAGAGAATGGACACTAAAAGAGTAACGATGAGAATATTTGGATTTTTCAAGAAAAGGAAGACGGTACTGAAATAGTTTCGAGAAATGAGGTTGGGCTTGACTAAGAGGGGGGTTATGAACAGAAATCGATTTAGACACTTCTTCAAAAAGTTCCGCGATTTCTAGACTGGGGGAGAAAAGGGAGATCCTATATATAAGAACACCAGAAGGTAGTACGAGAAATGTTTAAAGATAATTGCAGAGTGAAAGCAGAGAGGGTAAAAAAATGCAGATTGTCAAACGTAGCCCACTGATGGACGAAACGAAAGCAAAAAAAAAATAATAAATCCAGAAACTACAAAGTTAAGGTCTGTAAAAACATCTGTGGTGGAACTTCATAGTTCTAATGACAAAGCACATTTTCTTTTGTATTTCAACAGAATATGACCTACATTTCCGTCGTTAGGAGGGCTTTAAGATATTCCGGTCGAATTCTGAACTGCACAGTCCATAGTGAACCGGTATCTTCACAATCCAGTGTGGTAGGTGGCTTGGAGAACAAAAAGCAATACTATTGTTGGAATGTGGATAGAAACATGATTCAGCAAACACCACAAAAATCACCCACAGTGGTGAGTTTCCAAGCCACAAGTAGATAACAGGTCTGACCAGGCACACACACACGGACAGCTAAATATTAAAGTGATGAAAACATTTGCTGCCATTCACGAAGCGAGCCCCGTTAAGCCGACTTCCCACTGTTCGCATTGTTCTCGCTCCAGGCCTCCGAGATATTCTCATTTAATGAACCTACAATTGGAATTTACTATGCACCGTGCCGCAGATTAAGCTATGTAACGTGTTAAATGAAAATCAGATTACATGTGTGCGAACAAGGAGATATAATTGCGGTGCCACCATACAATCAAAGTAATTTCATTAAATGTGGCAATTAGGGAACGCTGAAATCAATTTAGTGCCCACACGTTAAGACGAACACCAGTTCTCTGAGAAATTTAAAGTAAATTGTGGCTAAGCATGAATAAAAGTGGTGAGGGAGAGTTTTAGAAGTACAGATTCCTATTCACAAGCCGTTAATTTAGGTGAATTGGGAAGCTGTAACTCAACGTAGAAAATGCATAGTTTATGTTTCTGTATCTCTAAAGCTTGTCCAGTGGGAACTAGTGATGGGACATTCGATTCATTTTAGTGAATCGACTCATTTGATTCCGTTCACGTTACTGAATAGATACAGTGATCCGATTCACGACACATTAGAGTCACCGCTCCTACTGCATCTGTGGTACTGTGTACTGGTAAGACAGCAGCAACAGCATTCAGTGCTCGTTGCTGCCATCTGGTCTTCATACTATGAACTCCTTTCCTAGAAAAAAAAAATGCTAGTCAGTCTAATACATCGAAGGTTTCCGGCGACGCAGGATGGGAAAGGTCTGGGATTAGGAAGGTAGCAATTTGCTTTACGTCGCATCGACACAGATAGGTCTTATGGCGACGATGGGATGGAAAATGCCTAGGAAGTGGCAGGATGCGGCCGTGGCCTTAATTAAGGTACAGCCCCGGCATTTGACTGGTGTGAAAATGGGAAACCACGGAAAACTATCTTCAGCGCTGCCGACAGTGGGGCTCGAACCCACGATCTCCCGATTACTGGATACTGGCCGCACTTAAGCGACTGCAGCTATCGAGCTCGGTAGGAAGGTAGCAGCCATGGCCTTAATTAAGGTACAGTCCCAGCATTTCCTGGCGTGAAAATGGGGAAACTACGGAAAACCATCTTAACGGCTGCCGACGGTGGGATTCGAACCCACCAACCCCGAATTTTTCTATCAGCAGAGGATTTTTTAAGTCGTCATATTCTGTATAGGCTACCCGAGATGTACAGTAGCCCACTGGTTTTCTGATTCAACATATTGTTGGTTAAATTATTGTGTCAGTCGGCTCACTTACTGCCCACATATGATTGAAGTCTTGTGCAACGATGTGACATATGAACTGAGAGAATACTGAGCCGTTATTTCCAATATAAACAGGTAGTTTTTAGTGGTCATGAGCATGACTTATAGTCATAGGGCAGGCTAGAGTCGAGTTTAATTAATTGTCAAATGTCAACTAAGTTATAATTCTAAGATTCATTGAACTAATAAAACGTATAGCCTACCTACTCACTAGCTACTTTAGAATAATGTTTTGACTAACTTTTTAACACTGCAAATAAATCCATCTATTATTTAAACCTCCCTGTAAGAAGAGCACAGTGAATGCAAGTGGGTATTATTCTCAAATGAGCTGAGCTCGAGAGTCCATTATAGCATACGATTCTTTCAGTGTACCATGGCTCTGTATGTATTGCTTCAGAGGAAGTTCGGCTTCCCGCCAATGTCCAGTGTACCGATAATGAACCGTGTGTGTGTTGTGTTTCACTGATCCGTGACTGCGTACGATTCTTTCGGTGTGCCATGGCTCACTGTCTCGCTGCAGCGGAAGCTCGGCTTCCCGCCAACGTCCAGTGTCCCGCTAATGAGCCGTGAGTGCGCCACTCAGCACTGTCCGCTGGGAGTAAGCTGAATCGTGTGCCGTGAGCTCGCCGTTCCTGTGAATCGATTCACTCGGACACTTGAATGAATCGAGAATAAGCAGGACGTTTAACGTGAACGTAACACTGGATAGGCCAACCTTTGGATTATATGCTTCTCTGATAAACCTACCGCCAGACTGAGTGACTCAGACGGTTGAGGCGCTGGCCTTCTGACCACAACTTGGGAGATTTGATCCTGGCTCAGTCCGGTGGTAATTCAAGGTGCACAATTACGGCAGCATCGTGTCAGGAGATTTACTGGCACGTAAAAGAAATCCTCCGGGACAAAATTCCGGCACCTCGGCGTCTCCTAAAGCCGTCAAAATGTAGTTAGTGGGACTTAAAACAATAGGCCTAACATTATTATTATAAATCTATCGCGCTGACGTAGTACTCTGATACCCGTTCACTCAAAAGCTGATTCTCGTATTACTCGGGTACTCAGTTGTTATTATTTCACTATCTACTAGCATGTACCCGCGGCTTCACTCGCATTTATTAATTCAACCGTTTAATGTTTTAAAACTATTTATTTAAAGCAAAATAAATAAAAATAGTATACTTATTCACACACATCGTTTTTACATATTGTATGAATTACTTTATTTTATTTTTTAACTTATTGTTACTATTAATGCTTAAGATACCGGGTTGGTGGATGGCACAATATAAATAATTGCCAGGCTGAGTGGCTCAGACGGTTAAGCCACTGGGCTTCTGACCCAAACTTGGCAGGTTCGATCCTGGCTCAGTCCAGTGGAATTTGAAGGTGCTGAAACACGTCAGTCTCGTGTCCATATATTTACTGGCACTTAAAAGTACTTCTGTGGGACTACATTCTGGCACCTCGGCGTCTCCGAAAACCGTCAAAAACAAAAGTTAGTAAGACGTAAAATTCACAATATTATTTTTAATATGAAAGGTCATTTATATTTTTTGAAAAGCTTCCGAATTAACTATATTAAGTGTCTTTCCATTTAGAGCTAAGATGTATAGTGGGCATGCCTTCCCAACTCTTGAACAACACGCGTACAGTTGACAATGGGAGAAGCACCGTTTCCGGAGATCGAGTCCTACAACTTCAACTGATTGTCTTTGTAACTTGTTGATGCACAGCGAAAGTGAAACAAACGGGCAACTGCAGACTTTTCTAAATTGTAACGGTATATACGAAGGGATGATTCGACTCCGAGAAATGAATACTACTTTGCCCGCGGCATGACCAGTCAGAATGGTGGCTTCAGATAATATTCGACATCAGTTTCTTGACTGAGAGTCGTATTCCTTTGCAGAGGCGAGGAGAATTTATATTCCTGAGAAGGATAATCGGTGCCATAATCGTTCGCTCCAAGATGTTCGATGGTACTCCAGGTGACTCCAAGTTATTCAAAAGCTATGTCGTGTAGTTAACAGCCTCATCTGCAGTTCATGTAGATGGATTTGTAAATTTGTAGAACACCGAGTAATTCTTGTAAAAGTTGCTTGTTGATGACGTAGAAGGCTTCATTTCTTGATTTTTTGGAGCAAGAGTTGCTCTTTGACACAGCCGTGCGTGATTGTTTAAGTGCTGAGCCCACGCACCTTAAAAATGTAATATCTCTGCGCACCGTTGATCCGGCGCGGCATCGCGGATGTATTAGACAACCACTTGCGGATATCACGTACTGAATATGGGTCTTCGTGTTGGGGCCCAAAAATGGTTTCTTATGCCATGGACTTAAAATGGTACCTTGACTCATATACGTATTACAATTCTTTGTTTATTATTGTCCAGCTTATGTACTATATGTTTCCGCTAAATAAAGGTTCTGTTAGTTGAAAGAAAATACAGTTCACATTTTGTTGCTGGTACATATAAATCATCCCATTCCCAAAATATTGCAAAAATTTATGTGGATGAAATGAATATCGGATAAATAAATAAATAAATAAATAAATAAATAAATAAATAAATAAATAAATAAAACTATTAAAACTAATATAAGTACTTGTCTTCCTTTTACAGCAATAATGCCCGCTCTGGGTTTTCCTTTCTATCCCTGTTCACCGATCCTCTACGATATATAACAATTATTTTGTTGTGACGAGTTCCAGACTTTGGAATTTCCTGCCTGTCAGTGCCTCTGAGTCAGAAATACCATTTCCTTACTTATATTTCAGACCGCTTTCCAAGACTACCTGCTGAATGCAGCTAATTTGTATGATTGGGTAAGTGAATGCCAGTTAGATAAGTGTACTGTATTATTATATATATTATTTATTATATACTCTAAGCTCTGCTCTCATTTATGTATTACTACAGTGGTTAAGTATAACAAAGAGCCAAGAGCCCTAACTTCGCCACCTACAAAAGCATTATAAATAAATAAATTAAATAAATAAATAAATAAATAAATAAATAAATAAATAAATAAAGATAGCAGTATTCATATATAAACAATAATCTAAGAATACGCCATGCTAAAATACCATATCTCTCTCTTCCTTTATTGTTGCGGCTTTTGTGTTGGTACTCGTCTGCCGCATTTCATTTTGTAACAGTTGGCAATGTGCTGCTGCGTTTTTGTTTTATACAGACACTGAACATGGCGACCGGCAGCAGTACACGTGTTTTGGTGTACCTCCGAATTTGTTGTACATAATGTGTAAATATGCAGTGTTTTATTCATGTGTAAAAAATGTTTGAATCACCTTGTGAGTGATGTGTTTGTGTCTGCTCGTTTGGGGCAGTCTGGTCCTCCATTTGATTTGTTTCAAAATTGTATTTGTGCGCCTATGGAACTGAACTTTGTTATGTGCGGCCGATATGTTGTTTCGTCGTTCGCAACATTTATTATTATTATTATTATTATTATTATTATTATTATTATTATTATTATCTTTATGGAAATGTGAGGGATGAGTAAGGCAAATTATTTCGAAATATTCACACTAACTCAAAAAGTAACACAGTAAAGTTTGTTCTAAAATAAAGTTTGCCTTACCGTTATAATGACTGTGATATGTAAATAACATATTAATACGATGTAAATTAATGTATTTATATTTTCTCCCGCAAGTCAACTAGTTTTAAAGGGAGGAATTTCCTTGCGGGGAACAGGTACGTACCACAAAAAATTAGTCAGAATAACGGTATTTTAATCACTCATTAACTCTTTGGTCTTTGGTCTTTGGTATTTCATTCAAAACATAGGATATATTACATATCTTTTCTAACAGATATAAAGAGTAATGTATCTATATTTAAACTTTCCAACCAGTGCATGAACCTATACAATGATATATTTACATTAAAAGTACCTCTTATTCTTTAACAGTAATTGCCATGTACCTGGGAACAACATTCCGTGATTCTCACTTTCCAAACATGAGTGACTGAATTGTAAGAACTTGTCACGTCAAAATATGTATTATATTTTTGTAAAAATAATCTGGTTTGTTTGCAGTCCGTTTAGAAACAGTCAACTTAATTTTTCGACAGATTCATCACTCTTGAATTCGGCTATTATACACCTCACCTTATGTGAATTGAATTTCTTCCTTTCAATGAAAGTACAAAGAAAAATTGCATGTTCTCTGCTCATTTTCACCTACCCTGTACGATGCAGCAACGTGTATCGTAGGTCCGATAAAACGGGAGGTAATCACTCAGAGATTTACGAGCAATATAAGTCACTTCCTCTTCCAGTTGCTGTCCCAGCTGGATTCTGGGCCTGCTCATTGCGTTTCCCTAGCAACGTGCGAACGGGTTCAGCGTTAACTAACGCAGTCCGCACCCTGCCTGCCCTCATCCAGGGCCATGGCGCCTCGACAATTACATTCCGCCCTGTAGCAGACCGCGAGCTACGCACAAGCAACTGTGTAGTAGAATGATGAATGCTCTCATCGAGAACAGTTTACAACAACGACGACAACAACAAAATCGACTTCTATAAATCATATGTACCGGGCCTCCATAGTGTAAGGAACAATGGCATTATCTTATTTGAAGTGTGCTTATCGTAACATTCGTCAATTACGGGTTCATAGCTAATGCGAGAGTAAGTTTTCTGGTTCATTTTCACAAACTCTGTCGTAAACATAAAAAAATATAGAGTGATTTACGTACTTCAAAGTTTAAATACTCCGTTGGGTGGGGGCGGTATACCCTGTCTGTCAAAAGAGGCGACTAAAAGGGGCCCGAGCGCTCTCGACTTCGGAGCGAGTGTCGGCGACCACCGACCCTTAGCTGAGTCCTGGCATTCCTTCCACTTGTGCCAGGCTCCTCAATTTCATCTATCTTACCCAACCTCCCTTTTGTCAATTCTTGTTCTTTTCCGACCCCGACGATATTACGTTTGGAGACCTAGGGTATCTTATTTTCACGCCCTTCGTGGCTTTTGTTTTTCTTTGGCCGATGCCTTCATTTTTCGAAGTGTTGGGTCCCTTCCATTCTTCCCCTCTGATTATTAGTGTTCACAGAGGATGCGCTTCAGAGATTAACGGCGATGACCAGTTGCGCGATCCAAACGTGGTACAGATAGCTCGCACTAAATTTTTAATAATAATAATAATAATAATAATAATAATAATAATAATAATAATAATAATAATAATAATACCCACTAACTACTTTTACGGTTTTCCGAGACGCCAATATTTAGTCTCACAGGAGTTCTCTTACGTGAAAATAAATCTACCTTCACGAGGCTGACGTATTTAAGCACCTTCAAATACCACCGGACTGAGCCAGAATCGAACCTGCCAAGTTGGGTTCAGAAGGCCAGCGCCTCAAACTTCGGAGTCACTCAGCCCGGCACTAAATTTTTCACGATCCACTAGAGAATTTTATGGTTTTCTGAGCGAAAAAAGTTCACTGTAATTCACGATTTATCTTCGCGCGCTCAATAATAATAATAATAATATTAATAATAATAATAATAATAATAATAATAATAATGGTTTTACGTTCCCCTACTTACTTTTATGGTTTTCGGAAGTTCGTGCCGCAAGAAATTCTTCACGTGCCAGTAGCCTATACTACCGTCACTAGGTTGACGATTTTTATACTGATTTTACGTCGCACCGACTCCGACAGGTGTTATGGCGACGATGCGATAGGACATAACTAGGACTGGGAAGGAAGCGACCGTGGCTTTAATTCAGGTACAAACCAAACACTTGATTTGGTGTGAAAATGGGGAAACCATATCAGGGCTGCCAGTAGTAGGATTCGAATCCACCACCTCCCGAATGCAAGCTAACGGCTACAAGGCCCGAACTGTGCAGCATACTCACTCCATGTTAGTGTATTTGAGTTATTTCTAAAACCACCGGACTGAGCAGGGAACGCACCCACCAAACTGGGCTCAAAAAGCCAACGCTCTACTGTCTGGGCTACTCAGCCCGACAGCATGCTGAGCAACTCCTGAAAGATATTTCAAAATCTCAAATCATCGTTAAACCTACAAAACCTGCTACGCAGAATACTAGACTGCATAACTCGGGCCGTCCGACACCGCGGTGTAAGGGGCAACGCGTCCGCCTTTCACTCGGCGGCCCCGGGTTCGATTCCCGGCCGGGTCGGGGGTTTTTAATTGTAAATGATTAATATCCCTGACCTGGGGACTGGGTTTTTGTATCGTCCTTAGCGTTCCTTTCCTCACATTCAACACTTTACACTTCCGCCATTTACAAAATACACGCAGGTTCCTCACATATGGTGCAAGTAGGGGCAAAATACCTGTCTAGGTCGACGCCCTGAACAAATAGAAAATAATAATAATAATCATAATAATAATAATAACTCGGGCCGAATGTCATACAAATTATAATGAACGGTTTTCGTCCAGGCAGTTGTGCTGCGGGTATCTCTCACTAACAAAAATCAAGAGTTCTTTCCAGGTGCAACGTCAGAATTAATTATGAAAATGCAATAGGTGTGAAAGCACAAAGCCCTCAGGACTGATTCAGAGTACAAAATTTAAATAAAATAATACGATTTTATCTAATATTTTATTTAAACCATACAGGTTATAAATATTGAATTCAGATTGCAGTCATCTGCAGCATGACACAGTTTACACGCTCAGCTCGATGAACCACAAGTCATATTTGTATGGAGGACACAGCGTAAATATTTACATCATCATTGCAGGGAAAATTCAATATAAACAATAACTACCGACCATGGGATACGCATTCTGGTGTTATTTACGACAAATAATAATGTTATCACAACGCACATTTCTATGACTGGATAAAGCGATTAATACCTCGATTAAATAAATGTGATCTAATGAACCGAGCGGGTAGCTGCACGGTTTGAATCACGTAGCTGTCAGATTGCATTCAGAAGATAGTGGCTTCGAACCCCACTGTCCGCACCCCTGAAGATGGTTTCCCGCGCTTTTCCATTTTCACACCAGGCAAATGGGGCTGTATCTTAATCAAGATCACTAACGCTTCCTTCCTAGTCCGAAAACTTTCTTATTACATCATCGCCTTAAGACCTACCTATGTCAATGCGACGTAATTTTTGTGTGCGTAATGAATAACACTAGGCCTCCATAGAGACTAGTACAATTTAAAAACACTTAGAAACAACGAAACAAATTTCCCATTAAAGATAATGATGTACTGCCTAATATTTCCAATGAATTGCGATTATGAAACGCATTACAATTTGACGTAATCGACAGTACTTGTTTACGACAGTATTTCGAATGTTATCTCCTATTTGTAAGAGACAGCATGAAGCTTTCTATTAGCAAAACTCACTGAAGACGGTTCAAATTAATATGCTAACTAAGAAGAATTTCTAGAGAAGAAAAGTAATTTTGCACTGGAAATTACTGAAGTTTACAAAGGATATGAAGAATTTATTTTTCCTCTTCTGGCGCCTTCTCCTCACTGAAGGTCACCATTTTGCCAAGGAAAGTTCAGTAAGAGGAGGAAGACCTAAAAGGCAATGCCCTCTCTCTAGCCAGGCTATTTTGCGTTTTCCCCCCATCAGAATTACGGTATTGTGGATGTCGAACTACTCAATTAAGCCTCAATTAAGTAAAGCCTCAACATTTGCTTGGTGTAAAAATGGGAAACCATCTCCAGGCCTGCCGACAGATTTTTTTTTTTTTTGCTAGTTGCTTTACGTCGCACCGACACAGATAGGTCTTATGGCGACGATGGGCCAGGGAAGGGCTAGGAGTGGGAAGGAAGCGGCCGTGGCCTTAATTAAGGTACAGCCCCAGCATTTGCCTGGTGTGAAAATAGGAAACCACGGAAAACCATTTTCAGGGCTGCCGACAGTGGGGTTCGAACCTACTATCTCCCGAATATATACTCATAGCTGCGAGACTCGGGCCGCATAGCGTAGTCGGTTTATTTCATTTTTTATTTCATTTATTATAATTAAAGTATTCACTACAGATCTGTATCCTGCCCACAGATATAACAATAAGAACAATTCTGTTTTTAATAGTACGTACTGATGTAAGCAAGAAGTCTTCGGCGTGCATTGTGCTTGGTTCTCGCTTTCTAAGAGATTATTTCAGGGTATGGAATGAAAACAGATTTAGTAGTAGTAGCCATTCTATTCTATTCCCTTTCTATCATTGTTCTTTTGATTTTCTCAATCCTTGAATATGTACACTGTAAAAACCACTTATAGTTTTGAGTATCGGTACCGTATTTATTGGCGGAACAACATAAATATAAAAAAGAAATAAATGTTATATAACCTAGATCTGGGCCTCTCGGGGTGCATGCGCTTGGTGCATGCACTGTGCAAAAGACGACTTCGCTTGGTTGACTAGAGTGCAGGCCCCCACTCCTCGATTTGGAGCAATAGCGCGGTCTCTCTCTTTCCCCACGCCTGTCTCGCTCGCTCTCCCTGTCTCCCTCTTCCTCTCGGTACGTAGCACTCTAAATCCGAGCCGAATTGAGCCGAGCTTAGCCGAGTAGCCCAGAGACGAAGCGTTAGTCCGAGCTGTGCTGAGCGGGTGCGATGCACAGTGCACGGAGCTATTGTGCCTCGATTTGCACGCGTGAGATTTTGGGCGTTTGAGAGGCCCTGACCTAGATGATAATCTGTGTTACTGAGAAGTAGGCACTGGGACTGCATTAGTATACATATACCTTGGGACATAAACAACAAATTCTCAAGTGAACAGCCCAGGCGAGTAAACATGCTGTTTCGTGTTAAGGAGCTTCATATTAAGAGTAATTATAATAATGTTATTCTCTTTTTACGTACCACTATTTTTACATTTTTTTGGAGACACCAAGGTGCAGAAATTTTGTCCCGAAGGAGTTCTTTTACATGCCGGGAAGTCTACCAACGAGGGGCTGATATATTTGAGCACCTTCAAATACTACCAGACTGAGCCAAAATCGAACCTGCCAATTTGGGCTCAAAAACTCTGCGCCGTAACCGTCTGAGCCACTCCACCCGCTTTAAGAGTAATATGCCAAGTACTTATTCTGAGGGCGAATCCTGTTTACTCTTATGTGCATATCTTCTTATTAACTGAAACTATATTTGCGAATGCCCGCCATCGTAGCGTAACGGTATTACCTGCCGTCCTCGAAGGCCTGGATTCGATTCCCAGTACTGCCAGAGATTTTAAGAATGGTAGCAAGGTTTGTATGTGGCTAAATTACTGTAGAACATACATCTCGGCTCCACTGGAGGTGTACCGTGTACATGGAAAGAGCTGCATTGCCTCAGAACGAGGGCACAAGTTTTTACTTTGCGGTTGGTACCATCCGAGCATGTTGTAGAGTTCGAGGTCACTTTCCACCCAGTTCCATGGATAATCGCCAAACTGATCAAAGCTTTAAGTATTGGGCTACTCTGGTCAGCAACTCAACTGAAAGAGTGATGTTCAAGGGGCCTGTGAAATGAGGTCTCAGCAAGTAAGGTGAAACTGATAAGACATTCGTCAGGTGAAACTACGGTAGATCACACAACTGTCCTTACACCTGAGTGCATTATCAAGGCACTTGATAACGCTTCATAACCACCTCTTCAGCAAACAAAAAAATGGCGTGACAGCCCCGAAAGGTCTTGGCCTACCAAGCGACCGCTGCTCAGTTCGAAGGCCTGCAGATTACGAGATGTCGTGTGGTCAGCACGAAGAATCCTTACGGGCGTTATTCTCGGCGCTCTAGACCAGGGCCACTATCTCACCGTCAGACAGCTCCTCAACTGCAATTACGTAGGCTGAGTGGACCTGGAACCAGTCCTCATACGCAGGTAAAAATGCCTGACCTGTCCGGGAATCGAACCCGGGGCCCACGGGTAAGAGGCAGGCACGCTACCCCTACACCGCGGGCCCGGCAGCAAACACACAAAGCCAAGTGAATTCCCCCCCCCTCCCGCCCTTCATTTATCTTCGTGCTTATTTTCTCGTTTTTTCGATAGCTCTTCACCTTTTCACTTTGCAGTTTCGTTCCCTCATCCGTCCAAATGTTACTTCCTTTCCTCTTCCTCCTCTCCTGGAAACTCTAAAAGTTAGCTCTGTATCAATATTCTGGAAGTTGCTCCGTCATGTATTACTCATACATCGTACGTTATCCCGATACCTTTCATACATTTCTTTATTCCTTGAATGCACCGATTGTTCTTGCTCTTGTAAACGAGGTTGAGCATTCGTTTTGTACGTCTGCTAATATCCACCTTCATTATGTAAGCAAAGAACTTAAATCTCCTCTTTCTGGTCGTGTCCGACTTCTTTTCGTTTTCTTCGTCCTTCATTTCACCTATGCCTGAACTGTTCTTTCTCCGCTTCCAATGGTCCACACATATTCCCTAGAATATTCCTTTCCTTTTTCTCTCTATTTCTCCTGTTTTCACAGAGACTCTCTGCCTTGATTACGTATTACTCTGTTGTACCTGATTTTAGTGATTTCAGTAATTTCCATGTGTTCCTACATCGAAAATATATCTGTGACCCCACCCCCACCATTTCTGCATAAATGTTTACACTATATCAATGCTGCATAGTTTTCATCAGACACATTAGTACGAGACGGAAATACAATGACATAAGTCTTTTATGATCAGTTTTTATGTACAGAAATGCAGGCATATAATGTAACGGATATAAAATATAATTCCATTTTAATTGGTGAAATGGAATTTTCTTTTTTCGATACAAATTGTAACTGAAATGTTTTTTTTTTTTTTTTTACACAAAACATTTACACAAGTATGATCACATTGTTGAATCTCCAATTCGAAAAAAAAAATGACAGCTTCGAACAGCACGCATGTGATGTGTACAACTGTTTCCCACGTAGTTGTGATATGTAATAACGAGGTCTTACATAACACTGTTTAGTGATTTTGAGCATTTCGCTTTGTTCATGGTATGAATGAGTTGGCATTATTACCTTACGTGTGCATCACTCACATAGTAATAACGCACGAGTGGGGTGTTAATGTACTTGCAAGATTGTGCTCATTATTTCGTATACACACAGTTCAAACGTCCGTGGTTCGCATCTTAGCAACATCAGTAGTTATACTGGTAAGGAAACCCTTCCATGCCATCTGCCCGAGTACCAAGGATTATAAGATCAGATACATTATGCTTACGAAGATAGGCACAACGCATGGCAAGAATGGAAGATCCCGAGGTCCAGAACGTGTCTATTTGAAAATTCAAGGACGGAGAGAACGAGGTAGACCGAAAACCAGGTGATGATGATGATGATGATGATGATGATGACGATGATGATGATGGGGAGATGGGGAAGAAAGAATTAGAGAAATGAAAGGGTGGAAATGGAGAAGAGAAAGAAAAAGGAAGTAATGGGTAGGAAGGAGGAAGAAGAGAATGAAGAAGAAATAGTGTACATTTGAAACTCCAAGATGAAGGCGAGAACAACGTCAATATAAACTAGGTGAGAGCAAGGAGAAGAAGAAGAAAATGGGAAATAATAGAGAGGAGGCGGAGAACTGGAAGGAGAAAAAGGGGTGGAGAAGAGGAACGAGTAGGAGAAAGATGAGACAAATAGGGAAATGGAGACGAACGTAGGAGAAAATGAACAAAGAATAAGAAGGTTGGAAAGGAAAAGGAAGTCGAAGGGAAGAAGAAATACTCTCCAAACTTGGTAGGACGCAGGGAAAGTTCTACGATAAAACATTCCCAAAGCCATGACTTTCAACATTCTCGGGCAAGAATGGACGGCCTAATAATCTACACTTTCGTCGCCTTCCGATTACAAACGTGGAAAGTGGATATCCATTACCTGACGATTTCCAGTACAGTGAAACTCCAGCAATGCTAAGCATGCATGCCACCCTGTGTAACAGATCTGATGCAGTGTCATGTGTCAGGTGCCGTTCAGCGTGCAACGCGTTTGGTCCTTTACGCAATGTGTAACAAGAACACTTCTGGACAGATATTTGATACTGGGCTTCACTTAGCATCCAGATATGTTGATAATCAGTGGTTAACCGCCAAATGTAACTTGTACGTAGAGGATCACTGCAGCAACCAGGAAATTAAGAGGCTTTTTACGTTCTGCTGGCGCTCTTTTCGTACATTTAATTATTAACAACCAACTTTCAGATCGCCATCATTTATAATGTGTGAAACGGTACCCATGTTTTATTTTCAACCAAGGAAATGGGGATCAGTGAATTTCTCCATGCAGATATAGCGAGTCATTTAAGAACACTTGAAGAGTTTTCTGGTGTTATCCGTGAAATCTGCCTGCTGCCATTTCTTGATGGATACAGTACTTTTGCATCCATCTCTTGGCACAGGCCAGAGTAAAGTGTAGCTTCCACCGAAGTCCCAGTCAACATCCATGGCTGTGACAATATGGAAGCTGCTGGGGTATGGGTAGTGCTGAGTAATGACTTTCAGAGCACGACTGGTGCGTCTGAGTGTCTCATAGGGTCAGTCGTGCTGCAATAGTACTTTCTGACCCAGTGAGGAAAGCAATGGCAAACTACCTCACTCCTCATCTTGCCTAGTACGCCTCGTTTTGGTGCTGTCATTGGTTTTTGGGGTTTCCTTATAACCGCATAACCTTTGGTGGTGCTATTTGAGGATCCAACCAGCCTCTGGGCTGCTGACCTAACAGACACACACATCCGTGAAATTGTCCTTAAGACCTCCCTCGTCCTTTCGTTGAAAGATTCGAACATTGCTGCTTCTATCAGTCGTGCCAAACCTCTCCAATTAGCCATCGACCTTTCACGAAGAATGAATTGTTGTTGCAAAATACATCCATACTTATAATGAAAAAAGTTTGTCTTTCATCATATCTTCCTTCATTTCGAAAGGTGTATAGAATCGTCATTTTGCATGTAATTTTTCAATATTAACCTAATACTTAGTTTGTATATCGGACAGGAAAAGTAACAGTCAATTTCGAGTTCAGTTTAATTCGTGTCTATTTGACACATGACAGGAAAAGGGACAGGTTGATTTTCAGCAAACTTCATATTTAAGTTTTGAGTAAGGGCGAGTAGAATCTTAGCTGTAAGTCGTTCACAAATAGCAAGAGGGAGCCTTAAACATACAGCACGATGCATCCCTCTGGTGGGTGGTTTTAGAGGGAAACTGGTCATGACTATACAGGACAGTTAAAACATTTTTCAATACATTTTATTGATACAAACCCGCCGGGTGGCTATGATCGTTAAGACGACGCGTATACATGGTCAGACACCGTGGTTTGCCGGTTCCAATCTCGTTGGTCGAAAAAGTTTTCACCAACAGAATGTTGGCAGACAGGGTAGGCGAGGTGATGGTATAACATTTATAATAACTAGAAATGTGCGACACAGTTCACACCCCCGACCCCACAGGTGTGGGATAATCGGTAGAAAAATAAGAAAAGAAGATGCATATATGATGTATGCACAGGATGTGAATCCACGACGTATATCATTCACCAGTTGTAACTAGAACTTCATGTACAATTACCGAGATAAATGAAATTAGACTCCTTAATGATGTGTAACTCGTTAATATGCGGTTCCCCACCAGACCAGCGCAAGCCCCTCTCTCCCTCATCGCAACTAGCGACGCACAATTCATCATGTCGGCGATGACGAGCGACGTCTTGGCGTGTCGCTCCCGTTATCCGTCTTGCCCCAGCTTACTCTTCCTGCCTCTTAGCAGACGTTGGCGACAGACGCTTGTTAAATGAAGGAAAAACATGCCCTGCTTACATAGCGCCAGACGAGAAAAGAACTTCCAATATATCGATTTGATATTAAAAATAAGAACATTCCAGAAACTATGAAACAATTCACTTGGGAAATTAATAGCATATTTTAAAACGTAGAGAATAAAATAAATATTATCTTCTTGTTCCCTGTTTATAGTGTAGTTTGCACAGGGTAAATGATCTGCACTCCCATAGGAATTAAAAAAAATTGACGAGAAGAAGAGATAGAATGATAGGACATATTTTGAGACACCCAGGACTTGTTCAGTTGGTTTTTGAAGGAAAAGTAGGTGGTAAGAACGGTAGGGGTAGGCCAAGGTATGAATATGACAAGCAGATTAGAACAGATGTAGGATGCAATAGTTACGTCAAAATGAAAATGTTAACCCAGGATAGGGTGGCATGGAGGGCTGCATCAAACCAGTCTATGAACTGATGACTCATACAACAACATGTAGTTAGCGGGACGAATCCTTTTAGCCATTATTCTTGGCTTTCTAACTCGGGACAGGCTCTCACCGTCAGGTAGCTCTTCAAAATTGTACCTCGAAAAAGCCCCTGAGATCTAGGTACAAATCCCTGACCTGAATGGGAATTGAACCCGGGGCCTCCGGTTAAGAGGCAGCACCACTACCCCTAGATCATCTGTTACATACCTTCAATCATTCTTAATAGCTAGGTCTAATATGACCCGTTTTCTAAGTTCCACTACATGATTCAACAAGCTTTTAACACATGTCTTTTAGTTTATCATGATACCACATTCTAATCAGAAACGCTATAATGCATATTCTGTGAAACAGGCAAGTTTCTGAGTCGCACGTTTTCGACGGGATTGAACTCGGAGATCTTTCGCCACTCTAGAACATGAACACTGCTATCGATCATATTTTTCCTTCACTTTCTTTGAAGTACAGCAAAGAACCAAGTCTTGGTGAAAAATTTCATTACCATGCTTTGTGACACTTCACCATAACGTGGGGTCGAGTTTCGGAAGTTTGACGGGAATACTATAGTTTACGAGAGCTACCATACGTAAGCAAGTAGGGCCTATTCTTACATTCGCCCAGTAATGTCTCTTACACCTACAGCATCAGCTGTGATCATTTGGCCGTCGTCCTGCCACACCTCGCCACCCCACTGTGTTCTACGAGCTGGTCCGATCATGTTAACATCGCCTCCAGGTGTGACTCTGACATTGTTTATCGCTTCCACCGGCAGCTTACCGGGCAGATTCTCACAAGCAACATTGTACGGTGAAAAACACAGGCTCAGGTCATAGAAATACATTAAGAATTAACATTAAGAATTAACATGCAGGATTCCTGCGTTTGCGGAAGATTATAATGAACGACTAACTTACTGATTGTGGATAGCCCCGTCAATGTGACAGCAATACTCACCTAGAAAGGCAAAAGCGAAACGTTATTAATAATGATACTTTTTGCAGTTTCATGGTAATCATAGATAACATTGATTTACACTTCTAGACCATTGTTCTAAAATATAAGCAAATAAATCAGCAGAACAATCGTAAAAGGTTACCAGTATAAAGAGAATTCTCTCATCCCCAATTTTTCACATGTTAAGGAATAACAGCTGTTATAATAAATAACCTTCCACTTAAATGTTTTACATCTTTAAATTCTATTTCTTACAATTTTTCACACAGTTTTAACTAGATCACATGCAAAATGCTAATAGAAAATCTTCCAATGAGTTACAAGTCATACTAGAAATCACTGCGAGGGGTGAGGTGGGAGTAGGAGTAAGGGGGATGAGAACGTGAGAGCAGTGGTCTAGCCACTCGATTTTCAACCCAAGTGTCTCGGGCTCGAATCCCATTTGCATATCTACGAAGTAAGTTTGGAAACAATCTGAAGAGGTCCACCTTATTTCTTATTTACTGGAATACTTTTAAAACTAAGATATCTACCCCAAATTTTGAGGTTCTGGCACACTGCTGGTAGTACTAATAGAATAGAGGTTTAATAATTTATCGAGTTGGCCGTGCGCGTAGAGGCGCGCGGCTGTGAGCTTGCATCCGGGAGATATATAGGCAGCCCTGAAAATGGTTTTCCGTGGTTTCCCATTTTCACACCAGGCAAATGCTGGGGCTGTACCTTAATTAAGGCCACGGCCGCTTCCTTCCAACTCCTAAGCCTTTCCTATCCCATCGTCGCCATAAGACCTATCTGTGTCGGTGCGACGTAAAGCCCCTAGCAAAAAAAAAAAAAACTATCCTCACAAAGCAACGAGGTTAAAAACAGTCATTTGGAATTACGCTTAAAATACTGATATTTTATATTACACTGAAGTAACTGAAATAAATCGGCATTATACCACGATTTGTGATGAACGATTAAAAGACCCTAAACACAGCAAGAAAGGAAGCGATCTGAATAAAAAGTAGCTGTAATTGATTTTTTGTTCATTTCACTCTTCGACAGTCTTTATTTCTGCCACAGTATTTGAGATTCATTTATTTCTGAAAAGAATGTATGTTAGTTCTTTCTAAATTTCCTTTATTAAGCAGATATATCTATTTTGTACATCAACAATACACCTAATAAATGTTACAATTCAAATGTAATTCAAGAAACAGCAATCCTAGTTCATACAGAGGACCGTCTCATTACTAATTTGTTTTTGTGTGATGTTCCCTGTTTACAGGTAGAACTTTATTTCCAGTCTATTAAGGGACTAATAATTGTTATTTAAGTGAAATGTTACTCATAGTATTACACTCCTTTAAATTCAATTCAAAGCAATCTTACACGCATTTCTAACAAGATCACATAAGCCTTACCTCAATTTTGCAGACAACTCCTCAAATGAATAAAAAAGCAAACGAAGAATGACTGTGAGAGAGTCTATTCTTACGAATACACAAACTGACTTTTAGGAATGTAAAATAGAACTCTTTAAATGCATGATTCACTATATCAACCGACTACAAGCTTCCATCCAGTGCAACGTTCAACATCTCTTTTCCACTCAATTCAGAGAAGAGATGCAAATGTAAAATATAGTGTGTCTGTAGTCCTACAGCGAACATGTAATTGAAGGGAGGACAAAAACAGGAGAAGGAAGGGTTACCTGAATACACACGCACTACTCTGGCCACTTCACTCTAGTTGAAGTTGAAGAGCGAGTTGAGTCGTAGCCTGCCCTCCTAACAAAAACAAACACGCCAACCATCAGCATGAAGTTCATCCTCTAATTGGTCCTGTTAGCACAAGCTTACCCTTCTACGCAGAATACTGGCTGAATAAGTGCTATGATAACAGTGGAACCTTCATAACAAAAACTACAAAGCAATTCTTCAAAACAAGTACAGAACGAGTGGGAACTCGCATTAGAGATAGGTATTTTATTTATTTATTTATTTATTTATTTATTTATTTATTTATTTATTTATTTATTAGTGTCCTTTTAATCACAAAGGCAAAATTTGTAACAGGTAGAGCGGTCACAATGCTTTACACTCACTTCTGTTCGAATTATAACTACAGTGGAGATATGCTAATCCAAAATCAAACTGTTAATCCGACCTCGGTTATTGACATCGTCGAATGGGGGAATCCTTTGTCAGGATTGGTCCTGCGCGCTTACAAGCTCCTCTGTCAGTCTTGTTAGGGGAAGCCAAATATATCTACATTAAATAACGGGGAAGGGAAAATTTCGAGCAAGATGTGAGGGATTTGGATTTCGAGGGGTATATGAAATGAGGGTGACAAAATAAATGTTCTGTTGTTTGTATCATTGTTAAATGTGATGAATTAAGTTTTACAGTGAAGTGGATAAATTCGCCTGAAACTGTGCTCTGTTGGCTCAGGGCTGAAACCTTCTCCTTTTCTTCTTCTACAGCTCTTCCCACACCTGTGGGATCGCGAGTGCGAACTGTGTAGCACATGCCGATTTGGCCCTGTTTTACGGCCGGATGCACTTCCTGACGCCAACCCTAAGTGGAGGGATATAATCAATATTGCACATTTCTGTGCTGGTTGGTAGTGTGGTGTGGTGTGTTGTGTTGTGTTGTATGAATATGAAGAGGAGAGTGTTGGGACAATCACAAACACCCAGTCCCCGAGCCAGAAGAATTAATCAAAGGCGACTAAAAATCCCGACCAGGCCGAACTCGAGACACTCTGAACTGCAGGCCTCAACGCTGACCATTCAGCCAAGGAGTCGGACTCAGGGCTAAAACGTTATATTGCGAATATTAGAAAATGTAGTAATATTGAAATAGTTAGTACCTTGCGAATATTTGAAAAGAAAATGTAATTAGAACGAGAATGTTAAAATATCGAATGAAATATTAAACCATCATTTCAAATCGGAAATGAAATATAATTTCATTAATCATGAATTTACTTCAACAGACTCTTCATTTCAGACCGTTATGACTAAGCGTTCAATCTGTAAGCCTCTGTGAATGAACTAAACGTCTCCGCAGCTCTGTATTTGCAATAAGCACTGTGGTCTCTTCAAGGCTTGTATCACTTACCTTGAAATCTTAAAAATCTGAGTCTAACCGTTCTATGAGCACTGAACTTATGAAATAAAAAATAAAAAATAATTCACCCACAATTAGGCCTACTATAATATTTTGATGTAGAAATTAAATTTAAAATTTAAAATGGGGACCCGGATTTGAATCCCGGACAGTCACAGAATGTTAAAACCTGAACTGAGGGACAGAATAGGGTTTACTCAGCCTCTTTTGAGTTCAACGTAGGATTTGCCTGTTGTGAGAAGCAGTCGAATCAGTCAAGAAAATCAAGTGATTCTGCTGAGAGAGTCATGACGCTAACTGGGTGACACTCCACTGTCTGCAGGTAATCTCCTTAAGGAGCAATCGTCCTGGCATGCCAAGGTAATTAATGGGCTACGTGAGTTTAGAAAGTAAGTTCAGAAGGTGCGGGTTTGATTTATAGAGTAACTCAGGGTAACATGTTTGAATGTTTACAGAAATATTACGGGTAAACATTTCAATCGTGAAGTGGAAAAGTAAGAACTTAATCATAACTAATGAGGTAGCCAAAGTTTGCTGAGTAAATAAACGCAGCAGATCATAACTTGATTAAAAGGAGCGCGAATTGCATTCGTTTACGTCTCGCCATACACAGGAAATTGAATCACGACGAGGAAACTGACAAAGGGGAAGAAACTTGAAACGAACACTGAAAACTTACTAATATTAAAAAATGAAGTTAGATCATTTTGTGCTTAATCCTTGCCGATTAAATTAGTCAACTGTATGTTGTAGAGACTTAAAATTTCAAAGAAGTCGCTACTCGTGTGGGAGTTCTCTATCTCATTCAGATGTCGTGGATAGAATTCGAATTGCGATGTAGATGAGGGTATGACTTTATCTGGGCAGACTCGATAAATTATTCCTTCAAATCAACCGCTTAGCGTGGGCGAGCCCTGGAGTACGGCTACGATACCCCGCAGTGCGGTACGACGCAACAGGACGGACAAAGTCTGAATTACCCAGGTGACCTCCTCTTTCTTCTTCTTCTTCTTCTTCTTCTTCTGCTTCAAATTGAGTCTTGACAGGCGGTGGTGGAGGTGACTGTTGTTTGAAGAGGTGATACAGCTTGGTAAGACCGCGAATGGTCGAGGTTAAAAATCTTAAAAAGCCCTATACACTAAAAAACTTCACTTTTTGCTCCTTACACAGAGGCCCTGGGTTCGATTCCCGGGCATGTCAGAGAATTTGACCTGCATCTGAGGGCTGGATCAAGGTCCACTCAGCCTTCGTGATTACACTTGAGGAGCTATATCACGATGAGATAGCGGCCGCGGTCTAGAAAGCCAAGAATACCGGCCGAGAGGATCCGTCGTGTTGACCAATCGACATCTCGTAATCTGCAGGCCTTCGGGCTGAGAAGCGGTCGCTTGGTAGGCCATAGCCTTTCGGGGCTGTTGCGCCATGTTTTTATGCATCACCGAGCGAGTAGGCCCTGCGGTTGGGGGCGCGCAGCTGTAAGCTTGCATTCGGGGGATAGTGGGTTCGAACCCTACTGCCGGCAGCACTGAAAATGGGTTTTCGTTGTTTCCCATTTTCACACCAGGCAAATGCTGGAGCTGTACCTTAATTAAGGCCACGGCCGGTTCCTTCCCTCTCCTAGCCCTTTCCTGTTCCATCGTCAAGACAAAACCTACCTGTGTCGGTGCGACGTAAAGCCAAGTGTAAAGAAAAAATCTGATGCATCATATTTTCCTTTGTCTCTGAACACATTTTCATGCGAAGTTCCCCAGTAGTTGTTTCTTTAGCTACTTGCAATGTTTGTAAAGAAGTGTTACACACGCATGAGGTTTGTTGTTTGAATTGTGTCATTTACTCTCTAGATCTATAAATAAAGAATAGACTAAAGGTATTCACTAATTAATTATTTTACATGTGGATTCACTTTAAATTTTGCAAAATTATTCGGATACAGTTTTTCTCGAGAATGAATCAAAATCCTCACTGATAAAACGGGAAAATTCACCAAAAATATTTATACTTTCAAAGACTGAAATGCACATTTTCTAAAATCTAAACAGGCAAGTCTCTAGAAGCAGAAATGGTGTCAAATTTCCCTATGGGTTAATGAAATGAGATGTCTCTCGGTAATGGGCATCCATCAACGGTTGTTAATTTCTAATAATAATAATAATAATAATAATAATAATAATAATAATAATAATAATAATAATAATAATCGTACGGCCTCATCTAGCGTGTGCAGACATTTTAATATGACGCCAACTGCCTGTCTGCTCGTCAATTTCGATGCTGCGTTTTACTCTAGGCCTACTACATGGCACAGTAAACCAAATACCTCCTGAGCGTCTATGGCTGAGTTTTTAATGACTTTTTGTTTGGAAAACTACAAATGTGTCACAGAAATATTTTACATGCCGACCTCGTACGATATGGAGAATCGAATGGTCAATTTTTTCGCCTTTCAAAAATCCGACTACCTCTACCGGGTTTTAATCTGCTATCTTGGGATCCTGAGGCCAACATTCCACCACTAATCCACAGACAATCAATCACTACTGATCCGCATTTAGGGCAGTCGCCCAGGTGGCAGATTCCCTTTCTGTTGTTTTCCTAGCCTTTTCTTAAATGATTTCAATGACATTGGAGATTTATTGAACATCCCCTTCCTATAAACTAATATTTGCCACAATTTGTCCTATTGAATTCCAATTTTACCTTCACATTGTGATCTTTCCTACTTTTAAAGACGCCACTCAAACTTATTCGTCTAGTAATGTCATTCCACGCCATCTCTCCGCTGACAGCTCGTAACATACCACTTAGTCGAGCAGCTCGTCTCCTTTCTCCCAATTCTCCCCAGCCCAAACTTTGCAACATTTTTGTAACGCTACTCTTTTGTCGGAAATCACTCAAAACAAATCGAGCTGCTTTTCTTTGGATTTTTTCCAGTTCTTGAATCAAGTAATCCTGGTGAGGGTCGCATAAACTGGAAACATACTCTAGTTAGGGTCTTACCACAGACTTGCATGCTCTCTCCTTTATATCCTTACTACAACCCCTAAACACCCTCATAACCATGTGCAGAGATCTGTACCCTTTATTTACAATCCCATTTATGTGATTATCCCAGTGAAGACCTTCCCTTATATTAACACCTAGATACTTACAGTGATCCCCAAAATGAACTTTCACCCCAACAACGCAGTAATTAAAACTGAGAGGACTTTTCCTATTTGTGAAACTCACAACCTGACTTTTAACCGCGTTTATCAACATAGCATTGCCTACTGTCCATCTCACAACATTATCGAGGACACGTTGCAGTTGCTCACAATCTTGTAACTTATTTATTACTCTATACAGAATAACATCATCCGCAAAAAGCCTTACCTCCGATTCCACTTCTCAATTATTTGGTTTTATTTTTACGACTGTTAGTCCGCCTGGTGACAATGATTGTTGAGGGTTGAAATGTATATCTTCCGACTGCACTGTTAAAAAGTGAAATGGCGTGTGGCTTTTAGTGCCGGGAGTGTCCGAAGACATGTTCGGCTCGCCAGGTGCAGGTCTTTCGAGTTGACCCCCGTAGGCGACCTGCGCGTCGTGATGAGGATGAAATGATGATGAAGACAACACATACACCCAGCCCCCGTGCCATTGGAATTAACCAATTAAGGTTAAAATCCCCGACCCGGCCGGGAATCGAACCCGGGACCCTCTGAACCGAAGGCCAGTACGCTGACCGTTCAGCCAACGAGTCGGACACTGCACTGCTACCGTTGGTGGAAAGAAATGTCACCATCAGAATGTTGGCCGGCAGGGTAGAAAAGGTGGTGGTATACAATTTCTGATCAGTAGATTGTGTGCCAAAAGCCTGGATTAAATTCCAAACCTCTGCGCGGTGTTGATAGGGAGTGAGGGCATACGATGCGGCGATGCGTCCTATTTATGGAGACGTTAAGCCTAAAGAAGACCTGACCTCTTGGTCCTAATCGACAGCTGTAGGCAATGTACCGACACCGGGTTTCACGCTCTTTCTTCCTAGTATTATAAATTACGTAATTCATTTCATCTCATTAACTCCTCTGACGAGGTTGACGTCAGGAAAGGCTTCCGGTCGTAAGAACTCGCTACGAAGATTCTACCCAATTCCGCAGAGGAATGAGACAAGGGTTAGACACACAGTATCTTTACGACTGTTGCTTATATTGTCTAGTGCCAAATAATTTATCTGGCTGGTAGCCTAGCGACAGGGATGATATGTTTCAAACATTTCGAAATTCTTCAAAGTTTTGTACACCACGTAATTTTTGAAAATGAAAACCTACAACCTGTTTTCCAGTCATTGACCGGATCAGGGATGGAATGAATGAATCAGATATAGGCTATTAGTACGATGGGGTCGCCACTCGCAAAGTGATTTAGTAATGAGTGATAGATGCTATGAAATGAGAATGGAGAGTGTTGCTGGAATGAAAGATGACAGGGAAAACCGGAGTACCCGGAGAAAAACTTGCCCCGCCTCCGCTTTGTCCAGCACAGCGATGACGGGAGTACGATTCTCTATGCAAGGATAAATTTTATATTCGCAAGTCGATATGAAGCAAATTAAGAAATTTACATTTTTCTACCTCACATAACGTTGGCCCTAATTATTGCAGAGCTACCGTTGTGGTACCATCATCTTGAGCTTTGAGAGAACCTTTCTCTAGTGTATCTCATATTAGGGGTTGAAACTGATGACTAGCCGATCAAATCGAAATACGTTGACACATTTTGTTATGACTTTAACAATGTTCATAGTAATTCACAAACTGTTCTTGTATACGATATAATGCCACTTACATTTGTTAGCCTCTCTGTTTGGAAACAAAATGAGACCAGAATCTTCTAAATCGTTCTGCGGGTCCACTAGCTGCGGCGCGGCGCTCCCAAGCGTACTCAGTGCATGTAATCGAGCGTTCAAAGCATGAGACCCCATCATCGCGCTAAATTTGAGGTAGACATTTAGCTGAGGAACTGAGCTACTCAGCGATATCGGAATATCGTATGTATCACTTACAGTTTGCCATAAACAGGCTGATTTTCGTAACGGCAAACATTAGGTGCATGCAGCCCTGCAATAAGCTCCCGATAAGCCTTTTGATGCTCAACATTGATGTCTGTGGACATTTTTGAATTCTAAGAAGAAGATATTATTTTAAGCCATGTATTGTCCATATATCAGCACGCTTTTAGAAATAAAGAAATGTTTCGCACTTCTCCGCACTACAATTTTCTGAAATGTTCCCTCTCTGATTTCCTTTCCCCATGTACAGTACTTGTAGAGCTCACCGAGACGAACCGAACGACACGCCATACTTGGCACAGTCCAGAGTCACAATGACTGTAGCCACGCGGCACGCTCAGGCTGGAGTCCTCGTTGCATTCTCCAATGACACGATGCCGAGATCAGAGACTTCTTGCTGGGTCTTTCCTCTACAGTCACACGTCATTTGATCAACTCCGTGTTTTGATGATGATTTATTAATTTATATCGTGTCAGAAGCATACACAAGTTTAAAATTAAATCTAAGAAAAAACATAAAACATATTATAAATACTTCAATGACGAAGCGCCACATTAAACTATATGAGATCAAAACCTTGCGACATCAAGTGCATTTGGCTTCGCTTTAACCTGATCTTCTGTTGTGCAGCTGAATGGGCATGAACTACATTGCAGCAAATGGGCTGTGGTCTGCTCTTCTCCACATACACACCTGTCCACTTCGAAACCCCATTTCTTCTGGTTTACCCTGCACCGCGTAACACCCTGCTTGTTGTTTAAAGGGGCCTAACATCGAAGGTCATCGGCCCCAATTCCGTGGATTTGTAACGTTCAACGTCCCAAGTATAGTCCTGAATCCATACCAGTAATGTATTCTACGTCAGAAAGGGAGCCTATAACTAATTCATTTCGAGCAGCAAATATTTTGTCAAGATGGTAATTTTATTACAGGGAGCAATATAATATCGTTATCAGTAAATATTGTGGTAATACTTTAAGAATGGGTAAATTACTTTTTTTTTTTGCTAGGGGCTTTACGTCGCACCGACACAGATAGGTCTTATGGCGACGATGGGATAGGAAAGGCCTAGGAGTTGTAAGGAAGCGGCCGTGGCCTTAATTAAGGTACAGCCCCAGCATTTGCCTGGTGTGAAAATGGGAAACCACGGAAAACCATCTTCAGGGCTGCCGATAGTGGGATTCGAACCTACTATCTCCCGGAGGTAAATTACTAGAGGTGGTGGTGATTACTATTTTAAGAGGAAGTACAACCATCCTCTATTAACACTATGAATACTGACACTGACTGCTGCTGCAAGATGTAACACCTTATCTCCACGCTGTACAGCTTGGGACCTTCCCCATTCCCCACTACGAGAAGACTTCCTGTATTACACCACGCCTTGAGCCTCAATTTTTCGTAATTAATCACTATTTTATAAAAAGAAAGCACATATATATACCGGTATATATGACAACCATATTTTAATTTGATTACTAAACTCTCTAAATGTAATAAGATAAAATAAATTAATGCAACGTACTATTTTTCTTCGAGCTCACATACAGTGGAATGAGTGCGACGGATGCTTCTTCAATCATCTTCGTCTATGTCCACGTGCATAGGAAAGGTGCTCCGCCTATTTGTTTACATCAGGATTAAACTCTCATGAAACAGGGGATGCCTGGCCGAGGCGGTAAAGGCGTGCTCGGTTCGCCCGGAAGGACGTGGGTTCGAATCCCCGCCAGGAAGTCGTAAAATTCCCCTGAGGTTCACTCAACCTACACCAAAAATGAGTACCAGGTTAATTCCTGGGGGCAAAGGCGGCCGGGCGTAGAGCTAACCAATCTACCCCATCACGTGCCGCGGTTAACAATGGTGGAAACCTTTACCTTCCACTCCTCCAAAAGTCTTCATGGCCTGTACGGAGGTGACCGTCTTTTTTGAAAAGCGGTATGACAGCACTACCGGTAACCGTTACACTACGGATTTGGACATGATGGTGGATAACGGACGGCCTAGGAAAATATCATTACGATGTAGTTGAAAGATCTATGTTAAGAACTATTCTACGTGAATCCATGTATAGAAGAGTGGAACAGATTGCTTTTACATTCCTAGGATTCGCAAACTAAATACTTCTCGCAGAAATTTAACCAATTCTATTATTCTGATTTAGTCAAACGGATTGTTTGCACATTGCTGGCTGACAGGGGTAACGAGACGAGAGAGAAAGGAAATAGCAGACGAGATGTTAAGCATCAGGCCTTGGATAAAGTCACGCCTCTCGAAAATCTTACATTCCGTAAGTGCGACTAGGCACGTTCTGGCCTTTATAGTGTTCTTCTTGCATGCAATGCAAGAACATCTAATGTGGACAGTAAATGCATATAGGATGATATGAGGAAGACCTAATACGACATAAATAGCACAGTCGGTTAGTTTTTGTCATACTGTTCCTAAAACAGCAGGTTCGATCACCAGCCGAGGTCGGTAGTATCTGAGGTTGAACAAATTGGATAATCCGTATCGTTAGCTTCCGGCAAAATAACGAGCTCCTGCGGGACAAAATTCTGACACTTCGACGTCTCTTAAAATCCGTATCAATTGAACAACTATGGACCGCATAAAAGCTAGGGCTATCTGGTCTATCACTTCTTCTTCTTCTTCCTCTTCTTCCCAGAACCTCTTCATTCTTTCACTTCTAATATTTCTCTGCTCCTCGGATATTATCAATCTGAGCGTACATTTTGATGGTTTCTCAACGAATGTCTTGATGCCAATTCGGCTTCTGAACTCCCTTCTCTTGTTGATCATATCTGCCGTAAGCCCTATTTCCTCAGCGTTCCGCCTGACCTCTTCCACCCCACTTCGTTGTAGACTTTAATACTACGATTACTTAAAGGTCTTTTCTATCAATAGGTTCTCGTCCATTCTCACCAGATGTCCACAGAATTTCAACCGTCGTTTCCGCATTGAGACACATATTCTCAGTGTGTCTGTAAAGGTCCTCGGTTCTTATGTTTCTTCCATATCCTGTAAGTTTCTCTCAGTGTCACTATAATTTTTCTCAAGGTTTTTCTTTCCTTTTTTCGATCATATTATTATTATTATTATTATTATTATTATGATAATTATTATATCCTTGCTAGCTAAATATATATTTATTATTATTATTATTATTATTATTATTATTATTACGACTGGCTTTACGTCGCACCGACACAGATAGGTCTTATGGCGACGATAGGATAGAAAAGCGCTAAGAGTGGGAAGGAAGCGACCGTGGCCTTAATTAAGGTTGCCCGTTGTGAAAATGGGAAACCACGGAAATCCATCTTCAGGGCTGCCGATAGTGGGATTCGAGTCCATTATCACCCGAATGCAAGCTGATAACTGCGCGACTCAAACCACGCGGCACCAACCATCAGCGTTGCATTAGATATATTCATATTTCTTTATTTTTGAGCATAAGCCTGTATAAAGTTAGGGTATCGATACACCTAGGAGGCGTGGTGGAGGATGGTAAACATTTGTTTAGTTTCCTCATCAATACTTGTTGAGTGCACTGGGGGAGAAGCTGCAGGCAGAGATCCCATCTCTCTGTTGGTCTGAATAACAAACGAGGAGATAACACACACACGAATGGCACAGTAAGACAAACTCGTACTAGAGCACACTTAGATAAATATCTTACAGCAAGTTGTTTATGGAGAATGGTCGCCCAAGTTGCTGCACATTCCACTCCCGGGCCTGGACTAAAATCACAGGCTGTAACAATGTAATGGTCCCCTTCACAAACCCTATCAGCATTTACTTCGACATTAACAAACACCAGTGTTTTACTGAAGAACATAAGGGCAATAAATACGAATACCAATAGTTTACTTTGGTTTATGAATTAAAATCTAAAGCATTTTCATTTCTTAGTTGTTAACTGGTTAATAAAATAATTAGGGTGCCATGGTGCTTTATCAATACAGTAATAAAACGAAAAGTATAACACAATGAATTAATATCAACATAACTGACAAGTACACGTAGGTAAATTGCAATTACTCACAGCAGAATAATAATACGAAGATGAAGCCTATTTACTTTACGTCCCACTAACTTACTTTTACGGTTTTCGGAGATGCTGAGGTGCCGGAATTTTGTTCTGCAGGAGTACTTGTACATGCCAGTACATCTACTGACACGAGACTGACGTATTTGAGCACCTTCAAATACCACCGGACTGAGCCAGGTTCGAACCTGCCAAGTTGGGATCAGAAGGCCAGCGCCTCAACCGTCTGAGCCACTCAGCTCGGCACTCACAGCAGAATATATACGTATGCTTAAAATGCATTTAGTGACTTACTTAGGACCCAATCAGAGTCTCCAGCTAAGTAAAGGTATCACCCAATGGGCTTCCTGAGGCGAAATGTACTTGTGATCAGTCCCTTACCGCATCTCCATCGACCAACAGCACTCAAAAATTGGCGCACACCTGATGTCACTTGAATTTCGAGATCTCATCATATGCAGCGTTTCCACCCGGTTACACTAACGTAGCCATCGTACGAAATTCATATTAACGGTAAAACGAGATACGGTAAGCGAAGAAAACTCACATTATGTCAACTTCAGGATGGCTTTCAACTTTTCCGTTCGTCCTCATTGGCGAAGTCGGTTACTCGTGCCCTGTTCCGAAGATAGTGGGTTCAATCTGGGAGGAAATCGACAGAATATGAGGGTGTTTATAGGTCCCTGCCTCAGGACTCCGGCACGATAAAGAAATACTGCGTGTCAAAGCAGTGACACCGGGAAGTGTCTTATAGCGCATAATATCAAATGAAAGTGTATTAAAATGAATTATATAAACTAGTATTCTGCTTCTACCAATCAAGCCTGCTATAGTGGATTCCGCGGAACAAGACGCTTCCCGGAACACTCTACACAGTACCATGTAGATCTTTCCCAGAAAACAATGAGGGTCACGATGAATACTAATGTTACTGTTCATAATAATCATTTTTTTACGTCCCACTAACTACTTTGGACGGTTTTCGAAGAAGCCGAGGTGTCGGAGTTTTGTCCCGCAGGAGTTCTTTGACGTGCCAGTAAATCTACCGACACGAGGCTGACGTATTTGAGCACCTCCGAATACCACAGGACTGAGCCAAGATCGAACCCGCCAACTTGGGCTCAGAAAGCCACCGCCTTAAGCGTCTGAGCCACTCGGCCCGGCATGCTGAATACTATCGACCACCATGGCAAGCCGTTCACAAAACCTGCTGCGATTCAAATTCTTGTTTAATAATTTCTCGAAATATAATTTGGTTAGATTTGTATATTTTTTTTTTTACGTTCATTTCACCTAATGTGTTTACATTTGTGAATGTCATGCACACTGTCAACATACGCTACAAAAAGCTCGCAAGAGATTTTAGGTGGTTTCTATGCCTCAGAAAGCAGTAACCAAATCACACTCTGCAGCTCAACTGTGTCGAACACGTCTCAAGCGTAGCTGCAGTTTTGAAATAATTGATATTCGCTGACAAGTAGCCTCAGTTTGTTACAAATTAGCGATATACGAGGGAAAATGAAAAACTAATGGAGTACAACTGGTACAATCTCAAGAAAAGGTGGCGAAATACATAAACTTCTAAATTTATATGTCAGTGTTTGTAGAAACATATTCGTTTTGCTGTAAAAACGAAATTACTGTTTGATTTTTCCTCTTCTTCTTCTTCTTCTTTTTCTTTTTCTTCTTCTTCTTCTTGCGTTCCGGCCTTCTAAGGACCACGTTACAATTTCAATTGTTCCTCCTTAGTTGTTCTTTCCTTTTCTTCCAGTATTCTTTCATTGTTTCACTGTGTTTCTTTTTCCTGTCTTCAGTCCATTTTGTGCCTGTTTTCTTTTCCTTCCTCCCTTGGAATCCTTCCATTCGTGAGACTTTCTTCCTAAAAATCTTTCTTTCCAATACTTCTTCTTCTCGTATGTAGTTCCTTTCCAGGTCTTTCTTGACTTCTTGAATCTAGGTGGTAGTTGACTTCTTTTCCCAAAGGTACTTGAAGATTCGTTTAGTTAGTCTATTGTCATCCATTCTGTAAATGTGTCCAAGAAATAGCAATCTCCTTTTTCTTATTGTTTCTGATATGTTTTCTACGTTCTGGTAAATTTTATTGTTACTTCTCAATTTCCAAAACTCTGCAATTCTTAGAGGACCTAGTATTTTCCTTACAATTCTTCTTTCTAATATTTCTAATTTATCAAGCTTGTAGTTCAGTGCTAGACATTCACTGGAATAAAGGCATTGATTTTTCCTCGTAATACCAACCAATTATAAAAAAGCAGGTATCCACCTTCTAACGCCTAATTCATAATGTATTTTGGAATGTATTCTTACAATGTTGACCCACACCGATTTATTCTACAAGTGTAAGTTATTTATGAAACTGCCAAGAAAATATATGGCAAAGTGTAAAATTAATATTGTAAATAAGACTTTTTCAAAACAATTCATAGCATGAGTATATTAATGATGACGTGTGACCTCTGGGGAGGCCTGGTGCAGGTCTTTTGATTTGACGCCCGTAGGCGACCTGAGCGTGGTGATGAGGATGAAATGATGATGAAGACGACACATACACCCAGTCTCCGTGCCTGGGGAATTAACCAATTATGGTTGAAGTTCCCGACACTGCCAAGAATCGAACCCGGGATCCCTGTGACCAAAGGCCAGCACGCTAACCATTTAGCCATGGAGCCGGACATAGCATGAGTGATTTCTATTTACCTTGTTTTGTTGTACAAGGTGAACAGTTTCAGTCCCTCTCCACTGCTTGTCATAACAGCAGCAGTGGCCATAAAAGTAACAGAAATGGCAAAGATCTGTCCCAGTTGTGTTTGGCAAGACGGGAGTACAGCAAACGAATTTATTATATAGCTTATATTTAATTTGTGTATTTCCTAGAGTAGAACGCAGCCCGGAAGGCGGTTTGAGGAGGGTTGCGCAGTAACATTCGCGCGCTTTGTAGTATGACGTGTTTTCCGCTGAGCCAATAGAATCATTTCAGTAAGAGGTGCCTGTTTCTGCGGGTCACGAGTGAATGTTTCGAGTTTTATTTGTAAATATCATAATCAACGAATTTAGAGAACTATTTGCATGTGTACGATAGATCCAGGAAGAGCAAAAAGACAAGTATTCCGTCGACAGGCGAGGGAAATAGTATTTAGAGTGTATTTGTATTTGGTAAGCATGCAGCAGCAGGCGTTCATAGGCGGAGAAGGTGAGGAACGCCATGTTGCCACGCTTCAAAATAAGACAGCAATCGTGTGTGGTATCGGCCTGCAAATAGTACAGAGGATAAAACAAGCTTCGGAAATAAAAATAATGCAGTGTTCAGGTCACCAGAGAAGAACCCTTAGAGGAAGAAGCCAGTGACGGTCCTCCATGATTTCATTAAAAATGTTCTGCGTACAACAATATTTGATATGTATAAAAACGGCGAATATCCTACGGCATTGAAACTTTACTTTCCTTAATATCTCGAAAATTTTCCTCAACACTTTCACGGGGTTTGATGTTAAAAATGTATTTGGACTTTTAGAAAACGTTTAAGCCCACAAAAATATAGGTCATCGCTTTGGAATTCAAGATATGACTGGATGAAAAAATGTTTACACATACATGCTGTTATGAGTAGCCACCACTGGCATCACCGCACCTCATACTTCTGTCTCTCTCTGCGCAACGAAACCGCCTTCCGGGCTGCGTTCTACTCTAGTCCACACGGACAAAGACAAAAACAGATAAAAAAAAAGAAAAGGAAAGAGAAACCGAGAATAAAATAAAACATAAAAATGGGAGGCTGGCACTCCTTGAACTCAAGACGCTCGTATGTAAGTCAGGAACGCTGACTACTAGACCAAAGGTAATACAGCCCCTCACTCCCAAACTGCAAAAAATTATGCAGGCTGTTAAATTCGAAGGGACATTTTCGTACAATATAGGTCAATGACACAATTCCTGGGGCATGTATCTGTTTGTATTTTATGCAGATCAACTTCCCGAAGTTTGAACGAAATCGGTGATCTCATAGCTGTGATCTCGCTTTGTGAGCATGAACACAAATACGTATCCATTGTATCTATCGGCGAGTTGATCACGGTGCACCACATGATAAACGCAAAACAGGCGCGTTTTGAAGCGAAAAATTATATTTGGAAGTAGTAATTGGAGCAGTTTCTTAAACAGAAACAATGACTAAATAATTGGTTACCGAAACACACAAGTAACTCCATATTTCTTGTAAGATGTGTACGATTTAGTAAGACTGGACTTCCAGTTTACTAATTGCAGCAGGCTCACTTCCTGCGGTTTTGGCAACTTCTCCTATCTCCTTTTCTGGAGCCAAGACGGAATATCTTAAAGGAGGAAGTATTGATATCACACCCGAGGAAGCCAATCGGGCGGAAAACTTCCGACCGCTGAAGCAAATACGTTTACGAGTGGCTGCATCCTTCGGTCGGCTGCGCGCACGAGAAAAAGATTCGAACTCAGCTCCGCGATGATAAGACCAAGAAAGTTCCGAGGTTGAAGCTAGCTATAAATAAGAGAGATAAAACGCAAGGTAAAGAAACTCTAAAATATTTTACATAAATTACCATAACCAACTTGGCAGACAGATTTTTTAGAACAAGAAGAAGAGAGGGGTTCACCAAGAAGTCATGGTAACCAACTTTCCTTACTCTACTAATTGTATCTATAGCAGTGTAAAGTGGAGAGGACTAGTGGTTAATTTATAGATTAATATAGGTAAGGAAATACAGTACAACTGATAAACAGCCTTCTCTTAATTTTTGAAGAAACGAACAACAAATGCATCAGAGAACAGTTGTCATAAAACATAGATTTTTCGAATCATTTTCTATTTCTGGAGAGTAAATACATACATACATACATACATACATACATACATACATACATATTGCATCCAGTGACTGGGAAATGATTTTTTTTTTGCTATGGGCTTTACGTCGCGCCGACACAGATAGGTCTTATGGCGACGATGGGATAGGAAAGGCCTAGGAGTTGGAAGGAAGCGGCCGTGGCCTTAATTAAGGTACAGCCCCAGCATTTGCCTGGTGGGAAATGATTAGTCGTTCCTCACGAGAGATTCACTTCCTCTCCAACTTTTCATTCTCGTGGTTCAAGTTTCAGTAGAAGTATTAATCAACATGGAATAGTTCTGCTATCTATCCTATGCTGCGTAAAAGAGGGCATCTCTTCCACGTTACCAAACTGAATACATAAACATGTATGAGAAAAATACATCACGATAAGCAAGCCTAAAATCGAAACTAGTTATCATGCATTTGATAATGTGTGTTTGCTAGCCGGGGACTCCTCTTATTAAAAAGTAAATTCGTTTCCTCATCCCGAGGTGGTGCAGCTCTTTTCAGGCACACCGCCAATGGAGGTGAGGTGCATGTACCATTTCAACCACATACCAGCCCTACCGCCATTCTTAAATTTCTGTCAGTACCGAGAAACGAACCCGGGCCCCCGAGGACGGCAGCTAATAGTGCTAACCATTACGCTACAGAAGTGGACATTCCCTTGATTATAGAGCCATATGGTCAGCTCCTGTTGAAAGTAACGGCAGTCAAGACGAAATCCCGCCTTCACATAAAATATAGTGCCCAGGAATCATAACAACTGTAATGGATGAACCTTTCTTCAACATTTAACAATCGAACAGTTACAGACGTGTATATAGTTGAAAGAAGTAGTGTTTATGTTTTGAATGTGTCACTGTTTAGCGCCTAGAGGAGCTATATCTCATAAAACATGTATCAGCGTCTAGCGCGTCGGTAGGAAATGAATAAATACTCATTCAAGCGTAGGAAAATTACCATTCTTTCAGCCTGGGTTAGGCCGTGTCCACGACACTTTAAACCATCAAATTATGCAGGATTATTCAGCTAAGATGTTCATCTCGAATATTTTCTGATCCGTTAAGGATATAGACATTCTATTTTCAGATTCTTAAATTGTATGGGGCTAATAAAGCACTGCCCAGTTCGTCTACATCACGTACGTAATTACCGAGTAACCAGTAACAACTTTGTTTTCTTAAATGGGACTAAACTAATTTTAGTAAACAGAACAAGTACGAATCAAGCCGCAAGTTCAGTGATGTGCTTATTTTTTTTAAATCCGACGGTACTTTCGGAGATATTAAGGGGTTCCACATGTGTAAGCAGTAGACAGAAAGTGATGCGCCACTCGCTGTGATATCGGGCGCATGTTCTCCTGCGTGACTCCCGCCTTGTTCATACACACCCGTACCTCGTCCTTATCTCGAGCGGGCCTGGATAAATAACGGTATGATGTATAGCATTTTGGAGTTACAAAGCTTTCACTTCATTGACTTTGAATCGGAAAGAGACGAGATAACACGGTGAACATGTAATACAATTGTCCTCGTGAGTACACACTACATGAAATGAAATCAAGAACTTCAAAATCAAAGGAATGGCATGATCATTGCAAAGAATGGATGTAAAAATTAACGGAGAACGTCATTGTTGGACGCTTCGGTCCTCCTTAAAGCCAACATGAGGGATCGATGCGCCTTAAAAACAGGCAGTGGACGAGCTGGAAATAAATTAGCACTGATATGCCAGCATTTACCGCTGTTTAGAATAACTGGTTCAGGTGTTCATTTTCAGGAGCATTCTTACCTTCCCCATCTTTGCAACTTCTATTTAGCAAGGAAATGTAGTCACTCAAAAGGTAGTTATAATTATACAATTATTACTATTCCATTTCGTTAAAATACAGCTAAATATCGTACAGTAAAAAAAAACTCTGCAATATGAGAACGACAGGGAAGTTGTCTTGCTTATTGTTTAGTGATATGCATTTCGAGTGAATTTCCATGATATCAAGTCATATTATGTAACGGCGTTCGATTACCGTCAGGATCGAGGATTTTAACCTTCATTTGTTAATTTCGATGGCTCGGGGGCTGGTGCGTGTATCATCTTCATCATTAGAATTCATCGTAGGTAGGGCCCCATCCTCACAGACACGCAGGTCGCCTTCACGGCGTCAGCTCGAAAGACTTGCATCAGATCCCTGCGGAAGTCACACGCCATTATTATTTTGTGTGATAGCATGAAGTTGTAACAATTTTTAGTCCCTTTTCTGCATGTTACTTCATATAGAACTGTATGTTATATTCAGTAATTTAGAGTAGACTTTCTTTCACATGTGATGAGATACTATTCACACTATCTGGAACAGAATAGCTTCTGGTGTATGGTGGAATACAGCGTTGTAATAGTAAATGTCCCAGTCCTCAAATATAAATCACTCAGACTATGTAAACAGAACAGTTTCTGATATGTTTGTGAGCGATAATTAGGGTAAATTGTTTCACATCCCAGTGAGAACTGATAATTCGCCATTTTCAGAGCATCAATGATGTAATAGATAGTTCTCGGAAGTGACAGATACTCATGCTTACGGCGTGAGGCCTATATCGGAGTCATCAGGTAGATACAGTAAGTCAAAGGGAGTCATCAGGTAGATACAGTAAGTCAAAGGGGTCTTCAAAACAATATAATGTGAGTGCTAAGGAGGAGTGTGTCATCAATAATTTTTATCCACCCAGTGTGGTTAGGTTTGTTAGTATTACGGACAGTTGGGACAACTGGTAAGTTTTCGTCATAATCAAGGTCGTATAATGCTGTGAATGTTTGTAAGATGAAATTAAGACATGATACCCTTTCTACTGTACTTCAGAAAAATATCATGCTATGTAAAGTCATCTAAAGGAAGCCATTATGATGAAATTTAAGTGAACAACGTTTTAACCAGTAAAGTTGAGTTACTGTGTAAAATTTCTGCACATGCATTTTTTATGTTCATAAATCCTTGGGGATGAGAGTGGGAGTATACCCACCCGCAGAGGATGACCTATTTCCTATGGCTAGGAAGAGTCAAGTTAATCCTGTATATTGTATGATATGATATGGCTCTGCCTGCTGTCATTTCTTGGTGGATACAGTACTTTTGCATCCATCTCTTGGCACAGGCCAGAGTAAAGTGTAGCTTCGACCAAAGTCCCAGTCAACATCCATGGCTGTGACAATATGGAAGTTGCTGGGGTATGGGTAGTGCTGAGTAATGACATTCAGAGCATGACTAGTGCATCTGAGTGTTATGAAAGGTGTTGCTCATAGGGTCAGTCGTGCTGCAATAGTACTTTCTGACCCAGTGAGGAAAGCAATGGCAAACTACCTCACTCCTCATCTTGCCTAGTACGCCTCATTTTGGTGCTGCCATTGGTTTTGGGGGTTTCCTTATAACCGCATAACCTTTGGTGGTGCTATTTGAGGATCCAACCAGCCTCTGGGCTGATTACCTAACAGACAGACAGACAGACATGATATGGCTTCAATGTGCTCGAGTGAGAATATTGTGATCCAGTCAATGTCCTGTATAATGTAAATGAAGATGAAGTGAATAATAATAACAATGATGATGTCAGTGTAGATAATATGAGATCGGTTTAATTTGTGGGTTAGGATCCAGCATAAATAATAATAGTTTAATAATCAAGTAGTTAGAAGTTAAATGCTAAATAACTACGCGAAACCTTGAACTTGGAATATACATTCTGGCCCATATCTCATGCATGTTTTTCCATACGTTGAGTGTATTTCAGGTTATCGTGGGTGGTCTGTATACTTTTGCTGTTTTTGTTTTCCTAGTGGTCATCGTTGAGATTTACCTCGGGTGTTGGATGTCCACATGTAATTAATATTTTATAGCAGATTATTAATCATGTGAATGAAACATGATGTTTGTAAACATTAGCCAATGGAAACAGCTACTGTTCTAATACTGAAGTAAATTTGACAGGCCACATCAATTCGTTCCTGTTCTTTTATTTTATTACTTCATTTTTATTATGTTCCTTGCATGGGAAATGTCTGCAATTTCGGGTCTATTGCTTTTAGGATTAAGTACAATCCACTTCATTTAAACCTCCGTTTATAACGTGGATAGAAGTTTAATTTGTCTCATATCAGGCTGTGCCTGATTCAAAGCTGGTTTATTTTTTATTTTATTTTTGTAATTTACTTTACAAATTAATTGAGTTATTCCATTCAGGATTATGTTTCAATTTATTCAATAAATTAATTTATTTAATCAGTACCATACAGTTTTATTTCAAATTTTAATTTTATTTTTCATCTCACATTCCTACCAACAACTGTGACTAACTAACTGATCGCGCCCCTGGAAAAATAAGGAAGGTATGAATTTCACTCTACCGACTGAGAGTGCCCTTTAAAAGAGTACAATACATACAACATTAAACTGTTATCCTTTCAGCATAGTCCGCAAGTCTCTATGAGATAACTAAGCGTCTACTTGATATATCATTTGCAACTACCTTTGTAGCCTCGTCCATCTCCACACATCTTTATCTTAAATCATCAAAAACTGAGACAAACCACCAACGTCTTAGTATCCCGCTACTTCTTTTACCCTCCATGGCCGCTTCTATTGTTCTCATACGTAACCTCACATGGCTCCACCATTGAAACCGCTTTATGACTACAGCTTCATCCAAACCAAACCAAACCCCATGGCATTACAGCCCTTGAAGGGCCTTGGCCTAAGCGACCGCTGCTCAGCCCGAAGACTTGCATATTACGAGGTGCCGTGTGGTCAGCACTACGAATCCTCTGGGCATTTATTCTTGGCTTTCTAGACCGGGGACGGTCAGATAGCTGCTCAACTGTAATCATGTAGGCTGAGTGGACCTCGAACCAGCCTTCAGGTCAACGTAAAAATCCCTGACCTGGCCGGGAATCAATCCCGGGGCCTCCGGGTGAGAGGCAGAGGCAGGCCCGCTACCCCTACACCATGGGGCCGGCATACAGCTTGTAACGGACTCTTCACCTCACCGGCAACTACTGTTATCAACCTCGCCACGCACATAACCTTTTTCTACAATTAATATGGACTTACCTTCATCTGGATACACACCACATTTTCTCTTCAACTGGAATTTACATACTTATGTGGATTTGCACACATCATACCTTGCACGAACTTTGCTTTATCCACCTTTACGACCGATGATAAACTAACCTCCTTTTCGCTGCCTGACGTCATGTGACATCGCCCGCTTTGTCACGCATGCTCCACTAACTTCTGGAATATTCCAGACATATGTCTCATTATTCCACACTATAAATACCCGGCCTTCCTCTGAATGTGTTGAGATGGACTTTGGCCTGTGTGGAGGGAGGAACCTTTAACATCATCTCCGTCTTTAGCGACATGTGCCCTGGACTCTCCATTTTTGGGCAGAACTACTTGGTTCAAGATGAGGTATGACAAACTAAAAATGTCCTTATTGTAAATAATGCTGTGTTGCATTTGGAGCTATTTTATTTGCAAATTTTGACTGGGAGCAGTGCATTTCCAGGCCGAGATTTTACTTGCATTTTCAATTTCAAAGCCTCTATTGACTATCCAGTGACTGTTTGCTTTCAAAATGTGCGTGTGGTATATCCGCAACTCTGCGACTCCTATACACACTTGTGGTTAATGCTTCACCATGTATGTTTTGGTACACTTGGAGACTGTTTCATTATTGTATACAGTGACTTAAGCCAGTAGGACAATCTTTATTTGTGCCTATTTCGGGTGTTAATTGAAGAGGTGGCAACTTTCACATGACATTAGACTTTGCTTAGTAGACTTCATGTTGGTATACTTCAATCTGGTAACTGCGAACATTCTTTCTTATTCTCGTTGTTCAACATTTTTCTTTAAACTGTATTCATCCCCTTTTTGTCCATCCCTTTCCTCTCCTGGCCCCTTCTTTTATTTGCTTCCATTTTCTTGAATATTTTACTCTTGATGTAACTATTTGTATTATTTCTGGTTGGGAAAATTCCGTATTTGTACTGACTTCTATTCTTCTAATATTGTAAAAGTTTGATTTGATTTTTCTAATATATATATATTTCCAAATTTTTATCTTGGTGTCTCATCTAATTTTCACCTGTCATGTCCCTTATTTCTCCTGCCGTTTTCTTTTAATATTTTTTGAAAATTATCTAGCATAGTTTCCACTGCGCTATCTGCGCTTACTCTGGAATGTTTATTAGGAGAAGCCCTTTTACCACGGCCTCAATTCTCAATTTGGCATTTTTCTCATCGCGTAAATTTATTCCCTACTGTTTGTAAGTACTCGGTGTCGCCGATACTTTGGATTTCCCTTGGCTGGATTTATGAATAAATATATTCACATATGCATATACCCCCATTGAGGGGTTATTACACATGGTAGCAGAGCGTGGTTTCGATCCACGGACCTCTGGGTTATGGGCCCAGCACGCTTCCACTGCGCCACTCTGCTCATGTGTAATAACCCCTCAATGGGGGTATATGCATATGTGAATATATTTATTCATAAATCCAGCCAAGGGAAATCCAAAGTATCGGCGACACCGAGTACTTACAAACAGTAGGGAATAAATTTACGCGATGAGAAAAATGCCAAATTGAGAATTGAGGCCGTGGTAAAAGGGCTTCTCCTAATAAACATTCCAGAGTAAGCGCAGATAGCGCAGTGGAAACTATGCTAGATAATTTTCAAAAAATATTAAAAGAAAACGGCAGGAGAAATAAGGGACATGACAGGTGAAAATTAGATGAGAAACCAAGATAAAAATTTGGAAATATATATATATTAGAAAAATCAAATCAAACTTTTACAATATTAGAAGAATAGAAGTCAGTACAAATACGGAATTTTCCCAACCAGAAATAATACAAATAGTTACATCAAGAGTAAAATATTCAAGAAAATGGAAGCAAATAAAAGAAGGGGCCAGGAGAGGAAAGGGATGGACAAAAAGGGGATGAATACAGTTTAAAGAAAAATGTTGAACAACGAGAATAAGAAAGAATGTTCGCAGTTACCAGATTGAAGTATACCAACATGAAGTCTACTAAGCAAAGTCTAATGTCATGTGAAAGTTGCCACCTCTTCAATTAACACCCGAAATAGGCACAAATAAAGATTGTCCTACTGGCTTAAGTCACTGTATACAATAATGAAACAGTCTCCAAGTGTACCAAAACATACATGGTGAAGCATTAACCACAAGTGTGTATAGGAGTCGCAGAGTTGCGGATATACCACACGCACATTTTGAAAGCAAACAGTCACTGGATAGTCAATAGAGGCTTTGAAATTGAAAATGCAAGTAAAATCTCGGCCTGGAAATGCACTGCTCCCAGTCAAAATTTGCAAATAAAATAGCTCCAAATGCAACACAGCATTATTTACAATAAGGACATTTTTAGTTTGTCATACCTCATCTTGAACCAAGTAGTTCTGCCCAAAAATGGAGAGTCCAGGGCACATGTCGCTAAAGACGGAGATGATGTTAAAGGTTCCTCCCTCCACACAGGCCAAAGTCCATCTCAACACATTCAGAGGAAGGCCGGGTATTTATAGTGTGGAATAATGAGACATATGTCTGGAATATTCCAGAAGTTAGTGGAGCATGCGTGACAAAGCGGGCGATGTCACATGACGTCAGGCAGCGAAAAGGAGGTTAGTTTATCATCGGTCGTAAAGGTGGATAAAGCAAAGTTCGTGCAAGGTATGATGTGTGCAAATCCACATAAGTATGTAAATTCCAGTTGAAGAGAAAATGTGGTGTGTATCCAGATGAAGGTAAGTCCATATTAATTGTAGAAAAAGGTTATGTGCGTGGCGAGGTTGATAACAGTAGTTGCCGGTGAGGTGAAGAGTCCGTTACAAGCTTCATCCACAGAACTTATTACTAACTAACCTTTATATCCTCATTCCGAGCACGCTGCCTTCAATGTTCTCCCCTCTTTGTACTAGCAATCATTCTCACTACTAACTTACGAATACAGTATCCTGAGTCTACCCAGCTTTCGCTCCCGTACAGCAAATTCGGTCTGAAAAGAGACCGATATGAAGATAGTTTTCGTCCCAGAGCTCACTTCTCCTTTTACAGAATATCGTTGATCGCAATTGCGAGTTCACTGCATTAGGTTTGCTGCACACGTTGATAGCTATAGTATACAGACAAAAATATCAGGGATGTTCTTCGAGTTACGTTAAGAACGATATTGCAATCGGATTGGTGGATAAAATTAGTCTTTTTGAGAAAATGAGGTTTCTTTGTTACTTCGGGCGCGCGATTCAAATTGACGAACTGTACTTGCCGTATTTGCCCTGCTTGTTGCTGTGCGTCAGAGGCAGGAAGGGAAGGGAGGGAAAGTGGGAAGTGGCAGACAGAGGTAATGCGCGACACACCACACATCCTGAATCGAGTCCGAAAGTCACTACTACACTGTTGTGAACTGTGCGCCGAAGTAGGAGTGGGCATATTGAACATCTATTATACTCAACACGGCTTTACTTCTAAATTGACGTTTTGACCTATTTTGGCTCTGTCTGGTGGTTATGCGCTGAAACATACCAGCCAATCCCAAGCTGCCATTCATATCGACTTATATCGACAGAGTGCTATCTCGAAGCCTAGTTGCCGATTCTAAATTTACATTCACCACGTGATTAACGTGTCTCGCTCAGCGTGTATGTTATTCGGTACGGTTCGCGATATTTCGCATTTTTCTTCAGTAATTTGTCTTTTTCATATTAGTCTTTATCTTTCTAGTATAGTGCAGTGTAGTGTATTTTACAGTTTAGCATAGCACAAGGTTTTTAAATGATATTTTAATGCCACTACTTTTACCATATGAGAGGTACCTGCGTGTAAGTGTAGTTGCGGAAGTGTAAAGTGTTGAATGTGAAGAAAGAAACGTTAAGGACGACACAAACACCCAGTCACCAGGCCAGGGATGTTAATCATTTACAATTAAGAGCCCCTGACTCGGCCGGGAAACGAACCCGGGGCCGCCGGCTGACAGGCGGACGCGTTGCCCCCTACATCATGGGGCCGCAGATAGCATAAGTTAATACAATACAGGTTTAAGAGTTCAGTGTATAAGAATATAGCTGTAGTGGTTTTTTTTTTTTTTTTTTTTTTTTTTTTTTTTTTTTTTTTTTTTTGCTAGTTGCTTTACGTCGCACCGACACAGATAGGTCTTATGGCGACGATGGGACAGAGTAAGGGCTAGGAGTGGGAAGGAAGCATTTGCCTGGTGTGAAAATGGGAAACCACGGAAAACCATTTTCAGGGCTGCCGACAGTGGGGTTCGAACCTACTATCTCCCGTATACTGGATACTGGCCGCACTTAAGCGACTGCAGCTATCGAGCTCGGTGATAGTATTATTTACGTCCGTGTATTGGTTAGTATAGTTCGTGCGTATTTAGCATGTCCCAGTGCAATTCGGAAAAGACAAGTGGCAAGAAAGTGACTGAGATCATTGGAGTGTTCCCTTTGTAGGCCATAACCTCATTGCGGTGCCAGCCTTTAGCGGTGTTATTTCCTCATTCTTTTTTAATTCTTAATATATTCTCTTTTTACTGTCGGATGTTGCTAGAAAGTGCTGTTTTGTGAATTTGTTTTCAATCCAGATTCATTAGCTTTTCTGAGTACGGTACGGTATTGCATTTTACGCGGTCGTATTGCATCAGCTGTTCTGGTTGCGGTGACGCGCTGGCAACAGAGGTAAGGCGATGCTCATTTGTTTCGCGAAACATCAATTTAGAAGTAAAGCCGTGCGCAGCGTATAATCAAAACGTTGGGCGTATTCTTTCCTTCGTTCAGTATTTCATTCCATTTACAATGTTGTGAGTGAAGGAATGATCAATCGTGGGACGGCAGCGTTACATGTTAAATAATAAAGAACATTACTGCGACCAGCTGACGAGAGGAGAAACGATCTGGTGCATTCCTTGACTGACAAGTGTGTCTTAATTACAGTGTGTTCTTGTGCTGTGTGTGCAGGTACGGCTGTTTAATAGCCGAACTGTGGATATTGATTTTTTTTTTTTGCTAGGGTCTTTACGTCACACCGACGCAGATAGGTCTTATGGTGACGATGGGATAGGATAGGCCTAGGAGTTGGAAGGAATCGAAGGTACAGCCCCAGCATTTGCTTGGTGTGAAAATTGGAAACCACGGAAAACCATCTTCAGGGCTGCCGACAGTGGGATTCGAACCTACTATCTCCCGGATGCAAGCTCACGGCCGCGCGCCTCTACGCGCACGGCCAACTCGCCCGGTGATATTGCATGTAAGAGACGAAGACAATCCCGTGGGAGCTTTATCTCTGTCTCCTTCATACACCCAACCTCTCCTCCTTCCCCTTCTGTTCCTTGATGCACGGTAGCGGCTTGTGCTCTGGCATAGCAAATACGGCGAGTTCGTCAGGTTGAATCGCGTGCCCATATATAACAAAAATAATATAATTTTCTCGAAAAAAAAAATTATCCACCAATTCGATTCCACCATCGTTTTTATAACTCGAAGAGCATTCCAGACTTATTTTTTCGGTATAGTTATGATACACCCGGTATAAATGAAATATGGATCTTATATCCGATGCAGGGGCGCTGTTTCATTTTTTACCCGGTGCCATAATTGAAGGATGTATAAGGCACTTTCTTAGCAATCACAGTGAGAATAAATGCCACTCATTTTAATTCATGGAAATGACTCAGCAAGTTTGAGAGAGAGAGAATGGAATTAATTTGATCTTTCCCATGCGATTTCGCAGAACTAGGAAAAGAAAACACTTTTCTAAAACTTTTAGCTACTGCTTTTAGCGCGCGATAAGTGAATGAGTTTACTTAATAAGACCTACTCCAAAGTTATGAGCATTGAAACGCGTACGCCTGGAATATTTAAATGGAGCCAAGGGTTTATATTTCAACAACTGTAAGAAGGAAAGTCAGAACTGCGCGAGAGAGGAAGTAAAATGTTACGGTAATAGCTTGCAGCGTCAAGTCGTACGCAACGTCAAGCTCAATTTATTGTAGAACTACTCACTCCTTCAGCAAATCTAGTATTGCTTTCCCTATTTCTAAAATGCCCTGATAGCAAACCAAGCGTAGGTCTTCTTGATTTCCTTTCCATTCATTATTTTTCATAACCAGAGTAATGTTTAATTTTAATTATTTTATTTTTTACAAGTCGCTTTACATCGCACCCACACAGATAGGTCTTATGGCGACGATAGGATAGGGAACAGATAGGAATGGGAAGAAAGCGACCTGGACCTTTATTAAGGTACAATCCCAGCATCTTCAAGGCTGGCGACAGAGGAATTCGAATCCATTATCTCCCGAATGCAAGCTCACAGCTGCGCACGGTTAATCTCTCGGTCAGAATGCTGCTTCATTTTTAAAGGCATTGAGTACGCAATGCCATGCCTTGTATATATGTATGCATCTCTTTAGAAATATATTTACTGCATAATCCATTACAGTAAAATAATTGCTACATGCATCATTTTCAAAATATTTACATTTATTTCAATAACTTTTTTCTTTCTATTCGCATCCAATGGCTGTCGGTATTAAGTCTCCTGTAGAAACTTATTTTTATATATTTGATGTGATTTCTGAATCAGTCTGTCTGAATCTATCGAATTAAAATTGTGCTTATTTTCCCCCCTAACAGCATCTTCAACTACACTCTGTCCTTCATACTGGGTAGGGACGATCTCGTCACTGCAGCATATGTGATCCTGTTTATTTCATTTTTCACACTTCTTTTCTGAATTCACTTTACACTGAGTGGTTTACGGTCGTAGCTGACTGGTAGATTCATCTTCCAAGCTGCTTATTTTACCAAACTGTCTGCTGTTTCGTTGCAGATTATGTGTGTATGTATGTATATATGTAAGTATGTATGTACTGTTAGTTGCTGGGATAATATCTGGCCGTGCAGAGGGGTAAACAACTGGTGACGAGCACGCCGCATGCTATCATGACAGCGTACTACTGCCCAAACAAAAAACACAGCCCGAGTAATCAATCACACATAGCACAGCGCACCTGACCATATTTCGACGTGATGCCATCCGAACAGAGCGTAGTCACGTTGACGCAGGCGGGAGATGGTATGACTCCTTTAGCACGGATGTACAACCCAGCAACTGACAGTACGCATGTATTCCAAATGAAACCGAAACATCTGTTGGTTTCTGCAATATTTTATTGTCTAGAACACGCAGACACGCAAGAATGATACATGAGTAAAATATCGGTCTACACACAGTCGCTTTCTCGGCTCAAGCAAGTGACACAGCCGTCCACCAGATGGTGGACAACGGAACCGTTCTTCAGCGGCGTCTCAGGCCTCAGCATTGCTTACGAACCGGCGTTCCGTGGATGCTGCTTTTAGCGATACGACGACTCTTGCACTACACTCGTTTACGAGTGGGACATCGAGCGACCCAAGTTCCCAAGAATGTCTTGTAGCCACCTTTCGTTATGTGTTCGCTTAATCATTCGTTAGGTTGTTACAAACACTGCTATTAGCTCTTCAATGACCCTGAAATATTGCAATGCTCATTCAACATGCAAACGCCACTATACTGTTTCAGTACTCCTATTGGAGAATGAGAGGAATAAACGCACCTTATTGGTGTGCTGAGGAGAAGCGCAAGTTCTGTTATACCGCGGACAATCTCACTTGCTGTTACCAAAGGCCTATCAGTCTTTAACGAGGTTAGTGTTCCTAAAACAGCTGCAATGCGACAGGTCGGGCTGTAACGGGGATGGTCGGGGACTTCCGACTAAAAGTGCCCCAGTTCATTTTGGCGCAATGTTGTCGTATGTCAGGTCGCTGATGATTCTTGATGGCTCTTATGAGAGTGTGTAAGATAGTTTAATACGAACACTGGGTGCTTTTGGACGAATCCATCGCACGACCGACCTAGTCACGTACGAGCAAAATCGCACATTGACACTTTCTGACGATATCAGATTGCTTCCCGACGTACTTCGTGATCTATCGGCGCATGTAAAATGCAAATGGCCCTCTTTCAAAAATAAGTTTCATTAAAGCAACCCTTGTACTGTACGTGTGTACCTACGTATGTATGTATGTATGTATGTATGTATGTATGTAAGCCAGTTCATATTTATTTTTAAAAATACAAGAATTATTCTGTTCTACGAGGTCATCTCACAAAGAAAGGAAACAGAATGTGCCTAGTCAAAGCTTACGACTCTGACATTTAACAATAATTCTAGTATATCTGGAAATGTAATTACAGGAAACGAGAGAAGCGCACTGTATCCCTTGCAGATCCACGTCGAGATATATTTCCCAGGTCACTGAACATCCTACGAGTAAAATGCACTACAATTCTGAGACACAGGCTGTCACATTGTACGGAATTGTACATATTTCTGTAACATTTTGCAGTCTTCACAAGCAAATAAGTCAAGTCATCTCCATACAGGCCATGAAAGCCTCTGAAGGAGTGGAAGATAAAGGATTCCACTATCCGTAACCTCGGCACTTGATGGGGTAGAGTGGTTAGCTCTACGACCGGCCGCCTTTGCCCCCAGGAATTAACATGGTACTCAATTTTTGTGTAGGCTGAGTGAGCCTCAGGACCATATGCACCTCCGGAAGTGGAAATCACGTTTCTTAAATTTTTCGACATCACGACGGGGAATCGAACCCACATCCTTCCGAATGAATCAAGCACGCCTTTACCGCCTCGGTCAGGAAGTCCCGAGTCTTCACACGATGTGAACTTTAATAACAATGTTATTGCTTTTACGTCCCACTAATTATTTCGGACGGTTTTCGGAGACGCAGAGGTGCCTGAATTTTGTCTCAGCACCTTAACCGCCTGAGCCACTCGGACCAGCACTTGAAGTGTACGTTTACTTTCAGAAGGAATGGTGATTTGTGATTAAATTCAAACTGTAATTTTCTTGGAATTCGCAGACCAGACATTTGCACTTTAAGCGAGGGTTAATTACGGCTCTTTAAGTGTTGTTTCTAGATGACCGCATGCTTGAACATCGAGTGGCAAACACAATTATAACGAGAACGAATACAAACAGATGGGGACAATGTCAGTAGCGTATACGGAATGAATCAGTTAGGAACACAATCGATGAATGAAGCTCTATTCAGAAAACCGACTTCACAGGTGGGGTTGCTTGAGATTAATGGAGGAGGATAGGTTACCTAGGAGAACAATGAACTCGCCCACAGTGGGGGTACAGAAGCAGAGGGAGACCAACGTAACGATGGTTAGACCCTGATATTAATGACTTAATGATATGAGATGTGAAACTGAACGAGAGTACGGAACTAACTGATAATAGAGGATTGTGGAGGAACTCAATTCACTCAGGCTTGCAGAAAAGTATAGCAGTCTATAATGATGTATTTGTTTGTTTGTAATTATTATTAATATTTTATTTAGGATCGCTTCAAACTCCTATGGGTTACGATTACACAACTTCCTTGACTTTTGATGTTCTTTGTTTTACGCCAATACTATTTCATTCTCTGGCTCGCTTTTGCTCGTTCCTCAACCGAGACTACTACTACTACTACTACTACTACTACTACTACTACTATTATATACGTGTATATACATGCGAATAAGCGCATTAGAACTACGCAAAGTACTTCGAGGCGTGAATTTGCTTTCCTTTGTGCTCATATTTCTTTCATGCTTTTACTGTGAGCTTCCTTTCTGTCTTCAGACCAGGTTGTTCCAGTCTCCTTCCTTTGTCTTTCTTCTTGGTCAACTTGCCATTTGTGAATTTTGGATCTGAAGACTACCCTGTTTTGGGCAACTGCCGGTGTAATTTCTGCCTCTTTCAAATCGATTTTCATTTCGCCAAACCATTTCATTGTGTTTGTTTTAGCTTCACTCCTGTTTTCATAGAATTCGACTATTTTTTGGCAAGTCTGTCTGGATGCATTCTTTTAATATGCCAATAGCCTGTGTTTTCTAATGTCACTGTGAATATTTGAGTATTGTTCGATTTCCTGTCTGCCTCTAAGTTGATAGTGTCGGTCGATGATGACTGTGTTGTAATGTCTTAGTTTTTATGCCTGGAGATTTATTTTTGTTATAGACATTATTATTATTATTATTATTATTATTATTATTATTATTATTATTATTATTATTATTATTATTGTTACCGTATTTTTGTGGTAGGTAGAGGTGAAAGAAGGTGCGGGGGTGAACGGGTCTCAAACTACGAAATTAAAGTTAATGTAAAATTTAACAAGGTTATATTCTCTTTTCAAAATCAAGAAATAACAAGCATGGAAGGTACAGAGTAGCAAGGCAACAAAAGAGCAACAACAGTATTTATAGGCTTTGGGCTTCGAGCCCCGAACTCACAATTCTTGAGCAGTTAGCCCAAGCTTACATGTACATAAGGTTTAACAAAGGGGCAGAAAACCCCAATCATGCCCAGGAGCACTTGCTCCAAATTACACAGTAAGACCTCCTAGAGGCACGCAGAAACAAATTTCAAAAGAGCGATCCGCTCTCAAAGTTTTAAGCCTATCAAAAGGCCACACCTAACTCGACCTTCAAGCTGTCCTGTAAGGACGTAAACACAGGGGTAAAATACCCAACCTACTGAGGCCTATTAAGCGAGAAAAGGATAATTACATGGCCTCTAAAATACCAATGTGAGAGGAGGCGAACTGCACTCCTAATACATTTTGTTTTAAAACCTAATCTGGCTCTAGGCCACAAATGCAAGGGCTAATCCCATACTAACGAGGTGACTTTAGAAGGAAACAATTTACATTACGTTAAAGAAGAATTGGTTGTGAAAAGGTAAGTTCACCTCAAAACAATATGAGTGGGAGCTCGAGAGGGTTAAGCACTCTCTATCCCAATATGTAGCATAAAAGAGAATAGATACTAAGAGTCTTTACATTTTAGGGAAAAGTTACATGGTGGAAAAGCTTCGGACCCGCCCCGAGAGTTAAACTGCTGAGCTAGCAAGAAAATAAGTTATAATACGGCCATTACCTGGTTGTTGAACTGCTGTCCGAAGAAAGAGGCGCTTCCTGCCCCCTGCTATGTACTTGACACACTGAAAGATGGTACAGAAGTGGCGTGGAGACCCGAAAATCAGCAGTTTATATACTCTCGCGGAAAGTTCGAGGCGTTTCAGGAAAGAAAACACCCGCCCACAATCATTTATTGGTTAGGGTTAAGCAGCATATCCAATTTGAAGAAGAAACACCTTATTGGTCATAAATTAATTAAAGAAATTCGGGATTGGCTAAATTCAAAACAAGGGGAAAGAAAGGGGTATACAGCCAACTTAAACAATACCAGAAAGAAATTTAACAAGAAACAAACTTTTGAAATAAAAATTTCTCCAAAAAAAACCAGTTCTTTCACCTTGCACTAGGGTGCACTATAGTAGTTCTTCAGTAGTGTCCTCTAGAAGAGAAAGTTCACACTTCTTACTACAAGCAAAACAAAAATACGTCGAAAACGACCCAGTTCAGAAACTTCAAAATTTCCAAGTAGTGACATCTTCTGGGTAACTTGAAAATTAATACATTAGATAAAGTTCGGACTTCCTCCAGCAGAGGATTTTCAACTGGCGCAAAGTTTGAATTAGTGGCGTGGAGGTGTACCGCCCGGTACAATTATTACTATTATTTTACAATTTGTATTACGTCGTAGCACCTGGCTAAGTGGCTCAGAAGGTTAAGGCACTGGCCTTCCGGCCCCATCTTGGCAGGTTCGTGTCGGTAGTTTACTAGCACGTAAAAGAACTCCTGCGGAACAAAATTCCGGCACCTTGGCGTCTCCGAAAAACTTCAGAAGTATTTTAATTAAAAATTCTATTTATTCGGGGCGTCGACCTAGAAAGGTATTTTGCCCCTACTTTGCACAGTATGTTATGAACCTGTGCGTATTTGGAAATTGGGTAAGTGTAAAGTGTTGAATGTGAGGAAAGGAGCAAATACCCAGTCCCCAGTCCCCAGGCCCCCATAGTTGTAAATTAATTTTTTTTTTCAGAAATGTCACAAACTTATTCCGTTATATTTAATTAATAGCACGAAAGTTAAAGCTTTATCTTTTGAAATAACAGATTGCCAAATCCATGTATTTGAAGTTAAATGAAAGCCAGGTTGAGTAGCTCAGATGGTAGAGAGCTCAGGATAGCAGGTTCGATCCTGGTTCAGTCCGGTGGTATTTGAATGTGCTCAATTACGTCAGCCTTGTGTCGGTTAAATTTACTGGTACGTAAGAGAACTCCAACACCTCGGCATCGTCTCCAAAAACCGCAAAAGTAGTCGGCGGGATGTAAAACAATTATTAATATCGATATTATTATTATTATTATTATTATTATTATTATTATTATTATTATTATTATTAAGCTTAACGAAATGGTATCCAGACCGCAAGCGCCATCCCAAATTCATGCCAGTGCCGGGATCGAACACAAGTGTTTCCACATTAACCATTAACGGTAGTGTAAAAGTTACTCAATATCATGCCTTACCTTGGATAATAAAATGCGTTACTATCCATGTTTTGTAGCGCCATACACTACTGCAGTATTTGCATCCACAAAATAGCAGGAGTTTATCTTCTTTTAGGGTGCCATATGCCGCTGAAAAGTTATGTCCTTGCCTGGACGATTTATGCTCTGTGTAAAGGCAAGTCCACCCACTTTTCCCAAACCCCCCTCGTCGGAACATAAGCCTCTGCTGACTAAACCCGCGCTCAAATTATACTTTTATTTATGTATTGCCTTCATTCCCACACACATACAGAAAATCTTCCCGCACATGTAATTCGCGCAACGATACAAAAAAAGAAACACGGAAACAGCTTCAGAGTTGGTCGGACCAACAACAGAGCCCCTAGCTTACAGTTCAAATACTAACAGAAGTCTCTTCACAAAATGTAAATTCAAGAGGTTTTCTCGCAAACTGCACACACAAACGATGACCTTCGGATTCCATTATTTTCAAACTAGTCTCCGTTAGCCTTTCAATTGTTCTGCACGTCAGATGCATCGCTAGCGTGTAATATACTCCCTCTCTGTCTTTCTGGCACAGAAGAGGTATTCTAACAGAGAATGGAACTAAATAGTTGAGTGTCTCTCCACTAGTGGTGATGGATGAAACTGCAGCCGACATAGTTGAAAATTCAATAACTGCTGCTCTATTATGGTGCACTAAAAATAAATTAAAATATTACCACCAAGTCTGGAAGAAGAGTGAAGAACATTCAATGAACATCCGGAACAGTTTGAAACCAGGCCCTTTAAAATGGAACTAAATCTCTAGTAATGTCGGACTGGAACAATAATAATAATTCGAAACCCATCAAAACTTGACGGTCAATGGCTAAGTATGTGCAGTCTAACTGGGTCACAAGAGAGAACGGCTTACAGTAGACTATCTGGCCTTTGCAGACCTACTTTGCATCACGTAAACAATTTATTTGCTGATTAGTTCTTTTCTCTTCTCCCAGACCTCCTTCATCATTTCACTGTGGTTCCTCTTTCTCTCCTCTGACCACACGTTCTTGGACTTTTCATTTTTTTTTCCTGAAACCCCTTGAATTGATCTATTTTAGCTCGAAACATATCTCTATTAAATATTTCTTTTGGACTGTCGCCAAACTTCCTACATGTCTTTTCTTATTTTTTCTACCAATTTAGTAGTTGCTTTTAATTTGATGATGTAGTTAAGGATATTATTTGTTAGTCGACTCTCGTCCATTCTTGTAAAGTGCCCATAACTTCAGTCTCCTTTTAAGTATGGTGCCTGTGATCTTCTCTGTCTGTACAGATATTCATTTTTCCTATTCCTCCATGTACCATCCTTTCTTTTTCGGGTCCTAACATCTTTCTCAAGATTTTTCTTTCTTTCTTCTCTAGCTCATCCACATTCTGAACTGTATAGTCCCTCTGGCTTTGTATAGCGTCTGATCTTTGCTCTTTAAGACATTGTACTTTTGTTGTATTTATTATGTATTAATCTCTAGGCTAACTCCATCTTTCTGGCCCTTCCCTTATTTGCTTCTTTATCAAGCCCATTCGGCTGGATCCATTCACCAAGGTATTTACATTTATCTGACCCCTTGACTTTCCCATACTTTGTTTCCAGATACTTTTCTTTATTACGTTTGCATTCCATGTACTCTGTCTTTTCATGCGCGATCCGAAGTCCTGCTTTCTCTGCGATTTCGTGTAATTATTAGGCCTAAGCATTATTATTATTATTATTATTATTATTATTATTATTATTATTATTATTATTATTATTATTAGAGGCGCGCGGCTGTGAGCTTGCATCCGGGAGATAGTAGGTTCGAATCCCACTATCGGCAGCCCTGAAAATGGTTTTCCGTGGTTTCCCATTTTCACACCAGGCAAATGCTGGGGCTGTACCTTAATTAAGGCCACGGCCGCTTCCTTCCAACTCCTAGGCCTTTCCTATCCCATCGTCGCCATAAGACCTATCTGTGTCCATGCGACGTAAAGCCCATAGCAAAAATTATTATTATTATCATCATCATCATCATCATCATCATCATCATCATCATCATCATCATCATCATCATCATCATCATCATCTATTGAATCAGTGGCTCATTTCCCAAAATTTCATTGTACTGTCTGTTCTACAAAAATATGAAAAAGAACTCTCCCCAACCTGTCTCACTTTTTTTCTGGACATTTGCTTAGGATCCCGTCCGAGCCCGTTCTTTCGTGTGACTTGGAGTCCTCCGAACGCCAGTCTAGCAATACTCTCATAAGGAGAGCTTAGCAGCCTGAATACATGATTGACGGCTTCTAAGTCTGGGATGTCTGCTATGGAGGTAGACCTGCGCCACCTGCGATTCCTGGTCATCCCTCCTAAAGAACATCCCGTGTCATCTCTTTCGTATGCCTCGATTGTTATCAGTTAAGACACAGTGGACGTTATGCACAGCGTCGAATAAGAATGAAAACAAAGAAATGTAATTGACTGAAGCCTCAAGTGGGAAGCATTCTCTAAAATGTTACTTAATAACATTCTAATTACCGTTTGTCTTCGCCTGAAATAAAGTTGAAATCCCGCTTAATTTTGAAGCATTACAACAGTACTCGTTTACGTTCGTTGTTAGAAGAAAAGATAAACTTGTGTATTTATTTAATTATACACGGGAACTAGTGCAAAGTAAGAGAATTCTAACTTCATACATAATATAAATATTAAATTAAGTAATTAAAATGTATTTTTAACATAGCGGAGAAGTCTGAAGAACTCTGCTCACAGACTAAATTACTTCTTATTTATCTCGAACGCGCTGTAAGAAAGTATCTCTGAACAAGGGAAAGTTGGGATCGAATACACAGTCGTTTTACGTCTTAGAGGGCTTAAATAAGAGAAACTTGTGTCTGTAGATTGAATGTCATGTTAAAGAACTTTCTTTCAGGACAAAATTCCTGACGCCAAAGACCAATATTACCGAGCTCGATAGCTGCAGTCGCTTAAGTGGGGCCAGTATCCAGTAATCGGGAGATAGTGGGTTCGAGCCCCACTGTTGGCAGCCCTGAAGATGGTTTTCCGTGGTTTCCCATTTTCACACCAGGCAAATGCCGGGGCTGCACCTTAATTAAGGCCACGGCCGCTTCCTTCCACTTCCTAGGCCTTTCCTATCCCATCGTCGCCATAAGATATATCTGTGTCGGCGCGACGTAAAGCAGGTAGCAAAAAAAAAAAAAGACCAATATTGATAGAGAAGAAGAAATGCAGTATTACATTAAGAAAATTATACATTCCGCGAGGAAAAGAAGATCAATATTCTAATGTGCACCTGGAAAAGAAATGTGTGATGATGGAATAAGTTTTTTAAAAGTTGCTTTACGTCGCACCGACACAGATAGGTCTTCTGGTAACGATGGCATGGGGAACGGCTAGGAGTGAGAAGGAAGCAGCTGTGGCCTTAATTATGCCACAGCCCCAGCAACTGCCTGGGAAACCACGCAAAACCATCTTCAGGGATGCCGACAGTGGGGTTTGAACCCACTATCTCCAGAATGCAAGCTCACAGCTGCGCGTCCCTAACCGCACGGCCAACTCGCTCGGTGATGGAATAGGAATTATTTAGCTATGGTCTAGTTATATCCACGTATGCGAGAAAAGTTCATCTGGCTACTATTATCTGGAAGTTCGTAGATATTTAAAGTGATATGTGTATAAATTATGCAAGCCGATCTTCAGTGATGAAGTTTAACAACGGAAGAAGAAAATGTATGCTGAATCGTATTGTGTATGACAGTAATTGTAGCTCTGAAGATCCTTCAATCTCTCTTTTCTTTCAGACAGACGTGCACTGTGAAGTGTACTTGCTTGTTAGTTGGTAATGAATTCTAGTGCATCACTGCATTTAGGAGGAGAAGAGTTGTATGAGAGTCGTGGAACTTCAGACATGTTATGGTTGGAATGTCTTATAGGATTTATAACATTGCCATGTGATATTTTTTGTTGTGTATTTCCCTCTACAGTCACAGTTCGGCCTACAGATGTATGATTTTATATGGACAGTTGGAAAGAATGCTACATTTGATTTGAACGACGAAAGAAAAGAAAGGAAGGTAAATGCTAGAAGCCTAGAGCTAAGAAATCCTAGAAAATTCCACACCAGCATAGCTTTGCGTTTGGAATAAAGTTATATAATGTAAATGAACGATGGGAATGTAATTTAGGATTGGTATTCTGCGAAGTTTATGTTCTAAAGTTGGGCACGATTTAACCAGAATTCGTTTGTGGAATTTGTTTCGGCTTCATTATTATTGAGTCACCCACCACTGTTAAGTAGGGTTAGTGTCTAAACAACCACGTAATCAACCTTTACGATAAAAACAGAGAGTCCCATTTTCATTATACTGCATGTTGCAATCTTATCGTCCACCCTCTTCAAGTTCTTTCTTCCAGATTTTCTGATTTTATTAAAATAATTCAAGCATATCCTCGAACATATCATCCGAGAATTACGATGTAGTTTTGGTTTATCTTACCCTTCCTATAATGAAATTAGTGCCAGCGACAACAGAAGAAGATACCCGCAATCTACACGTCCGCGAGAGGTATCGTGTCATCTTCCTTGAGTGAACCAACCAGGAGTCGAAGACGACGGGTGCAATATGTATGTTTAATGTTCGAGTTTAAGTCTGATTTTCTGATTCATTAGGTAAGTTTAAACGAGGCTGACTTCCAGAACCTTTCAGAAGAGACTTTGTGTTAAATAAATAAATAAATAAATAAATAAATAAATAAATAAATAAATAAATAAATAAATAAATAAATAAATAAATAAATTCCTGTACTTTGATGGATATACTTGTTTTATTGATAGCAGCAGCCTCAAATTCGACGTGCATTTCTTTTGAATTCCATTTCAGGACCTATCTTTGACAATGTTCAACAATCTAATGAATGTGTCTACTGTCTTATTGGGAAGAAGGGGAAATGCAACAGGTATTATAGCTGTTTCCTCACCAGTACTTCGGAGGTCAATATCTATCATTTACAGCTGTGAGAACTGATTCTTGAAAGTTTTGAAAGTATCAACCGTAAGAAATACGCTGTGTTTCTTGAGGCACTCTCTTCATTTTGCACCTGAAATTATTAACTGCTGTTTAGTTACCAGGCTGTATTGCCTTAAACACGCGTTTTAAATCACATGATCGAGATCAATTAAGTTCAATGTGGATAGGGTGAGTATTAACTCATTCAAGAGTGCTGGACCGGCTAATTTGTTTTGAAACTGGCTGACGTAAACAATTCAACTTTACTCGACCTCTTCCTGGAATTCGTCTGTTTTGATGCATAACCGTCGGAAGCAGGTTCTTTTTTATTTTTTAAATTTTATAATCATCTTAAAAACTTTAAAGCCCTCCAGTCATAAACAACAACACTGATACATGTTCATTGCTAGTGAACTGTAATACTGTATCCTAAGTCACGGTTCGACACTTATAATATCTGTTAATCACACGCCCACTTATCCAAGAGAGAAGACAATGGTCAGCAGCATCTAAATAAAAATATTTTCATTTAGAGTCTCCTTCAACGGAACGTCATTATTCACACTGCTGAAATTCCAGACACACCCATTATTTCATTCCAGTGCTTGCGCCACTGAGAGTTCAATGAAATTCTTTTAATAGTGACTGAGCTATTCTATTTTATTTACGGTTTACGAAGACCTCGTTAATGTGCATGATTGGCTACAATCCCTTTGCAATGAAAAATAGCAAGATATCTGAGTAAAACAGAACTACGCTCCAGATGTCTGTCTCTTAGGTTCACAGTTCTAACAAACAATTTTTACACTCAGTAAATAATAATATTGATAATCGTATGGCCTCAGCTACCTTGCTGTACACATTGAAGTTCGACGCTTAGGCTATACTAAAAAAAAAAATATATATATATAGATATATATCTTCTAGTTAGGAGTAAATCAAGTAGCAATCTGAAGGTACAAAACTGCACACAGATCCACCACTAACCTAATGAAACAGATATTTGGAATCAGTAGAAGCATTTAGTACTCTTAGGGTTCAGTAAAGAGCCCACACATCTCAAGATTCTCTAGAAAAATCATGAATAAGAACGATTGAAAAAATTATTATTATTAATGATAATAAATGTTATTTGCTTTACGTCTCACTAACTATTTTTACGGTTTCTGGAGACGCCGAGGTGCCGGAATTTAGACTCGCAGGAGTTCTCTTACATGCCAGTAAATCTAACGACACGACACCGCACTGAGTCAGGATCGAATCTGCCAAGTTGGGGTCAGAAGGCCAGCGCCTCAACCGACTGAGCCACTCAGCTTTAAAAAAAAAAAAAAAAAACAATTTTTCAATAACTGGAAGTCTAGACTGACAAAGCTTTCAATAAAATCAGTCTCATAGAACGTGTTTGAAAGAGCACAGTAATAATTACCGAACAGTTACTAATAACATTAGAAAAATAGCGATATAGTCTACGTATTATTTCACTGAAAGTCACGCCTTATTGAATATATGAAATTGAAAATCCCCAACCTGTTTTCAGTCATTTGACCGGGCCAGGAATGGAATGAATGAATCCCCCATCTAGCGGGGAGGATAGGAATGTTGTCGGCTGCCGAAGCCTGTCGCACTCCTCTGGGGCAAATGAGTAATGACTGACAGATTAAATTAAATGATACTGGAGTGTGTTTCTGGAATGAAATATGACAGGGAAAATCGGAGTACCCGGAGAAAAACCTGTCCAGCCTCCGCTTTGTCCAGCACAAATCTCACCTGCAGTGACCGGGATTTGAACCACGGAACCCAGCGATGAGAGGCCGGTGCGCTGCCGCCTCAGCCACGGAGACTTATTGAATATACTGGGGTCTCAATATCAAAACTGTCCAAGGTAGGGGCAATGCTAGTAGAACGGTGTCCTCTTCAAGTGTAGTCGCGGTAGCTTTTACAATTTGTTTACGTCTCACCGACACAGACATTTCTTATAGCGACGATGGGATAGGAAAGACTTAGGAGTAGGAAGGAAGCGACCGTGGCCTTAATTAAAGTACAGCCTGGTGTGAAAATGTTAAACCACGGAAAACCATCTTCAGGACTGGTTCTCGAACCCACTATCTCCCGGATGCAAGCTCACAGCTGCGCACCCCTAACCGCACGGCCAACTCGACCGGTAGTCGCGGTAGCAGAGTTTCCCGCAGCCTTAGGCCGACAGCTAAGTGCGGTGATGAAATTGTAATATCTTTATTTGGGCGGTTTCTCTATGAGTATCTCTTTAATACAGTGTCACTTAAAAATATGTTTAAATTAGAATAAAGTGTTTTAATTGTGGATGCTACGCGAAATATTCGCCTGTCAAGAAGTACCGGTTTCAATTCATTCACACATTTCTTGCTTGGAGTCAACGACCCTCACAAAAGAGAAGAATTACGGGAGAACATTCGACAAGTTACAGTGCTGTATATCGAACATTTTACAGGCTGAGTTTCACCGAGGTGTCTGCAAACCTGTTTATGAGCTGCTGCGAAGCGTACTTCAGAGCTGAGGAACGTCACCTGAGCATCTTTAATTCTTGGTTGGTTCATAGTCTCTTACAAGTGCAGGTCGCCATGTGGTTTACTAGAAAAATGTTCAAATTTTGAGGATTTTTCCTCATTAAAATATAGACTCTTTCAGCACTGTTCGAACGTTCTTGCCAATAGACCTTATTTTGTAGAAAATTTAACGTTTAAAATCTATCCTTAGCGAGCTGAATAGCTGCAGTCGCTTAAGTGCGGCCAGTATCCAGTATTCGGGAGATAGTGGGTTCGAACTCCACTGTCGGCAGCCCTGAAGATGGTTTTCCGTGGTTTCCCATTTTCACACCAGGCAAATGCTGGGGCTGTACCTTAATTAAGGCCACGGCCGCTTCCTTCCCAATCCTAGCCCATTCCTGTCCCATCGTCGCCGTAAGACCTATCTGTGTCGGTGCGACGTAAAGCCAATAACAAAAAAAATATGTATCCTCAACGTTTGTTGTCTTATTCCCGCAAAGATTTCCGACTTGCCTCCGTGGCATAGTCGCTAGTGCATTGACGTTGGGAACTGAAGGTTTTGAGTTCGAGTCCGACCTTGGTCAGAACTTTTGTTTCTTTTACTGATACATACTTTAATTTCTTTTTTCGAGTTTAGGATACAGAAAGTTTAGCTTGATAGTGGAGCAGAGTGGAACAGTGGGGAGGGCTACTGCGTTGCTACATCAGACTCGGCGCAATGCGAATGAACGTAGCGTCGCCGACCGTGCTATATTTAAATTCTAAGGAATGAAACTTACGATACATTCAAGCGACAAGGACGAATAATGACTTAAAATATTGCAAATGGCTCTAAAACAAAAGATACTACAGCAAATAAATTATTGAAGAAAGAAAGTAAGGAATGTATCAGTAAAAGAAACAAAGTGCTGACCAAGGTAGGACTCGAACTCACAAACTTCAATTCTTGATACAATCCGCTAACAACTACGCCATGGACACAAGTAGGAAATAGGGAAAAAGACTACAAAAGTTTGAGGATATATTTTAAACGTTAAATTTTTAACAAAATAAGGCCCGATGACAAAAACGCTTGAAAAGGACTAAAATACTTTTTTTTTAAGTGTCCGGCTCCATGGCTAAATGGTTAGCGTGCTGGCCTTTGGTCACAGGGGTGCTGGGTTCGATTCCCGGCAGGGCCGGGAATTTTAACCATAATTGGTTAATTTCGCTGGCACTGGGGCTGGGTGTATGTGTCGTCTTCATCATCATTTCATCCTCATCACGACGCGCAGGTCACCTACGGGTGTCAAATCGAAAGACCTGCACCTGGCGAGCCGAACATGTCCTCGGACACTCCCGGCACTAAAAGCCATACGCCATTTCATTTCATTTCATTTTTGGGCAAATCCTCACAATTTGAACAATTTTCTAGAAAACCACATGGCGACCTCCCTTTGTTAGTTTCACCAAAAAATGCTTTCTATGAATGTTTTTCTTTTGATATTTTTTATAATTTGCTTTACGTCGCACCGACACAGATAGGTCTTATACCGACGATGGGACAGGAAAGGGCTAGGAGTGGGAAGGAAGCGGCCGTGGTCTTAATTACGGTACAGCACCATCATTTGCCTGGTGTGAACATGGGAAACCACGAAAAACCATCTTCAGAGCTGCCGACAGTGGGGTTCGAACCCACTCTCTCCCGAATACTGGATACTGGCCGCTTTACACGACTGCAGCTATCGAGGTCGGTAGTGTTATTAATTGACGCTGTGTAGCCCGCTGATACGACGCACAGTTTACCGGCCAGTGGACGAGTGTCTATGAAGCAACTTGCCATGACTTGAGTGATGCTACTGCACAGTCATAAAATAAACATCCTTATAAAGGCATATCACAGACAAAACACAGGAATTAGTTTTAGTCTACGTGGAAGCCTAGGATTAGGGCCAACGTTCTGGGAGAATATATAAGGAACCATTACTACTTCTACCTACAGCTTAAGTACAAGACAGATCCGAGGAAATGCTGGACTGCCAACGGAAGTTTTCATAACTTAGATTTGAGCATCTGTACTTAGCTCGCAAATCCAGTCGTTGAGACGTTGAGAGTAAATAACAAAGTACAGTTAACGAGGTTTGTACCGTCCAAATCATATACTGCTGTTGTTGTTGTTGTTGTTGTTAGTCGTTTAGTCGCTTTCGACTCTCCGTGACCCCATAGACCAAAGTGCGCCATTTCTTCCTGTCGTATACAATTTTCCGAAGTCTTTCTAAATTGAGAGCCGTGGCTTCCTTGATGTCATCAATCCACCTCATCCGTTGTCGCCCTCTTCTCCTGTTACCATCAGTCTTCCCCAGCATTAAGGTCTTTTCCATACTTCTGAACCGTATATCATTTTAGATTTAATCACAGCGTTGTATACATTTCTTTGTACCCTAAAATCAATATTAGGCATCCTGTTATCTAATATTCTTATACTAGCTAGGGCTGCTGTACCAATCAGTTTTGCTCTCTTTACGTGTTCAGACCAATTTCCATTTCCTGATATGATAATTCCTAAATATTCTAACTTATTAACTACTTCCAGATTTACTCCTTCAAGATACCATTTTTCCTTTTTTGCTAATTTGTTCCCGTTTTTGCACACCATTACTCTAGTTTTCTGTGCGTTCATTTTCATATTCCACTCTTTACAGTACTTCCCGATACCATCAATACTTTTTTGCATTGCAACTGGCGTTAGTGTGAACAGGAGTATGTCGTCAGCAAAGACAAGACCAGGAATATCCTGATTTTCTAAACACGGCAGTGCTAATCTTTCCTCAACTTCAAATTCTAGTATATCGTTAATGAACAATAAAAATAAAATCGGTGACAATTTACATCCCTGTTTCAAACCCATTTTAGAAATAATATCTCCTACTACTACTCCTTCTTTGACTCTCACAGTACGCTTTACTTCAGCATATATCTTTTCTATAGCCCTTATCATTTTACATGACACTCCTACTTGTCTCAATCTAGTAACGACTGCCCCCCTGTTCACAGTATCGAATGCTTTTTCTAAATCTATTGATGTAATATAGAGCTTTCCACGTTTTTTCTTTACATATTTGTCAATAAGAGTTCTCACAATAAAAACATTATCTGGTGTTGTTCTCCCTCTTCTGAAGCCACTTTGAAATTTCGAGAGGATTGAATGTCTCTCTGCCCAGTTCCTTAGTCTATTTGCTAGTATACCCGTATATACTTTCCCCAATGTGTCTAATAAGGTAATTCCCCTATAGTTTCCTGGATTTAATCTATCCCCTTTATTTTTGTATATAGGGCATATAACCCCCTCTTTCCAAGCTTTTGGAAATATCCCTTTCTCGAATATTTTATTGAATATCTTTGTCAAAATTTCCAACATGCCGCTTCGTTCTCCCACCTCTTTCCAAAATTCATATGTGATACCTGAAATTGCTCCTGATTTTCCCTTTTTGGCTCGTTGTAACAGATTCCTTATTTCATGAGTCGAAATAGCCTCATCTAATTCAGGCAGAGTGACACTCAAACCCCTCGAAACAGTAATCCCCTCATGCTGAGCTCTCCATGTGTCTTCTTTATTCAATAATTTCTCGAAATACTGGACCCATGTACTATAACTTATATTGGTCCCCCCAGAGCCCGACTTCTTCTTGGTTATTTGATTTATTTTATCCCATACTTTCCTACTGTCATTGTCCTTGCACTTTTCATTTATATCTGCAGCCAACTTTTGTTGCCATTCCAACTTCGTCTTTCTTAACAATTCTCTGTATTCTTTCCTTTTTTTACAAAATTCGTTTCTAGCTACTTGACCACCATCCACCCTGTATATCCTAAGTGCCTTCATAACTTGTGACTTTTTCTTTACACATTCTGTATTATACCATCCACCTCTTATCTGCGTTTTACTTAGATTTTGCCTCATACCTTTTCCTGCCATTCCTATTAAATTTTCTATCCTGGTTAGGGCTTCCTCCACTCTATTCTCTTCTATCAATTTTACAATACCTATTTTCCAAATCTCAAAATTTTCTCCATTGAAGTACTCTCTGAATTCATTTCCTAATTCTTCTCTCCAACGATACCTAGCTATTTTCCTCTCCTGTACGCTATCGTAAACGATCTCTTGCGCTCCTATCTCTTGAATAATTAATTTTATAGATACTGGCATATGATTTGCCTCTGCCCAATCCTTAATGCTTATCTCTTTGATAATTTGCAAACTATCCCTACAGCATACAACTAGGTCAATTGTACTGCCCCCATTTTCTACTATATAGGTTAGTTTTCCACTCTCATCTCCAAACCACGACCCATTCAATATATAAAGCTCCTCTACCGCGCATAACTCTAGTAGTTTTTCTCCATTTCTGTTACATTCTTTATCCTGGCTATTTCTATTAACTAGTAATACCCCGTCCTCAAGTTGACTATAAACTGGTTTCTTGTCCCCTATCCTCGCGTTAAGATCGCCCATAATAATAATGCTTGCCTGATCATACGTACTTCTCATTCGTCTAATTTCTGTCGCTAAATTCTCAAAAAAAATCATTCTGCGCAAATGGAGAGCTCAAAGGTGGATTATATATAAAAGCTATACATATTTCATTCCTCCAATTAACCCTATCTAATATTCTTATCCAGATTAATTCCTTAAACTCAGATTCTAACCGCTGTATTCTATCTTTTAAGTTGTTTTTGATAACCACTGAAATTCCGCCCGATATCCTTCCTCTATTGGATCTCCTTGATCCATATTGACTCCATACGATACACCCTTCTATCTTTAAGTCTTTCTTGTAATCAGCCCAAGTTTCTACAAGCCCAAGGATGTCCATTTCTTCCAGTAGCTCTTTAAAGTCTTCGTTACCTATTTTGCTCCATACTCCTTCAATGTTAACACATGATACCTTTAACTCTAGTTATTTTTTACCTCTATGTTCTAAACTCCCTGACTTACTTCTAGTTATTCTAGATCTTGCCACTTCCATTATACTTCCCTCCGGAGAGCAAATAACGTCCTTCTCAGACAGTTCTTCTGTGAGTTTTAATCTACTACCTGAACCCATCCCCTTCTTCTGAAAAAAGTCTTTTAGACTCACTGACCTACGCCTGGAAGTATCCTCAGCTCCTCCACGCGGCGCCGCTGTTGACATCCGGCTCGCCTCGTCGTTCCTCCCACTGTTCAAATCATATACTAGATTTGGTTTAATACTAAAGGATATCCAAGTCCAAAGCACCTAACTTTAAACACACCTACAATTTTTGTGAGCTCCTTCTCCACAAAACGAACAATATCCAGTAGTATGTGTATTTAACCTCATCGATATGAACTCATTTTTGGTTCATTTGCAATTATTGGATGGTGTTAGCTGAAGACAATAGTAATCAGAACAACAAATAAGCCCTGATGAACCATGCAAATGTTATGAATATCCTCCGAATAGGCGAACTGATAACAAGTGAAAATGGGCAATAATTTCATAATGCAATGTTTGAGCATACAGTATACAAAACAGTAGCTAAAATTCAAAATATATGAGTTACAGTATGTGCCATATTCTACAATTACGCATTTCTATAGCGATCTTTAACTGAATGTGCAATTTTTTATATGAACAGTCGCATACCTGCGGTATGATTGCTGAATTGCTTAGAATGCTTCATTTTTATTAAGAATACTCAGCTTCTAAACAAAATTTGAAAATACCAGGCAAACTAACGACCCGAACCAAAACATCCACTAGTTTTGTGATTTCATTTCTACACATACTTTTTTGTTAATGTATAAAACAATAAAGTCGCGTGCTTTAATCACAGCGGCTGACGACCGCACTGGGTTGAAATTCACCGCTTAGTTCCAGAGTAGGGGTACATGGATGGGCTTCAGGAGGTCCATTAAAGTCGAATAGAAATTTAACATTTATATACACTATAATTTTAGCGTGAACGGCTAAACTGAGAAACAATATTTTTAGAAACGCACAGTAATAATTACAAAACATAACAGGTAAGCGGCAATAGGTATTCTGATTCCGTTTGTAACTATGTATCATAACTCTATGAGGTGAGGATTTCAGACTTGTTTATATCAAAACAAAAAGTAGAAATTGATTGGATGTCAAATATGACAAGTGTGTTGCCTTGTCACAGACCATTCCACAACTTCCATCTTCTCATTCATGCCAAACAAAACTTCTCATTGAAATAAATTAAAGATGAACTAAACACTTGTTTTGTTTGATGCAATTTGCACTTGAAAACTGTATTTCATTTTTGTGCGGAGAGGTAATTAACTTTTCCATGATACTCACTGTTTACTGTATTCATAACTAACTTTGCGTGTGTCATTTATACAATCAGTTTTCAACAAACTAAAGTACATTATTTGCCTGCCATATTGTGTTTATGCGCTTATGTTCATTTTTATTGGGAGGGGGGCGGGTCCTTTGGTGTTACCTGATTATCAAACGAGTCCGTGACACACACAAAAAAAGGCTATAAACCAAGTATTGACCAAACCCTTTTCGGCACATCACGTGATCTAAAGGACATTGCAGGAATGAAAGTTTTGGGTAGATAAAGAGAACGTGGCAGACTGAGCAAGTTGGCTGCATGGCATGGTCATGAAGTTGTAGGCCTGCATTCATAAAATGGTGGGTTTGAATCCTAACATCGGCAGCCTTGAGGAGGGTCTTCCATGAAAGTAGGTTTTCAGCTATTAGGTCGTGACAAGTACACAGAGTAGCCTGCATGTTAAAGAATATTGAGTATAGAGCAAAAAGCCAACTGAACCCAGAGCTTTAAGTTTTCGCAACCAATGCTCTACTGATGGAGCAACAGTGATCTTGCATTCCATCTGTGTTGACTAGAATGCACATGTAGTCTGGAAAATTACCTAAAGATCCGGTGGCTTTCCATGATTTCCCATTTTCATACCACTCAATGTCAGACTGTACCTCATTGGCTCGATCGATATCTTTCCAGTCCAAGCCCTTTCCTACCCCGTGAAGAATGTATAGTGCGACATTAAACCGCTAAAAGTAAAGGGCGGAAGAAATGAATGTTTATCCATGTTTCGCAAGCTCAATAACGTTGGGGTCAGTAGAGGACAGAATGGAGAAGAAACTTGCACCTTACTAGAACTGTTCATAATACTGTGATTATAGCCGCGGTACCTCATATTTTCCGTAAAATAGTAACCATGGAGCCGTAGCGTTTCGTTTAAAACAACTATACCACGTGTTTGACTTCCATAGCTACAGACTTGCGAGAAGATTAATGCCAGAATTCAGCCCTGTAAAGGGGTTTTGTAAAGAGCCAGTAAATCGAAGTTAGGTTACCTAAAAGGTGGAGCAGAATGCGCTGCAATTCCATCTTCGAAAATAGGCTACCTAACCGACTGTGCTATGTAGCCGGTCAGTCAGGATAGGCGAAAGAGTAACCATACTCTTAGTGGTTTTACATCCCACTAATGACTTATGGTTTTCGGAGGCGCCGAGATGCCAGAATTGTATCCCACAGGGGTTCCTTTACGGTTCAGTAAATCCATGACAAAGCCATGGGACTGAGGTAGGGCTGATAATCAAGTTGTTTAGTCTCTTACAACAACAATCACTCCCACCACGAACAGGCAAACTTTGGGCTTTGCTGTCTAAGCTACTCAAACCGACGTAGGTAATGTAATGAAATGGCGTATGGCTTTTAGAGCCGGGAGATCCCAGGACGGGTTCGGCTCGCCAAGTGCAGGTCTCTTGATTTGACGTCCGCAGGCGACCTGCGCGTCATGATGAGGATGAAATGATGATGATGACAATACACACACCCAGCCCCCGTGCCAGGGAAATTAACCAATGACGGTTAAAATTCCCGACCCTGCCGGGAATCGAACCCGGGACCCCTGTGACCAAAGGGCAGCACGCTAACCATTTAGCCATGGAGCCGGACACAGACGTAGGTGAGAGGAGCCTACAAATGCTAGACTCAGCTAAGGATCCGTGACTGTCATAGAAGTCTTACAAGCCATGAGCGCATGTAGTAAGAAACACAAGATAACCAACAAGAGATAGAACGCAGTATTAAAATTCGGTCTTTCGAATTACAGATCCCGTGGGATTAATAGTAAATAAACTCCTCGCTATCTACTCCAATCACACTAAACATATTTTATTCAGAGAACTTTTTTTTTCCCGTTCCCATTCCATAACTCATGGCAGCAGTGTTGTGAAAGCAATGCCAATAACTTTTCAGGGATCATAAAGTATGAGAGAGGGAGACAGACCAATTAAGGAAAAAAAAACAATGTTAGTGTGATATAGGTGTTGCACGTTGAGCCACTCCTGTGCCACTCTGTGAGTCAGTAAATAAGCCGCATGTGGAGAGTGATTGCACCGCAGTGATATGTGGACCACTTGGCTACACTTTATGTGACACCCACAACCGCTTCAATCACCGCCCGTCCATCCGCCCGTCTCCGCCACTGTGGGCCTGACTCGCCACACAAGAAAAATACACTCGAGTTATGTAAATGTCGTCCTCGTAAAAGCCTCCAACCTTCTTGATGACAACAGACCCTGGAGGACAGGCAACGCCTGTTGTGTTGCGGTCTCCTCAACAGATCATGGAAGGTGTAACTGAGATATGTTATTTGATGATGATGATGCTTGTTGTTTAAAGGGGCCTAACATCGAAGGTCATCGGCCCGATATGTTATTTACCTTAAGCTGAATCGGTGAATCATAAAACAAAAGTGTTAGACTTATGATGTTTACACGGCGAGTTAAAATACTATAACGTTCTTCGCACGGGTGGCCCACGTCATTGATTTATATTACGCACGCACAGGTTGTCCAGCTCCATTGCTGAGTGGTCAGTGGTCCTGAGTTTGATTCCCGGCTAGGTCGTGGGATTTTAATCATAAACGGTCAATTCCCTTCATTAAGGGACCAGGTGACTGTGCGGTCCGCAACTTTCCTACAACTATCAAACACAGCTTTAAACTCCACCGGAATAACACGCAGACGCTGCCCACGCCATCGAAAGCCGCTCCCAGCTGTAAGAGCCACACCAAATTATTATTATTATTATATTATTATTATTATTATTATTATTATTATTATTATTATTATTATTATTTCGAATAGGCCTATATTATCTTTATCAAGATCGACTGACGAACCATTACTCAATTCAAGGTAATCAGTCCCCCAAGGCAGCTAAATTCGACTTCGCAAGTATGTATGTTTCAATTTTGAAAGATAGGAAAAATACTCGGCACTCCATGTCTTGTTGCTGGCTTTTTAGGGACCTCTGGTGGCACACGCTGATTTACGATAAAGGTCTGTCAAAAATGTCCACAAAATACCTGTCTCGTATGGTTTTATGACAGTCTACATGGGTGGCAAATCTGCGTAAATACAGTCACCTTGTCAGTTCAAGCAAGTGTCCCACCTGTGCCCAGCAGTCGACTAGATGCTGGATATAATTACTGAAGACATTTCGTGATCGGCAGCGAAACCATTCTTCTTCGGCGGCCTCTGAGATCCCACTATTGCTTGCGAACCGGCGTTATCAGAGTGGGTTTTTTTTTCAGTGGTCCGAAGACATTGTAGTATGGGGGCGAGAGGTCGGGACGAAAGCACAGAAGCTAACCACACTGTTGCTGCATTAGGGCAATACTGAACATTGTACATTGTACTCAGAACTGAAGAAAAAGTATTTCCGACAAGTCAAGTTCTCTAAATACTGTTTCAATTAAAATGTGTTGAAAAAATAACGTTATCAACACCTCTTCCTCTTTTATTCTCTACTAATTTCCTTCCCCTATACGCATGTTATACAGTTCCTATACATCGAAAATTACAATCACTTTCTTGTTCATCACGTCTGTTGGTTATGGCTTGTTCTTGCAAATCAAGTACGTGAACCTTTCAGCATGGACATCAGTAAATTACGACCGCAAGCCGGTGTAGTGAAGATTCTGGCTGAGAAAACTCCTTGATCAAACTTTCCGCCGTTATAAATTAACTGCCACTAATTGTATTGATAGAAGCTCCACTAAGCGTGTCATCTCGCGAGAGCAGAAAGTGTGCTTCGTTGAGATAACACCCTTCCTTATAAATAACGATTACCTCGCTGGCTAATTACATCAACCAGGTTCAAAGCTCTTCCCCATCGACAAAGGAGCTGAGATCGTCTTTTTAACTTTAAACAGTCTACCAATTGGTCATCAAACTCGCAAGAGAACTTCGCAAGCCTTGGCAATTGCTGTAGTGTTATATCTGTATCCTATATAGCAGAGATTCTCTAATAATTATGAGAATAAAACTATTGCATGTCATATATATATAATCTTTTACGAAAACTGTTCAAACGTGCGTCCTCCTGCTTCAGTGTCTCAATTTGATTTAAATCAGATTCCGAATATCTCATTAATCCACATGTAATTTGATTCCTTAGGGGAAGAGAGGTAACTTCAAAATAAATAATTGTGCATTATTACCACAGTGTAGTTAAAATTACAATTTTAATGTAATATTAAGCAGTTATATCGGAAGGAAATCAAGCCACAGGATAGAAGATTGTTAGAAAGGCAAGAGAAGTTTGAATATTCAGGAAATTCACTCTGTCGTATGACAAAAAAGTTGAGTATGTAAACACCCTGAAATTCAGGACTTATTCCTATGCATTACAAAATCATGTCTTGTTCTCCTGAACAACTGACCATTTCTGAAAGATCTCATCCTGAAAGAAAATGATTTCACACATTTTACTACTCCTAATTTTGCAGAATGTTGCCGAGAGCGAATACTGATAAGGTGTTTCTGAGACCCGACGAGGTACTATTTCAACATTAGGGGTTATCACAGCCGAGTGATATCATCACTGGCTTCACATTATGGAGGCTGTGATTCGAATCCTGGTCACTGCATGTGCTATATTTGAAATGGAAAATCGTATCCCTGTGGTTTGGATTCCCGTTAGGATGGAGGTCCGTTGAATAAAATAACGATATCAACATCCTCGTAAAATTAATTTACGTCTCAACATCATCTGGGAAAGAATGTGGAATACGAAGCAAAGGCTGACGGAGGAGAATTCAATGAGAATGGAAGCAGGATATTGGTGTGCCATACGAGTATTCGTCACTGGCTTCCTAATGCCTTCACATAGTGTGTTACAGTTCATGGTATGTTATAATGTAACTGTCCTTATAGAGTCCTAGGAGCAATAATGGCCATAGCTACTATGGATAGGTATTTTGATTTAAGCTTCTAATGTGCAAATTTCGACATACCATTTTACCCTAGATGATGTCAGATAAACCCGGACTCACTGGGGCGACTTATGGCTAAGATTTAATTCATTCAATCCCGTAAATACAGAGTGTGTCACCGGAGATATTTTATGTGCCATCACTGTACGACATGGAGGTTTCTTTTCACTCTTAAAAAATTCATTTATCTACATCCAGTGTGAAATCGAGATGGAGGTCGAAACTCTCCCACTGGCTCTGATTCCTTCAGAACTCATATTAGATCGCCACTAACACCATATACGACGAAGCCAGATACAAGTGTAGAATAAATATCAGAGCGCAGAATGTCCTTAACTTCTGTTACTTAATTGGATGAAACAGCTGTAAGCCATTACTTACATTACGCATATGGCTTCAGTCGTATTCAAAGTCTAACTTTAAGATTTAAAAAAGAGGAGAAAGAATAGTGGAAATGAGAAATGTCGCTCAACTGCGTCGACGGCGTCATTTCAACGGGAAATTAAAAAACCTTCGTAACACACACGCGCGCACGCTGTGGCAAAAGACAGGCTCATTGTCTCGCTCGGCGCGTATGGCGTCTGGACGGTGAAAAATGGCCCTGCTGTCCAAAGGCGATGAAGACCTACTCTCCTCCATGACAGTAAATTCACAAGGGCCCATTAGCATAAAACTGTATCTACTTGGAAGGCACAACCGCTCTGAATTTAGTGCGTTTAACACGTATACAGCACACTATTTCTTCTTTAGATTGCTGAATATTTGCATAATACAAGAAGACCCAATGATCTTCTTCTAAAATAGTGTTCAATGTTATGACAGCGCACGCCACGATACGAGAGTACTCCAGAACGCGGGCGATATCTGGTGTTCCTCACCTCAACATCCTTCGACAGCCTATCAGTTCGTCTGACGAGAACAAGATTCAAATTAACGGAAGTAAAACGAAGGCATTGAAGTTCAGGAACCGAACAAGTTGGCCACGCGGTTAGGACCGTGTAGCTGTGAGTTCGCATTCGGGGTATGGTAGGCTCAAATCCTACCGTTGGCAGCCCTGAAAATCTGGTTTCCCACTTTCATATCAGGCAAATGCTAGAGCTGTTCCTTAATTAAGGACACGGCTGCTACCTTTCCAATCCTAAACATTTCCCACCATGGCATCGATGTGTTACTGCGACATTAAACCACTAGCAAAATAAAAAAAAATGCAGTTCAGGAGAGTATGGAAGCTGGTTAAAGAGGATACACACGGAGAAAAGAAGTTAGTATTTGTAACTGCTTTCAAAGATTTTAGCCTTGACTTTACAACCTATGGACTGGACGGTCCACCGGCTCGCTTTGTATTCTGAGTGATAAGTGAACAACCTATCCGTACCAAACCGCTGCGCCACGCCAACAGCGACGTTCTTACGTTGCTTATTTAAAGCATCTGTATGGTGTTTGTTCTTTGAAATTCAGCATACGGCAAAACTAAGAGTACAGAAGTTATAAACTCCTCTGAACATTAAAATACGTCATTACAACTTACAAGGTGACCACGGTAACACGTATCTAAATGCGTCGGTACAGAATATGCTCAAAAAGTACACCATAACATTTCACTGTTGTTCATAGTGGTCTTTTAGATTGTCGAATATGTTAATGAAAACAGGCTGGGTTGCTCCACGAACACAAAAAATGACTATCTTCTCTTGTAATTGGGAAACGTTCTTCGGTAGGTCACCTGACGGGAAAAAGGATTCCTTCAGTATGACCCGATGTAAAAATGGAAAATCGTAAGACAGAATTGAGATATGAATCAGCGTACTGCTGGGTGAATAAACTGAAGCTAAAACATTTTGTATAGGGTCTGTTACTTGCAAAGGGATTTTTAAAATTTTTATAACTTATTTTATAGCCTTAATTGTGAGTACCTACAGTACGTCATTCGAAGATCATTTTAGCCAGCTCCAGGAGGATAAAGCAAAATATTCTGTCATAAGTAGGCCAATACTTTTCTTCCACACCGCATGACACATGAGAATATTCCAATGAGAAAAAGTAAGAGTGCAATATTTCTTTATATTAACTCGTTCATTCATAAAGCGTAAGTTACAGCTGCACTGAGCACTTCACCCTTGTACTGTTAACAGACGAATGAATAAGCGCTTTCAAAATAAAATATAACAATTATAACCCGATAAGAAGACTTGTGTATGATTTGATACGATACTGTACCTATCTTGATAGCTTGAGGAACAAAAACTAAGCATAAGACTGAAGTCAAGATCTTACTTCAAATAAAATCACATGAAAGTGCCTTGGATCTTAAAAAGTTATTACGAAAGTAAGTTAAACTTCGCCGTACCTGACTACAAACCGAGAACAATCTCAGTAATGTAAGAGAAATAGCACCACCTAATTAAAAGAGCGGACTATCTTTTAATGAAGGAAATTCGCAGGTAAGCTGTGCATTTCAAAAATTAATTAAAATATCTCGAAGAGAAGAGAATTTCTGTAAGATGATGAAGGAAGAAGGAGAAATACTTTGCTACAAAGACGTAGTCAGCTGACGGCGGAATGCAGGAAGCTCAGTCGATAATTTAATAGGGAACAACGTGGAAAGGTATGTGTCAAAATTAAAAGTAGTCTAATGTTCAGTTCTCACACGTGCCACACCTAATCCCGGAGCTTAGGCAGAAAGAGAAGTGCAAAAGCAAGTAAGTAGACTTGCTGTTTCAGATGCTTTTATATCTAGTTATCATGTAACTGATTCTGTGAGGTCGAGTAACAGTATTGTTAGCCGATATTTACTTAAATGCACGACACTCAAGTCAGTAGATTTGCTGGCACAGGGAATGTTGAGTTGGGCCCACGGGTATTGATGTCCATAAAAAGGACGGTTGATTTTGGACAATGGTCAGCTCGGAGTGAGGGTCGAATTACCGCCCATGGAACTGCCCCCAGTAGTCAACGCTTTTGGAAATCAGTTAAAATAAACAGTTAAAATAAGTTTTAAATGCAGTGTAGAGTCCGTACTGAAAACTAGGTTAGGTTAGGTTTCGTGTTCAAGTAATGATTTAATCATAAATGAAACTTTTTTCATGCTTGTTAAAAGGATGCTTTAATTAAGATGTTATTATGGTAACCTTTAAATGGGGATGTAATATTTTTAATAACTGTCTTTAATTGATATTAAAAGGCAATTTTGCTACTTGTTAATATTAAGAAGAGCATACAAGTAAAACGAGCGGCCGAACTTTAACAAATGGATAAACCTCCCCCACTGAACAGGAGCGCAACTAGACCTCGACCCTTCGAGGATCGACGGTAACCCGCAGGGGAATGTTGGCTCCATGGCCAAATGGTTAGCGTGCTGCCCTTTGGCCACAGGGGTCCCGGGTTCGATTCCCGGCAGGGTCGGGAATTTAAACCATCATTGGTTAATTTCTCTGGAACGGGGGCTGGGTGTATGTGTAGTCATCATTTCGTCCTCATCACGAAGCGCAGGCCGCCTAAGGGAGTCAAATCGAAAGACCTGCATTTGGCGAGCCGAACATGTCCTCGGACACTCCCGGCACTAAAAGCGATACGCCATTTATTTTTTAAGGGAATGTTTTGACCGTGGGCCCAACTCAAGCGTGTCCGCTGGCATATTAGAAGAAAAGTTACTGGAGAAGAATACTAAATACCTTAATAGAGGTAAAAGCGACACATCCTTATTTCTATATTAATTAAATTAATATAATACTTTTTGTGAGAAAAATATTAATTTATAGGCATTACAAATCTATTGGATTTTTTGCCGAGTCGAAGGAAACAACGAGAAATTATTTATGTTTCGCGAAGACTGTGCCCCGCGTCTTCAGAAGAGAGAACACGTCTTTCTGTTCTCTAAAAATGACTTGAACTTCAAGTCGAATAGATCTATAGTCTCGGAACCACACTTAAGCCGGTGAGCGAAGTCATCGACAACTCATTCCAGATAATAATAATTTGAAGAACATGGTTTGGAAAAATCCGCTGCAAAAGAAAAGAGCACAGGACGGAAAAAACATTCGGTACAACTAGGAATATCTACAACAAAACGTGTTTATCTAAAAGAATCAAAATACAACACTGCAACACAGTAGCCAAACCGGAATGCCGATACGTGATACGTAACAAATACAATGCGGAAGAGGGGACTGATATTTTTTGGACATTTATACAGAATGGATGACAACAGGTTAACCAAACAGATCTTCAAATATCTTTGGAACAAGAAGTCAACAACAACCTGGATTTATGAAGTCAAGAAAGATTTGGAAAGAAACAAGATAAGGGAAGAAGAAGCAACAGAGATAGAGAGTTTTCTAGAAAGAAATTGTCGGAAGGGAAAGAAAACAAGCTCAAAATGATTTAAGGAGAGGCATACTGAGCAGATGAAGGAGTATTGGAGGAGGAAGAAGGAACAACAAATGATAAAGCATTGAAATTGTCCCGTGGTCCCTAGAAGACCATAACGGAGAAAGAAAGAAAGAAAAAAAGAAAGAAAGAAAGAAAGAAAGAAAGAAAGAAAGAATGAAAGAAAGAAAAAATAGTTGTATTGGTTTTACGTTCAAAAATAAACGATTTCCGGAGACGCCGAGGTGACGAAATTTTGTCCCGAAGGAGTTCTTGTACGAGCCATAAATCTACCGAGACGAGGCTGGCGTACTTGAGCTTCTTCAAATATCACCGGACTGAGCCGGGATCGAACCCGCCAACTCGAGCTCAGAAGGCCAGCGATTCTAGAAAAGACAGAGCGGCTTATTAAAATTCAAAAAGAAGAAAGTCCAGTATCACCAGTGTGGATTTTAAAAAAGTTTATGGCGAGCACCTCCAAGTTAAGGCACCCGTGAGGCGACTTCCGCGCTACTCAAGCTCCAGTCGAGCATGTCTCATGGCCCTATCGATGGAAAATGATTTGGAACTCATGAATTTAGATTCTGATTACTCTGGTGAAAATGGAGAGACTCCGGTGCCTTCATCGAAGTTTCCAGACTCTGCGTGGTACAAATATACATTCAATTTTCACCTTTAACATTGAAAGCGATCTCCTTCCATATGTACGTAAGGTACTTCTCATATCACAAATCTACTGTACATCAACATTTGTCTTTTCCTGAAGATGAGTACATTTGTTTTGAATTAAGAAATAAAATGTCAAAAATAAACTTTCAAAACCACTCTTACTGGATATCAGTGGCGTATGCTCAGGTCAAGACGTGGGCTACCACTGGACTTAGGTTACGCCTTTTCGATGGATGGTTTAGTGAACGTCAAGCCTTAAACGTTTTGATCCGCAGTCAATGGCGAACGGAGTAGCCAGCTCTGTTGTCAAGGCTGCTTCACAAGCTGCTGTCCCAGCCTCTGCTACAGTCAATACTCAACACCTGATCTGTGGAGATGGGAGCCTAAGGTTTAGCAAATTAAAGTCCAGCTTTGTGACTAAATGGATAGAATGCTTGCCTTTGGTCCGATGGCCCCGGTTCAATTCTCAGATTCAACCCTCTCATACTGTTAATTCCCCAGACTTGGGGATAAGGGTTTATGACGTCTTCGCCAGTCATTTTATCCTCATTAGGTCACCACCAAGCATACACAGATGACATGTGCTACTATTATCTTTATTAAATAAAATTTTTGAATTTGACAGCATTACCAGCGGTCATACCCATCGTTCACTGGTTTATTAGATTCCTCGGGACATCAGTAGAGTTGTCTGACTCATGATTATGGGTTCGGTCTCAACCAACAAAAGAGAACACTAGACCTGAAAGACTGCATTTCATTTTAGCTGATCTACCTATATATATAAAAAGAAAACTATATTACTCCTACAACAGCAGTCCTGCAATGCCTTCCTATTAAGGATGTAGAAGTAAACGGGAGTGAAATACCAGCACTCTGTTATCTATATAATTAGGTCAGAAGTGTGAGGTGAGGATGTACAAATACGAGGAACGCATGGTTGTTAGTTAACAGCGGCGATCTGACAGAGCAAAGCCTAGCACACCTGTCGCCCGGTCTCCGCACATATGGGACATTCAGCAGGGAGCCGCGCGAGGGGAGGGGGACGCAGCGTCTGGGCTTCAATGTCAGTCTCCGATACCTCGCTCTCAGAAATACGAGCGACGTTTTATCTCATTGTCTTCAAGTTTTGTAAATGGAACAGTGTGCTAGATGCTTACATTATAGTGTACTTTATATTTCCATCGTCCCCATTTAAGGTTTGGTAATCGGGAGATAGTGGGTTCGAGCCGCACTGTCGGTTTTCCGTGGTTTCCCATTTTCACACCAGGCAAATGCCGGGGTTGTACCTTAATTAAGGCCACGGCCGCTTCCTTCCACTTCCTAGGTCTTTCCTATCCCATCGTCGCCATAAGACATATCTGTGTCGGTGCGACGTAAACAAAACAAAATAAAATAAAATAAAATAAAATAAAATAAAATAAAATAAAATAAAATAAAATAAAATAAATAAATAAATAAAGTTTGGGCTTCACATATAGCCTTGGTAGCCCGCAGTATACGCCACTGACTGAAGGTTTTGTTTCTGCAATATCACAAAGTACGTACTCTATATACACGACGGATCCCCGTTCGAATATTTTGTCCACAGAAAACAGTTACTTGGATCTCCTCAAGTAACCACCCATTTAGTAACCACCATTTCATAACTGCTCCTGTGCTAATGGTCAAGATTACCGACTGACATATGTCTGTAATCTAGCGGTGTGAATACAAATTATCGGTACATTTAAGTGAGCTCCATTTCTTTGTTCCTGAGCAATAAAAGAAGGAAATATACTTTCTTAACTTATCTTCGTAACATGTATAAATAATAATAATAATAATAATAATAATAATAATAATAATAATAAAAAACATGATCAACGATTGTTATTTGTGAAAATGAAATGAAATGGCGTATGGCTTTTCTTGTTATTTCCTTTATGTCGCACCGACACAGATAGGTCTTATGTTGATGATGGGATAGGAAAGGCCTAGGAATGGGAAAGAAGCGGCCATGGCCTTAATTAAGGTACAGACCCAGCATTTGTCTGGTGTGAAAATGGGAAACTACGGAAAACCATCTTCAGGGCTGCCAACAGTGGGGTTCGAACCCACTATCTCCCGATCGCTGGATACTGGCCGCACTTAAGCGACTGTAGCTATCGCAATCGGTCGTATGGCTTTAGTGCCGGGAGTGTCCGAGGACATCTTCGGCTCGCCAGGCGCAGGTCTCTTGATTTGACTCCCAAAGGCGACCTGCGCGTCGTAATGAGGACGAAATGATGAAGACGACACATACACCCAACCCCCGCTCTAGCGAAATTAACCAATGATGGTTAAAATTCCCGACACTGCCCGGAATCGAACCCGGGACCCCTGTGACCAAAGGCCAGCACGCTAACCATTTGGCCATGGAGCCGGACACATTCCTGGTAAGAACAACCGCCTGCGGTACGTACTGTGAAATTCACTCCCCTACTAAAACTTCGCATCGTTTCCCAGTAATGGAATGTAGACGAAGTAAACAACTCTGGCGATTGCTAATCAAAAGACCAACGCAGTGACCGTCAGCACGCGGGAATTTAATCATTGTGATGGGAACTATTGCCGCACATGACGGGTGAAGGGAGTAATTAGGTTCAGCTTCTTCGCAAACACAATTCTGAGCAAATAGGTTCCAGACTACTGCAATCCTATTAACAGCAGATCGCACCTGACGAAGAGAATTTACCAACTAAGGACACGTTTAATATCCAGATAACAGAACGGCTGCCGGCGGCTCTCACGCAATGGGATCCCATTACGTAGGGAGCCCAATATCCCAAACACGACCATATCCAGCTGCCTTCTACAGTCTATGAAGCCATCCTCACTAGAAAACTCGTTGAGTAATGTCTACTAATAGCACCGAACTCCAAAATGCCGGATTTGTTTCAACACCGGGTGATAGGCTTATCCTTCACACACGGATGTCCGAGGGAGACGTAATGGCAGAAAATTAATCCAAAATCTATACCTGTTTTGCGAAAACTCAAGAATTAAATTCGAGCAGAATTGATGCTTCAAGGTCTACCAATCTGTATCCCACAGGGTTTTCGAAAAGTATGGTTTATAAAAAAAGGAGGCCTCTGCCCACTGGACATAGATGTAAGCTACATTACACACCTGTGTAGGTCTGTATAGAGTACATCTTTATTATGGTTGTTCCTTTCATTGTCCAATCTGTAAGCCTCTGTCAAACCTTTCTAACCCTTTCCTCACAACCAGCACTGTGAAGTATTCTACTTCTACGACTCTTACCATTAATCATTAAAAAGTGAGTCGAACTATCGTGTTTCAAGTTTCTCATTGCTTCTTTCAACCTTTTAAGCGTCCGCCTTTGTAGCGAAACGGTTAGCGCTATTAGGTGCCGTATTCGATGGCCCGGGTTCGATTCGAGATACTGCCAGAAATTTTTAAGAATGTCGGGAGGGCTACTACGTCGGTTAAAATGCACATGCAGTTCAACTTCACTCGGTGTGTGCCTGAAAAGAGCTGCGCCAACCCAGGACGAGGAAACGAATTTACTTTTACCTTTTAGAGATACTCCTAGATAATCTTCCCTCCTCCATTCGCCTCACATTATCCCACCACCGAAGCCAGTTTATGTATAATACTTCGTTCCTCGAGTTCATCCCTATTTTAGGCTTTATATCACATATTTATATTAACATTATTGGTAAATATTAAATGTATTTATTTATTTATTTATTTATTTATTTATTTATTTATTTATTTATTTCTTCTTCTTGTTTTCGAATGGGTCTACTATGGACCACGTTAAGCATCATTCATTTACGGTTCTTCCTCTTTCGATCGGCCCAGTACTTCTTCATCCTTTCGGAGTGGGCTTCTTTACGTTCTCGTGACCAGTTGTTGCCGGTCCGTTTTTTTGCTACTTTGATCTTGGAATCCCTTAATTTTGTTGATGATTTTTCTGTATTCCTGTCTGTTGTATACTACCTGCTGTGATATATTATTTTCCTCCATATCCTCCTTGACCCCTTTAAGCCAGCTAGTTTGTGTCTTCCTGTTCTCCATGTATTCCAGAATTCGCTTGGCTGTTCTCTCTGGTGGCATTCTTTTAATGTGTCCGTAGAAGCAGAGTCTTCTCTTCTTGAAGGATGTTGTAATTTTTTCGGTCCTTTTGTATAGTTCCTCATTTGGTCGCAGTCTAAATTCTTGACCCACTTTTCTGGGCCCTAGTATCTTCCTCAAGATCTTCCTTTCTGTCTTTTCAATGTTTTCTAGTAAGCCCTTCCTGTTCAGTGGAATACATTCGATCGCACATAGACTTTCTGGTTTGATGACAGTGTTGTAATGTCTGATTTTTGCAGTGAATGAAACTGATTTTTTATTGTAGACATTTCGACATAACTGGTATGCTGCTTCCATCTTTCTTGCCCTTTCCTGTAATGCTATTCCTGGTAGTCCTGTTGGGGTTATCATTTCTCCCAGATATTTAAACTTCTGTACTCTTTTAATTGTTCCATACTTGGTGACAATATTTTGTGTCGGATCCTTTTTGTCCTGAATCATTAGTTCCGTCTCTTCGAAGGATATCTGAAGTCCCGTCTTTACAGCAGTCTCTTGAAGTGTTTCAATTTGTACCTTCGCTGTTTCAGTGTCTTCTGCCAGTATTGCCATATCATCTGCGAATGCTAGGCAGTCAATTTTGACTCCAGATCTTCCCAGTGATATTCCATTTTCCACCCCTAATTCCGTCAGTCTCTTCCTCCACTCTCTGACCACTTTTTCAAGTATAACATTAAACAGGAGTGGTGACATCCCGTCCCCTTGTCGGACACCTGTTTCGATCTTGAATGGTTTTGACAACATACCCATAAACTTAACCTGTGATGTAGTGTCAGTGATGGTTTCTTTGATTAAGTTTCTAGTTTTTTTTATCTATCCCAAACTCTTCTAACGTGCTTATCAAGGCTGCTCTGTCGACTGAATCATAGGCTTTCTTAAAATCCACAAATACAATCACTGTGAGTGCACGTAGTTGTATTATGGAGATTAGGTTGAAAATTTGCTCGCTGCATGATCTCCCTTTCCGGAATCCTGCCTGGTAATCACCAAGTTCTTTTTCTATTATCCCTTCAGTCCTGTTTTGTAGTGCCTTGGATAGAATTTTAGAGGCAACTGGTGGCAATGATATTCCTCTGTAATTGTTAACGTTTGTTCTGTCTCCTTTTTTGTGCAGCGGGTGTATTAATGATGTCTTCCATTCCTTTGGGATGCTCTCTGTCTGCCAAATCTCCTCAAACAGTGCTTCTAGCTGAGTCACTAAGTGTTCTCCGGCATATTTCAATAACTCTGCAACTATTGAATCTTCACCTGACGTCTTATTGTTCTTCAGTCCTGTTATTATTCCCCTGATTTCTTCTTTATTAGGTGGTTCTGAGTCCGGTGTCTGGTTCTTGGGTTTCTCAAACATTAGAGTTTCCTCAGGTTTTTTACAGTTCAGTAGTTTCTGGAAATAATTTGCAAGGTGTTGGCAATTCTGTTCCTTTCCAGTGATTAGATTTCCTTCGTCATCTTTGAAGCATAGGGTTGGCGGTTTGTATCTTGTTAAGTTCCTCCTGAATGTCTGGTAGAAATTACGTGTATTGTTTTTCACGAAATCTTCTTCTAGTTTCTTTAGTTGCTGTGTGTCATTATGTTTCCGTTCACCTCTTATGGTTTTAGCTGTTGTTTTCCTTTGTGCTTTGAATGCCTCCCAGTCTTCTGGTTTCTTAGTTGAGTTCCATTTCTTCCATGTCTGAGCCCTTCTTTGTAGTGCTTCTTCGCAAACTTCATTCCACCACGGATGTTTCTTCTTTCACTTCGTAGGATTGTTTGTTCTGCTGCTTGTTGTATTGATGTTGCCATCTCAGTCCAACTGTGACTTTGAATCTTATTTATCCTGTTCTGGTATTCATTCACAGTCTGCTGATTGAACTTCAGATCTTCTATTCTGTATCTTGTAATTTTTATACCACTACTTTTTCTCCTTTCTGGTGTTAATTTCATCTTAATTTTTGTCAGATAGTGGTCAGAGTCGAAGTTTGCTCCTCTAGTTACATGTACATCTTGAATTTCTCTGGAGTTTTCATAACTGATTGCAACATGGTGAATCTGAAATTCGCTCAATAATTTGTTAGGTGATATCCATGTTGTTTGTTTCTTTGGCTTCTTCTGGAACTTGGTGGTAATGATGTTCAAATTGAATTTTTCACACAACTCTATCAACCTCTTACCATTCATGTTTGTCTTGCTGTGAGCCGTGAATTTTCCTGTGGTTCTTGATGGTTCATTCCTTCCAATTTGTGCATTGAAGTCTCCTACCAGAATTACAACATTTTTCTCTGGAGTATTTCCTAGGATTTCTTCCAGACCTTCCCAAAATGTTTCTACTTTCTGTGGATTTTGTTGGTTGTCCTTATTTATTGGTGCATGTGCATTTATTATTGTGTATTTCTTGTTCTTGTTTTTGAAAGTTAGTGTTGACATCCTTGGTGAGGTGGATTTGAATTCCGTTATCTTGTCTGCCAGTGAATTGTGTACTACAAATGCTGTTCCAAACATCCAAAGACCTTTAGTGTTTTGTATTTTCTCTGCTGGTTTACCTTTATAAATCCTGTAGTTGTGTGTTTGTACCGTATTTTCGTCTCGGTATCTTGTTTCTTGTATAGCTAATATTTTCATCTCTTGTTCATCCATCATTTTAGTCAGTTCCATTTGTTTCCCTATTTTCAACATCGATTTTATATTCAGTGTCCCTATGAACTTCTGTGTTTACATTTGTGATTTGTCTTTGGGATTCTAAGACCCTCCGACTGGTCTTGACTTGCGCAATGCTGCTGGACCCCCGGATCCGAATGCCCAGCTTCGGTAGCTTCGCCACCACGAGGATATGAGTTACTCATTGCACCTTTCATGACTGATACTTGTTTAGAGCTTGTGCTTCTAGAAATTTGCATTTCCATCTGGTACGACTTGGTTCGCTGCACCAAGAAGTTTTCCAGGCCGCCCCTAACATGGGGAACAGACGCCACGGGAATGGCAGAGTGTTTTTTAGGCGGCACTCACTCGCCTTGTCACATTGCCGTCACTGGATTTATGTGGCATTTTTTAGAGACTATAGTGCCCTCCATAGTCCCACCACATCCTGGTGGCAATGCCGCTGTTGGTCCGGGACTGCTTATTTGTCAGGTTTCCCTGCTTATATCGCAGCTGCCCTCCATATCTAGCTCATAAGATTCGGCAGATCAAGTGCCACGCACAAATCCTTAATCTAAAGATATGACATTACATATCCGAACCCCTACAGAGGCCTATATCCAGCAGGACATGAACGTAGGCCATCCAATCAACTAGCAAACGACAGAGTTTCTGATTAGTTCGCCTAGGAATATAGTCAGACATTCCATTAAACTTTCACATTCTAAACTTGTGCATTAATCTACACATCAAGTATTCATTCCCAAATTTTAATAGAATAGTCATTAAATCCCTTCACAAATATTTTAAATAATAAAGAAACAATTTGATTTCTTTTAAAGGCATGTTGAGTATTCATCTCGAAGGCTGGTTGGATCCTCAACAGTTCCGCCATCATGTGTCACAGCACGGCTTAGGCGTCACTGGAAAGGCGTACTAGGGAAATGAGGAGTGAAGTAATTTCCCGTTGCTTTTCTGACCGAGACAGAAGTTGCTGTTACATACCAGTCTGTCAAACCCACTACATTGGGAGTACCAACCGCCCCATGAGAGACATTTTCACATCATTCATAACAGGGACTAGCTGCATAAGGAATGCCATTCCTAGCATCGCTTACAACTCAGATATTTTCATATCGACAAAGCCAAGCATGAAACAGACAGGTGTTGAAAGAAGTAATGATAATAATGATAATAATAATAATAATAATAATAATAATAATAATAATAGAAATGTGATAGCCGAATGCCATAGTCGCTTGGTGATCACATCGGCGGTCGTGATTCGAATCCCAGCCAATAGCTGTGATTTTTGGAAAGTCACGTCCTTGCGATTCGTGTTCAACGTAAAAATGGAGGCCATGTGACTAAGATCACGGTGTCTACAGAGAAATAAAACTAAACCTTTTTAATAATAATAATAATAATAATAATAATAATAATAATAATAATAATAATATAATTATATATTATTATTATATTATATTATTATATAATAATATATATATATAATATATTATTATAATATAATATAATATAATATAATATATTATTATATATTATTATTATATTATATTATTATATTATTATATTATATTATATTATATTATTATTATTATTATTATTATTATTATTATTATTATTATTATTATTATAGTTATTATAAGACTAAAAGAAGAAAGAGAAGAAGGGGTGAGGTACATGTAACGCACTTGGTGAGGTTTTTTAAGACATGCCGGGAGCTGGAATTTGCCCGAGAAAGATCATTTAACGAGCCAAAAAATGAACTGTTAAAACTGATCTCTCAGGTTGAATAGGTTATAAATTACAATTACTACCTTCACGAGAAGTTCGATCCCGTTATCTCAAACAAAGAGACGAGCGACGAATTTAATTAGGTATAGGCCTACATAATGTTGCACGATGTATCATCATTAACCAAGTGCGGGCACGAGAAGCCACGTCACACAATGTAAAGGTGAGTAACTTCTTAAATAAAGCTGGATGGTATTTTCCTCTCGAGGAGTATTACGTACTTCTCTCCAGCGATAAGGAACTCAGAGCTCCTAAGCGGGGCGCGCGGCTCCAGGATTATCGGGCAAACTTACAACTTCTTCACCTCAGGCAGCATACAAGCATTTAAGACTTCTTTACACTGGGCTCTTGAAAACCTAGTTAAAAGACTTCTTCATGAAATAAAGCGAGTGACGTCAAAGCAATGCTAGACTTTGCAGGCTGCAATTTCGCACATCGACGATCGCAAAATGGGAGTAGCTAACATCAATTGAGCCATGAGTGTCAGGGAAATCAACGATAGTTATTCAAATTAGCAACTTATATAATTTCTGAATAGTAACGTTTAAGGAAATAGGACGCGCTAAAAGATACTTAATCTGTACACAGGGAGATACGGTGGGAGCGTGAGAGTCGACTAATACCGTCGCCAGCTTATGACAAAGATGGCCTCGCTTCGAATACCGGCCAATGTATGAGGGATTTCTGAAATTAAAGGTCACGTCCTTGTGGTTCAGATTATATAGAGAACTAGAGCTTTCGTGGTTATGATTATGATATCAACACTCATTACGTAAAATTACAAACTTCCTTACTTTCTTCGTAAGTCAATCTCAGCGGAGCAGCCGAATAATCAATCTCATGTTTCGAAGATAGCAGGCTCGATCCAGGCAAACATCGAACACATTTACCTGGAGGATCCGGTTTCGTTTCCGATCAGTCTATGGATGTCCGGCTCCGTGGCTAAATGGTTAGCGTGCTGGCCTTTGGTCACAGGGGCCCCGGGTTGGATTCCCGGCAGGGTCGGGAATTTTAACCATCATTGGTTAATTTCGCTGGCACGGGGGCTGGGTGTATGTGTCGTCTTCATCATCATTACTTCCTCATCACGACGCGCAAGTCACCTACGAGCGTCAAATCAAAAGACGTGCACCTGGCGAGCCGAACATGTCCTCGGACACTCCCGGCACTAAAAGCCATACGCCATTTCATTTCAGTCTATGGATTTTAACTCTGGACTGAGGACTGGAACGGGTTCACTCAGTACCGTAACATAATAATAATAATAATAATAATAATAATAATAATAATAATAATAATAATAATAATAATAATAATAATAATAATAACGCTTGTTATTTGCTTTATGTCCCACTAACTACTTTTACGGTTTTCGGAGACGCCGAGGTACCGGAATTTAGTCTCGCAAGCGTTCTTTTACGTGCCAGTAAATCTACCGACACGAAGCTGACGTATTTGACCACCTTCAAATACCATCGGGCTGAGCTAGGATCGAACCTGCCAAGTTGGGGTCAGGAGGCCAGCGTCTCAACCGTGTGAACCACTCAGCCCGGCAAAGTTACAAAGAATGTCTTCATTAAACTACAATCAAACGACCAAGCACAAAGTAATCTCACAGAGGGTGTCAATGTACCAGCACGGAGCAGTGGCTACAGGACCCTTAGGACAATACATTGTTGTCGTGGGGGCCTTTAGTTAAGTCTGGCATTGCCGTCACCTATTTGCGCCAGGCTCTTAATTTCATTTCTTGCGCCCGATTTGCCTTGGCCAGCTCTCGTTCTCCGCGCGGCTTTACTTCTCAATTCAAGTTTCGCAAAACAAATGAGCATCGCCTTCCCTCTGTTGCCAGCGCGCTACACCTGCGAGAACAGCTGATGCAATATGACCGCGGTAAACAGCCCTTTTAAATTGTAATACAGTACTCAGAAAAACGAATGAATATGGATTGAAAACAAATTCACAAGAACTACACTTTCTAACAATATCTGGCACTAAAAGAGAATATATTATTAACAATAAAAGAGAATGAGGAAATAACACTCACTAAAAGAGGTTATGGCCTACAAAGGGAACACTCCACTGATCTCAGAGTAACTGGAACCCTCCAACAATATGACAAACACACTAAATATTGAAGGAAAATGCAAAAGATCGCGAATCGTACCGAATACCATACACGCTGAGCGAGATAGGTTAACCACGTGGCGAATGTAAATATCAGAGTTGGCAACTAGGTTTCGAGATCGTGCTCTGCCGATATAAATCGACATGAATGGCAGCTTGGGATTGGTTGGATGTCTATGCTTCAGCGCATAACCACCAGACAGAGCCAAAATCTGCTAAAACGTCAATTTAGAAGGACAGCTGTACGGAGTATAGGTTTATGAAATCCAGGGAGTATTCAATTTTCTGGCCGACCATGGGACTTATTTTGTTATAATACTCTACTAACAGTTGGGCTGCCAATATCCATTTAATTTAAATATTATCAACACCCACTAGTTTCTCAATGAGAACGCAAAATGCCTTTGCAAATAAAAAACTCCTATATCATTAATATAGATGAGCATAGACTAACACACTTCAGTGAAGTTTCATCACGTGTGGAAACACATTCAGCCGCACCAGACATGCTTGCACAAGTCTAGCGGTGAGAGCTGGGAGTTCGAGCCTCTAACGTTTCCGCTTTGATGTGGTACATCACTGTGTGTGGCAGCGTTTTGTGATCGAATGCGTGATCGGGCATCACAGAATTCCTTTAAAGCAGCATCCGTTCCGCATGATGTTAATTCACAGCAGTGAGCTATGAACCTCGGCAGAACGCAAAGAGAACTCTGCCACGATGATCTGGTTAAGACAGATTTGTGCGCGACAGGTGAAGAAAAAGTGAGTAAGGAACTATAGAATACTACTAGTTTAACATTTTAAATCCAGCATCACCATATACAAATTCACACACAACTTAAGTACTTCCAGTGCTCGACACTACGGCTTACAATACGAACTATAGTTTGAATTTACGGCGAGTTTAACATTACAACACTGTCATATACAAATTCACACGAACCTGAAGTATTTCAAAATTTTACGCTATCACTTACAACAACAGCAACAACAACAACAACAAAAGGACTGCCGACGATAGGTTTCAAACTCACCATCTCCCGAATCCAAGTATTATTATTATTATTATTATTATTATTATTATTATTATTATTATTATTATTATTATTATTATTATTATTATTATGTACGACTCGTTGGCTGAACGGTCAGTGTACTAGCCTTCGGTTCAGAGGGTCCCGGGTTAGATTCCCGGCCGGGTCGGGGATTTTAACCTTAATTGGTTAATTCCAATGGCACGGGGGCTGGGTGTATGTGCTGTCTTCATCATCATTCCATCCTCATCACGACGCGCAGGTCGCCTAGGGGAGTCAAATAGAAAGACCTGCACCTGGCGAGCCGAACCCGTCCTGGCATATCCCGGCACTAAAAGCCATACGACATTTCATTTTATATTATTATTATTATTATTATTATTATTATTATTATTATTATTATTATTGTTATTATTATTGTTATTGTTACATCAATTTCTGTATAATTTAAGAGAAGCCATGGCGTCGGAATTTTGTTCCGTAGACGTTCTTTACCATACTGGAAGCTAAAGACGGGGAGTTGGTGTATTCAAGCTTCGTTAAACGCTACCGACCTCAGCCGGGATTGAGCCCGCGCTCTTGGAAACTCGATAACTATCGCATTGTGTCATATAGATTGACTTGTGCATAACTAAGTTTAAATTAAGTGACTTCAATATTATCTGAGAATAGAATGACGACTAATCGACTTCGGTACTGTAAGTTGTTCAGTCATTTACATCTACAATCGGCCTGAAATAACTCCGTAATGCCGGAATGTTTCACTGGAATATGGTTCTTTAATATGGCAATTTATCTTTCTAATTCAAATCTCAATTGAACGTACCTAATCTTGAGCACACGAGGTAAAGACCTATCCAACTACCATTTTCAATTATTTCCTTCATTATCATATTTTTATTTTCGAATGCTCCTCTCTCTCTCTCTCTCTCTCTCTCTCTCTCTCTCTCTCTCTCTCTCTCTCTGGTCCAGTTGTATTATAGCCCACAGAAAATCTTCCACAACTCAGCCTGTACCACAGCACATACCCTGGGATATTTGAATTCACAACAAAACCAAAGCACAAAGGACTATGCACTTGATGTTATACCTCCGCTACCATCAGCCATGCACTGTGTGGTACCAACTGGAACTGATTACTGATCTGATGCGAAATTCGAATTAAAAGGCGGTCGTTATTCCGAGCCAGACAATGCCACATTCATAAGAAAGGCTAGTTAGTTAATGGATTGCCAGATAACTGATCGTGCACATACTGTATGTGGATGGCGTGGAGGGATCACTTCAGTGAAGTTATATTGCAAGCCGGATTCAAATTACGCTAATGTATAATACAGTTACAGTGAACTCGCAGCCACTCTCACGTCCCATCCAGTCAATACACACGTTTATTTACACCCCGTGAATATGGCGCCTATACACAAAGAGAGGTACGTTGCAAGGTATTATTAGAAATGGGGAGTAATCACATCAGAATCTCAATGAGGCGAGGAAACGTGCCAAGGCACAATACACGAGATGTGCTACGAGGCAATATAATCTTCTAAACGTGACTTTCAACAAAGCAACACAATATTAATTAGGCTTATTTGAACAAAATTAATGGCTGGTTGTAGTGGAAGGTGCTGTGCAGAGTGACTTCAAAGAACGGGACATTTTGAAACGCGTTGTGGCAACCTGGGAGGCTGAACGACTCAGCTCATATCATCTTGCCGTTGTTCGGCTCCATGGCTAGATGGATAGCGTGCTGCTCTTTGGTCCAGTGGGTCCCGGGTTCTATTCCCGACCGGGTCGGGAATTTTAATCTTCATTAGTTAATTCCGATGGCTCGGAGGCTGGGTGTGTGTGTGTGCCGCAATCATCATAGGTATGACCCCATCGTCATAGACGCGCAGGTTGCCTGAACGGTGTCAACTCGAAAGACCTGCATCAGGGCTCTTCGGAGGCCACACGCCATTTATTTATCTCGCCACTTAGTAACCTTTGAGCACTGTAGCGCTGTGCAGCGTGCCTTTGCGGTCGAAGTCCCTTTCAGACCGAGTACGCACAATTGTGCGGGTTCGTATTTTAGTTACCCCTGACCGTATTTGATGTTTTTTCGGCGCTACACCGGACTGCAGTGATTGTGCAGGACACGTGGCGTGTATTTTAATTGATTTTAGTATGCGTTTGACCGCCAGGGCGAAGGAAGAAGAGTTTAAAAAGCACAGTTGATCGGCGAGATGGCAGGAAGCAGTAGTGCCGAAAGTAAGTATTTATTTACTGCGTTTATATTAATCTAGAAGCTTTTTTTTTTTTTTGCTAGGGGCTTTACGTCGCACCGACACAGATAGGTCTTATGGCGACGGTAGGATAGGAAAGGCCTAGGAGTTGGAAGGAAGTGGCCGTGGCCTTAATTAAGGTACAGCCCCAGCATTTGCCTGGTGTGAAAATGGGAAACCACGGAAAACCATTTTCAGGGCTGCCGATAGTGGGATTCGAACCTACTATCTCCCGGATGCAAGCTCACAGCCGCGCGCCTCTACGCGCACGGCCAACTCGCCCGGTAATCTAGAAGCTTTACTGAATACCGGAATATATTCAATGAAGTGTGTACATTGGTTAGTGAACGTACATTTTGAAGCTACACCATCGTACGTGATACAACGAGGTTTTGAATTTTGTTACGCACAATTGTGTGGGTCCTGTTTTTCGGATGTTAGTTTTTATTTTGTAAAATAAACTATTAATATGTGTATTGAGGAGCATTTTAGTCGGTTCTTGACGTACAAACAAAAATTCACTCCTCCAGTTTTCTTTCCGGTCTGAAAGGGATATTACATGAATGCCAAGGTGGACGCCGCGCGTCGTAAATTTCAGCGTCATTTCGATATCAGGCGGCATAGTCGTAATCCATCAGCATACGCAATTAACTTACGCCCAATTTTCTACAGCGGACTGACAACACCTGGTTCTTACAAGACGGAGCAACGGTACGCACAGCACTAATATAGATGGCAGCTGTATGGCAAGTGTTTGGCAACCGTGTCAATTCAAGCAACGGTGGCATTGTCTGACATTACAGCATGTGATTCCTTCTCATGAAATCACTTTAAGAGCGAAGTTTACTGTACTCGACCTGCTACAGGGAAAGCGCTGAAAGCAAGAAAAGGAGAGGAAATTGTCAGGACTTCTGTTCAAAAAATACTTTTTTTGTTTGTTCTGAATTTTGTTTTACGTCGCACCGACACATACAGGTCTTATGGCGATGATGGGATAGGAAAGGCCTAGGAGAGTGAAGGAAGCGGCCGTGGCCTTAATTAAGGTACAGCCCCAGCATTTTCCCAGTGTGAAAGTGGGAAACCACGGAAAACATCTTCAGGGCTGCCGACAGCGGGGTTCGAACCAACTATCTCACAGCTGCCCGCCCCTGACCGCACGACCAACTCGCCCGGTGTTTAAGTAATACATCGTGTAATGAACAAGGTCTCCTAAAGAGACTGTGAGAATGTATGGGCAGAGAAGCTGTTGGTCTATATGATATGTTCAAGAAATAAGCTATCTGTATAAAATTCAATAAAGGCATACTCTGTACTATTAACTGGCCATACATGAATGGTTATAGAGTAAATATTCCCTTCCAAGAAATTCCGTTCAAAAATGTCCGGTATTTTCAGGCAACCTGTAGAATTGCATCTCACGTGAACATTTTCGGAGCTTCTCATCTAATTGTTCGAAATGAGACCAGTTGTTCAATACTGATTAGTACTCGCAGTTTTCTGATACCTCCTTTGATACGATCTCAATTCACCGAATTTCGAGTATAAACCACTAAAATATGCTTCTTAACAACATCGATCTTACGTGTACTCTTTCACAGGAGGGTGTGCGTTATCAGCTGTTAAAATATGGTTCTAACAAGATGTAACTCAGTAGAAGCCAGCAGAATTTAAACTACTTCGTCGGATTGTATTTATTCGAACAAAGGATTACTTGATTCGAGAACTGGAAAACATGAAACGGAAAGCTGCATTATTTTTTTCTAGACGATTTCAAACAAACGAGTAGTGCTACGTAAATGTTACAAAATTTGGGCTGGAAAGATATGGGAGTAAGGAGACGAGCTGCCCGACTAAGCGGTATGTTCCAAGAGATGACGTGGATGACAACAGTAGACGAATAACGTTGAATTGAGATTAAAATATGAGGAAAAAGTTGGAATTCAAGGTGACAAATTGGGGCAAATGTTCCTTTAGAGGAAGACGTATTAGTGATTGGAATAATTTACCAGGGGAAATGTTCGGTAAATTTGAGAAAAGACTGCGAAAACAATTGATAGAGGCACCTGGGCGATAGCTCTAAATACAGATCAGTTGCAAATGAAAAATAAAGAAATATGTGAAGATAAGAAATCTGAAAAAAAAGAATGTTTGGCATCTTCGTATTTAAATTCAAATTACTGGAACTTATTACTGGCAAAGGCATTGTACAGTAGAAATTGAACTAAGACATATTATTCACACACTCATATTATTATTATTATTATTACCATACCAGATAAACTGATAATTTTTCAACAAAATGAATTCATACCAAAACAACGATATGTAATCTCACTGAAGAAGTCAATTAGCTGGTAAGAGTTTAAAACAACTCTGAATTCGATTTACTTATGTTATTTCTTTAATGGAACTAATCACCGCCTACAATATGCACATAGGACAGTTAGTAAACAAACTGACATAATATACAAAATCCTAAAAAGTAAAACGTGCATTCTGTAAATAACCATTTCTGCAACTATCAAAATTTGGATAAATCCTTCGCAATTATTTTTCAAATTTTACAACAGGATGAGGAGTTTTATTTTATTCGCGAAAGAGAACTGAAATATTTCAGTAAAAATAAGGAAGACCGCAAATACTTAAAATCAACCTGGTTTTACGATTGAATATCTGAACATACACGCTCTACAATAATTTACCCCATATTTAAAAAAGGGCAGAGAGATAATTCTGTGGATATCACCACAACTGGGGTAACTCCTACTCCCGTTATGGACAACGAAACATGTGAAGTAATTGAAATTCTAGGGAAAATGAAATGGCGTATGGCTTTTAGCCCATTTATGCCCATAACTTTTTTATTTGCTATTTTGATAATTTTTACAAATTTGACTACTTGGTTAAGAATAAACATAAATAACTCAAAATTACACAGTAATAAAGCTCTATGTGTTCAAAATTACATGTTGCGAAAACGCAACACTGGGCAGATCCAGAACCTCAATGAAGTCCATGTACGGAATACGATATTTACCGTTTAGATGAAATCTACTATTAGTAAAACTGACATTTTCGGTATAATTGATAAAAAAATGTCTATGTGAAGATTTTCCCCAACAATGAACATGTATATTCACGAATAAATACAAACAATACAGAAACTTCGCTGGAAGGAAGCGTCATTTTTTACTGTCCCTTCCGGAAGTGAAATTCCCTGAAACATTTATTGTGAAGAACTACTGTGCATTTCACACATCGATTGTTAGTAGTTGACTTGCAAAAGGCACACCGCGTTCTCTTGCACTGAGTTTCAGGTAAGTGTCCGATGTTATCGAAACGAAGCTCAGTCGACACTCTAGCACCGGTAGGAGTAGCAACTGGACTATGTCTCACTCTGGGCGTTCCATGCATGTGTAGTAATGTTAATGCTATGCAACGTCGAAATTCTAGGAGATCCATAGAACTAACTTCAGTAGATTTCGTTGAAATTCTGTGCAAAATCCAGGCATTCTGGATTGACACATCAATACCCCAAAGAAATATGGGCCACCACCACTTCTTTGAGCGTATGTTTACTCTGAAAGTACTAACGTTTACGTTCCCGCTCACAGCACTAGTATTACTGTACGACAAATTGAGCACACACTCCTTGCACTCATCACCTATAACAACGGCCTCATCTGCACCTCTAAGAATAGTTTCGGTCTCTGCAGCTAGCTGTCTTCCAGTAAGATTATCGCATGTCCCACCAAAGTCTTCGTCACCGCTATCTTCATTTACATCAGGTGCAGCAATGAACATATCAATGCTATGAGCCTTGTCAACATCTTCATTTTCTTCCTATAGGGAGAGAATTTCATGGACACTCAAGTTTCTGTAAAATAAAAGAAATATATACTGTAGTTTTGAATAGGTATCGTATCTGCCCAGTGTTGCGAAAACGCAATGCTCGTGTTCTAAGCCAATTTGTGAGCAGAAGAATATAAATACAAATCTCACGAGCTGTATACTTGTAAACTTAAGTATTATTATTCACTATTTGTGAACTTCAACGAATTACATACATTTATAATGTGATAACTTATCGTTTTTGTAACAGCGCGCGCTTATTACCTTCCATTTCCATAGACTCAAGTTTACAACAGTGCACTGCCACTTCGATTGTTACACAGGATTCTCAAATCACTGCCTGCGATGTTGATTCGACATTCAAATTGTAGTTGGAACTGATAGATCCTGTTGTTATTTATTATAATATTAGCTAAATGCTGTTAAACGGACAGAAAACAAATGTTGCGAAAACGCAACACTGGGCATAAATGGGTGTGCCGGGAGTGTCCGAGCACATATCCAGCTCGCCAGATGCAGGTCTTTGGATTTGACTCCCATAGGCGACCTGCGCGTCATGAGGATGAAATGATGATAAAAACGACACATACACCCAGCCCCCGTGCCAGCAAAATTAACCAATGATGGTTAAAATTCCCGACCCTGCCGGGAATCGAACCCGGGACCCCCCTGTGACTAAAGGCCAGCATGCTAACCATTTCGCCATGGAGCCGTATGAAATTATAGGATACCAGTAACACAAAACAGACCATCTACAAGTGTCAATCACAAACTATACTGAGAAACAACGTCGAAAAATAACTAAAAGCCAGAGCGTTTAACGACCTGCACTTGTCATTAACTTAATCGGTGGAATAAAACTGCGTTCATTCACCAATCAGTGGCTGCCTGGCCGAGGCGGTGAAGGCGTGCTCGGTTCTCCCGGAAGGACGTGGGTTCGAATCCTCGTCAGGAAGTCGTAAAATTTAAGAAACGAGATTTCCACTTCCGGAGGTGCATATGACCCTGAGGTTCACTCAGCCTACACCACAAATGAGTACCAGGTTAATTCCTGGGGGCAAGGGCGTCCGAGCGTTGAGCTAACCACTCTAACCCATCACGTGCCGAGGTTAACAATGGTGGAAGCCTTTACCTTCCACTCCTCCAAGGGCCTTCATGGCCTGTACGGAGGTGACTTTGCTTTTGCTTTGCTTTCGTTCACTAATCACGGACACAGGCAGGCGATGTGGTGATTTGTTACTGGTTACCACCACCCGCTGAGGGCCATGCCATTAGAATTAGCTGCTGGGTTCAACTCTCTCTTCCCTTACTAACAACTAGCCGGGATTTAAGAAACTGGTAACTAACAAAAATTAGTGTTGCTTTGGATCGGCGTAAGATATCTACAATACTAATACGATAGCATTTCAATGTATAAGATATTTTTATCACACCGTACATATTCACGAGTCTAACAGGCCACTGAAATAGACATCTATCTTATCATTACAGCGGGCCTGTTGTTTCCTATTCTGGGGCCGATGACCTTCGATGTTAGGCCCCTTAAAACAACAAGCATCATCATCATCATCATCATCATGGTTTCCTCTTCTTCCTTTTCCTCTCAGGCAGAATGATCTTTCGTTATCAATAACATGAACATGTGTCTCTAAATAACGAATGAAAGGTGTATATTGTCATAGCAAAGGGGCGTGATAGCTCAGTGCTATGATCGATAGTTTTTAACCATGGAGTAAAATGTAGGTAAGACTTCTCAAAGACAGTACGCTAGCGTGCCGAAAATCTGGTCCATACCTGTAGATCGCAATACAGTTCTTATTTCCGTAAAGTTTCGGCATTTATCTAACACACACCTGACTCCCGTTACTGCTGACTGGCTTGAAATGAATCCGGAGAAAAGCGTATCAGTCGTGGTGGTGGTGGTGGTGGTGGTGGTGGTGGTGGCGGCGGCGGCGGCGGCGGCGGCGGCGGTTGCTTTAAGAGGAAGTACAACTACGTAACAATCCTCTCTGAACGAATGAAGTGGAAACATAAAAGAAAAGAAATTTAAATTTATTGAACGGGGAATTTGAAAATGTTTAAATAATAATTATTATTTTACTAAGCTGGAAAGGATACTGAAAACTTGAAATTTAGAAACCTTTGATTAATCCACTCACACACACAAAGCGAACGACGAGATCAACAGTATTCCCATCATCGGCTAGTATGAGTTCGAGTGTTTCCTGTAGACCGAGGTTCCGTCTTAAGGCGAGAGAGATCGGCACACTGTGTGAGGACGTAGGCCACGGTAAATTCGTCACCACAAGAACACACTGGGGTGTCTTCCCTCTTCAGGAGGTAACAGTGCGTAGATCTTCCAGCACATATCCTCAGCCTACCTAAAACTACGGCCGCTCTTCGTGATGGCCGGAAAGAGGACCACAACACAGTAGTTTTCATACTTGCTCTCAGCTTGTTGGGAGTTCGGATAGCTAGCCACTCCGATTCCCAAGACGCCAAGATAGTTCGACGTAGCTGAGAACAGATATCCGTAGCAGGTGCGTTCATCGGTGTAGGTGGTAAAAGTGACGCTTCTTTCGCAGCTTCAACCGCAAGTTCATATCCCGCAATTCCATCGTGATTTGAGAGCTACATGAAAATGATACTGATGCCAGCATCCACCGCACCAGTAGGTGTTCTGGGAGACAGATGTCAATAGACTGTAGAGAATGTAACGAGTCTGTACATAAGTGAAAGTAGTCTGTTTCGTCACCAGTGCAAACTGCAGAGCTTCTAAGATGGTGAATAGCTCCGCAGTATACACGCTACACACATTAGGAAGAGCGATCTTCGAACTAATATCATCGAAGACGAAAGAGCAACCAATCTTAGCACCATCTGTGAAGACATGCCGCGCGGCCGGATACCGGTGAACGAAGCCCTGGAAATACCTCCGATGAACAGAGACGTCTGTGTTCACCTTGGGTCCATGGAGTAGATCTAGAAGTATATCCTGCCCCGGAAGTAGCCACTGAGGTACTTCGCTGTGCGTCCACTGAAGACAACCGCCGATAGCCACATTTAACTCAAGACAAGCTGTCAATTCGAATTTCAACCGGCCATGTGACATTCGACGGAAAAGGGTGGGGGAAAATCCATCCCACACTCCCATGTCGTACGATGTCGGCATGTAAGATATCTGGTGACACATTTCGTGTTTATCAGAAAAAAATCATAAAATCTCAACCATAGACTCCCAAGAGAGATTCGGTTATAGCTAAATGGTTAGCGTGCTGGCCTTTGGTCACACGGGTCCCGGGTTCGATTCACGGCAGAGTCGGGAATTTTAATCATTATTGGTTAATTTCGCTGGCACGGGGGCTGGGTGTATATGTTGTCTTCATCATCATTTCATCCTCATCATGACGCGCAGGTCGCCTACGGTAGTCAAATTAAAAAAAACCTGCACCTGGCGAGCTGAACTTGTCCTCAGACACTCCCGCCACTAACAGCCATACGCCAATTTTTTACTCTGCCATCTAGTAGGCCTAGAGTAAAATGGAACGTCGATATAGACGAGCAGACAGCCAGATGGCGTCAAATTAAAATTTCTACACAAGGTAGATAATGCCATACGACGATGATGAATCGCCCTTCAAAATCTGACTACCTCTGCCGGGTTAGAACCTGCTATCTTGGGATCCGGAGGCCGACACTCTACCACTGATCCACAGAGGGAACTAACACCTAGGTCATGATGGTAGATGTAAGAATCTCTTCACGTAGCAGTTTTCAAGAAGTCATTTACGCGAACGTACTTCGTGTTCTAATAGGTACAATTTCTGTCTCAATGGTCAATAACAAAAGATTTCACGAAAACGTTTACGAAGATCATTGTTCATTCATTTAATCTTTTTGTACTGTACAGTATGTAATAGAATGGGTCTGTATCAATCTGTATGGTAAAACAATATTTCAATATGTAGATAGATTGTGCGTATCATATAGACCTGGATGAAGAGAAGAATCAATCAACCGAAGAGAAAAATACGCAAGAGAAAAAATAAATATAATATATACAAGTCATGTGAGGAGACATAACTAAAATTAAAACGTGGGAGAGGGGCTTCGGAAGGATGAAAGGAATATATGAAAAATTTATTGTAAGCAGAAGTCAATTCACGTAGATACAAATTTAGACTGGAATAAAAATGGCAAAGAAGGAGAAGCTCAATCGATACTCGTGATTTTGCGAGCTTTCAAGAGAGTACAGAATAAAAATAGGATGAAAACGACTGGTACCATCTTTTTTTCTTTCATACAGGAGATATAACATAATCAAGATTGTACAATATGATTTAAGACGGTAAATATTTTGTATACGAAGGTAAGTTATATCCTATACAAATTACTTGGGGCACACTCTTCATCAATTTGTTAGCTCTAGTTCTTAAATTACTCTCAAAATCATAAAGTAAACTTTGAGACAATTCCTATAGCGTAATAAGGTAATGCGGATGTCCTCGAATGACTACGTGACACTCTAGTATCTGGGCAGCAGTCGTTTTGACAAGCTAAGCTCTAATGGGCAGCTACACCACAGGTTTATTTGTTGTTTTTGTAACAAGTTAAAGATACGAAAAAAAAAAAAGTACTGCTCTTACGTTCATTATGATTGTTGACTGAATCATCAGACTGAAACCACCTCCGATGAACATTTAATTTTATCTCCTTTCCAAGTAAGTGGTCCGAGTCATTGTAAACGTTCTTCTGTACCAATTCCTGGAGTTGGAAGAAAAATAGAGATTGGTTTCAGGCGTTGAAACTGGCTGTCATCAGTTTCATTACGTCACGTGTGGACAGGACGGTTCTAGGACATTTCATACCACTTTATCAGCTGATTACCTGCGAAGTGTCAGTTAGTGTTTTTAAAATATTTAGGAGAGGACATTCCGTACCACTTGGAAGAGTGGAAGTATTGCGAAGTAAAAACGATTTCCTAATGAACGTATTCATTTGTACATCCATTGTCTCACTAACTGGCGCAGAAGCCTCCGCACGGTGTGACCACTACTAATATTAATCTTCCGTCGGGCTCGACTGATCTGATTGGCACACGTGTTAATTGTTACGTCGTACTCGTCATTCGCGAGGGCCTAGCTTCTTCCACCTTTCAGTAGATTCCTGTTTCCGCGTGACCTTCAAGCCCATATCGGCCAGTTCATCGAATCTTTTATTTCACTTACTTGATAATGAAATAATGCCGTTATTTACAAATATTAAGAATAATATACTCGCCAGGCACATTGCGCCCGAACACGATATCTATTTCTATTGTATTGTTTTAGGATTTGTACTTCAAAAAATCGACTTTCTTATGATAATATTTACGTAAACGTAAGTGATAAGTATAACTTAAAGGGCTATTATTAAAATAATTTAGAAGTTTCATACAGCAAATTTTGTAAATTATTTTTGTTTCTGGTTTCTATTTGTGTGTGTGTGTCAGGCTCATTACACCCACCTGCGTAGAAACAGAATTCCAATTTGACATCAAATGGCACGGAGTGTCCTGGCGTAAATATTTGGGGATTACGGGAAAACCGTTCCCCCCTAGATAACGACCTAGGTGGTACAAAATGTCCTCCAAAATCAAGTGGTGCGGAATGTCCTTGGTACGAAATGTACGGACACCGACAAGACTGTTATAATCCGCCCTCTAGGATACCTTAGAATTGGTTTTCCTGGATGTTCCATTTCAGATTCAATGAAAAGAAATACTAAATTGTATCCAGCATTCAGGTTTCACCTTCTGAGTTACAGCTGCAGTTTTATCATAACGATACACAATAGTATAGATACAACAGTTATACATGTTGTCGGACAGATTTCTAATAATATAACCACGTCATTGCCATAACGTCTCAAACTGATTTTACGGTTTCGGGATACGCCGAGGAGCCGGAATGTTGTCCCGCAGGATCCTTTCACGTGCCAGTAAATCTACCGACACAAGGCTGGCGTATTTGAGCGCCTTCAAATATCGCCAGACTGAGCCGGGATCGAACCGGTCAACTTGAACTCAAAAGGCCAACACACTACTGCCTGCGCTGCTCATCCCGGCAGACAGACTTCTAACGTACTAAATTCGGTAGACTGTTGGCGGTGAAGTACCAATTGTCTAATATTCAGTAACACCCACACATTGTTAGCAAATATGCACTGCTTGCATTTTGAATACATACTCTACAATGGCCGAATATAGTGCCCGCTGCATACCGTTAATATGAAATGTAGCATGAAGCACGCACTCAATTATTTCTATTATCATAATTCCATTTATTGAAATGTTTCCATGGCATTATCCCACGATAATTTACTGTTAGAACTTCTCTTTTTTATTTAATTTTAAATCTGATTCCTAATTAACTGGAAATGTAAAAGTTGTTCAAGCTACGACCTGTTATTCACATAATATCATATAACACCGCAAGCGACTGAATCATTTGATTTTAGTCAGAAGTTCGAAAACTACTCTCTGTAATGCTTATATAGAACTAGGAAGATCTGCATTCGCGGCGTAATGTAATTTATAGAATTACCGGAAATACTTGTTTCTTTTTAATCAGTCTGTCATAGAAAGTGCTGTCTTAAAGCCTGCCAAATCGTATAAACGCTCTTTGTAACTTTTTGCTAATGGTCGAAGATTGTCGGTTACGCAAGGAGAGGAAAGGGCTAATAAGAATGGGAAGGTAGCGACCATGGCCTTAATTAAGGTACAACCTCAGCATTTGCCTGGTGTGAAAAACCATCTTCAGGTGTGATGACGGTCGGATTCGAATCCACCATCTCCAAAATGCAAGCTGACAGCTACGCGACTCTAACCGCACGGCCAACTCACTCGACACTCCATGCAATAATCAGATATCATTTTTGAAGTAGAAACGAAATATAACACCAACAACAACAACCGTGAATTATCTTCCAAGTGACTTTTTCCTCTTTTAAACTACGCGATATTTTTCCTCTCTGTAAACCTGGCGAGCGTTCCACGTTAGTGCTCGTTATGCTGTCCCGCAAGACAATCGAAATTACTCTATCACTGACTGACTGGTAAGTGTTATGTTGACCCGCAAGACAAAAGATGTTCCTTGTCCAGTTGATGCTGCTTGTTGTTTAAAGGGACCTAACATTTAGGTCATCGGCTCTAGTCCATTTGAAACATAGGACAGACCTACGTCCGCCAAAAAAAACATGTTGGGAATATCCATCTGCATTGTCACACCCAAAATTAAACAACCAGTATGGTTTGATCTGGTTAATCTCCTTTGCTGATGCAGCTCTTTCGCTCAAGTTATAATTTCAATGCACTTCTAGCTAATGCGTTACTTGTATATTACTTAATTTGGCGTGAACGTGATAATTAATAATGCCTTCAATTACTGCACAGTTTTCTCTTCGGGTTTCTATTATAAACTGCGCTACTAATACAAAGAGAAATATCTGGATCTTGAAAGTAAGAGAATAGAACTATTTAATAACTGAATTACATTCTCATTAGGATTCTGCATAATATTTAAGGAATGATAATTTTGTTTTCAGGTGAAACATAAAACTGTGAATTGTCATAGGAATGTTTTAATAATCATAAAGGAAATTAAAAATATTAATGTATTCCTGGGGAAAGAGATCTCCATAGAGAAAAGAGACAGTACTGTAGAAATACACTAAATATTATTGATGTGGTGTAGTTCATTTGTCCTTTATTTTCAGTTAACGGACTACATTAAAATTAATGTGTTAGTGTTTCATTTACATCGCATGCAAGAAAAAGAGGGGAAGTTTTGCGTGGTTGTTGATACAGTGATCATAATCAAGGGACTTCCAGATTTACGTAGAATCCGAACAAGGACGTGCCTTCTCATTTGAAAAAAGGACATTTACTGGCCGAGACTCGAACCGCGGTCATATTGGTGAGAAACCAACGACAATGGCATTATTACGCACAAATAAAATAAACGAGCCGCATGGTGCTATAGCGCGGATGGGTCTTGGCCTACCAAGTTACCGCTATTCAGGTCGAAGGCCTGAACATTACGAGGTCACCTATGGTCAGCGCGACGAATTACCTCGGCCGTTATGCTTGGCCTTCGAAGTCGGGACACCATCAGACAGCTCCACGATCATTCTAACGTAAGCTGAATGAACTTCGAATCAGCCCTCAGATTCAGGTAAGAAATGCCTGATCTGGCCAAAAATCGAACCCCGAATCTTCGGGTAAAAGGCAGGTTCATAACTCCTGAACTGCAGGGCCGGCGTATCCTCTAATATTGTACATAAACGTTACCTCGTATCCTGTATCAGTGTAGTTGCTCTACGAACTGAAATACAATTCCGTCCCTTCATTTGGTTTAAGACTCTCGTCGTTGGCCATTCGCGGCATTATGTAGAGCAGAGCAGCTAAATGAACTCGGTATCACGCTACAGTATTGAGAAGGTTGATCAACCCCTTATTTCACACCACACTTTCGTAGATAACGTGGTCCGTGTACCGTATTTCCTAAACACGATGCAAGCAACAGTGATGGAAAATATCCATCTCCCTGAATGACACTAGCACTTTAAGCGGTGTTGAGGACATTGGTAGGTTATGGGTGGAGCCCTGCGCGGATATACAAAATATAATCCGTATCCGCACTTCGTTTACTCGTATCCGCGAATATTGAAACCATTGAACTATATTACACCCAAGGTATTGAAACGGGTAGCTCTGTTAACAAAACACAACAGGCCTGATACCTGGTATCAGACCCTCTACAGTCACAAATTTATGAGGGATTTCCTCTCGCGGCAAATACCGACATATTCAGCAGTTCTCTTTCAAAATTTGTTCCTTCCTTCCACTAACTGCGGGCACGAGTCAGTTAGGCTTAGGTCAGATTTACGGCTTTATGGTCTCAAGGCTCTTTATATATCACCATGTCCGGCTCCATGCCTAAATGGTTAGTGTGTTGGCCTTTGGTCATAAGGGTCCCGAGTTCGATTCCCGGCAGGGTCGGGAATTTTAACCATCATTGATTAATCTCACTGATTAGGGGGCAGGGTGTATGTGTCGTATTCATCATCATTTCATCCTCATCCTGACGCGCTGGTCACCTAAGGGAGTCAAATAAAAAGGCCTCCGCCTGGCGAGCCGAACATGTCCTCGGACACTCCCGCATTAAAAGCCATACGCCATTTCATTTCATATATCACCATTCTCCCATACAGATGTCGATCAACTTTCTCCAATAGAGAGCTTTTGATTTTGAAATTATCCTATTTAGAACCTGGAACTATTAAAATCTACACATACACTTTTTACTAATAATCCAAACGAAACCCCATCGCACTACAGCCCTTGAAGGGCCTTGGCCTACCAAGCGACCGCTGCTCAGCACGAAGGCCTGCATATTACAAGGTGTCGTGTGGTCAGCACGACGAATCCTCTGGGCCGTTATTCTTGGCTTTCTAGACCGGTATTTTTACTAATACTTCATCTAAATTTATGCATTTCGAAATGATTTGTATGGGTTCGTGTGCGTCTCTACTTCAATGTTCGATAACAATGTTCCATTGTACGTGTATCAAGAGATGGTTTAAAGTTAAAAAATAAATATTGATCTTACAAGTAATGAAATGTAATTAATTGTTGCAGAATCACCTCAAGTACAGCCGTACGTGGTTAAAATAGACATCGACATCTTTCACTTCATCTCGTACATGAACAAGGCCATATCATTAATGCCAATATTAAATCTAAGAAAATATTTTCTCCAAAGTATGGTACTCATTTGGAATCCAGTCCGAAAGCTTGCATACCTAAAATTTTCTAGACACGTGTGTAAATTTCAGGTTCGAAAAGCTTAATCTTATAGCTTCCTAAATCACTGTGTGATGACCAAGATATTATCCAGATTTCCACCGACTAATAATAATAATAATACAAAGCCAGAGGATGCGCATTTACTGGGCAAACATCAAAACCCACCCAAAACGCAATAGTTGAATATCGTGGTCCTTAGTAGGTCTATACGAAATAATAATAATAATAATAATAAGAAGAAGAAGAAGAAGAAGAAGAAGAAGAAGAATGAGAATAAGAAGTCTTACATCGCATTAACTACTGCTATGACGGTTTTTGCAGACGCCAAAGTGCCGGAATTTTATCTTACAGGGCGTTTTTACGTGCCTAGGCTACCATCCTAGCTATTCAGACCAGCTGCTGATATGAAAATCCCAGGTATATCTTCTTAACGGCACAAACTAATATATCGCGAAAATGCATTCTGGTCCTCGATTAAATTATCGTCCGAGAATACACGTAGTCTCCGATATCGGGAAACAAAAACAGCTGTTTTTGCCTATAAATTAGCGAGGATAGACTGGACGAGTAAGATATAGCTTCTTGTGGCAGCTGTCCGAGTTGGCTTCGTCTCTAGTCTACCTTGCTTACCGTCCCAGCTGTTGCACGGACGAGCACCGCTGCAAGTTGTACAATCCCCGCCCCCTTACCACAGCGAATAAATTAAAAGCACAGAGTAGCCGAGAAAAAGAACAAATCCCTTGTGGATATTATTCCAGTGAGGAGTGACGTGCCATTGTTTAGTCATACAGATGCTAATACCATGGCCACCTGATGTTCCCTCGCAACTACAACTCGCTCGCCCCCGTTTGGGGGAGCAAAGAATCTACGGTATCATCCGAGTTGACGTGTACTTAAGGAATTAACAAAAGAAGAAGTACATGCTCGACCATATTAAAGTGTAAAGGAGACAGTAGAGTATGGTAGAACAATTCCAGGTTTCCTCATGACCACCTGAAAAATAAAATATTTTTTTAGAAAAATCACATGATCACAACACGTATTTCAATAAAATGTGTGACGCGATGTTACGCAGCCACTGTGAAGGCCGTGATGTGAAGTACTGATGGATGGCCATGTTATACATATTCATGGTATTAGCATCTGTATTTCTGGTGCCAAGAGTAAAGCTTATAAATGCTTGGTGATTCTCGAATATGAATTTGCGTGCTGGGATCCGTACAGGGTGGGTTTAATAAATTCCCTAGAAAAAGTTCAAAGAAGAGCGATGCGTTTCGTAACCGGGAATAGGAGGAATATACCATTAATTGGGAAAGTCTTGAATCTAGAAGAAAGAGAGCTCACCGGTGTGCTCTTTATAAGAGCTATACGGGAAGGGCTGCCTGGGAGCAGTATTAGGAATAGGTTGGAACCTCCCTCATACTTATCGAGAAATGATCATAAGCATAAAATTAGAGCCAGAAACCAGCATACGGACGTTCCTTCGTAAACAGGACCATAAGGGAGTGGAATAAATTTGCAGCAGTCTTTGATAGATTCCGTTCCAGTATCAAGTCATTTAAGAAGACCATTAGTGCTTGTGTAAAGTGAAAAGTAAAAGTTGTAAATTACGGGCACTGAATTTGTGATTTTCTGCTTGGTTTAGACTGTGAAACTAGGAGTTTTTCTTGTGGTATTCTCTCTCCTGGAAATTGCTTGTTGTACTCATGCTGTTGTAGTTGTTGTTGGGTAATTACCAATTTTTTTAACTTTACTTTATTATCACTTTTAATGTTAAGTTAGTAGTAAGTTCAACCTATAGTATTGCAAGTTTTAGTGTTAAGTACTGGGAAATACTTAAGTTTTGTGTGAATTTGTATATGATAATGGACTGAGAATTTTAAACTTAAACTAGTAGTATTTCTTATAGTATTTCCTTTCCAGGGATTTTCTCCAGTTGTTGTTGTTGTTGGATAGTCATGTTTTAAGTTTATTTTATTATCACTTGTAATGTTAAGCTAGTACTAAGCTCAACCCATAGTTCGTATTGTAAGCCGTAGTGTTAAGTAGCGGAAATACTTAAGTAGTGTGTGAATTTGTATATGACGATGCTGGATTTAGAATTTTAAACAAGTAGTTATTCTTGTAATATTTTCTTTCCATGGATTTGCTTGTTATACTCTTGTTGTTTGTTTGTTTGTTTGTTTGTTTGTTTGTTTGTTTGTTGTTGTGTAATTATGTTAACTTTACTTTATTATTACATTACTGTAAGTGACCACAGCCACCGGGATATTTCCCATTTGCGATGTATTTGTTAATAATAATAATAATAATAATAATAATAATAACAATAATAATAATAATAACAATAATAATAATAATAGCCTGTGCAGACAATGCTTCCTTTATTATAGTTTCTATCTGCTGTTCTTGCGTTGGCTGGTTCTGTAGTCTGGGAGTAGCAAACTTGAATCTTATCTGGAGGTCCCGGGTTCGATTCCCGGGCAGGTCAGGTACTGATACCTGGATGTAATGAGGTCCACTCAGCTTACGCGAGAACAACTGAAGAGCTGTCTAGCGGTGAAACATATGGGCCGGTAAAGAAAGACACGAATAACAACCGAGAGTAGTCATCGCGCTGACCATGTATCACCTCGTCATCTGCAGGCTTTCAGCTGAGCAGCGGCTCCTTGGTGGGCCGAAGTCCATCGGGGATACAGCGAGAGAGAGAGAGAGAGAGAGAGAGAGTGTATGTGCGCGCTCCTTTCCTTTTAAAGTTCTTTTATTTCTCTGTACTACTACATACTGTAAGAATGTTCTAATTTTATTTATATTAAGGTCTTTGCCCTTAATTATAGTCAATAAATAAATAAATAAATAAATAAATAAATAAATAAATAAATAAATAAATAAATAAATAAATATGGAGTTTGTTGTCCTCTGGTATTTTAAATGCCTGTGACTTGAATTAGGGGTGGGAAAGAAGATTAAGCTTGTGGTCTAGCGGTTAGCATTAAGAGTTGCTGTCTGGGAGTTTCCGGATTAGATTCATGGATCTTCCATGAAGAAGAGTGGTTCTGAAGATTTAAGAGGGTAGCATTCAATCTCGCGAAGGCAACTGATCAAAATAAGTAAATCGAATAAGTAAAGGGACATTAACGGCAGTGGATTCTTTAATGCTACTACATGACACCCAAATAACATAGGCAGGACAGCCCTCATTCAGTATAGTGAGGTCCTAGGGTGTTCGTACCAACACGAAGTTTTTTTTTTTTTTTTAGACTTCGGTCACAGTATGTGAGTGGGCGGATACATGCATTGGAAACAGCCTGGAATTGTTTAAATAGAAAACCATCGCTCGAGTGGCCGCGTAGTTCGGGGCACGTAGCAGCCAGCTTGCATTCGGGAGATAGTGGGTTCGAATCCCACTGTCAGCAGCCCTAAAGATGGCTTATCCGTTGTTTCCCATTTTCAAACCAGGTAAATGCTGGGGCTGTGCCTTAATTAAGGCCACGGCTACTTCCTTCACGCTCCCAATCCTTTCCTACCCTATCAACTCCATAAGACCTATGTGTATCGGTACGACGTAAAGAAAATTCTAAAAAAAAATAGAACACCACGCCGGTATGGTTCGAACTCGCCTCACGGACAGTCGTCACACTGGGCAGCGCTGTAACATTGTGAGCTACGTTGGTCAGTAGAGAATTGGTTGAAGCCCGCTGGTGTTGATGAGAATACTCACGTGACAATGCAGTGTTAGATGGAGGTGTAACTGTATTGTTACTCCGGTAACCAGATAATCATGACACAACTACCACAATTTATTACTAGTATCCCGGCGGGAGACTATGGATTGAAAACCAATCAACGGGATGGTTCTATTGCTGTGTGTATTGAGGGTCATGCGGTTGCAGCGCTGGCGTAAATCAGGGGCATGCCCCAGGTGAGCTGCCCGCTGTGTACCCTCAGCCATTACTTCTTCTCCCTATCAACTCCATTTCATCCTACTTGTTCTCATCTTTATTTCTTACGAGACCTCCACCAAAGCTGTGCTCTGATAACTCAAAAATCAGTAAGGCTCAAAAGTACAACACCACCTACGACTTTTTCCCTTTTTATTTCGTAACCCGTATAGCGTCACAAAAACACAAATTATATATTGGGCAACACTGGAATATGAAAGAGGACAGTATTGGCAAGGTAGCGGCTGTGGTATTCAGCTACAGCTCCGGCGTTTGCCTAGTGTGAAAATTGGAAATTATCTTCAAGGCCAGCGATGGTGAGTCTCAAACCCACCAACTTCCGAATACAGACCCAGAGAAGAATTATCTAGAGAACGTAGCAAACTTCTTCGGTCTCAAATTTAATTGCATTAAATTCTTTTTTTTTTTTTTTTTGGAGAAAAATTAGCAGAGAATTTAAAAGTAACCTAACATGAAAATGAAACTGCGTGGCCATCCACAAAAGTTTATGCGGAATCGCTCGTTTTTCAGACTACCAACAGACTCCGTTTCAATGTCAGCAAGAAAGAGGATTACGATTGAATCTCCAATCATGGTCTTACTTCCCAACATTTCGTCTTAGTTAAACTTAAGAGAGATACCCAGTTATAAGATTCTTCAGAGTAAGATGCTTATACAGGTTGGTTGGGTGCGATGCAGCATCGTCAAGTAAAATCTTATTCAGAAATTAACAAAAAGCTATTCATTTTTGTTTACTGATAGTTTAACGACGCATTAACATATCGAAGGTTTTTGCTGAGGCAAGGATGGTAGAGGGCAAGGACTGGGAAGGTAGTGGCCGAGGCTTTAACTCCGATACTCCCCCAGCATATACTGTTGTGAAAATGCGAAACAACGGAAAACCGTCTTCAGGACTGCCGACAGTGGGATTCGAACACACCATCCCCCAATGTAAGCTCACAGATATGCGACCCTAATCACGCAGCCAACTCTCTCCGCTGAAACAAGCACTATCCTAATAATGAACACAACCTTACGGAGAGTGGCAATTAGGATTGTAGTGCTGAAGACGATTGCATTTTTAATATTTCCACCTCAAGAAGCCACAGCTTTAAGATGACTTCTCTTCCAAACTTATTTCTAGTAAAATGAATAATCGCTGTGCTTGAACTATACTAAAGATAAAGAGATCCTTTGGGACAGCCTATACATATAGGGGTTAATGATATCTTTCTGTCGAGTTTCCTTTGGAGTCCATACTGGCTTATATGCGCCTCCGTAGCGTAAAAGTTAGCACTAGCTGACGTCCTTGAGGCCCAGGTTCGATTCCCGGACCTGTCAAAGATTTAATAATGAGATGAAGGCCGGTATGTGATTAAACACGTACATGCAGCTCACCTCCACTCATTTGTGAAAGTCTGCTTATTCCTTCGTTTAACTTACGATAATTATCAAAATATAATCACTTTGTGTGACTGGCGCAGTACTTGTAAAGCAGACCCTCCGACGAGGCTGGGCGGTATCTGCCGTGTATGGAAAACTGCATGTTATTGAGGTGGAGTAGAGGGTTCTGTTTAGTGTGTGAGTTGCAGGGATGTTGGGGATAGCACAAAACCCAGTACATGAGCCAAGTTAATTAACAATTTAAGATTAAAATCTCCGCAAATCGAACCCGAGGCCCTCAGAACAGAAGGCCATTGCGTTGACCATTCAGTTACGGAACTAAACATCAAGCTTTGATTTGTAGTTCTAAGGAGAAAACTAACCTCAAAGCCAAATATATACATACCATGTGAATTACGTCGCACCGACACAGATAGGTCTTATGGCGAGGACAGGAGTGGGAAGGAAGCGACCGTAGGTTTCCTGGTGTGAATATGGGAAACCATGGAAAACCATCTTGAGGTCTGCCGACAGTGGGGTTCGAACCCACTATCTCCTGAATGCATGCTGATAGCTACGTGACCCAATCGGCAGAGCAACTTGTTGGGTAATTTTTACCTTACGATCCAGGAATTGGTCCCCATATTCTAATGCACGATTAGTTATTTAATGTCTATGGAATACGGTATCCTAAGTTAAAAATTAGGATTAAGATTCCGCTGCACAGCGAACACCACCTTATTAAATCTCACAATACGATAATATAACAGCTAACTGTAAAAGGACACGCCGGATGGGCTATAGGCGAGGGAAAGACTGCTCGGAATACTGAGAAAGTCGCCGCGCCAACCCGGCTTCCCTTGCAAGGCGCCTCATGGGAACGTTTCCATTTCTTAGGCCCCCCTCCAAGCGGAGATAAAAAAGTAACACGAAGAAACACTCGGAAATGCAAAGAGTAAATAGGGATCTAAAGGCGTGAGGAAATGTCCCAGTGGTCACGCAAAGGGGAGGCTGTCACTGCAAAACATACTCAGAAGATGACTTAAGCAACGTGAATTCCGCCATCGAAAGACAAAACAGAGAAAAATAAATTAAATAAATAAAAAATACATATTAATGAGAAACGTAAATATCTATATACATGTATGTTTAGTACACAGCCCAAAGGATGGCTCGTTGGTTCGGTCCTCATCAGCTGTCATAGATGACCTAGGCGTCACTAAAGAGGAGTAGAAAGGAAATAACGAGCGATGTAATTTCCCGTTGCTTTCTTCGCCGAGCCAGAAAATGCTATCACATATTAGTCTGCCAAGCTCATTGAAATGATCGCATCAACCGATTCTATGCGAGACACTTCCACACCATTCATAAGAGGGACTGGTTTATAAGCAACTGCAGTACAGTATTAACAAGAACGGTTATAATGTAATGTATATCCATATGAGTTTTGTTAGAAGCTTCAGAATTGAATTGAAATAATTTATAGATGCCTAAGTATGTAAAATTCACTCTGAACAGTATTTTTTAATTATTTTAGTCTTCCGGTCTTAAGAGAGGGGGCTGCCTGGCCGAGGCGGTAAAGGCGTGCTCGGTTCGCCCGGAAGGACGTGGGTTCGAATCCCCGTCAGGAAGTCGTAACATTTAAGAAACGAGATTTCCACTTCCGGAGGTGCACACAGCCCTGAGGTCCACTCAGCCTACACAAAGAATGAGTACCGGGTTAATTCCTGGGGGCAAAGGCGACCGTGCGTAGAGCTAACCACTCTACACCATCAAGTGCCGAAGTTACGGATAGTGGAAGACTTTAACTTCCACCCCTCCAAGGGTCTTCATGGCCTGTACGGAGATGACTTTCCTTTGCTTTGCTTTGGTCTTAAAGATGCATGGGCGCCATACATTTTTCCGAAAAAATGGGTTCTTTATTGAGCAAGCAAATCTACTGATAAGGCCCTTTTAACATTTCTCACAAACTGGGTAGACGAGGCGAGAATAACCAATGGAGTTTCTGATTATTTCTAAAACTAATTATCGTATATTGAATGTTTACAAAGAATTAAGAAGCATGTTTAGATTCTTTGATACAATATAATGCTTTTTAATCTTAGATATCTTGAAATATAGTAGTGATTCAATTTTAAGGAAAAATATGGTTCATGTTTCCGCACTCGCGTCTGAGAAGGTTACGAACGATACCAGGCGACAGTCTGCTTCATTCAGCAAATGAACAGGGCAGTGTCGTTATCCAGTCGGGACTATGATTTATCCCCGGATCCGTGCTAAGCGGGGCATGCAAGCCAGTCCTGTTGCGGCTCCATTTATCACCAGTCGGAAGAAACCGCTCCACAGGTAGGAGCTGCTGCCAGCGCTAGTAGCTGCCACGAACCTCCTCCCATCCATGAAGAGCTCATACAAGTAAATGATCTCCCTCACCACACATGAAACGAACATGGGAGAGAAATTCTCCAGGGAAAACAGAAATGAAAGCAAACAAGCACGTAGATTTGCATGACTGCTGATATCATGATTTCGTGATTTCGGGACTTTCCACATCACAGAGACATGCCTTTTCCCTGGAAGGAATAAATCTCTAATTCATTGGCCAGCATTCGAATCACGACCGACTTGTTGGCAATCCAGTGACGTCACTCAGATGTTAACACCTCAACGTACCCCCTATCGAAACAAGAATGGAAGACATGAGAAAGTATGAGAAATGCGAGAAAACCTTAAGATTTAACAGTTAAGAAAGTAATTGAACTTCTTGTTAAAATATTCTAATAAATCAAAACTTTAAATACCAGCAATACAAACTACGCCGAACAACCAAGACCATTTCAAAAATATCCGAAGAGAAAACCGAAAATATCACACACCGGCTAAAGATATTAAAATTTGTCCAAAATCAGGAATGTTGGGATCCTCATGACTCCAACGACAACAGTCTCTTAACAGCTTCGGAAAAAACTTGGTTGCTGTCAAAGTCTAAAATGAAAATTAAAAAAAAGCAATAATTCTCGAACTATATACTTTCTTTCCCGCCAAGGGTTCACGGTTCAAATTTTAACATGAAATGTCACGTCCATGTGCTACGTAAAACTGGACGTCCCATTGTTATGATCAAGACGTAAAGAGTCGTGAAAAACTAAAAGTTTGCTTGCTTGCTTTTGATAACTTCCTGTTAGTAATCTGTATGAGGTACATATATAAAATCAGTTTGACGTTCATATTACCAAAGCAGGAAGCCTCTGTGGCTCAGGCAGCAGCGCGCAGCCCTCTCGCCGCTGGGTTCCCTAGTTCAAATCCTGGACATTCCATGTGAAATTTCTGTTGGACAAGGCGGAGGCGGGACAGATTTTTCTCTGGGTACTCCGGTTTTCCCTGCCATCTTTCACTCAACCAACACTCTCCAGTGTCATTTCATTTTATTTGTCAGTCAATCAGTGCCTCAGAGGCGTGCTACAGGCTTCGGCAGCCCGCACAATTTCTATCCTCGCCCCTAGATGGGGCTTCATTCATTGTATTGCTGACCCGGTTTAAACTGGAAACAGGTTGTGGATTTTCATTTCCATTACCAAAGTAATTGTCGTCAAAGGAATCTTCCCGTGGAAGATAGAACAACTACTACTACTACTACTACTACTATTACTACTACTACTACTACTACTAGGTTTTTCTCTGGGTACTCCGCTTTTTCCTGTCATCTTTCATTCCTTCTACTAGGAGGAGGAGGAAAAGGAGAATATCTACTAACACTAGTAGTAGCCCCTCACACACCAACGAGTCCGTGGTGTCCACTGTGTCACAAGAAAGAAACTGGCCTTGATTTATAGCCAGATGCCCTTCCTTCTGTGTGCAGAATTGTATACATTATTGTGTATTTCTGTGGTTGTTGGCAGTGTGATGTGTTGTGTGTATAAGAATAAGTACGTATTGAGAGGAACATAAAAAACACGTACTACCAAACAAACCAAACCCCATGGTACTACAGTCCTTGAAGGGCCTTGGCCTACCAAGCGACCGCTCCTCAGCCTAAAGGCCTGCAGATTACGAGGTGTCATGAAGTCAGCACGACGAATCCTCTCGGCCGTTATTCTTGGCTTTGTAGATCGGGGCCACTATCTCACCGTCAGATAGCTCCTCAATTCTAATCACGTAGGCTGAGTGGAGCTCGAACCAGCCCCCAGGTCCAGGTAAAAATCCCTGACCTGGCCGGGAATCGAACCCGGGGCCTCCGGCTGAGAGGCATGCACGCTACCCCTACACCACGGAACCGGCTCAAACACGTACTACAGCCAGACGAATTAAACAGAAGCGGATGAATTCTCCAACCCAGCCGGGAATCGAACCCATAGCCCTCTAAACGGAAGACCGCGACGCTGACCATTCGACCAAGTAGCTGGATGGTATAAAGGAAGATAATCAAAATAAATAAATAATAAATAAATATGAAATACTCCAAAAATAGAGGCCTGTGGGATAATGTATATAGTATGGCTAAAGCTTAATTTTTCTTTCTCTTATACTATATAAACAACTCATCTCATATTATAGGGGTGGCAAAAGGGATCACACACAGAGGGTGGGGGTGGGGGAAGGAGATGTGATAACGAAGGTTCGTTCAATACCCTCGCTTATCTAACTCAAGGCGATGAAGCAGCAGCATTTAGGACGAGGGACTTGTTTCGATCAGAATTTCCATCGATCCCATTTCCTTCGTGTACCAGAACATCTCAGTCACTCTCCTCAATTCTCCGCCTCAATTTCCGCGAGCCCGTGAGCTGTTATTGCGAGCCAGAAGTACGCGACCGCCGCCTCTACAGCCGGCCCAACAAGCCAAGGACCAATGGCAAAAAGAATCACAAGGCACAGAGAACCCAAAAACCAGAAATCACTCAATTTAAGGATGATATAAGATACGGCCCAAGGAAGTGCAATAATGCAGAATTATAGAACAAGTCTGAAACTATCACCTCAGCTCATCTGTTAGGGCAAGCAATATCTACGTGGTGCTCTTTAAATGACACAGTGCTCTTATCATGGCAGTTAGAAAGTGCTCGCAAGTATGATTGCTCGTATTATGTAAGAGTCAGCAGCCAATACAGGCTTGAAATAAACACCGCAAAGACAAAACTCATGGTTATAAGTAAGGAAAATATTTCCGGAATAAACTTGGTTATAAATCAAAAGAGTATAGAAAGGGTAAAACAATATTCATACCTTGGAACCATAATAAATGAAGACTTGGATTGCTCACAAGAAGTCAAGGTACGCATTGGAAAAGCAAAAAGTGTGTTCCAGAAAATGAGTAATGTGTTTAAAAGCCACAATCTAACTTTAGGGACTAAAATCAGACTTCTGCACTGTTATGTATTTTCTGTTCTTTTATATGGTGTAGAGACATGGACCTTAAATAAAAACACAGAGAAGAAGCTGGAGGCCTTTGAAACATGGCTTTATAGGCGGATCCTGAGAATATCTTGGACCCAGAGAATGACAAACGTGGAAGTAATGAGAAGGACGAACACAACACCTCAGTTGATCAAGATAGTGAAATGCCGAAAGCTGCCGTATCTGGGACATATAATGCGCAACACAGATAGATACAACCTACTCCAAAAAATACCCCAGAGGAAAATCAACAGCAAAAGAGGTCCTGGAAGACGACGAATATCTTGATTTGACAATCTTAGAGGCTGGTGCAGTATGTCATCAGTTGAACTGTTCCGCACTGCCACAAACAAGACGAAAATAGCCATCATGATCGCCAACAGCCGAAACGGATAGGCACCGAGAGAAGAAGAATAAGAATAACTTGCTTGTGCGGAACTTGGAATATTGGTCGATCGCTAAAATATATTTTCGAAAAGGACAAATTCATTGAGGTTCAGGAAGCAGAAAGTACCAAAAAAAAAAAAAAAAAGTTCCAAATACCGAACAGTGATATTCTTCAATGTTTGACAATGTTCGGGACAATCTACCTGTGCGAGAATGTTTGCTTACTAAGAATAACCTCAAGAATGTCCGCCTCCGGAGCGTACCGGTTAGCACTATTAGCTGCCGTCCTCGGAGGCCTCGGGTTCGATTCCTGGTACTGCCAGAAATATAAGAATGGCAGGAGGGCTGGTATGTGGTTAAAATGGCACATGCAGCTCACCTCCATCGGGGAGTGTGCCTGAGGACACGAGTTTACATTACTATACCAGAAGAATACGATTAAATTATTCACATCTGCAAGACTTGACGTGTAGCTACAAGCGACGTCTCCCAGGGCACCCCTGACATTCTAACATTCCAACTCAAGGATCTCAAGCTGGTCGGTATTTTAAAAATGTACCTACTTGTTTATTTAAAAGTATTCCATTTTATGGTGATTGTAATGGTAAAACATCAAAAACCCTATGTTGGGGTAAGAAACAAATTCATGCAAAAGACCACATATTGAAGGTGCACTTTCCGACGCAAAAATTGATAGACTGAAAACTGTAAGTCCCCGAACACAATACGACTGTATGAAAGGAACACATTGTCATACAGATATTTCGGCTATTTAATATACGGAGTTTTATAAATACTTTGCCAATAAAAGGGGACACTTTTACGGCGAGTTTAAATAATAACACTCACTACAAATTGCCCTAAACACTGCTTGTCACTTTAACATAGGAGAAGTACGTAAGTTTATACGTAAAGAATGTACAGTAAGCATACTAGACGAATTGACTGTAGGCTACATTAAACAGTAATATTAAAAAATATTTCATTACGATTGATCACGGGACGAGGTACACAAAGGTTGAAGCTTATTCTTCCGTACCGGGCGAGTTGGACGAGCGGTTAGGGGCGCGCGCCTGTGAGCTTGCATCCGGGAGATAGTGGGTTCGAACTCCACTGTCGGCAGCCCTGAAAATGGTTTTCCGTGGTTTCCCATTTTCACACCAGGCAAATGCTTAGTAAAGTACTAAGTACCTTAGTAAAGGCCACGGCCGCTTCCTTCCCAGTCCAAGTCCTTTCCTATCCCATCGTCGCCGTAAGACCTATCTGTGTCGGTGCGAAGTAAAGCCAATTTTTAAAAAGTGCCTGGCTTTCACGACCGGCTTCACTGTCCCTCATATGAGACTGCTTCTCAGTTGAGCTCATGAGACCGAGTGAAATCCGTTCCCATCCTCGGCCCAAAATTAAAATACTTCGACAAGTCGGGTTTGAACTTGAGACCTAACCATAAGTATCAAGCATGTTAAACCCCACCACCACGGGACTGGTTTCGTGTTTGTACACATATCTACCAAAATTCCAGTTACTGCTGCTTCTTCTTCTGCGAGGGTGCTCGTTTGTTTTCTGGTTCATTCAATGAGTTAAATGATTCTCCCAATGATAGAACACTGTGTACCACTGAAGAAAGGACGGAAGGAAGAAAATAAGTAAGCTTGTACTTTTATGCAAGTCTAGAGTTAGATCGCAGCCAAAAGAGAACTAACATTAACTGACCACAATTCGAACCATTACAGCCTTGGTAAGAAGTCAGCGACGGTGAATCTTACGTATTATGCCCCCCTGGTGACTATTCAAACCCGTGAGAATAACAGAGTAAGCACGCTGTTATGAAACAAAGTGACATCGATCGTGAAAGCCAAGGTCGACAGACTGATCAGCGTCGCACCATTATCCGCCCTTGGCTGCAACAGACATCTTGGGAGGGTTTAGACCCCCTGAAGTCAGAGTAATCTGAAATTTATATGAAGGTATACGTCGTAAAATTCGTTTATAAGTCCTCAAGATTTTGAGAAGCAAAGCAAAGTAATCCCGTACAGGCCATGAAGCCCTTGGAGGAGGTAAAAGAGAACCACAGGGCCAGGTGTCTCTCCAGAAGTGAAACTCTCGCTTCTTATTTTTTCGACTTCGTGAAAGAGAATCGAACCTACGTCCTTCCCTGTGAACCAAGTGAACTTTTACCACATAGGCCAGGTGGCCCCTCGAGATATTGAGTTGATTTTGAGAAATAAAATTTGATATGTTAATACTGATAAATGCTTGTTGTTTAAAGGGGCATAAAATCTAGGTCATCAGCCCCAATACCATTTAAAAAATGGTACAGTAAGCGACATTCAAAGCGGAGACGAACTCTTCGTATGTTTTAAACAGGTTTCTTAACAGTTTACCAAGGCAAAAATCACCTAGTTTAAGTGAAAACTTCAAGACTTAGTGGGGGAATATGTGTGTGATACGTTTTACAAGCCCCAATCTATTGTTTCTAAAGTCTTTAACAATCTTATCCTGTGTTTCATTAACTCTGAAGAAGAATACTGCAAATCTGCTCTGGCAAAGTGTGCCACTAAATGCTGTGAGAACACGCTCCATTCGAACAGTAGTACAGTAACGCTAATGAGCCAAAGAACAATGTTGTACGCAATAGTAATTAGAACCAGCTGGACCCAGCGAATTAAACGAAGTATCAGGCAAGCACAACAAATGACGAACAGTTTGCGCTTCCCTTTTTCTCTCCCCCACTCTCCCAGAGCGAAGCGTGGCCAAGAAAAATGCGAGCGCAACAGAACTAACAGAGAGCGCTTGTCTCTTGGGACCACTGGCGATGTCATTAATTCACAAGCAGTGGCTAGTAACGAACTAAGGACCGCTGTGGTTTGCACCCGTGGGAGAGAACAATGCGCCATTAATTGTCTTGCACCACCAACCACTTGCTGGGTCTTCAACGCTTGCCTCGGAACTGGGCAGTGCCCCGTAAAGTGCGGACGGTGAACCTCATTCTATCCGCGACATAACAGCACTGCCACTTACGTCGTCTTGATGTTCTGTATTAAAATGTGACTTAGAGGACTTGTCACAATTCCTGTCAGCAATACAATGACAAGAGGATTGTGGAGAGTTCACATTTTAACATTTTGAATGGACTGTACTAATCAGCAGATCTCTTGTCTGAACCACAACATAAAGAACTAGAATTATCACAGAACATTCAAGCAATCAGATATTGTACCTTTACATGAAAATAATAATAATAATAATAATAATAATAATAATAATAATAATAATAATAATAATAATAATAATAATAATAATACATTTTGAAATCATGCTGAGATGCACAGATTGTTAAGATCAAATTTCTTATCTTATTTCGGCTCATATCGATGACAAACGACAGTTCAATACGATTGCCTCGTTTAGGTGGACAGGTGGTAATCAAATGGCATTGCAAACTCCTCAGTTTTCTTCTTTTTAAAAGGCTGAACTGAAGAAGTTTTGATTAGGATTTATTATCACATTTCCTTCATTCTGTAGACCCCTTAAAAGTCTAAGTGTGTTTTAATTCTACAGAGCTGCTAGACCAGCAGTCTAGTGTACTGAACCATGTGACTCTGAAGAGTGAAATATAGTCTTTGGGAAACCGTTTCTAAATCGATAAACAAATATATTTCAAACAGGTCAAACTTAACGCACTATCAGACACCCAGTTAAAACATAACATCTTAAAATCTTTGATAGAAAGCTACTGCATCCTACCACTGAGGACAATCTGCCTTTCAACATTCTTGACTACCAGTTCCTTTGCACAGCTCACAATGGCGAGAGTAACACCGAAATATTTACGTACTCCTCCCTTTAGACAGAACTCAGCTTGTCTATAAAAATATCTACACGTCTCTTTTGATTCATAGTCATAATTTTCAGCCCATAAAATGACCCATTCCCGCTTCTCATGCCCGTCTAGTCAGCACTAATATTTTTATCTCCGCATGTATAGTGGTCACCATTTTGTATATAACCCCGTCAGCATTCACCTATCAATATCTTTCCCGCGTCACTAAATGAATAAACGAACCGTAAAATATGCACTGTTTTATCACTTACTTACCCCAAATTTAAATGGGCACTTCTCTTACAGAAGTTCATTTATACGTTTTTTTTTTTTTTTTTTCAATATCAACTTGCATAATCCCATTACCATCATCTACCAGTTCCTTTTACACAATGGTGCACATCACCTTCTTTTATTTGTCATCCCCACGTTCGTTTCATATCTATTTCGTACCTTGCTCCAGTACAATTTTCTGATAGCGGCACAGTTCAGTTTAATATATACATTTTACTTGTATGCATAACATTACATCCCTTAGTTTCACTTCTTAACGTCCTCGTAGATGAACATTTGAAGCCGCGCCTCACGAGGAGACTAGAAAGCTTCGTCTTCAGCAAAATCAGAGTATTCATTCTGACACTGACAGCAGCTTCCCATGACAGGTCTGACCTACTTTCATTTACCGTAACACTTGAAAGACAAACTTCTTTAATATGAGCCAGTTAAATGACTTATTTACATTGCTATCAGTAACATTGCTTCGCATTACATAAATTATTAAATAGTTTTTCATTTGCGCAGCTCACTCTCGGCGCTAATGTGTCGAATTTTCTGCATTAACACTGGAATATTTTCATTTGCAAACTGATATATTTGGAGAATAAGTAATCTTCCTTAATGCAGGCCAATCATTCCCTCTATTATTCCTGGATTGTAACTAACTAGTGGCTCGTACGCGTTAGTACGTATATTCGTAATGCCGACGGAATCCGTGAAATGTAGGTTTATTGCAAACCATATTAGTACGAGTTTCGATGCGGTTTCTCCATCCTGGCTGGTGTTGTGTATTAATTACCGTAATTTCAATTACTGTTCTCCAATTAAGGGGAATATTCACACTAACTTAAAGCTTGACCACCGCATATGTTACTTCATTGCATGTGGTTTTTCGTTTTGCACAGCTTCAGCACCCTTCTAGAGAAATATATCTGAGACATTCATAGCTGTCGTAAATTTGCTTTAATTAAAGGCTTTGAAGTATCGCTGGCAATAGAGGGTAATTTTATGTGCCATTATTTGAGCTCCCTGAAGCAAGTGAAGTGATGTAATATGTAGAATTACATTCAGGAACAGTGCGTGATCGATCTTGTGATTATATTCTCTTGTTGTCTAGATTGTTATGCAAACTGAGAAGGATTTCAAGGGTGAAAATTACAAGGTTTACGTGGTTAGACAATTATAAATACCTATGACTAAGGAGAAGATTACCACGTTCATTGAAACTCACTTCATTACTTACAGACAACCATATCCTGTAAATACCATGAGTAGACTGGGAAGACACACTAAACGAGTTCCAGTCCAAAGTACAGCTATTTCAGGTACTCTTTATGGGTTTATTAGCTTTGACATAAAGGATATAAAGACGACTCATCGTCTGAATGGCCAGCGTACTGCCCTCTGGTTCAGAGGGTCACGGGTTCGATTCCCGGCAGGGTCGGGGAATGTAATCGCTTCTGATTAAATATTCTGGCTTGGAGACTGGATGTTTGTGTATGTCCCAATACTCTCCATTTCACATTCAGACACCACATCACACTACCAACCACCACAGAAACACGCGATAGTGATTACATCCCTCCACATAGGGTTGGCGTCGGGAAGGGCATCTGGCCGTAAAACAGGACAAATCCTCATGTGCTACAGTTTTGATCCGCGTCCCCACAGGTGTTGGAAAATCGGTAGAAGAAGAAGGTAATAAAGGATATAAAGAAGTGTTTTGTTTTACGTCGCACCGACACAGACAGGTCTTAAAGCGACGATTGGATGGGGAAGGGCAAGTGTTGGGAAGGACGCGACCGTGGTCTCAATTAAGATTCGGGCCCAGCATTTACTTTATGTGAAAATGGGAAACGAAGGAAAACCCCTTTCAGGGATATGGACAGAGGGGTTCGATCTCACCATCTCTCGAATGCAAGCTCACAGCGACGTCACCAAAAACCCGAGGAAAATTTGTTCGGCAATATAAGAAGAAACATTGCGGTGAATCCCGAGGAAGCGCTCTCATCACTGTTCCGATAAGTACGCATAGCTATCACGACCTTCCCACAAGAAGGAAGTGTACGCCAAGGAACATGCCAGACCATCATTTCTCAAATAATAATTAGAAAGGAAGAGGCCACTGAACATGTTAGTTAGCAAACAACCCCTGCGGCATGTTTCCTGCCAGGATACTTGATGTATGGTCCATGGCGGTGAGTGATTCATTATCATTAATCACGAAGAGGAACTGTTTCACGAATACTGTTTGTTTTATTATGAGCTACTAGCCTGGGAGACATACCGACTTGTTATTAACTTTTAATACAGCCAATGCCCGGCTCTATGGCTAAATGGTTAGCGTGCTGACCTTTGGTCACAGGGGTCCCGGGTTCGATTCCCGTCAGTGCCGGATATTTTAACCATCATTGGTTAATTTCGCTGCCACGGCGGCTGGGTTTATGTGTCGTCTTCACCATCATTTCATCCACATCACGACGCGCAGGTCCGCCTATGGACACAAATCAAAAAACCGGCATCTGGCGAGCCGAACTTGTCTCGGACACTCCCTGCACTAAAAGCCATATGCCATTTCATTTTAATACAGCCAGTACAAGACACAAACACAAGAGTAATGCATTAGAAAACGAAGTCCTAAAGGAATGCACAACAGAAGTCATTCTTGATGACGTTTTAGACAAATATATACAAAATCTTACTTGTTATAACAAGAAAAGTGTCATGTTGGTTAATGGACACTGAAGAGGTAATTACTTTCTCTATCCCCAGTCGAATTAAGACATAATACAAGCTTCCAGAGCAGGGATTTCAGTACGATACGTTGAAAACTGCCATTTTATTTGTCTATCAAACAAAATTACGTTCGTGATCGTCAACTGATCAAGCCCAATGCTCTGCCCGGCATTAGAATATACGGAATGATAATTGCTGCAGAGATGATGATGATGATGATGGTGATAATGGTAAGTGGTGGTGGTGGTGGTGGTGGTGGTGGTGGTGGTGGTGGTGGTGGTGGTGGTGGTGGTGGAGAAGAGAAGAAGAATTACAGGAAATTCGAAAAAAAAAGTCACGGTTTAAAAATAATGATGTTATTTGCTATGCGTCCCACTAACTATTTGTACGGTTTCCGGAGACGCCGAGGAGCCGGATTTTAGTCCCGCAGGATTTCTGTTTACGTGCCAGTAAATCTACCAACACGAGGCTGAGCACCTTCAAATACCACCGGACTGTGCCAGGATCGACCCTGCCAAGCTGGAGTCAGAAGGCGAGCGCCTCAACCGTCTGAGCCACTCAGCCCTGCATAACAGGTCACGGTTTTAGGTTCTGTGGTTGTTACTTCATTGTTTCTTCAATTTAGTCTCGTTTCCTTCAATTAGTTAATTTTCTAAGACAATTTCTAAGAACGAAGTTCGCTGGAAATCCATGAACATGGAGAACTTTCTATCATACATAGCTCATACAAAGGACTATGCCAGAGGCTAGCCAACAAGAACTTAGCAGCGGCAAGCGCCTGATGAGATGCTACGTCGGCAACCATGTATTACAATTGCGTCTTACAGTACAGTATTAGTTGCCCCTGCGCGAGACATCTGAGAGAGAACAGCAATCTCTTACAACTTTTCCAAAAGAGAGTGAGTGTGTGAGCAAGGCAAGCTTGAAGATTTACATGAATTTATATTGAGATCATAGCCATGGGACTTCCTATATCATACGTGGAATCCGAACCGCAAAGATGTGACTCTTCATTTCAAAAATCACAAATTATCAGCTAGGATTCGAGCCACGGCCATCTCAGTACCGATAATTCAGTGACAATGCCACACGGTTCTCACATCTCATATCACTAAATGGATTGGGAAGAATATGTTGATGATATAACGAAGAACTGAACAGAAAATCAATCCCCAAAGGTGGTTTTTGCCTGGAAATGTGTAGACCTGTGGAATAACACCAAGCTACTTTTTGCAATACGACAGCACTATGCTATCCCTAATACCAACTATTAGTGCAAACGGTTAGTCGTCATCACAAAATATTAAACTGGAACCATTAACTGGCGAGTAGGAGATTAAATGTTATATATATTGTATTATATCGAATGGGCTTCTGGGTAAAAATAAACAAAATCAGTTGATACAGATCTATACGTACACTTAGAAAAGTGAAGTGAAATACAGATAATGGAATATGAAAATTCCATTGATAACGTGTTCTTCAAAAGTGTGGATTAAAAACGGTGTCAAATTTCCCTAAAGGAGAATCACATTATCATAAATATGTGTTAAATGTCTCTCGATCATGGCCACCCACCAATGGTTGCTAATTTGAGATGACCGCAAGCCAACCTGCACGGTTGCTAGATTACACTTACGTCACACATTTTGTTACGTGACACTATTTCGTTACACAAATTTTCGGATGATCTCCAACTCTAAGAAATATTCTTGTCAATTAACTCAAACTGATACGTGAACACAAGGAACTTGGCGGAAAGGAGAAAAAAATAAAACTATTCTGACTGAAGTTAGGTAAAGACTTTAAAGCAGTTCACGGACATAACCCAAGTTAATTTATTGCAAAAAAAACGTCTCCGTCACACAAGCGGAAGTGTTAGGATTTATATATCTCAGAATGCAGGTTCCTTCCGTACCCTAAAGACTACTATTCTTCGTTACAATTTTCCCTAAACTCTGCTTGTCAATATCCTAACAACAGAACTACACAAGTATATTGATAAAGTGGGCATTAATAAGAAATGCCATTGCATGAGACTTGGTACACAAAGTGTGACGTTGATTCTTCCAATTCGGGTTTGTATAAGCAAGTTTACTTTCAGTCTACGAATTAAGAGCACTTGCACAGCGTCGTTTGTCGTATTCCCACTGCTCATTTCATCAAGACCAATTTACCACTCAAAATATGTCACTCTAGATTCATGCAATTAATAACCACTACGTGGTTTTTGAAATCCTGGATCACTGACGCAGAAAATCTGATCGGTATTCAATCAGAATTAGCGATATTAATAAATAAAGTTGAACTAAAATATTACAAGTTCAGTTAAGTAATAAATAAAACATCAAACGAATGATATTTGTTTCCACTCTGAAGCATACGCGATATTACTACCAATTACAGCGCCACTACTCGACATGGCTTTTGAATTAAACCATAATATATTTATATAAACAAGTGATGAGAGTTAATAGCACTCGCGGCTGATCACGGGCTGATGGATGGTACAGATCAGTCCACGAGAGGTTAACTTTAACAAACGAAACGCAAAGCTATGTAGGTTGTGTAACGGTTCAAATCCCGTTACAAGATGATATCTGTATTTTTATTATTGTATGATTTTATCTGTATTTTATTATTATTATTATTATTATTATTATTATTATTATTATTATTATTATTATGTCAGTATTATTATTATGTTATCTGTGATATTGTACTATTATTGTAATTATCCGTTTTATTCAATTTTGCAATTGCCTGTTGCTTGCAAGATTGCACTTAGATGTATGCATATATACGTATGTGTAGATTATCATTAAACACCTGTACAGTGAGAATTGTTGTATATATCAGAGATTGGAAGTGACGTTGTTATATTGCGACACCACTGGCGATTCTGCCAAGTCATCGCCGCGCCTTGGCTACGTCATCGTATTTATTTAGATATGCGCGCATCGACTCATTCGCCGCGGGGCTATTTCACCACTGTTTGTAATATCTGTCGCGTAGGTGGGAGTATGTCATTGTTATTTCTGGAGATTACGTAGCTGTGTCAACCAACGTCTATATAAGGTGGGTGCACATTGTAGCGTCAGTCATTACTTATACGGATGCAGTACAGTGAAGTAGTCTACTAGATCAAGAGGCCTTAGGTGGTCAGCCAACCAGTGTGAACGAGAGATGGTGAAGACTCAGTGAGCCATTATTGGTCATTGAGAGAGTGAGACCAAATGGTTGGTCCGTCACTTAGTGGAAGACGCGGACGCAAGGCTTACCAAGGAGTCAGAGAGGGCAACCCTGGACCTACCAAGAGGTCATACCATATTGACTTACAAAGAAGTCAGATGATATGGAGAAGAAGCAGTCGCAAGGATGTATCACCACGTTAGGCGTGACACATCTACAGTAAACACCAGAGCAATGGATTACGTCGTAATTACACTCAAAGTGTTGAAGGTACAGTCAAGTGAATCAGTGAGGGAAATATTTCGTATAAATTGTTAAATGTCCGGTCAAGAAGAATTCAAATTCATGCCTAGTTTCTTTTAGTTGCAATGTCATAATTTCATATTCTCATCTGTTTTATCGCAACAAGACTCACTATTTTTTGATATATTATTTAAAGAATATATTTTGTTCTATCAAACGAATTCATGGTTTCATTTCATTGACAGTAAAATATTTTAACCTCAAAATTAATGGGGAAACCGAACGCCAATCTCCTTTTCCCAGAACTTATATGGTATGTTGTCAAAAGTAAGCTTATTACCCCACACCCTAGATATGGTCAAGAGTCTCATATTATTGCTGTACTGAGTGACAGCTGGCGCCCTTCAAATAACGTATGTGTAAGTAAGCAGGTAACAAGTAAGTGTGAGTACAAGGTCCGACGTGTGTGTATTTTATTTAATGAATGTTAATTTTCAGATTTCCATTTTAAATGCAGATATACAGATTTTCAATTAAATGCAGAGTTTTATGTATGTTTCAAAAGTTAGTCAGCAATTTAGGAAGCTCTCAATGTGTCGACGCAACGTGGGACTCGAATAAATTCAGAATTTGTTCTGAATGACAGCATATCATAGGTTCATTTTGGGAGGAGTGTGAGCATTTAAGCCAACGGAAATTATTACCGGTGAATGTCAGGAGTGTAATTTTGTGATATATATTTGTATTTTGGGGATATGTCAAGGGATTTGAAGAGGGAAATTAATTTGAGATCGCGTACTATCACTAGTGAACCAAAGATGGACAAGGAAGACAATAACAAGTCATGTGACGACGAGGTCATTGCTTCGGCGGACATCCAAGGTGAAACTCAGAGTAGGGAACAGGTGAATACAATGGAAACTTCTGAGGTAATTCAGGAAAGTGCAGAAATTGAGAAGCACACTGAAACCCAAAAGGAAATCGCGGGGGGAATGAACCAAGATTTTCTAAATTTGCTGATGGCCAAATTTACCGAGTTCAGTAATGAAAATAAGAAGCTCAGTGAAAAGAATAGTGAAAATAATAAGAAAGAGATGAAAGAGATGAAAGAATTTTTTAGTAGTAGTAGTAGTGAAAATAATAAAGAGATGAAAGAATTAATTATTACTAATAATGAAAACAATAAGAAAGAGATGAAAGAGATGAAAGAATTTTTTAGTACCAATAATGGAAATTGTAATAAACAGATTAACTCTCTAAGTAGTAAAATCGAAGAATTGATTAATGGTAACAATGTGATTAATGATAAAATAGATGGGCTAAGTGAATCACTAAATTCTAAAATAGATACTAAGATAGTAGAGGTAACTAGTCAAATATCTAAGTTAGAAGATAAGGTAAATAAAGAGTGTGTTGACCTTAGAGAAGAAATGGAGTCGAGTCGGAGCGAGCTTCATACTCAAATTGAGCATGTCAAAGGAACTTGTACAGAGAATATCGTAGAATTAAGTGATAAAAGTTCTAGTAATCGGGAAGAAATTCATGAGGTAGTCGAGAATAGATTGGACAAGATTTGCAATGCAGTTGGGGAAAATACGGGGCAACAGATTAGTAGAAATGAACAAATTGAAAGCAAACTTGTGGAGGTCACTGAACTACGGAACGAACAGGAAACGCTATCGCAGCAGGTGAGAAAGAGAGAAGAAGAATTGCAGGAAGACGTGAGAATAGTGGAAGAGAATTCTGAGAGAGCAGCGGAAGAAGAAGAAGAAGAAGTTGTAAACTGCCAGGAAGTGATACGGCAGAAAGGTAGAGGTGAGACGGCGAGAGAAGTGGTAATAGCGAGTGGTTTGTTCAGTAGGGATCGTGATTTAACCAAGTTTTCTGGAAAACAGTTCAGTACTATAGAATTTGTAAAAGTAGTTGAGAAAAGATTTGCAAGTAAGTTGAGGAATAATGTTATTGAATGGGAATACATGGTGGAAATCTTGTCGAATGTTTTTATCGGTGAAAGTAAAATATGGTTTTGAGTGTACTGGGATAATATGTCTAATTTAGGAGAGTTTAAAGTTTTCATTGATAGGCTTTGAGAGGAATGTGTGCAAGGGCGCGCGCGCGAGAGAGAACGCATGATGGCTGGGGAAAGTAATATTGTAGAGAGAAGGGGAAAAATGTTAGCCGTGTATCAGAGGAGAGGGGGTGATCATGATGAGCAGAGGATTAATAGTTGTGTCAATGGTGAGAGGGGTCAGAGGAGTAACCAGAGAGAATTGGAAGATGGGAGGCGTATGTATTTGCGTTATGAGAGAGAAGGTCAGAAGAGTAATCGGAGAGAATCGGAAGATGGGAGGCGTATGTATTTGAGTTATGAGAGAGAAGGTCAGAAGAGTAATCAGAGAGAATCGGAAGATGGGAGGCGTATGTATTTGAGTTATGAGAGAGAAGGTCAGAGGAGTAATCAGAGAGAATCGGAAGATGGGAGACGTACGGATTTGAGTTATCGGAGGGATTATGATAGTCTCAATATGAAGGTTATCAAGGTGTCGTTATCGAGCCAGAGTATTTCAGATTCACAGGGAATCGGGTAAGTTATGTGGACAGGCTGAAGGTAGTAGATGAACAGGTATTTAGTATAAGTAGTTATATAGTGGAAAGTAGATTTAAGAATACAGTGTGATTGTGACCGAAGTAATGTTAAGTGAGATATTTAAGTAATGACGTAGTCGTAGATAATGAAGTACTTAATGGTAGTAGTAAGTTAGACGTAAGAAGTGTTCTGTTAAGTGATGTAAGTACTTGTAATGCTGAGAATATACTGTAAGTAGTGAAGTAGTAACTCCGATGATGGAAATTGTGAAGGTAAATGAAGGTACTATTAGATATTATAAAAGCTGTTGGGTAAGTCAAAGTGAGTAAATACTGTAAGATGATAGCGGTAGTAATTACGATAGAAGATGATTGTAAGTTTCAGACATGCCTTGTTGTACCAGAACTTGTGTATTCAGTTGTTTTAGGAGCTGACTTGGTTGCAAATCATGGAAGTAGAGTAGTCTTTAATTTAGGTAGTGTGTGTTTGTTCTGGGATATAACTAGCAAAGAAGTACGTGTTAATTATGATGGTCTGAGGTAAGTGTGTTGGTGACGTGTGTTCTTTGAAATATATGAGAGGTAAGGGAAGTTGTTCCTAGTGAGAGGAAATGTTTTGTTGGGTGTGTTACGTGCCTGTACGACCAGTATCCGAGGGATAGTCGGTATGAGGCAGTGACGTGAGGTAATTTGAGTGAATTACAGGAGGAGTAATTTTGTTCGATGTTAGGTAAGCATCGAGATGTATTTAGTGGTAAGTGAGGAAGAACACGTATATGAACATAAATTTGTAGTACATGACCATTGATCGTTTGTGGGAGGTAAGTACCCCATTCAACTTAAAAATGCTAGTGACGTCTAAGAACAAATAAACATTATGCTGGATTACGGAATAATTGAACCATCTTGTAGCCATAGTATTGATTCTTTAATTATTATTGCCAAGAAGGATGTGATTTATTGAGATATGTAAGTTAATGAGGGCAAAATTGATTCAGTTTGAGTGACAGAGTGCTACTCAGAGTTCCATTTTCATCATCTGCAGAGGCGGGAAATATGTTGAAGTTATTTTTTGTATCAGGGGTATTTCACTATTGTGAACCGTATCGGGAAGTGTGCATATTCCTTAAAAGATCAGGAAGGGGATATTGTCGGTATTTGTAGTATTATATATGTAAAGAAGTACGTCACGTGAGATTTGTTGAGATAATAATAAGATGATTAAATGTTGTGAGAAACTGGCAAAATAAAATTAACATCTGCGATATGCGTGTGAACCAAGTGTCGTATTGGTGTATTGGAAGAATAAGTGCTACATTGTCATGTACTGTGTGACAAAAAAAACGGAGAACAGGACATTGGACAGTTATCTGCGATAACAATATGCGAGAACAGTTCTCATATAAGTGATATTTCACAAAAAGTTTTGATATGTTAAAAAAAAAAGAATGTAGTGTAATCATCTAAAATTATTTGTATGTGTTTAATCAAGTGCTATATACTCTTGTGATTTGTATGAGAGAAAGAGAGAATGGGACACTGGACAGTTATCTACGATGGCAATGTGCGAGAAGAATTCTCATATTTGTGATATTTTATAAAATGTATGGATGTTGAAAAAGAAAATTATTGTTGTATACTCATTTAAAGTGTTTATATGTGTCAGTGTTATATATATAATTTTGTTCATAAATCAATCGATTCTTTGTTCTTCGATTTATTTATGAGGGAGGCGAATTGTAACGGTTCAAATCCCGTTACAAAATGATATCTGTATTTTTATTATTGTATGATTTTATCTGTATTTTATTATTATTATTATTATTATTATTATTATTATTATGTCAGTATTATTATTATGTTATCTGTGATATTGTACTATTATTGTAATTATCCGTTTTATTCAATTTTGCAATTGCCTGTTGCTTGCAAGATTGCACTTAGATGTATGCATATATACGTATGTGTAGATTATCATTAAACACCTGTACAGTGAGAATTGTTGTATATATCAGAGATTGGAAGTGACGTTGTTATATTGCGACACCACTGGCGATTCTGCCAAGTCATCGCCGCGCCTTGGCTACGTCATCGTATTTATTTAGATATGCGCGCATCGACTCATTCGCCGCGGGGCTATTTCACCACTGTTTGTAATATCTGTCGCGTAGGTGGGAGTATGTCATTGTTATTTCTGGAGATTACGTAGCTGTGTCAACCAACGTCTATATAAGGTGGGTGCACATTGTAGCGTCAGTCATTACTTATACGGATGCAGTACAGTGAAGTAGTCTACTAGATCAAGAGGCCTTAGGTGGTCAGCCAACCAGTGTGAACGAGAGATGGTGAAGACTCAGTGAGTCATTATTGGTCATTGAGAGAGTGAGACCAAATGGTTGGTCCGTCACTTAGTGGAAGACGCGGACGCAAGGCTTACCAAGGAGTCAGAGAGGGCAACCCTGGACCTACCAAGAGGTCATACCATATTGACTTACAAAGAAGTCAGATGATATGGAGAAGAAGCAGTCGCAAGGATGTATCACCACGTTAGGCGTGACACATCTACAGTAAACACCAGAGCAATGGATTACGTCGTAATTACACTCAAAGTGTTGAAGGTACAGTCAAGTGAATCAGTGAGGGAAATATTTCGTGTAAATTGTTAAATGTCCGGTCAAGAAGAATTCAAATTCATGCCTAGTTTCTTTTAGTTGCAATGTCATAATTTCATATTCTCATCTGTTTTATCGCAACAAGACTCACTATTTTTTGATATATTATTTAAAGAATATATTTTGTTCTATCAAACGAATTCATGGTTTCATTTCATTGACAGTAAAATATTTTAACCTCAAAATTAATGGGGAAACCGAACGCCAATCTCCTTTTCCCAGAACTTATATGGTATGTTGTCAAAAGTAAGCTTATTACCCCACACCCTAGATATGGTCAAGAGTCTCATTATATTATTGCTGTACTGAGTGACAGCTGGCGCCCTTCAAATAACGTATGTGTAAGTAAGCAGGTAACAAGTAAGTGTGAGTACAAGGTCCGACGTGTGTGTATTTTATTTAATGAATGTTAATTTTCAGATTTCCATTTTAAATGCAGATATACAGATTTTCAATTAAATGCAGAGTTTTATATATGTTTCAAAAGTTAGTCAGCAATTTAGGAAGCTCTCAGTTGTAGATTACGAAAAATTCCAATGACTTCTAGAAAGATATTTTTCGTAGGATCTACAATACAAAACTTTCTAAAACAGCAGAAATATTCGCGAGATTGTTTACTAATATCGAAAATAAATTATTAATATACCTAGGTACAATTACGTGCCGGCCCCGTGGTGTAGAGGTAGCGTGCTTGCCTCTTACCCGGAGGCCCCGGGTTCGATTCCCGGCCAGGTCAGGGATTTTTACCTGGCCTGAGGGCTGGTTCGAGGTCCACTCAGCCTACGTGTAGAAATGAGGAGCTATCTGACGGTGAGATGGCGGCCCCGGTCTAGAAAGCCAAGAATAACGGCCGAGAGGATTCGTCGTGCTGACCACACGGCACCTCGTAATCTGCAGGTCTTCGGGCTGAGCAGCGGTTGCTTGGTAGGCCAAGGCCCTTCAAGGGCTGTAGTGCCATGGGGTTTGGTTTGGTTAGGTACAATTACTCAATTTTAATTTGTATAGCATTTTATATTTACAGAGGAGCATTATCCACTTTAATATTTTAATTTTTTTAAACGTGACACTGTGGAATTCTTCAATTTTGATAACCGAATTTTGGATACGTGGAAATCGTAGCTGTTCTATGCTCTTATCTAAACACGGTTGATCAGATGGCCGCTACATGGATGAATGGATGGGGTTTCTTCATTATTAACAAGAGGACGTTTAAGGAAGTAGTAGTAGTAGTAGTAGCGAGTGTTTACAGAATTTTTGTGATCTGTTCTAAACAAATAATTTATTATGAGGTGTTTAGCAGTCAACAATCTTTTGAAAATGCCGGAAGTAAATAAATTTCTACCGAAAAGTAGACGAAGGTCGGCTGCAGCAGTCGATTACAAAATATTCCAGTAGCACCGTGAACGGTATTCATTGTTAACTGATGTTTGCTTTATCAGTTACAACTGCGCAGGAGCATAACCTATTTGTCAACCTAATAACAGCGCAAAGAATGCCCTAACACGCATATTACACACGCGCTTGAGGTAATTTGCGTGATTTATCGGGAATTTATGAATGCGTACGACACAACCCCTCTCCTCACTGACATTGACTGAATTTCTGTTGCATCATCATGCTATGAGGACAGATTACGGCACACCGCGCGCACACACATCCACAAAATTTAGTAGCTGAACATTTCAGATATATTAGTTACGTTCTTTTTCTTACTTTTTCAACAACCACTTGGAATGATGAAGCACCGATTTCCACAAGGAAGACGGAAACCTTAGAAACAAGTAAGCCTACACGAAAGGTGCTTTACCCTATGGGATCACTCGGTCCTTTACAAAAGTGAGTTCCATGTTAATTCCTGGAGGTAAAAGTTCCAACTATTCCACCCCACTTCGTTACGATGTTACTGGTAGTTTGTCCCTACATTGCCAGCACGGAAATGAATTTGCCTTTTATTTTAGATTTCTTCTGAATTATCATCGAAGAATATTCTTGCAGCTGATTCATTTTCGACCAGTGAAACCATGACGATCATTGCTTTTCATATACTGTACATACAATCGCTCTAACGTACAGAGGGACTGTGACATTAATATGGATGTACCCACTAATCAAGCGATCTTTTGTTCAAATAAAACATTTTTCATTCAATAAAAATTACCAAGTGATATATAATAAAACAAAATCATTTTCAAATTTAAGACTAAGGACTGGGAACTATGAGAACCCCAAACCATTCCATCCCTATCATATGTTCACGTAGAAACCCTAGGAACATCTTTTTACTGAAAGCCAACGGTGGAATTCAAACCTACCGGCTTTTTCACTACTGCGGGAATACAATGACCAATAACCAATAACTTTATTATTATTATTATTATTATTATTATTATTATTATTATTATTATTATTATTATTATTATTATTATTATTATTATTTCATAAGTTGCTTTACGTCTCACAGACTCAAATAGGTCTTATGGCGAAGATGGGACAGGAAGGGACTAAGAGAGGGAAGGAAGCGGCCGTGGCCTTAATTAAGGTACAACCCCAGCATATGCCTGATGTGAAAATGGGAAACCATGGAAAAACATATTCAGGGCTGCCGACCGTGGGGTTCGAACCCACTATCTCCCGAATACAGGATACTGACCGCACTTAAGCGACTGCAGCTATCGAGCTCGGTATTATTATTAATATTATTATTATTATTTATATTCTATAACCTCATATTAATGTATCTTTACGAAATTAGTCAAACTGGTGGGCGAAAATCGTGAAGTGCACAAAACATTAGGTAAGAATACGACGAAGGCTACTGATAAATAGAAACAATTATTCGCAATGATCAGTGTCACAAAGAATTACATGTTAATTAACTATTTATAATCCACGCGGGCTCAGCAGTTCAGACGGCAGAGTGCCTGCCTTCTGACACAAACTTGGCAGGTTCGAGCCTGGTTCAGTCCGGTGGTATTTGAAGGAGCTCAAATAAGTCAGCCTCATGTAGGTAGATTTACCGGCATGTAAAATAACTCCTGCTGGACAAAAAAACGGCACATCGACGTCTGAGAAAACCGTAAATAGGAGTCGTACGTAAAACCATTAACATAATTCTGTGGCTTGGTTCTAAAAGGGCCAATGTCAAAAATCCTGTTTTTGAGCTATGAGCATTTGAAGTTTTGCTTATAGTTTTCCAATTATTTTTTTCAACAACTAACTTTAAATAACTTTATACTTTCTTTGTGGAAGTCACCTTATTAAAGGCTAATTTTTTCTATCGTATTCTTTCAAATTGCCAGATCTCTAATATTTATTGGTAATCTAACATTATTGGCAAGGGCTTATTTAATTAAACGCTAACTGTTCGTTTAGTACTTAACAGAGACATTGACCCTTTTAACACATTGCAAGCCAGGTTAAAACGCTTTTGTATCAGTTCATATCTCAATTCCGATAAGAAATTACATTGGCCCTTTTAGAACCAAGCCACAGAATTATTATTTACATTCTATCTCCTTATATTAATGAACTAACAGTACTCGTGTTACTTCAAAAAAGTACGTTCGTACAAACATTTTTATTTTTGACAGTAAGACTTTAAAGAAGTCAACCCCAAAACCCTTCGAGTGCCTGATCGAAACGTCTCCAGAAACATCTCTTTTAAGCTAACTCTATGTCTACTATCCCTTCCACTAATGCCCAATTCGGAGCTGGCAACAATTTGCAACCATGTATGCCTCCGTAGTTAAAGTGGAGGTATCGTCGATGTGTATATTATTCACACTAGTCTTTGTCAGTTCAAAATAAGAGAGTTAATCTCCCGGCATGTGTGTCAAAACAGCATATTTTAAGTTCCTGATTGGCTTGTAGCTTATTAGATTACGGCACACAGCGCGCACACATATCCACAAAATTTAGTAGCTATACATTTCAGAGATATTAGTTACGTTCTTTTTCTTACTTTTTCAACAACCACTTGGAATGACGAAGCTCCGATTTCCACAAGGAAGACGGAAACCTTAGAAACAAGTAAGCCTACACGAAAGGTGCTTTACCCTATGGGATCACTCGGTCCTTTACAGAAGTGAGTTTCATGTTAATTCCTGAAGGTGAAGGTTCCCAGATAACTATTCTACCCTACTTCCTCTCGATGTTACTGGTAGTTTGTCCGAAGCGGGAGCAGAACAAAAACGTACACCAGTGGCAACGAAGCCCACGACCTTCCGATTTCGCGTCGGAGGCACAACCGGTTGAATTATAGTGGCCTAGGTGATAATTTTGTTCATTTACAGGTCTGGCCCTTTTACCGGCACAGCTGCAAAATGCGCGCTTGTATCCACTGTGGGTCAATTCAAGTGAATATTTAATTATACATTAATATTATTTAATATTATATAAATTAAATATTCACTATCACATTTTTACAGTTTCAGTAAAAAACCAAACCCCATGGCACTACAGCCCTTGAAGGGCCTTGGCCTGCCAAGCGACCGCTGCTCAGCCCGAAGGCCTGCAGATTACGAGGTGTCGTGTGATCAGCACGACGAATGCTCTCGGTCGTTATTCTTGGCATTCTAGACCGGGGCCGCTATCTCACCGTCAGATAACTCCTCAATTCTAATCACGTAGGCTGAGTGGACCTCGAACCAGCCCTCAGGTCCAGGTAAAAATCCCTGACCTCGCCGGGAATCGAACCCGGGGACTCCGGGTGAGAGGCGGACACGCTACGCCTACACCACGGGGCCGGCCTTTGATATATAGCCACACATTACAATTCAGTATGATGTTTAAATCATTACTGCGTTCTCTTATATAGGTCTACTAATTAACACAGAATTGATGCTATGTTTCTAATCCTATTCTCTGTTTTATTCTCGAAAGGTGAAAGACAATGACTACACGGATGTATAATGTTCTCCGTACAGGAATAAGTAAATGAGCTAGCTAGACGAGGACCTGGCAACCCTACACAGTTTTTCACATGTCGGTTTTTCTCATTTGGAAACAAGCGTGCTTAGTCTATGCCCGAGTTCAACTCTCTGCTAGGATATGAAAAATTCTTACAACCATCAAGAGGAAGCCTGAATACTCCGTTCATGTTATGCATAATATGGAGTACAGCCTTCTACTCTTGGTCATCCACAGGAATATTTAAGCCGAACGGAGTCTACGTCACAGAACATTTTGGCAAGGAAATCTTCAGCAGTGGTTCTAGCTCAGCACAGGTTCGCTGTTCTGCATGGCTAGAGATAAGGTGTAAGTCATGCTACTGATCACAGACGTTCTTGGAGGACAGAGTACTACAAGAAGAAGAAGAAGAAGAAGAAGAAGAATTTACTTCATAAATACTATCCTTATAGATATCACACTGGGAATTTTGATTTCATATTATATTTTCTGTACTCATCCTCAAGATTTTGAATACTGGACAATATAGGCTACTTCCAACAGAGTTCACCATTATAACCCGTTTATCCCGGCGAATAGTGCCCGCCAATCTTGCAACGGCATTTTGATTTAAAGCCCAGTAGATAACAGAAGAGCGAAATTGCAATAATCTCTAAAACAGAACGGAATGAGTAAACAACCTATCGATTTGTAATGTTCTTGCTATGACACAGGGTCTGTATCCAATTCTCATTTTATGCTAGGTTTGACTAGTTGGAAATGAGAATGGAGAGACGGCGAAAACGACATTTAATAATAGTCTGGCAACCTGTACCATGTGATAAGATGGTTTCTGACCGTATGTTTCCTCCCTCATATAATTGAATCGTTTATTTCAGAAACGACCTAAGTGACACTTTTATCAAAATTGAGTTTTTGACAGGATTGTACTATTCGCAGATAAATACACTGTTTTCCACACAAGCAATGCTGTTAGGCAGCTGTGTAAATGTGTTTATTTCAGAAAGAACCTAAGCGCCGTAGCTTAAGTTCTTTCTGCGGTAAATTCATTCCTCCACTCATGACGGTTGGTGGCCCTGTTAGGATAACCTGTTTTGTGACTCACACAGAATCACACAATTGTGCGTTTCTTATTTAACCTCTGTGACAGAGGTCAGTTTGAGACGATTACGCATAACTTCCCTGTCCGTGGCCACTGTTTTTGCCTTGTGACAGGGATTTTGGGAGTATTAAATGGCTCTTGAGGAAGGTGGTCAGAATTTATACTCTGGATGAGTATACTGAGCAAGGCAAGTGTGTCAGGACGTTTTACCGTTTATCATCTTACCTCGGACGATGTCTTAAGTTTTAAACATTGGTGGCCTATATCGTACAGGAGAATAACAAACTCATGAAACATCAGACATGGAAGTACCATGAGAACGTAAGAAGCCATTCAAGGTTTCTAGTTAAAAACAGTTTCTGTACTATAAAGTTACTTCAGGACAAGTTGTGACAAAGGCTTTTATTGGAGGATTTTCATCTACTTTCGCACAACTGAAAACTGACAGCCCACCTGAGCTACCTTCCGAGAAGGGTTATCCTTTGGGAAAGGTAAGTTGATTGCAATAGTATTATTAAAGGGGTATAAAATTATTGAGCATAAAAACATTTTGTAGTCTATAATAACTTTATAAACGTTTAATGGGTTCTGCACAACGCAATTTTTTGATTTTAGGTTCCAATCAACAAAAATAAAGTAGAAGACTTGAAAAAATTAACGGACTACACCGTTGGTTATGAAGACTTTTATGACAACATCACTCAGTGGCCAACAACCGAGAGAACCTGCTGAGGACATGCCAGAAGCTGAATAAAGCCAGAAAGGGTTTTACTGTTCTAATTTGTATTTTGTGGTTCATTAACTGATCTCTGTTAAATTTTGTTTGAATATAATGATGTTATTTACGTAACCTTTCATCTTAAAACTTGCATAGATTAATCAATTAGCTGTTTTTTTAATAATTGCTACAAAAATTAACAGGAAAAGTTATTTACTTCAGAAACAACGTAAGTGCAATTTTTAGAAAAATTGTTTATGGCATTAAAAATATTTTAAAACTTATTTCTTGTTTACTACACTTTTCTAGCACGCTAAAGTTTAATTTAAAAACTTTAGAAGGAGATCATACTTCAACTTATACACCCACACAGTTCTTTTCATTTTCCCAATAGTTTGAAAAAGTGCACTTAGGTGGTTTCTGCAATTAGCGATTCAATTATATTGTGCATGTCTAGAAGTTTCCTCTAGACGTTAGGTCTATCCTCTCCAGAACGAGATGAAAGATTTTGTTTGGTTTGTTTTACGTCGGAACGACACAAACAGGTCTTATGTCGACGGTGGGATAAGGCAGGGCTAGGACTACGAAGCAAGCAACCGTGGCCTTAATTAAGGTACAACCCCTGCATTTTTTGTGTGACAGCGGGGTTAGAACCCAGAATCTCCCGAATGCAAGCCTACTGCTACGTGATCCAAACCACGTAGTGAAGTTAGTTCCTTGTCATCAAGGGGGAGACTGCATGATATCGTAACTTGAACAGGGATTCTACTAGATCCTCCTGAGGGAGCTAATAAACGTTCCACCAACGACGAACGGGTTGCCTAATGATGCAGGAGAGGACGATCACCGACATGTTCTGCCATTACTCACAGGTTCTGCAGAGGACGCGACTCTGCTGCAAGCGTCGTTATCGTCTGTCAGGAGAAGTGCATGCGAGTCATACTTCATCTTAGAATGGAGTCAGAGATGCACTTTAATGATATCCACCACAGATGACTTAACAGAGAGCAGAGTGCAAATTCACAGCGGAATTCAAAGAGCATCAATGTTTAGAAGATCCCGTGTTGAAACTGTCAAAATCACTCACAATTTGACCGAAAATTCACTTGGCTATAAGGAATCTAGGCCTACACCAGCAAAAGTCAGTGTCACAATAGTACTGTAAATTTTTAGCGCTTGTGGAAAAAGAAAGTGCTGAGACTGGGCAGGTAGTGGCAGAGACCTTTATTTTGGTGGGAAACCACGGACAGGGCTCTCGATGTTGGGAATCGAGCCCACCACCTTACCGCTACAGTAGACGTACCGTATGGCCAATTCGCACAGTGAGCCGATTTGTATGATCAAGTAATCATTAGCTCCAATGGAAACGTAACACTACAAGAGACACTAAGACAAAAGTTGAGGAATTTACAAATTTGAACTGAAGTGAAATAACGAAGCATCAGCTACTTTGCCGCCATTCTTATTCTCTTCACTCAAATGTCAATAGTTAATCCATTTAACAGCTCAAGGGTCGATTAAACCCTACAAACTTAACTAAGAAAGCCCTTACAGAAACACGTCATAGGTTCCATCTTAATACATCTGTAGAGGAAGGAGTTCGCAATATTGCTTTGGCAGAACAATGTTTGTCTTTTAGTAAAAGAATATTATAGTTTCTCCTAACAAATGAAGAAGAGTTGTTGAGTCTTGAATGAAGCCCAAAAAAATCTCTAAAAATAACTCTAAAAATATCGCTAATTCACTCACTTCTCACGATGCTAGAGGGCCTACATTTGGCACAAGAGGTTCTTATACGGAAATTAAGTCTACTACTACTACTACTACTACTACTTTTTCCACACCTGCAGGTAGCGGGTGCGAACTGTATTTCACATCTGGATTTGGCCCTATTTTATGGCCGGATGTCCTTCCTGACGCCAAATATTCATGGGGGAATGTAATTGCGTTTTTCAGTGGTGGTTCGTAGTGTGGTGTCTGAATATGAAGAGGAAAGTTTTACATAATTCTGTAGGTCTAAGAATATCGACTTGCCTCGGATCTTTGTGCACGATATAATCCTAGGTGTTTCTCTAGAAAGAAAGTAAGGACGAAAAAACACCCCACTCAGGATGCCCCCACAGAAGTTGCCGGAGCCAACGTTCGAGATCTGCATGTGGCGAGATACTAGACCTGGCCCGAGTAGAGGGGAACCCGAGCCAAATTCAAGCTTACTTAAAAATTGTCCGTCTTTTCGGCTGAGTGGTAGCGAGCTAGTTTTCGGCCCGGCGAGCCTGGTTTAATGTTGACCTGGGACTTCCGAGATCTGAAATGTGTACGCAAGATGGAAACAGAGCAGATGGAAATTTTGTCAGTAACATTTGTATTATGGAATCACATGGCACAGCATAAACCCATGAAGTTAAGAACAGATTGTACAATTTTTTTGTTGAAACCAAACAGGACTGATTAAGTTTTCTTTTTTAAAATCCTGTATTATTTTCACTTCGTAATATTATCAACCACAGGGCTGTGAAATATATTCGAGTGCGAATTCTGCCAGACATTCATAGTTGCAACATCTTTCATGTTACGAGAGGCCGAAGCATAAGTTGGAAATTTGGAAATAAAATGATCACGCTTATGAGAAAGGCAGAAACTAAGCATTTTTCAAGATTTGAATTATAGAAACAGCAGTAAACCAATTTTGTAAATTGACTACATTGGTCGCGGTCGTGATAGCCAAGCCACTTCGTCGTTGACTCCCCACCAAGTCAGCCGAGGCTCGAATCCCGAGTAACAATGTTGGATATTTGAAATGAAAATTCAGGTCCCACGTAAGATTGGAGTTTCCGTGGCTATGATTATAATATGAACAATCACCTAAAACAGCGAGCTTACGTGCTTGACTTGTTCTACAATGATATTCGAATTCACTTGTCACCCATTTATGGATTTCTTTCATGGGTTAGGAGACACGATAGTGAAGCTCAGCACAAAGAGAGTTATCGCATCCTTTCCAAGAACATTAGTTTTATCAGAGAAATATAAAATAATTTACATCGAGCTCTTTCGTTTGTTCTGTTAAAGAGAATAATTTATTGATTTGAGTACCGAGAAGGGACGTGTATAAAGAGAAAATTGAACTCCTGGTGACCGATAAATCTTTAATGGGAAGGACTTTTCTATCGAACTGTACAGTGGATGAATGAACTGAGTGAAATTTCTCTTCGCAACTCACTGTAGAATATTCCACATCTTCCGTAGATTGGAGATAAGTCGGGCTAGATATCGGATGAGATCACTTATATAGGGAGGTGGATAATTCCTCTCCACTTCAAATTCAGAATGTATAAGAAGCGATGATAAGGTTCTCATAAAATAATAATAATAATAATAATAATAATAATAATAATAATAATAATAATAATAATAATAATAATAATGTCTCGTCTATCGTGTGCAGGAATTTCCTTTGATGCCATGCCCGCATGTCACTCTCGACGTCTCGGTTTTTTCTACCAGATGGCTGAGAAAAAGGTTTGTAGAGAGATTTATAGCTGAATTGTAAATATTTTTTCAGCGTAAACACCAACTGTGTAACCAGATATATTTTATATGCCATTATCATACATCAAGTTCCAAATGAACTTCGTTCCACCCTTCAAAAAAAAAAAAAAAAAACAACAGACTTCATCAGCAAACTTGGGATCCAGATCTTGGTACTCTACTACTGATCAACAGAGGGAGAATACGATGGAGGCGACATATCGTCAAAACACTAATAGTGAAGTTGGGCAGTTTTTAATATGTTTACTGTGAACTCTGTCTAGCAGGAAATCCTCTGGAGTGTACTCCCTATTATAGTCAAACTTATCAGTCTCCCCATTAATAGCATGTGACGCAATCTCTCTGGACCATTCCATCATTCGCTTCTCGATATTCTCCGAGGTGACCAGAGTACAGCACACTACGCGATGGAGCTTGAATGGAGCTCTCTTCACGAAGGTGCATGCTGTGAACATCATGAAATAATGATATTATTGGCTTTACGTCCCACTAAATACTTTTATGGTTGTCAGAGACGCCAATTTAATCCCCCAGGAGTTATTTTACGTGGCAGAAAATCTAGCAACACGAGGCTGACGTATATGAGCACCTGCAAATACCACCGGACAGAGCCAGGATCAACATCATGAAAAGAAAGAATAAGACCTCTTTTATGTCAGACTTTAAAATGTACCGATACTGAACGAGCACATTCTAAATCAACGCATCCAGTAGTTCTGTAAGTAGTAAATTCCTTTTGTCATCCTCAGTGGTGTAGTCAGACTGTTTTCCATTGTAGCGGGTTAGATTTCGGCGGAGATCGGTTATATTTGAACGGGTCTAAATACGATAACTCTGTGTATTTGGCTACCAGTAGGTTAAACAACTCATGTGCATTAGAATACAATGCATACCCTCATAAATTCTGATGAATCGTTTAGCAATTAAAACAGACGTTAAGCAATTATTATTATTATTATTATTATTATTATTATTATTATTATTATTATTATTATTATTATTATTATTATTAAAATTTCTTTTTGAAGTTTATTCCGTTCGCGTACCCTATAAAACAGGTCTCTATATTAATAAAGAGCAGAAATACTATATACTGTATCATACACTCATGTTCATGAAATTACAGCAGCATAAAATAGCTTCCTTAACACTGGAATATACAGAGTATTTTCAAACATGTGTCAATTAATCGGGTACTAGATATTACACCTCAAAACAACATAAAAAGTCCATATGAACAGTCGATGGTTTACAAGTTACAGACTTTTCAACTTTGTACGGGAAGTGCTTTACCTGGCATATCCCATGTTGAGCGAGTAGCTGTCGCCATGTTGGTATATCAACAAGGATACTGTATTCTTCGAGTAATATAAAGCAGTCCTCAAAATGCTCACCTTGGAACGCACGCCTGAATTACGCCGCCTCACTGATTGCCGGACACGATGGAACACGCCAGGCATTGCACGTAAATGACGACAACCTTGTTTCACACACTGGCGAGGTATGGCAATGTCCGTATCGGCACATCTAACTCCAAACTTAATCCTAAATACGAACTCCCACTTCCCTTTACTTTTTGCGGCTATAAAAGCGGGAAAAAGGGGGGTCTAATATGCGAGGAAATACGGTAACTTATCGCGAGGGCCCGAATTTTGTGTAATATCGATGGAAGTGCGAATATGTACATCAAAATGTAGTAAATATCAGTGAAACTTATAATTAAATATGTAATATACTAAAACTATGCAATTAAATATGAAGTAGTATTAATGCACTAAATTTACGAAATGGTTTGTATATTCCTTTTATTGTGATTTATGGTTATGATATGAGGCAATAAAATTGTTTTTAAATACCTCCATATTTTATGATAAAGTCTTCGTTGTTTAATTTAACTAGCCTATTTTCTAATTTTGACAATATTAAATAATCAAAATAGAAGCACACCGGTAATCAAAATGCTTGAAAATGCCAGCTAATACCTAAAAAATGGTGTCAAATTTCCCTGGGGAAAAATCAAATGAATATAAGTATTTCTCTCGGTCATGGGCATCCACCAATGGTTGTTAATTCCAGATGACCGCCAGCCATAAGACATAGCCTGCACGGTTGCTAGGTAATATTGTCTGGCCATCTATCCATACTTGACATCATCATAGCCTGCACGGTTGCTAGGTTACATTTCCGTCACACATTTTGTTACATGGCGCTATGTGTTACACAAATTTTCGGATGGCCCCCAGCTCTAAGACATATTTATGTCAACAGGCGTAGCTCGTAAACTATCGACCGCAGGGCCTATGTCCCAAGGGACTTTTGACATTAATAGGCCATCCGAAAATTTGCGACACATTACAAAATTTGTAACAGTAGTGACGTTACAAAATGTTTTACCTAGCAACAGTGACCTTCAGAGGTACACGGAATGTAGATTTGTAAGTAAGGGTGTGTTGAAATAGAAGGCACTAGTTTTAGATACGTAGTGAAGTACCACGGCCAACTAGATCTACGCTGCATCAAGTCGGCCGTGGTAGTACTAACATTCCAATCAATGGCCTCCCTCTTGCGGTACACACTGTAGAACTAATATGTAAATCCACAGCCTTCTGTTTAGGCTGTGTCTTATGAATGGCGGCCATCTGAAATTAACACCCGTAACAGTGAACTTGAGAGGTGCATGGATTGTAGATTTGCTAAATTTTTACCTCTGTGAAATGATGCCAATAAACCGTTCGTTATCAATATTTGAGTTTGATTTATTGAAAGACATATCCTTTTCGGAAAGGGGAGAGTTTACATTCTTTGTGTTGTTTTGAGGTATACTATCTACCCCAGGATAAATTCCCATGTGTTTGGGAACACCTGTATTTTGAAATCATAATTTATTTATTTATTTATTTATTTATTTATTTATTTAAAGTTAATTAAAAACAATTAGCAAATCACCATCATGCTTGGCGTTCGGGGAGTATGACAGTGGATGATACCACTCACCACCATTTCTTCTAATGCGCATGCAGTCACGGCTGTGGTCCAATTTAAAGAGAGAGACACTTCCTAAAACAATACATGTCAACACGCCAGAGTGTGAGTTCACGAACAAACCGTAGCCCGAGACGTAGCGTGGTTCAAGGGACACCGCCACGAAACAATACGGGCAACCACTCCTCTGCGAAGGTGTCAATGCCACCTTTGTTACAGTGTTCCATTGTTGTACTAAAACGATGAAGCTATACGATCTCATCGCGTCACCACAGTTTCGTTACCCCTTTGACAAATGTCGAAGTGTCCGGATCTAGTAATGGCATACCGTTACGATTTTCGGAGACAACGGGATGCTGAAACTTTTTCCCATAGTAGTTCCTTTAGTCCGGTAAATCTACCGACACGAGGCGTATTTCAACACCCTCAAATACCACCGGAGTGAGCCGAGGTCAAAACCGCCAATTTAGTCTCAGAAGGTCTGAGCTCTACCGCCTGAGCCATTAAGCCTTATGCAGCTGGTTCTCTTCGGTTCATTACTTCCACTCTCGCTTGACAGCTATTATTACAGTAATCAAAGAGATACTCGTTCTCCTGGTGTTCAGTAACGCTAGGAGAATGGCGAATGGATACCCTACTTCAAATGCAAAGCCCTATTTACTAATCCTAGTCCATAATCTATATAAATAAAATCGTAACGTCCGTGTATCTGTACAATTACTATTTTGCCGAAATTTTCATTCAGTTATGAGGTGTAATAATGACCATCTGCATATGTTTTAGCTTTGGTGTCTGTCTGTTTGCGTTCGTGTAACTTGAAAACTACTGGATATATTTCTACCAAACTTCATATTTAGAATCCACCTGACCTTGGGTAGGTTTTAGGACCAATATTGTTTCTAAATACCTGAAGTGACTGGGGATTTATACGAAACCGAAACCGTGCTTTTGCTCTCCCACAAAATATACACAACCAAACTTAATGGAAATCAATTTCTAAACTTTTTTTTCTCACGTGCATCATTTTGATACGAAGATTAATATGGGAGATATCATTAACGGACCGTTTTTCAGTCTAACGTCGAGCGGACTTATTCTTTTCTTTTTTTGTCGATTTGTCAGTTCATCCGTTTGTTGAGTTCTTATGACTGGGAAACTACTCTATACGTTGCTAACAAACTGTATATCTGTCCTTGGGTAGGTATTAGGGTCAATATTATTTCTAAATCCCGGATTTTTAGTGGGTTTGAAGGAAGTCGAAACAGTGATTTAACTCTAACAAAAAATGACCAACCATAATGGAAAACTACCAGCCTTCATGGAAATCAATTTCTAAAAAGGTTTTTTCATGTGCACCTTGTCAATAGGAGGATTACAAGGGATATGTCATTATGGACTGTTTTACAGGCTGTCTTGTCATTTTACGTTGGGTTAAATGGTTTAACTAAAGAGCTATTTTACTCTTTTACAGATGAGGGAGGTTATCGCCAACGATTGGTTCCACGAGTCTTCAGTCACAGTGCCACACCCAGTTTCAGATGAACAACAATATGTAACCGAGAAATAGGGAGAGTTACGCACAACTTCGGACCAGGAACTGTATCGTTCAACAGTATCGTAATAATTCCTCAAGGAAGTATTATTGAACCTTTATGTTTATATGATATGATATGATTATATGATTAAACGAGTGGAATCAGAGGTAAGGCTTTTTGCGGATGATGTTATTCCGTATAGAGCAATAAATAAGTTACAAGATTGTGAGCAACTGCTAAATGACCTCGATAATGTTGTGAGATGGACAGTAGGCAATGGTATGATGGTAAACGGGGTTAAAAGTCAGGTTGTGAGTTTTACAAATAGGGAAAGTTCTCTCAGTTTTAATTACTGCGTTGATGAGGTGAAAGTTCCTTTTGAGGATTACTTGATTCAAGAACTAGAAAAAATCCAAAGAAAAGCAGCTCGATTTGTTCTGGGTGATTTCCGACAAAAGAGTAGCGTTGCAAAGTTAGGGCTGGGAAGAACTGGGAGAAAGAAGACGAGCTGCTCGACTAAGTGGTATCTTCCGAGCTGTCAGCGGAGAGATGGCGTGGAATGACATTAGTAGACGAATAAATTTCAGTGGCGTCTTTAAAAGTAGGAAAGATAACAAGATGAAGGTAAAGTTGGAATTCAAGAGGACAAATTTGGGCAAATATTCATTTATAGTAAGGGAAGTTAGGGATTTGAATAACTTACCAAGGGAGATGTTCAATAAATTTCCAATGTCATTGAAATCATTTAAGAAAAGGCTGGGAAAACAAGACAGGGAATCTGCCACCTGGGCGACTGCCCTAAATACAGATCAGTAGTGATTGATATTGATTGATTAAACTCTGTGATCCACTTTGTTTAGCTTTATCTTACTTCACATTATTGCCACGTGCTTTCGTAGAAGAATATCAGTTTGACATGCCGTATCAAACGTTTGAATACAGGCATGTAATTTCGCATAAATTCATTAAGGAATCGTGAAATCGATCACCGTGCTTTGAACGGGTACATATGCCAGTATACAAAATATTACAACAGCACAGATCTCCGCCTCCGTGGCGTAACGGTTAGCACTATTAGCTACTGCCCTCGGTGGTCCAGGTTCGATTCTCCGTAGTCGGAGGTTTAACCCGCCATCGGTATCGTTGTTAGGTAGCCCCTAACAAAAATATTCCTTATTAAGAAAAGTTTTTGGTTTAAGACTCAAACTTTTCAAACTCCAGGTATTCTCAAATGAGTATATGAGTCACATGTTTTCCTTCGTTACGCGATGATTCACGTACACGTGTCACGTGGAGGAGTGGGGGAAGTGCGTTTTGTCTGGAGTGTTAGTCCGCGCCTCGCTACGATACCGATCGCGTCACAGATTTTACGCATTCCGTGCTGGTGTAATGTTTTAGTAAATAGTATCACAGTGAAATTATAATGGCTAATAGGCCTAGTGAATCTCTTATTTTGAGCTGGATTGAAGAATCTTGCCCTGGAAATCGTAAAGCCACATCTGTTGAGACGTGCTTTAGTCGATGTTCTGTCAATTGGTCTCAGAAATTCCATCAGAAATATCTTTGGACAAGAACTTCCCGTCAGAAATGCGACACCAGCAGCCCCAGGTAATTATTGCTAACAGTTCTCACTTCTCCATTTTTACAAGTATCTAATTGAACACTTTGTGAAAATTGTTTATAAACATTACGAAAAAAGCTATGGTGTTTACTGTATATATTTTCAGATGTCCCCGGGCGGAAACCAAGATATGCCTACTCCCAGTTCGAAAAAACCGATTTACGTCAGCTCGCTGTGATGCCTGCAAACGCTCAACGTGCAAAGAGCACACTGGACTAACTAAAGTAGTATGCAGTGAATGTTTTTTCGCAAGAAGTTGAAAGAAATTAGTGAACAGGACAATGATACAAAATAATGAGGTTTACAAATTATGATAACATTTGTTTTGTACTGTAATGTGTATTTGAAATGCCAAGGATTTTTGTTACTTTTCATAATATTTAGTAATAGTTATGTAAATTTATATAAATGGTTAACATAAAACCAGTCTGTTAAAACAAAATTATAATTACCTTCTAAAAGAACGAAAACAGTGTACGAGTAGAAACTGTAGTAGCAAATATTTAGGTAATAAACAATTGTGGATATATACAAATATGTAAGTATACATATATATATACTAAATAAACAAATACTAGTATAATTTATTCAAAATGGCGAGAAGATCCCGTATAAGAACTAAAATCATATACCAAACCGATGTTAGGGAGCCCCTATACACGATACCTCTCGCGTAAGTGCGGACAACGATACCGATGGCGGGTTAAGAACGGCAGAAGGGCCGGTATCTGGTTAAAATGGTTACTTGCAGCTCACCTGCACTAGGGGTATGCATAAAACGAGCTGCACCACCTCGTGACGAGGGCATGAATGTACTTACAGCACAGGTCATCAGACTGGATTCATAACCTCATTGAAGAGGCTAGAGAGACAGAGAGCAACAATTCAGCGTAAGAGAAAATTACATGTCATAGTTGTATAACAATTGAAAATAATGCACATGAACGAGAATGTGGAATTATCATACACACATAACGTCGACAATATTTAACCGTAGAGGAAAATAATTATTGTGCATGTTTGGGAATAAAACTGCATTTTCACGTTGTTGTCACACTCCTAGTAATGAAACGAAATGCACAACACTATAGAGATAAATGGACAAACATGGTACATTAATAAAAATATATTTCTATCAAGCACAAATATACTCTGAACGAACTCTGAATGTGTGTTCGATATTTTATCAGTGAATGATGGCATCATATATGTGGGGGTTTCCCCAGGTGGAATGGTCAATAGTCAGGAATATGACAGGAACGATTTTTTGAAACAAAAAAACTTCTTATGGACATACGCCTTATTCCGAATGGTTTCCCAGATAACACACATTTAATGTCTATTTGTTTTTAGGCTAGTAGCGCACACGTATGTGTCTTACCCACCCAACCAACCTCTTTGACGTTTCATTCTACCCCGTTGCTTTCAGCCTCATTCCTCGGGATGTCTTTCTTCCATTAAACTATCCCGTTGAACGCGCAGTTGCCCATGGTGTGTTGTGAGGGAAGTAGTGCGAGGGACTGAGAGTGTACCACAGAGAAACATCGGTTAACTGTGTCCGGCTCCATGGTTAAATTGTTAGCGTGCTGGCCTTTGGTCAAAGGGGTCCCGGGTTCGATTCCCGGCAGGGTTGGGAATTTTAACCATCATTGGTTAATTAACCTGGCACGGGGGCTGGGTGTATGTGTTGTCTTCATCGTCATTCCATCCTCATCACGACGCGCAGGTCGCCTACGGGTGTCAAATAAAAAGACCTGCACCTGGCGAGCCGAACCCGCCCTGGGATTTCCCGGCACTAAAAGCCATACGCCGTTCGGTTCATCGGTTAACTGTGTTTGTACTCGCGCTGGCTAAAATGCCACTCATCTACACTAATGAAGAATATGCAGATATCCTGTATGTTTACTGACTCTGCAATGATGGTGCTCCTGCAGCTGTGGAGGAACACCGTCGGCGCTTTCCGACACGTCAAATTCCTGATCGTAGAGTGTTTACCAGAGGATTTTTTTTTTTTTTTTTTTGCTAGGGGCTTTACGTCGCACCGACACACATAGGTCTTATAGCGACGATGGGATAGGAAAGGCCTAGGAGTTGGAAGGAAGCGGCCGTGGCCTTAATTAAGGTACAGCCCCAGCATTTGCCTGGTGTGAAAATGGGAAACCACGGAAAACCATCATCAGGGCTGCCGATAGTGGGATTCGAACCTACTATCTCCCGGATGCAATTACCAGAGTTTTCAGCACATTGTGCGAAACAAGTATTCATTCAAATTCCCATTTTTCTTCTGAACTTGTAGTTCAACAACCTGTGCAAGTACAGCAACACATTGTTGAAATGGTGCTCCGTAGTCCTATTACGAGCACGCGGCGACTTTCTGCACGGCACTTCCATGGCGAAAATAACATGCGGAAAACTTGCACCCATTTCAAAACGTCAAAGAGGTTGGGTGGGTAAGCCACAAATGCCCGCCACTAGCCCAATAACAAATGTACATTAAATGCGTTCTATCTCGAAAACCATTCATATAAGGGGATATGTCAATTTACTTCAAATTATCGTTCCTGTCATATCCATAAATACTGACCATTCTCCTGGGACACCCTGCACAACTGAAGAAAGACGGATTCTATTTAACATCCTCACAGAAGTTCAATGGCTGACATAAGAGGATAATTTACCAAACTGTATTATGTGGTGCGTTGCTTTTGTTAGGATTTTTTTTTCTGACCGAACACCCCGAATATGACTAGGAACTAAGTTCTATCCCCTATTTAACATCGCACTAACACTGGTAGAATTTCTGCTACGACAAGATAGGGAACGCCTACAACTAGCAAGATAAAAGCCAAGGTCCTAGTTAAGGTACAGCCCCTACATTTGCCTGGAAATAAAATGACAAACAACAGAGAAAATGGGTCAAATACGCAGAAGACTCCTCAATTCCAAGGATATAATGATATGGTAATAGAATATTTCCATACGAATTATAATATAAATTGTCAGAAAATATGGTTCAGATGGATAACTCCGTTGGATGGCTCATCTAGCCATTTATTGGTAGGGTAGAGTTCGAACTCTGGGGATATATCGAGATTTGTCGAGAAGAAAGTATCACTCGCAGAGGAAAAGATCACACAGGCGGGATCTGAGCTTTGGACTAAAGTCAAGTTGACGTCATATTGCCGGATATAATTTAAGTACTTCATTACACGGATGAAGTGGTAAATACTCGGCTCCCTGAGGTACCTGTATAATGACATGAATGAGGTGAACACCCCACCGGCCCTAGATTCATGGCTGACCACGACGAGGAACTAATTGCAGCTTCGGCCTCGAGAGACTTCACACCCGCGCAGGAAACATTACCTGCATTCACCTGAAACTACTCTAGTATCAGTAAATACATTCATCTTCAATAACTGAAAATGCTCTCCCAGTGAAAACGCAGGGAGCCTTGAACACGGATTTTTACACCGTCTGTCTTAATTCAGGAGATAGACAAATGGAGGCATTTGGGTCTTCAATAGAAATGAAGATACGTTGTTCGGGACTGTATTTTTCTAACGGTAAAATGTAATGATATTCCTGTTAGAATAGAAGAAAAACAGAATACTCTTCTCTCCTAATCACGGATGACCATCGACCAAGTGAAATGGCCGCGCGGTTCGGGCTGTGTAGCGGTTAACTTGCATTTGGGTGATGATAGGTTTGAATCCCCCTACCGGGAGTTTTCCGCGGATTCCCATTTTTGCACCAGGCAAATTCTGGGGCTGTACTTTAATTAAGGAGATTCCATAAATCTTCCACAGAAGTATACTTCATGAAGTATATCCTGGCCATCCAACTATGTCATCGCTACTTGCTAAATGTACTGAATCTCTTTTCGTTCCTTCCTTACGTACATTCCTCTGTTGATAATATTACATATTTTGTTTCTGTTATAGCTAGTTTATTCAATTCTCTGTAATTACTAGGGATCGGAAGTTCATGCATTTGCATTTATATTTTTCCCACCATTGTATGAATATGCTGGTAAATTATTTATGCAAATCACTAATATCTGAACAGAATATGATCACTTTTATTGTGCATTAAAATGAATATTTTGTCTTTTTAATATATGTATCATATTTTCGGTTTTATATCCTAAAATGGCATATTAAAAAGGTATCATCATTTTTATTATGCTTACAAATGCACGCCCTGGTATTTTCTAGTAATGTGAAATATGTTTCACGAGTGAGACGAATGTAACTGATGACAATGATGACTCATAGATAAAACGCCTCGCTTTTTCCGTCCGCTATATGCTGTATTACGTCATGTAATCGAGCTATGAATGCTGTAAGCTGTAAGCTGTATCTTCACTAATTACTTAACAAAAGTTAAGGGTTAAACTTCATTTTCAATCTTGCATACTTTATATATGTTTCTGAAGCATATATGTTCCTATGATTTTTCTTTTCGCTTCACAGTTTCATACCTTACTGCTTTACGCTGCAAAACGATAGGATTCTAAAATCACAACTTTAAAATAAAGTGGCTCATTTCATAACCAATTTGTATTCATAATTACAAACTTACTTTCTTTCAAATAACGCACACCATAGAGATGAATTACAATGTTACCACAGTTCGAAGTGTTCCCGGCAGAACCCAACATATCCGCTGCCGTGAATGCAGCGCTGTCGCAAAGGGGAGCTCTTAAGAAGGAACATCACCACAGGCTCGGAAGAAAGACATCCGACTGCTTTATATGAAGGTTCAATTAAACGAGAGGATATTGTAATCATCAATAGGAAATTTCACAAAGGCATCATTATCTATCCCACAGTCAGATCTGAGAGCGATAAAAAGCAGTCTAAAGAAGTTGGTGCAGAAACGAAGAGGCACTATGAGCCTTGCTTTCATGACTTGGGAGACAAGTACCAAATTAATAACTGGTCATATTGTGGCTACTCTGACCACTACTCTTATACCTTCATATCTTCCACACAATATAAATAACATTTGTTTGAGCGCCAGTTGCTTTTTTAAGAAAAACAACAAAATTCGGTAGAGCATACCTCTTATATCAATTATCTCAAGGCGTGAGGTGATAAACTCACATATCTGGCAATATACAGGGATATGGATCAGGACAATATTAAATTACTGTTGCATTTCCACAATTGAGGATAGTACATGGAACTGGAATCACTTATTATAATTAAAAATAAAACTGAGTTTATGACTAAATTTACGTCACAATGAACAATCATTTACGTCTTTTAATTTAACAAAAGAAATATATCGTGAGATTTGCGGTACAAAGAAAAGGAAAATTTAATCTAAACAAAAAAAGCTATTGGCATGAACTTGAAGTGAGATGTGATATCGCCGCTGATTACACTCTTCTTCATGTTATGAATGCATAACATGTCTGATGCTTTAATTACCTGTTGTCTGCATACACCGCTGTTGAACTTGAAAATTCTTGGGAAAACCTGTGAGCTGAAGTCGGGAGCCGTCTGTTGTAATCTTCTTATATAACAAGGAGTTGGCCTACATACCATGTACGCGTGTAGGGAGCTCCAACGTAATTACGTCCACTCAATATATTTTAAATAATTGGAAAATATTATTGAAACATTTTGTGAATTCCATCCTCACAAGAAGATGATGTTTCTTTATCAGCATAGTACCCGTCTCTGCTCGGATACAACCACCACTTGTAGACTTCCTCGACTTACTTCTTCAAACACAACTCTTAGCTCTGACCACCACACTAAGACCACTTCTTCCATTTGATACATCTGACTTTAACATATGATCTGCACGATATCAACTGCTTATGAACTGAGTAAGAACAGAATGAATATGATGAACTGAGTAAGAACAGAATACCTCTCCCCACCGTCGCCTTGACTTTATATAACCTCGCGATGACGACTCCTCTCCCCACTCACTGTTCATCCCTTCCACTTCCACATACAGTAGCTGGCGAATACTGACACTTGGTCGCAATCACGTGTCCACGCACTGATGTCATCAGTCACGCGCTGTCTAAGCGTACCCAAGCGGACCAAGAATGACTATACCGAATGCGTCACCGGGAAATCTCCTTGTACACAACATTCCCAGTTAAACATAGCCTCGATTGCAAAATACTATGCCAGCTCATCTAGCCAAAGTTACAAGCCACAGCATGACAATATGAAACCAACAAATCTCACTTACTACAATACAGAATAATTACAAACATATTCACTTAACCTATGATTAAATACAATAATATACGCGATACCTAATTATTACAGTCTAAATGATGAGAAACAGAATATATAAAATCTAATGAATCGGGTTAATAATAATAATAATAATAATGATGATAATGATAATAATAATAATGATAATAATAATAATAATAAATACTGAATGGAATCTGTAACCCTGTTGTACGGTTACAGAACGCCTCCCTCATGAAATAATCGATTAAATGAATCGATTGATTCATGAAATATCTACACAATCACCTGAAATCGAGTACACCATAGATACATGTATAAAAATGCCCTTTACAAATTTGATACATAGTATCATCCATCTGGATGTTCGTTGTTACACATATAAAACATTTATCAATTATCATTTTCACTTTGATTATACAGTATTATTTACATACAGATTACATTTCTTTCTCACTTCTGTCGTTTCAAACGTTCATTGAGTGTTCAAAAGTAATTCTCGAAGACATTTCATTATATACACTATCTCCAAGCACTGGAGTTTATTGCACTGCCGTGCCTCACTTATTATCACAACACACGCTAATTTCACTGAAGTCCTGTTCGCAATGCCAGCTTCATAAAACATGGTGAATTAACATAATAATGAAACTTAATCAACAAACTCACATGATATATTTCTTAAGATTTCTTATATTGTATGTGCCTACGATATTTCCTTCCTTGTCTTCTAATGAATAAGCACATTTTCCAATCCGTTTCACTACGGTGAAGTATCCCTGATATAACAAGAAAAACTTAGAAAATTGACCAGCTTCTGCTGATGACGGGATTGGCACTCTGAGTAAAACCTTGTCACCAAGTTCAAATTCATCCAATATAGGCTTACAAAAATTATCATGCACAATCTTACCGTGTTATCCTTCTTAGGTATAATAACAAGTGGATTTAAATTAGGACTACATGATGGTTCAATTATATTATAATCTAGCATAATGTCAATCTGCTCTTCAACAGCGCTAGCGTATTTTAACGGAATTGGATATTTCGGTCCTACAAAAGTTGAGTTATCAATAACATTAAATTTGTGTTCGTAAAGATGTGTTCTACCAGGCCGATCGCTAAAAACATCACTATGTGATATCAATAATTCACACAATTCGTCCTTCTGACTTTCCGCTAAATTACATTTCTCCACTGTCTCATACAATTCATCTCTAGAATCTCTCTGTATCGACACATGGCAGACATCAATATTTTTCCTCATATTAGGAATTTCACAAGATCCTTCCGTACTAGAACACACTTTATTCGCACTAATTTCTGACAAAACATCATATGGTAAACTGACTTCCCTGCTACTCTTTCCCCAAATAAGATTGACATTACACAGATCAAAATTTAATTTAGCCTTGTGACACGTTAACCAGTCGGTACCTAAAATAACGGCATAAACTAAATTAGGTACAACTAAGCATGGTTGGAAAATACATTCTCCGCTTATGCTAATGGGGACAGCTATTTGTTTATTCACTCTTTGAGACTTGTTTCCAACAGCTGTTACGATGAACGTATTCCTCACTGGAATTTCCGCTACCTCATACTTCTCTCTCAAAACTTCCTCATACAGCTTGGAATTTACACATGACTTCTCACTACCAGAGTCCAACAAAATCTTAACTTTTCTGCCCCATATCAGCAGTTCAATCGTCGGTGTAACAGTAACACTACTTAAATTATCCTCATTACTTAATATAAGATCACTTAACAAATCTTGCCTTATATCTAAATTTAAATTACACTTATAAAATTTATTGTCTACGATCAAGTCGTCACTTAAAACATTTGAATTATTGCTACTTAGGTCACAATCATGTTCACTTACCACTATAGGCTGGTCGACATTGCCATACTTATCTACCTTATACGTGAACTCACCATTTACGGACTGTCTCAGTGACCTGTTTATACAGTCCGTTGCGCGTTTAAAGTACTTGGTTCGGTTACGACTTGTTGGTTACACACCTCAGTCGGCCTCCCCTGTTGCCTATTTCCTCTAGCGTCATTATTATTATTATTATTATGGCCTGTATTCTCTCGCCTCCCAGCTTCTGGTTGATTACCATAATCACGCCTCCCAGTCCTGAAATTTTCCGAACTATTCTGATAATTTCTCTCCCTGTGGAAATTATTATTAGGTCTCTCCTGATATTCTCTTCTGTAGTTACGATTATTCATAGTCCTGTCCTGATTATTAGATTGGTTACCCCTTCCTTCTACATTCCTATTTAGTGTCCTACTATGATTCAAGCTACTACCTAAAGCATCAAAACTTTCCAACAAAATCTCCATTTCCTTAATAGTCTCCACTCTTTGCATACAAACAGCTTCTCTTATTCTATCGGGATAGTGCTTAGCCATAAGTCTAACTATATCAGCTTCAGGTCCAATACATTCTAAATTTCTCCACACCAAAACATGAGCCAAAAAGTATTCAGTCATTCTAACACCCTCGTTAGAATTATACCTGCCAAACATTACTCTCTCTCTCTCTCTACTCTGAACACCTTCACTCCAAAATTTAGCCATGAATTTCTCCTTAAATTCAGTTAGACTAGACATCGAGCTTTTATATACTTGAAACCAAGACTTAGTCTCTCCTACGAAAGCATTAGATAAGATCTCCAATACAGTTTCCCAGCTAATAATATTGTCTCTTAATTGAACAGCAAATTTCTTCTCTACTACTCTCATAAATTCCATCGGGTTAAATTCTTTCCCAGAAAACTTAGGTAAGTCATGATCTCTAGTGATTAAACCATTATTTACAATTATTTCACGTACATTTCTACTATCACGCACTTCTTTCTGGAGTACTCTCTGGCAACTCAGAAATTTTTCTTCAACTGTTTCCTCAGCCCTCTCTTGAATTTTTCTTAATTCCTCTTGCAACTTTTCTTCCGATTCTCTCACCTTCTGTGATAATGATTTTTGTTCACTCTCTAGATCACCTACTTCTCCAAGTTTTCTTTCCACATGTTCTACCCTACTAATACATTTCCTAGTTTCTTGCCCCACTGTATTGGTTATCTTTTCAAACCTTTCTTCTACTAACTCATTGATTTCTCCTTTATTAGACTCGATCTTGGCACCTAATTCATCAATCTTATGCCCTTGTTTAATGCATGTCTCACTAACTTGCTCTATTTCCGTATGGAGATTGCTCCGACCCAATTCCATCTCAGCTCTGATGTCACTACACTCCCTATTTACCTTACTTTCTAAATTATTAATTTGCTTACTTATTTCTAACACCTTATGATCTATCTTATTACTAACATCATCGATCTTCTTATTAATACTAATACCCTGAGCTTCAATTTTCTCACTAATGACCGCTTCAATTTTCTTACTCATAATATTATTCTGAGATTCAATTTTCTCACTCATAATATTATTCTGAGATTCAATTTTCTCACTCATAATATTATTCTGAGATTCAATTTTCTCACTAATGACCGTTTCAATTTTCTCACTCATAGCATTATTCTGCTCAGTCATTTTGGACATCAGCAAATTAAATAAACCAAGGTCAATCACCCCTTTACTTTGATCTTGCATGACAGCGTTTTCCTCAGTTTCTACTATTTTCTGACTTTCAGCAGGTCCCACCTTAGTCACCAACTTCCTATTTATGTTACCACCTTGGATTTCCTTGGACACAATAACCTCAGCCTCATCACCTGACTGCATATTGCTATCCTTGTCCATCTTCGGTTTCCTACTAATTTTTCGCGATCTCGAAGCTATTTCCCCTTGCAATTCCTCTGACATTACCCCTTAAATACAAACTTCAACAAAATGACCTTCCTAACATTACTCGGTGAATTTAACATGTGCGTACTCATTAAAAGAACTCATCCATGTATATTGCCATTCAGAAACACTTTTTCTGAACCTTTCGAGTCCCACGTTGCTGGCGACACGTTGTGGCTACTCTGACCACTACTCTTATACCTTCATATCTTCCACACAATATAAATAACATTTGTTTGAGCGCCAGTTGCTTTTTTAAGAAAAACAACAAAATTCGGTAGAGCATACCTCTTATATCAATTATCTCAAGGCGTGAGGTGATAAACTCACATATCTGGCAATATACAGGGATATGGATCAGGACAATATTAAATTACTGTTGCATTTCCACAATTGAGGATAGTACATGGAACTGGAATCACTTATTATAATTAAAAATAAAACTGAGTTTATGACTAAATTTACGTCACAATGAACAATCATTTACGTCTTTTAATTTAACAAAAGAAATATATCGTGAGATTTGCGGTACAAAGAAAAGGAAAATTTAATCTAAACAAAAAAAGCTATTGGCATGAACTTGAAGTGAGATGTGATATCGCCGCTGATTACACTCTTCTTCATGTTATGAATGCATAACATGTCTGATGCTTTAATTACCTGTTGTCTGCATACACCGCTGTTGAACTTGAAAATTCTTGGGAAAACCTGTGAGCTGAAGTCGGGAGCCGTCTGTTGTAATCTTCTTATATAACAAGGAGTTGGCCTACATACCATGTACGCGTGTAGGGAGCTCCAATGTAATTACGTCCACTCAATATATTTTAAATAATTGGAAAATATTATTGAAACATTTTGTGAATTCCATCCTCACAAGAAGATGATGTTTCTTTATCAGCATAGTACCCGTCTCTGCTCGGATACAACCACCACTTGTAGACTTCCTCGACTTACTTCTTCAAACACAACTCTTAGCTCTGACCACCACACTAAGACCACTTCTTCCATTTGATACATCTGACTTTAACATATGATCTGCACGATATCAACTGCTTATGAACTGAGTAAGAACAGAATGAATATGATGAACTGAGTAAGAACAGAATACCTCTCCCCACCGTCGCCTTGACTTTATATAACCTCGCGATGACGACTCCTCTCCCCACTCACTGTTCATCCCTTCCACTTCCACATACAGTAGCTGGCGAATACTGACACTTGGTCGCAATCACGTGTCCACGCACTGATGTCATCAGTCACGCGCTGTCTAAGCGTACCCAAGCGGACCAAGAATGACTATACCGAATGCGTCACCGGGAAATCTCCTTGTACACAACATTCCCAGTTAAACATAGCCTCGATTGCAAAATACTATGCCAGCTCATCTAGCCAAAGTTACAAGCCACAGCATGACAATATGAAACCAACAAATCTCACTTACTACAATACAGAATAATTACAAACATATTCACTTAACCTATGATTAAATACAATAATATACGCGATACCTAATTATTACAGTCTAAATGATGAGAAACAGAATATATAAAATCTAATGAATCGGGTTAATAATAATAATAATAATAATAATAATAATAATAATAATGATGATAATAATAATAATAATAATGATAATAATAATAATAAATACTGAATGGAATCTGTAACCCTGTTGTACGGTTACAATATAGTGGTATGTTGTTTGGTTTGAGCGAGACAATTCTCCGTAAATATTTTCAAACAGATTGGACTAAACACGAACGCTTTTTCAAGATGTGTCGATGAAAGATACTCGCCAAACTATACAAAAGCATCTGTAAAACTTAAAAGTGAATATTATTGAAATAAATGAAATCCATCTGCGAGACAGCTGTACGAAAATACTGAAAACTATGACTATACTCATTCCTTCAATTTCAACTAAATCTAATGAAACATAATTTAAATTATTTTTCTATTTTCGCTATTGTCTTCTTAGATTTATCAGTACTTTTAACATTCATGGCTACTTTACCGGGTTTTTAAAATAAATATTCACAGTGCAAATCAAAGTGTATTGATAACCGACCACAGAGAACAAGTGAGTAGAGCAAGATAATCATCTGTTTCCGTAACCGTGGAGTGGTTCATTTCACCCTTCTTATTTTAAATAGCTGCAGCAGTACTACAAGAAGAGCATCCATCTTGCTTTTAGAATAAATTAGATTTATATCACGAATCTGTAAAAATAATATACCAGGACTCTATAAATAACATTCATCTTACCGTTAGCAAAATAAGTTGCAGCTTTATTTGCATTTGACCAGCATTTAGATGTATGTTCCTTTCTTTCCACTCCTCACTAGCAGAAAATGAAGCTCACTTACCTAGAAGGAAACAGAAAAAAACAGCTCATATTAGAATCCATTTACCATCCCGTATCTTTCTCGCTGGAAAGGAAACGAGGGCACTAAACAACATTTATCATTTCAGTCAGCAACAGAAAAATGCTAAAATGCACGCAGATAATGGAGCAGTTATACAGAAAACAAATCGCATTCCATTTCCACATCCTTCGCAGTTCTTTTTCCAACCGAAGATGAAAGTAGAATGCTAAAATAAGACGGAAAGAAGAAGTAATGTTGTAAATAAAGCCTGCCTGAGAGGATGATGTAACACATACAATGACTCCTAAGAAATTAAGTTAAACCAAGATACAAGTGAAGATTTGGGTATTTATTTTATATTTATTCCCCCAAACCAATTTGTCCAACATCCATGATTTATTTATGATAGTGGAGCTGATGAGTTCTCAAAAATATAGAATAGCACGTTTAGCAACATTGGTAATTCTATCTAAGGGGAAATGGTTGAGAATGAAACTGTTCTTAGAATTCGAGAACGAATTTCTTCTCCCGTAAGGCACCACAAGTACAATACAAATCGAATGCTGTCGTTTATGCCCTATTTAAACACATCTACCATAAACAAAAAGAAAGAAACGAATTTCTACGGCGCTTTTTTAAAGTAAGATAACCGCATGTCAATGGGTTAAACTGTTACGGTAACCAACACCACTTTAATATTGGCAATTGAGTTAACGAATTTATCAAGCGCTAAGAGTATTGAATTCCTGCTAGAAAAGCATGTACTATCATATGCAATTGAACCAAGTTCTTGACTCAAACGATCCCTAACTCATCAATGAATAACTTACCACCGGCAGGTACAACAGCTGGTCTCTTCGCAGGAACAGATACATTTAATTCATATATTAAAAATTGAGGTAAATCATGTACGCAGTCATCATTTTTCAGAAAAGTGCTGGTGCTAAGCTAATTACGTGAATTAATCTCGGCTATTCCACACAGCCATCTCGCGTGACGGATACGTAATATGTTATCCAGCAGGTTGTCTCACGTGATGTTAACATGTCGGATGAATAATAATTGCTCTTTGCATTTCTGTCCGGTGAAAGCAATTCACCATAAATCAGCGATGTTTGTAAAGGAAGTTCCTCCCCAGTACCGTTGTGGTCCAGATAAAATAATAAGTCTATTAAATGCAGACCTTGTGTTTGACGAAGTACTGTAGAGACAACCTCCATATTACACTATGCCATCACCTCCACTATTACTACCCTCAACATCCGGTCTACGGAATGTCATCTGTATAATTTGTTGTCGTGTCTGTTCTAATCCTAATATCTGTAATGAATGTCCGGCTACATGGCTAAATGGTTAGCGTGCTGGCCTTTGGTCACAGGGGTCCTGGGTTCGACTCGCGACAGGGTCTGGAATTGTAAACATAATTGGTTAATTCCGCTGGCACGGGAATTGGGTGTATGTGTCGTCTTCATCATTATTTCATCCTCATCACGACGCGTAGGTCGCCTACGGGTCAAATTAAAAGACTTGCATCTGGCGAGCAGAACTTGTCCTCGGACACTCCCGGCACTAAAAGCCATACACCATTTCATTTCAGTTCGATAAACATACGAAATTGTTGTCACGATTTTTATAATGTTTCTGAACTCTTAACAAGGGTCGAAAGCGAGGTATGAGTTGAGATATTTAACTTTTGAAGTGATATTGAAGACACGGTTGGTCATGAGTGCTACCAGGCGATAATGATATTGACCAAGTTCCACATTCCAGCTGTTTGAGGCGCTGTCGTTTGCAAGTATTCGGCTCCATGGCTAAATGGTTAGCGTGCTGCCCTTTGGTCACAGGGGTCCCGGGTTCGATTCCCGGCAGTGTCGGGAATTTTAACCATATTTGGTTAATTTTGCTGGCATGGGGGCAGAGTGTATGTGTCGTCTTCATCATCATTTCATCCTCATTACGACGCGCAGGTCGCCTACGGGGTCAACTCAAAAGACCTGCATCTGGCGAGCCGAACTTGTCCCTGGACACTCCCGGCACTAAAAGCCATACGCCATTTCATGTTCATTTGCAAGTGGACTTACCTGCCACCTTGTGACAGTCTGTAGAACCTTAGACTTTACAGTTACAATCTACATGGTGAGAACACATCAGTATGTGTATAAAATGTAACATGATGCATTTGTATGGATATATTATGAGAGGGAATGTGTTAAGTTGATTTAGGGCCTTCATGTAGAATCTGGCTAAGCTGTGCGAAAATAACTTAGCAAAGAGGTGTTTATACAGCTGGCAATGCATAGCATTTAAAGAATTAAGGAATTTCGAACCGAATACGGAAACCATTCCACCCGTCCAACGTTCAATTTGTTATTTCAAACCACGTTGAATTTCTTTACTTTCATGTTAATTAATATTAACATGAAAATATTATGATCAATTCAGGGCACACCATTCCAATAATCGACGTCATCCATGAAAGAATCGCCGTCATTCAATTTTTTTATTTTTTTACAATTTGATTTACGTCGCATCGATACAGACAAGGCCTTATGGCGACGATGGGATAGGAAAGGGCTAGGAGTGGGAAAGAAGCGACCGTGGCCTTAACTGCGGTATAGTGCGAAAATGGGGAAACCACGAAAAACTATCTTCTGGGCTTTCCAGAATGGGGTTCAAACCCACTATCTCCCGAATGCAAGTTGACATCTATGTGACCCAAACCACGCGGCCCCTTGCTTGATGACATAATTCAAGAATCAGTCCATAGATGTACTGACTTGAGCAACATGATGCAGTGTAGCCACTTGGTAACATAGTGAGCATCTGTTTTACATGCACCGAAAAAGGTTTCTGATGGTATGTTTTTCTGTTGCTAGAAGTTGAGCGCGGTACGTAACTTCAGTATCATAAAATTCCACGTTCACACATTATTTTCAAGAACGTAAACAATGAAATTCAACATACTACACACAAAATGCGATCGAAAATGTCGGGTTAACATTTTTCTTACGCCCTGTGCCACGCCAGGTAGCAGTAATACAAGGAGTGCTGATGTATTTAGCTCGTGTCACTCTTGACAGCTGCAGTCTGCTGGTGAACGATCACGTCTCAGTATCTCAAACTTGCGAGTTCAAACACGGCGCAGGGAGTCTGTCTGTTGAAGGGAGGAAAAAGTCTATATTACACGACGGCCCGTCAGTTTGCTGTGATTGTTTATGGTCTGTATGGTCTGACACTGTGATTAGCTGTTTTGAGGCAACACAGACCCTTGGTGTTCCACACGTAAGCAACGCAGACCGATGAGGTTCCTCACAGAAAGATAATAATTACGGTTGCCAGCTAAATCTGTGCTAGGTGGTACTAAGGCTATGTAGACCCACAGAGTATCACACATTATGGCATCACCCACAGGCAACACAGACCCATGGTATTCTTCATATAATGGTTCTACTCCCACAGTGATCCTCCCCTATGATACTAAACACAGACCCAGCTGGAGTCAGTAGCGGTACGTGTTCCTCAGGTATTAGTGATGATTGCTACAACCAGGCACATGTAGTACTAGTAATCAAAAGCAAAGTCAACCCATGGAGTTCACCGCGTAATGGCATTAATCACAGATTGGCTCATGGTTCCAAAAGTATTATCACTCGGTCGCCCCTTTTAGTCGCCTCTTACGACAGGCAGAGAATACAGTGAGTGTATTCTTCGTCTGAGTCTCCCATACACAAGGGTAATGAATTAAAACTCAGCAATAAGTCACCAAGAGGTTGTTTTCGTTGTTGTTCTTGTTAATGGTCTTAGTTTTACACCATGACTCAGACGGGACTTAGAGCGACGATGGGTTAAAACAGGACTAGTATTGGGAAGGAAGCGACTGTGGTCTAAACCACGGTTCAACCCCAGCGCCTGTGTGCTGTGAAATTAGGAAGCAACGGAACGGAAAACCATCTCCAGCGGGGGAGGGGAGGGGTTGGAACCCACTAACATCCGAGTGGATCCTAACAGCTACAGGGCCAGAACCATTCAACGAAATCACTCGGTACCCCAATCGAGTTCCATTATCTCTTCGATCTAGTAAACAGAATGTCGAAACTGACATGTAGGCAGCATAAATGGAGCCATATTATTATTATTATTATTTTATTATTATTATTATTATTATTATTATTATTATTATTCATGACCTTAAACGAGTTGAAGTGAGGGAGTTCGTCAACGTCGACGAAGATGTTGACCGTATCATGAATTCCCGATACTCGGTCCTTGGGACGAACCTAAGAATGATTTATTGCTGACCTGTCAATGCACCACTTTTTACTTTCGATCAACTCGCCGATATACGCACTGTACCGATTTTATCACACTTCTCCCGTCAATGTCATCACTGGAAGAAGAGTTAATTCCGTTTGAGTCCTCCAGTTCTGTCTTCAGTGCGTGGCAGAGATGGAAATCAAACACAGTCTACGAGGGGACACCTACTTTACCAAGCCCTAGACCATGGAGGCGAACCACTTGTAATTGCAGCCTAAAGTAGCTTTTTCTTGGTATTGAAGATAAAGCCCAAGGAAGCACAGTATGTGGTGTAGTGTCATCTGTCATTGCCAGGGACAGTGAAGTACCATCGTCCGCTCCATGCATCACTCCGGAGTCTCGACAATAAAAACCTTCCGGCGCGTGAAGTCATCAGCAGTAAGTCGCAACGCAAGTCACAATAAAGTCAACCACTTTACTACGGCATTCTTTTTACTGCTGCTTCTGTCAGTAATATGTACCTCACCAAGAACAACACATTCCGTACGACGTCTGCGACTCCGTAGGGAACTAACGTCAAAGTTGGAGAAATCACGGATAACAGGAGCCAGCTCGTTCAATCAATCAAGATTCTACAGAAGTCATCTTACATGACAGGCTGCAGCAGATATAGCATTAGCGTAATCCAAGGGCTGAATGTCGATTCGATATGCACAAAGAATTATTTGAAATGCTTAATTTTACGGTATTGGTTTTACGTCCCACTAACTACTTACACGGTTTACAGAGACGCCGAGATGCCGGAATTTTGTCTCGCAGTAGTTCTATTAGTGCCGGTAAATCTTCACACAGGAGGCTGACGTACTTGAGCAATTTCAAACATCCACTACATACAGCCGGATTGTACACGCCTATTTGAGCTCAGAAAATCAGCGCCACTTAGAGTAACACGTCAGACAATTCTCAAAACAGACCAGAAGTAAATTTCAACTGTATAAAGATTAGAGTATTTTAAACATGTTGTAAACAATTACCTTGTGAACATATCCGTAAAAAGTGTAAGGAGGATATGTGATTGTCAATGTGTTAGGACTTTTAACATCAAATATTCCGATCGACAAAACGCTTCTTCATACGCACACTTTCGCAAAATACATTTCTACCTGGTTTGGTTATAAACAATCTCGAAATATTAACAACATACATCACTTGATGAATATAACTAAAGCTTTGCGTTCAGAATACATTTTCAAAAATTGCATCGTCAACATCAAATAACGTACGGTAGTAATTTTCACGAGAATGTACGTGCATCCCGAAATACTATCATGACGGTAGACTAATAAACAATAATAAATAAATACACAGATTAATTAATTAACAAGTTATTAACGGAATGATGCTTTCAATCTACATAAGACAAAACATAAGGTGACGTATCACAAACCAACTACAAGATTTTGATCCCTGCCATTACAAACAGAGCAATCACCGAAGTGCAATGAAAAAAGTACATTACGACCCGTTTAATTCAAAATACAACACTGTAACATAAGACCTGACTGACGTCAATTCTATCGCGCTTTGAACGGCCACGCTCGGTGAAATGTTCTCTTGTCTTCCTCTGTCCACGAAACGTCAATTTTTCCAGGGGATGCGTGTAAATGAATATTTTCGTTCCGTACGATCGACACTTATCACACCCCCCCTCTCACCTCAGAAGATTTCATTTCCTCCTAGAGCACAGCCACACGATCGGTTCTTTTATTATTATCATTATTATTATTATTATTATTATTATTATTATTATTATTATTATTATTATTATTATTATTATTATTATTTAGATTCCCTGGTGTTCAGTTGCATTAGGCGGGATTACAATCCAAGTGAAACACAACTGATCTTCTGAACATCATTTATGGATCCTTCAAATCCCTATTTGGGTTCGAACCCCATTGTCAGCAGCCCTGAAGATGGTTTTCCGTGGTTTTCTGTTTTCACACCAGGCAAATGCTGGGGCTGTACCTTAATTAAGGCCACGGCCGCTTCCTTCCAACTCCTAGGCCTTTCCTATCCCATCGTCGCCATAAGACCTATCTGTGTCGATGCGACGTAAAGCCCCTAGCAAAGAAGAAGTTAGTTACTGAAGGGAATCATACAGATGGTAGAAAATTGTCCTAGTGCTCCCACTTCTACTGGAACAATGACAACTCTATAGTGATGCCCGATCTCTGTTATTTCATTAGCTAGAGGCAGGTACTTGTGGGATTTGTCTATGATCTTTCTCCTTTGGATATTCTCAGAGGCTATGATTGCAATGTCTGTGAGATGTGTGACCGTTGAAGCCATGTCTGTCAGTAATATATCAAGTCGGTTGGTACTTACTGTTGTGTCAGTACAGTAGGCTACACTTTACATTCCTGATTATCGCAAAGGGGTTGGCGGATGGTGTCAACAGTAGGCTGTACCATCAGTGACAAGACATGTGCCCATATACAAACGCTGACTTGGACAACGTTGTCATATCGATGGGTGAATTATTATTATTATTATTATTATTATTTTTTTGAATCGTTGTGCCCAGCTGTGGAGCGCGTTTGAACTTATTTTGCACAATGTTTCTTCTTCTTTTCTTCCCAATATCTCTTCATTTTTTCACTGTGTTCCTTTCTGCGTGTTTCTGTCCAGCCTGTATTTTTTCTTGTTGGTTTCTCTGCAAATTTATGTTTGTTTACTAAGCTTCTAAATTTCATTCTATCTTGAATGGTTTCGTCCTCGATACCCATTTCTTGTAGATCTTCATGTATTTCTGCTAACCAATTGTTGCGGATTTTCAGGGTTAGAGCTAGATTTAGAATTTTCTTTGTCAGCCTGTTGTTATCCATTCTGTGTAGGTGTCCGTAGAATTTTAGTCGTCTCTTTCTGATGGTATCTGTGATTTTTTCTGTGAATTGAAAAATTTCGTGTGGTTTCTTTTTCATCCAAATTCCATTTTCGAACTTTGGTCCTAGGATTTTTCTGAGAATTTTCCTCTCTTGTTTCTCAATGCTTTTCATTTGTGACCTGCCGCCAATGATCAGTGTTTCAGATGCATAAAGTGCCTCTGGTTTGATGACTGTATTATTATTATTATTATTATTATTATTATTATTATTATTATTATTATTATTATTATTATTCCCTATGCTGAGTGGGTGTGATAGCCGGATGGCGTTGTCACTGGCTTCTCACCAAGGCGGTCACGGTTTTTGAATCCCGGCCAAAGTATGTGCGATTTCTGAAATGAGTCATATCTCTGTGGTTCAGATCCCATATACAACCGCAGGTCTAGTGTGACCCCGATATCAACAGTCACGTACATGTGCAAGCTTTCTTGTTCTATTTTTTAAAATCTGTTGAACAATATCGGTTGTGAGAATGCAGAATTTTACTTTAAAAAGTGATTATTTAAAATGGCAGTAAAACATTGGTCAAAAGTCTCTCGCATTTAACCACTCCTAAATACCACGTGAGAGCGCTGAAATTCCTTGAGAGAGGAACTCAGCAACAGACCAACAACGGTACACAGTCGAACCTGTGTTTGACTAAATATTTAGCTAACTGTAATTCGTTCCCATAGCTACATTTGTTAATATTTCATATTTCAAAATACGTGGTCCCTCGGTTCCGCTTTCGTGCGTCACATTTTGATTACGGTCGGTGATACATCGCTATGTTAGTCCCCTTGCGAATCGAGAGAAAGAGATCGAGATTATAACCTAGGGAACGAATATTATAAGAGCAGCAAAATAACAGTTATTTAATGTTATTCTCCAGCGCGAAGTAATGAATTATTTGTATGTACAACGCATTTAATTAAACCATACACAATAATAGGAGTATATCATTTATTACATAAAACCACGTTCGTTACTCTTATAATTAATACTGTACCATCCAGCTACTAACCACTATTAACTGACTAAATTATTACACTGCTCATATAACACCAACTGCTGTAATTTATGTCTGACTGCGCTGGAAAGGAATCCTGCCAGAATTCCAAACATTGATTACATCACAAACAGTGTTCAAAAACACTCCAACCACTGCTGCCAACACCGAATATTCCCACACGGAATCTGTAGTAAATTAGTCACACCAGCATTGCCGACAAAAAACATTTCACAAGAATTATCCTAAAAGCTAAATTCTTCGCAAGAATCGACGTACAAATAAACCAATCCCATGGCGCTATAACCGGATTGGCCTTGGCCTACCAAACGACCGCTGCACATTAGTGTTTATTAACACATTTTAAGTATTAGAATCCCCCTCACACCGTGGCAAAAGTAATGGAATAGGACCTTTTCTGTATCAGCATGATAGTGCCCCTGTCCACACCACTGCATCGCGGCTCCAGGAAAATAAGCTGTAAGTGCTGCAGTGGCCTACTCAAAGCCCTGATCTGAACCTCATGAAGCATGGGATAAATGTTGCTTTTTTTTAAATTTGCTTCTGCGTCGCATCGACACAGATAGGTCTTATGGCGACGATGGGATCGGAAAGGGGGCTAGGAATACTGAGATACCATCCCAACATTTTCCTACAGTAAGTGTGAAGAGACTTGCGTTAAATTACTAGTCTGGCACCAACAACCTCACCGGTTAGATATTTAGGTTGTTCGATTCCTCAGATTGAAGTGTTTATGAATGAACGACAGCAATTTATAAAACTTTTTTCAATAACAAATATAATGTTTTAATGCTGCAGACTAAATATTAGTCTTTGTAGAGTTATTTACCAGGTGATGTTTAGTATTGTATGTTCAAATTTATTTCTGTTATCTTTTTTCGGTGTAGTTAAATTTCGTTCTTGGGGCAATCCAGAGTTTCTGCAAATTGGTTTTCTCAATATATAAAATATCATCAATAATTACATTTGTAGAATTATTTCTGAATGCCGTGCAAAACAATGTTTAATTTTTGCAATAGAATGACGTAAAAAGTCTTTATTAATTAGCCTACTGTGCGTAAAAAGGGTTCTCTCAAGATCTGTTTAGCTACTTTAAAACAATTAACAAACCTGCGACCGCAATGAGATGAACTATTAAACTTAAATATTCATTTAAATCAATTGGACCGAGGTCGATAGCTGCAGTCGCTTAAGCGCGGCCAGTATGCAGTATTCGGGAGATAGTGGGTTCGAACCCCACTGTCGGCAGCCCAGTTTCCCATTTTCACACCAGGCAAATGCTGGGGCTGTACATTAAAGCCACGGCAGCTTCCTTCCCACTCCTAGCTCTTTTCTACCCCATCATCGCCATGCGACCTATCTGCGTCGGTGCGACGTAAAACAACTTGCAAATAAAATCACTTGGTAAACAACAATAGCGCCATTTTCTGTAGTCTCACTAAGTTCTCATGTCCCCTCCTGTTCATTAGAACATGTCTTACAATCTCGTTTAGATATGGTATATCTTACCTTGCAATCTCTAGATTAGGTCATACCGCCTCCATGCTTGGAAGTTAGTTGGTTGTCATCATGTCCGGGACAGTCAACCAGTTATGAACCCGTTATCTAGCAATAATGCACACACGACTTATTAACCATAATGTCATTTGGTTTACGTTCCACTAACTACTTTTAAGGTTTTTGGAGACGCCGATATGCCGGAATTTAGTCCCGCAGGATTCATTCACGTGCCACTAAATTTACAGATACGAGGTCCGACTCGTTGGCTGAACGGTCAGCGTACTGGCCTTCGGTTCAGAGGGTCCCGGGTTCGATTCCCGGCCGGGTCGGGGATTTTAACCTTAATTGGTTAATTCCAATGGCACAGGGGCTGGGTGTATGAGTTGTCTTCATCATCATTTCATCCTCATCACGACGCGCAGGTCGCCTACGGGTGTCAAATAGAAAGACCTGCACCTGGCGAGCCGAACCCTTCGTGGGATATCCCGGCACTAAAAGCCATACGACATTTCATTTCATTTTTACAGATACGAGGCTAATGTAGCACTGGAGTGAGCCACGATCGAACCTGCCAAGTTAGAGTCAGAAGGCCAGCGCCTCAACCATCTGAGCCACTCAGTTCGGCACCCGACTTAATCCTCATAAAACCAAAACTGTGCTTTCCATTTTTCAAACGGAAATGTAATGTTTTTACAGAAACTGGTGGTAGTATAAAATTCAAGAATAGAGTCTATATGAAAAAAGATATTTTCTACACTGATGATTTTAAAGCTCGCAGACAAAATGGCAATGGTCGACAAAATGAATTCTGTCTGGAAAATCCAACTCAACGTCCTATTTCTCATTTCCTGCGCAGTGGTTCTCTCTGAAATATTCGGCGAACAAAAAAAATATAACAAGCAGGTATTGATTACTGACTGCCTCAGTCTCGCTTGAGCTCTGGCTGTTGTTTCAACAGAAAGTATGTTCCAACATATTAAACTACGCGGACAGTAATGACGTATTTTACTAGCCACAACTAATGAGGAATTAGAGGTAAAAGCGAAGGCAAATATTACCATTTAGAACAGCAGGGGGCGGGGCAAACAGCGACCCATAGACCACTGTGATACACGGCAGTACGTGTTCCAGTGAGCGTTAATAGTCAATCGACAGGACACAGAAGCTTCATATTTAGTATCTACAAAATAGATGACTGCAGACGGATGACCAATCAGTCAATTGAAGAACCCCTGTGTGTAAAGCAACGCAGTCTTCAAAAGGAATGGTTGGAATAACATGATTAAATATGAGCGTGAATTAATCTATTATTATTATTATTATTATTATTATTATTATTATTATTATTATTATTATTATTATTATTATTATTCTGTTTTTCCCATATCCTGGTGAGATCATGGGTGCGTCCTAAACTGGTGGTAGTATAAAATTCAAGAATGGAGTCTAGATCCAGTTTGACAGCGCGATGACCTTCCAGACATCAAACGTATGTAGATGGTTTTTACTACTATTATTCTACTTGTTTCTAAGGGGTTTGATAATGTGGTCTGTAAATGAAGAGGTTAAGGTCATGGGTGCGACCAGAACAACACACATATATGTCCCAGTTTTACGGCCAAGTACCCTTCCTGACGCAAACCCTACGTAAGGGATGTATTCTACCATTACATGTTTCTAAGAAGTCTGGGAATGTTGTGTTGTGCGTAAATGAAGAGGTGTATTTTAACACAAACACAAAGAGTCAGCCCCAGAATGACTAAAATCCTAGGTCCGGCCAGGGACTCAACCGGTTGTTTTTAAGAGGAAACACAACTTTGCAGCTATTCTCTCTTAATCTACTAAATGTAAACAAAAAATAAAAATAAACTTATTTATTCTACGAATGCACTGTGGGATCAGTACTCTCTAAACCGAAGGTCGGAGTCTATTATTATTATTATTATTATTATTATTATTATTATTGCAAGCGAATGGACCACTAAAGATCACGCTACAACTTCATTTCTTTCTCTTCGTGCGGAGTTTTCTGTGTGTCCAATACTCCTTCATGCGTTCGCTGGCCTGCTTCCGTTGTTCATCTGTCCAGGCTCTTCCGGTCTTCCTACGGCTTGAACACCTTCCAAATTCTTCAGTATGTTCCTAAACGCATTCCTTTCTAACAGTTGGGCTTCCAAGATGCTTAACCTTTCCATATCCTTCTTCGTTTCCTTAATCCATTATTATTATCATCATCATCATCATCATTCTGAAAGCAGATCCCCAACTCTCGGACAAACAGCCTGCTGATAAAACACACTGTGTTCATACAGCAAGTAGGACTGACTGAGGTCACTGCGGGAGACGACAGCTTACGTTGCGAATAATGGAGGCATCACGTAGTCACCTCGTTCCACACGTCTGTTCCAATTCCGGTTGAGGCCTTTCCCTAGGGCTTTTCATTAACAGTTACCGCGGATTCCACTCCGGACTAACATACACTGTTGCATAACCGTCTCTCTGATTTCAAATAGAATTGCTTAGGTGACAGAATTTGGAAACACGAGATCATCTCAGTGCGACGATAAAATAAATTGACTGGCTAAGTAGCAGAGTTGATAAAGCTCAAGACTGTGAAAACGAATCCCAATGCTTTCAGAGGGCATGTAAATGGGCTTGAAAACGAGAGAGACGTGCCGCTAGATTTGCATACATGTTAAACAAGGGAATTTTAATAATGATAAAACAAATCAGTTTTGAGAATGTTGCTTACCCTCCCTGCACAGAATCACAGCTTGTGAGTTCGATGTAGCAACCGTGGGGTGCCTGTTGAATCTGGCACTGTTTTTACCTGAGAGCGTCAGGTTCACATTATTTCTCTTTTACCCCACTTCCCTTTGATCAAGTATTACTTTTCTCCGATCCCGACAATAATATGCTTCCACCGAGCAAGACGGCCATGCGGTTAGGGTCGCGCAGCTGTCAGCCTGCATTCGGGAGATGATGGGTTCGAGTCACAACTGTGTCGGCAGTCTTGAAGGTGGTTTTCCGTGGTATCCCATTTTCACACCACGTAAATGCTTTCTTAGCGCTTTCCCATCCTTTCGTCGCAGAAAAACTTCGATTGTGTTAGTGCGACGTTAAACTGCTACGAATACGAAAATGTTTGCGAAGCCTGGGAAGTCTTATTTTCCTGCCCTTCGTTACTCATTCCTTTTCTTGTACCGATAACCTCATTAATGGACCTCTTCCTCCATCACCCTCGATGAACGTTCATAGAGGACGATAATATACAATGTATTACATTACACACACAGCTCAGGACAGCACACATGTTTATACCTGAGGCTCGGCATGAATTAGTAGCTTAGACGCGTAAATTTTCCTGTTACATAAACTAATTTCCAGTCCTATCGGGAAGTGTTCCTAAGTGATTTAGGCTACAAGGGGAGATCGCTATATATATAAAAAAAAATCGATCCACTGTGCATCTGAATGACAAGTTAGATGAAAAATAAAACTAGAATTTAAAAAAAAGGAATGATGCTGTCACAATTTACAAACATTTGTGGACATGGAGCTCATAGAACATCTGCGTTGACAAAATCACTGCCGCACCACAGTCTGCGATTACTCCATCCCTCACTACTTTCCATCCACAGGCAGTACAGTTGATGGAACAATGGTACTGTCAGTAATCACTCGCTGGCCCTTCCTTCATCCTCGAACAGCATATAACTACACATGTTGTTTTACTACAAGACTGAACAGTATATAAAACGAGGTGAATTCACAATTTTCTATATTATACATTACTTGGGCAACACGATTCCTATTTCAAAAACGTTGATGTTTTTTACAATCCAATAACTACTTTTACGGTTTTTCGAAGACCTCGAGGTATCGGAATTTTGAGCCGAAGGACTTTTTTTACATACAGGTAAATCTACTGGCATGAGAGTGGTGGGTTTGAGAACCTTCAAATGTCACCAAATTGAGCCGAGAACGAACCAGTGAACTTTAACTTAATAGTCAGAACTGTACCATCTAAGCTACTCAGTACGGACTGGTCTTTACACCTTATTATCAGTAAAATAATTAGAGTCAGTTGCATAACATTTTTGTGTGCTCATTCGAGAAAAGAAGCAAATGACATTTACTCGTTGGTTGAACGGTCAGCGTACTGGCCTTCGGTTCAGAGGGTCTCGGGTTCGATTCCCGGCCGGGTCGGGGATTTTAACCTTAATTGGTTAATTCCAATGGCACGGGGGCTGCGTGTATGTGTTGTCTTCATCATCGCTTCATCCTCATCACGACGCGCAGGTCACCTACGGGTGTCAAATAGAAAGACCTGCACCTGGCGAGCCGAAGCCGTCCTGGGATATCCCGGCACTAAAAGCCATACGCCATTTCATTTTCATTATGTTAACCCCTAGGCCACCGTCACTTATTTTCCACTTCTAAAACTTTCCTATCCCTTGGTCGCCCTACGACCTATTTGTGCCGGCGCGATGTGATGTAAATTGTATAATAATAATAATAATAATAATAATAATAATAATAATAATAATAATAATAATAATAATAATCACCATCTACGACTGAAGGAAAAGGTACTCTCGTTTGTTATTTGATCAATTATACAACCAAAAGTCGGGGTGGGAGGCTGAGACGGTTGAGGCGCTGGCCTTCTGACCCCATCGTGGCTGGTTCGATCCTGGCTCAGTCCGGTGGTATTTGAACGTGCTCAAATACATCAGCCTCGTGTCCGTAGATTTACTGGCACGTAGAAGATCTCCAGCGGGACTAAATTTCGGCACCTCGGCGTCTCCGAAAAACGTAAAAGTAGTTAGTGGAACGTAAAGACAATAACATTATTATTACTACTATTATTATTCAATTCCCTTGCTGGCGAGATATAGTGTTTACAGTGTTTATCTTCTGGTATGGGCTAAAATAAATTTGTTACATTTAATTGCCATGTCTTAGTCTCATCCTTGGCTTTGACAAAGTGAAGGTGACCGAGGTATGAGCGATGCTAGTAATACTATTCCTTATGCAGCCAGTCCATGTTATGAATGATATGAAAGTACCACTCATAGGGTCGGTTGGTTCATGCATTTCAGTGGGCTTGGCAGACTGTTATGTAATAGCAACTTCTGGTTCACTGAAGAAAGCAACGGGAAACTACCTCACTTCTCATTTCCCTTGTATGCCTCTTCAGTGACGCCTAGACTATCCATGACAGCTGTAGGCGGAACTGTGGAGGATCAAACCAGCCTTTGAGCTGAATACCCTACAACAACATACAACCTAAACATTAATGATGTTACTGATTTTATGTCGAACTAGCTACCATTTGTCATTATTTTGCAAGTACGAAGGTATAGAAATAATGTCCCACTAACGGTGATGTCGAAGTGCCGGAAATTTTGTAACGCTGATGTCCTACTTGCCAGTAAATCTATCGACACGAGGCTGTTGTATTTGGAGCAACTTTAAATACCACCGAACAGAGGCAGGGTTGAACTCACCGACTTAAACTTCAAAAGCCAAAGCTTCACCGGCTGAACAACGCACAAGTATTAATCTGAGCATGTAGAAACTTCTGCTGAAATTTCGCGAGATAAAAACCATATCAGAAGGCTGTATATAAAACATGAGCTGCTCACACAAACTACAAGGGTCTTAAAACGTGCTAAAAAATGTTGCAATGGAGCCTGTAAAACGTACAGTACACTCTTGGTGAATAGTTGTGTAGCCATCCTGGAGGGGCGCGTCTGCAGACGATAATGTAAAGAGCACGATCAGAGTACAACAATAACATGGAATGTCTTCGTACTAAAGTTGTACGTATTACACTGTATTGTGCTGCCTGACGACGGCTCCTAATGTAAACTCTCTTTTAGTGCCGAGGTCAATGATAGTGGAAGCCTTAACCTCCAACTCCTCCAAGGGCCTTCATTGCCTGTATGAAGCATCTCCCCTCAAGTTAATGGTTGTAACATTCCACTTGAAATGGTTAAAATGGTGGTCATATTAAATAAATATTAATACGAATATAATAGTCTATTAATAGGCCTACATCATGAAGTTAAAGAAGTCTTTATTACCCCTACTTAACGTAACTGAATGAATCTCCAAGACGGCAAAGTAATATCAAGAGTAGGTTTTGATTATCCTCTTAGTTTGTCTGTTAGGTTATCAGCACGAAGGCCGGTTGGGTCCTTGAATACCACCACCAAATGTTATGAGGTTGTAGGGAACCCACAAGAAAGGCTATGACTGCGCTAAAATGAGACGTGCTAGGCAGGATGAGGAGTTAAGTAGTTTGCCATTGCTTTCTCCACTGGACCAGAAAGTGCTATTGCGGCGACTAACCCTGTAAGTAATAACTACGTTTCATAAATCTCAGAGGCACTAGTCACGCTCCAAATCTCATTACTCAGCATCACCCACATCTCAGCAGCATCCATATTGTCACAGCCAAAAACGGAACCAAGTCTTCAGTGGAAGCTATATTTTACTCTGGAACAGAGCTATTCAACTTATATGAAGTTTAGTATAGTTGCAGTATTCACACCAGGGACCTTAAGAGGAACAAAGGCTCTGGTACGTAGTTAACGGAAGCATATGCTTATCTCAAAATGCATTAATCATGTACGGTTATTCAGGTCATTCACTTCGAATACATTTGAATCTATTAGAGAGAATCAATAGTCTTTTATCGCGTACTAAGTTTTAGCCTCTTCCGTTCTAAGAATAAATCTGGAGAACTTATCTAAAATGTTAATGGAAAGGAGTTCATTGGGTCAATGCACATCATTTCACATTTTGGGGAAATTAAATAATAATAATAATAATAATAATAATAATAATAATAATAATAATAATAATAATAATAATAATGTTATTTGCTTTACGTCCCACTAACTACTTTTACGGTCTTCGGAGACGCCGAGGTGCCGGAATTTAGTCCCGAAGGAGTTCTTTTACGTGCCAGTAAATCTACCGACACGAGGCTGTTGTATTTGAGCACCTTCAAATACCACCGGACTGAGGCAGGATTGAACCTGCCAAATTGGGGTTAGAAGGCCAGCGCTTTAACCGTCTGAGCCACTCAGCCCGGTTTGGAGAAATTTAGCCGGCATATATGGTACATTAGGATTGAACCAAGACAAAGGAAATTGTCAGTAGTACACTGGCGCCCGTTTAGTATACAGTACGATTGCACAAGCCCTAAACAATTGTTGCCTCATGCTTCGCGGAGATGGGAAAAACTGGCCACTTCAAGTACCGTAATCATGTCAAATGGTGAAATCAGTTTGAAAATCAGGCCGATCAGCCTAACTTAATTCTAGTAAGTTGTTTCAATTTGCAAAGGAATTATTAGGAGATTTGGGTGTGCCAGCGAATAATTTATTAACCGTGTAATGGATAAAAAAATTGTGTCATGGAAGAATAAAGATAAGGAAACCCTGTTCAAACGAAACGGGACAAACAGGACAAGGTTAACAAAAAATAACGGTAGTGGGGTAGAAGGGTAAAGAGAAGTAGTTACTCAAAGATACGAGCAGTAGGACATCCAAACGTGCTCGGTTCGAGGGTGTGCTCTGCATCTCTACCAAGAAACAAAATAAACCAACTGAGGGAAATAAGGACTTGATAACTCAAATGTAGCGATCATCGTCTGCGAAAACCTAGATGGCAAATGTGCAGATGAATGCCAGGCTGAAAAGAGGAGCTCATGAAAATGATATTAAAGCAATTCTTTATTTAGAATCCTAAGACACCCATCCATGCATCAAAGTTTACAATCTCAAGATAGGAACAAACACAAAAGCATCAAAAACAGCATCATACTTCACAACAAACGAAACTCACTTCCAAGATTATAGCAAGCAGGTACTGAAGCGGATACAGAAAGATGTCATGCAAATAAGCATATAATGGAGAAGAGACCTGTAGTTAGTACAAAGAAGACAAGTGACGCTACATGAAGAACACGAGTGCGTAATAAATCAGGCGACGCTCGACGTCCCAAGAGTTCCGACACACATTTGGAGCTTCAACATTTGTCTCCGCTGCTTCCGCTCGGGATTCCTGTCAACATCCCCACCACAACAAAGTGGGTAGCGTTTCTTTTCACTTTCTCCGGGTCACATAAAGAGCAAGTCGGGTTAAAGACAAATTTGAGATGGTAACATTCCTCGGCGCAATAAGAAAGCAGCTATCATAATAGTGGGCTGAAATTCTAGCGTGCGACACACCAGATGAGACGTATAAAGAGGGGGAAATTGGTAAGGAGAGAGAGAGAGAGAGAATGCAATTTGGAAGAGAAATGACGCAATGGAAAGGGAAAAAGCGAATAGTCGTGGGATGTTTTGAAACGCACCAGGGTGATGTCACAGAAGCGCGCAAAATTGAAGAAAGTCGAAGTATGAAGAAGTAAGATCAAAGAAAAGTTCACCATAGGTTCACAAAAGCAATAACAATCCCCCTCGGTTGTTAAAGTTTTCTTACTTTATTCACTCATCTGTGAGCGAGAGCCACATCTGAAGCTTTGTATGACCATAACGTGAAATATTGTTTCTCAAGTCCTCAAGTATCTATCGTAAGCGTCAATTAAAGAAATTATCTAGTGCGTTGAAATTCCCCTCCCTATCACCCAAGGGCTCGAAAAATATACGGTATGGTGAGCCCAAGATAGGGTTGGCATTGCTGTTAATTCCTTCATCAGTGCTATCAGTCCTCTTTCAATAAAGCACTGTCCTATTCGACTCCGGAGGTGTTCAGTTTCGAGACCTAGAGAGGCTTTCATTTTTCTGCCCTTCTTCCTTTAACCTATAACCTTTTTTTCTTTCAGCGGACAGTACTCTCCTATTCCCTACAACAAGAATCACTACCACCATCACCACCACCGCCGCCACCGCTAGAACAATAATATATTCATCTTACATGCACAGCAAAGAACAAATAGAGGAAGTTTAATTTATTTATTCGAACTGAATCTGATTACAACTGAGATCCAGAATATGGAAATAATCAAAGACATTCTAATTACTTACATAGCTGCCCTGGACATGAAAATATCAAGCAATGATTAATGGAACTTTGATCGTGTATTGCTGTCTGATGAACTGGTTAACTGGTGTGCTGCCTTTATTAAGAGCCTATAACTGGGATACATGTGCAAATAATGTACTTGGGGTGAGGGTTGGACAAATGGAGAATCACTTTTCTTACACGCAATCACAGTGTCGAGAGCTGGAATCAGACATTCGGATGTCCGAATGATTCATGTCAACAGCCTTAAGTGAAGCTCAGAAGATGGGTCAGATAATACAGATTGGACGATAGACGCCTTGGCCTTAATCAAGATGAATGTGAGTAACAGATAGCGACATATTATTTCGAATATTTCACATACTACATTATCTTACCACCTAGTTCTCCTGTAGGGCACCATTCAGTCGCCAACGTCGACAGACTCAAAATACCACTAAAAATATTCAATGGAATGTGCAATGGTGGTGGTGATTATTGTTTTAGGAGGAAGTACAACTGGGCAACCATTCTCCATATAACACTAATCAGAGAAAAAAACATGGAAGAGATCCGATACTTCGAAAAATGAAGGTATCGGCCAAAGAAAGACAAGGGCCGCGAAGGGCGTGAAAATGAAAGACTCCCTAGGCCTCGAGTGCTCTAATATCGTCGGGGTCGGAAAGAAAAAGAGTTAACCAAGGGAAGTCGGATAGGATAGATGAAAGTGAGGAGCCTGGCACAAGTGGAAGCAATGCTAGGACTCAACTGAGGACCCGGTGGTTGCCAACCCACGCTCCAAAATTAACAGCCCCTCGGGCCCCTTTCAGTCGCCTCTTACTAAAGGCAGGGGATACCGTGGGTGTTATTCTACCGCCCCCACCCACAGGGGGTGGCTTGTACAGCAACGTAAACCTACAACATCGGACGAGTCATGTTGTAACGAGACGGAAACAGCATTCATCATTTCGTGCGGTTAGGGGCGCGCGGCTGTGAGCTTGCATCCGGGAGAGAGTGGGTTCGAATCCCACTGTCGGCAGCCCTGAAGATGGTTTTCCGTGGTTTCCCATTTTCACCTCAGCCAAATACTGTGGCTGTACCTTAATTAAGGCCACGGCCGATTCCTTCCAACTCCTAGCCCTTTCCTATCCCATCGTCGCCATAAGACCTCTCTGTATCGGTGCGACGTAAGGCAAGTTGTAAACAAATTTATAACTTCGTACATAACTTGTTGCGAATGATACAGCGACCACCCCAGATGTTCTCGCAACCTTTCTACATCTTTATCCATATTTAGAAACAGATAGGTTTGATTCTTAGCAGCAGTGACAGTTCAGAACGCCCAATAACAACAGATTCGACACCACAGAAACTACCGATTACCAGGTCATTACTCACTTCAAATACTTGGTATGTGTTGCCACTAACACCCGAGACTGTGAGCCTGAAATCCACAGAAGCATTGTGGTAGCGAGGAATTCGCACTTAGAAGCACACCTCACGACCATCACTACCAAGACAACGCATCCTCGTGCGAACTCTGATCTCTATCACGACCTATGGAATGGAAACTTGGACGATGAAGATAACTGAACAAGGAGGAATGACACACTTGAAATATGGTGCTATAGGAGATTACTCCCTATATCTCAGATAATAATAATTTCGTGTGCCTATTTCTAGCCGAGTGCAGCCCTTGAAAGGCAGACCCTCCGATGAGGGTGGGCGGCATCTGTCATTTGTACGACACTGCGTGTTATTGTGGTGGAGGATAGTGTTATGTGTGGTGTGTGAGTTGCAGGGATGTTGGGGACAGCACGAACACCCAGCCCCCGGGCCATTGGAATTAATGAAGGTTAAAATCCACGAAACGGCCGGGAATCGAACCCGGGACCCTCTGAACCGAAGGCCAGTACGCTGACCATTCAGCCAACGAGTCGGACTATATCTCAGATGGCACAGTGGGCTAATGACTCAATTCTGAAACAGCAAGCCGTCAGAAAGATACCGTCGATCCTCATCCGCCAGAAACAACTAAAGTACTCTGGTCACATTGTCAGAGGACAAGAGGCAATGGGAAGATTCACCACAGAGGGTAAAGTCGACGGCCGAAGACCCAGAAGACGTGCACCATCACGCTGGAAGGATCAGAACAGGATACTGACAGGGATGGCCCTACAGCAAGCTAGTCCCCATTCCTGGAACAGAGACTCCTGGAGGCTGGCCGTCGAAAGGAGTACACAATGATGCCACACCATCCTTTGTCTTTTATTTGCTAGTGGTTTAAAGGCGCACTAACGCATCGGAGATTTTCGGGAACGCGAGAATGGGAAAGTGATAGGATTGGGGTGGTAGTGGCTATGGCCTTATTTAAGGTACGGCCCTAGCATTTGCCTCTGCGAAAAGTGGAAACCACGGAAAACCATCTTCAGGGCTCCCGACGTCGGATTCGATCTCACCATCTCCAGAATACAAGTTCACCACAACATCCTTACGCAGGGTTGGACTAAAAGGGAGACTTCAAATCCCAGAGGAATTTCTCAGCAGGGGTGGTTGCACAGTTGTGCTTCCTCTCCAAACAATCACCAGAAATTCCTCACGACGTAAGGGAGTGATACTAGTCAGAATACTCTCATGCCCTTTAGCTGAGTGATACACCGCGCCAATTGCCTGTAATGGTAGTTATTACGGAGCAAAGGATACAGAATTGGGGGGACTATATTACACTTAAACAACCAGAATATTTAAGGAAAGACTCAACAGGGTAGCTGATAATGATATTAGGTTACTGGTCAAAGATCGTAGTAATACAAATGTGTATTTAATTCACGGACCAGGAATAATGCAGCTGTGAGATGATGTCCTGGAACTTTGGAAGATGTGGTAAATTCAAGCCTCCAGAGAAGGGTCGAGAAACTAAATTCTTGAAAGCAGAGCTCAAACCTCTCAACTTTGATTGCACAGCCTTAAAATGATAATCCCCTTAGTACGCATGTCTACGGAGGTAGGTTATAATGACACGCTGTATTACAATGAGAAATAATGAAATACCAGTACTTTGCTTAATCTAACGAAAATACGATTTCCGAGTCAGTTATAGTAAGTCATATCTGTACAAGAACCAAATAGTAATTAAATGCCAACCAGTCATATAGAGAATGTTACTGAATATTAGAGCCACCATTCTGTGTAAACCAAAGGAAGCCAACAGGAAGTACCATCCGATGAGAACCATTTCCACTCGCATATATACAGCATGATTTATGGTGCTTAATAGAACGAACAAACAACCATAAACTAGAAAACGGACAAAGCAGATCAGGAAAACAATCTGAAACACGGGTAAAGGTTTAGCGAATGAGCGTCATGCATTCACACCAACAAGAAAAAAAATGTGATTCATGATGAGGATTGCTCCAAACTAGCGCTCCCATTGTGAAAACGCCTATTAGGCTCAGCTATTGTCAATATAACTTCACGGTATATTATATTACATGAACTTTTACCACGTTGTTGCTTACGCATTAGTTAATATTTTTAAATAATTATGAATAGCAAATATATTTTCTTTCAAAGTTTATCGGAGCATTTTATTAAGTTATTAGCCGTTACCCAGAGTACGGTAGGGAAACAATTCCCTCAAGAGTAATCCTCGATTAAATCCTCAAGACGAAAGTGGTAGTCTTAGAAAGTTTAATTAAAAGTAAGGTACGGTATAGTAAAATTACTATCTACCAGGGAAAACTGATCTTTGGATGGTAACTGAATTATTAAAAATAGAAACCAGTACGGATTTCATTATAATCTAAGTAAATCATCCCCGTACAGGCCTTGAAGAATCCTGGACAAATGGAAATCAGAGGCTCCCATTACTGTTTAATCTCTAACTTGATACTCATTTCAATTGTGCATCTCTAGAAGTGGATGTCCTTCTCTACGTTACTGTTAGACTCCGTCAGAGGAATCGAACCCACAGCCTTCTTGAAGAGCAAAGAATGCTTCGACTGAAAAGACCCCACGGCATTCAATACATATCAACATCAAATTTTTCCTTTTTATATCCTACAGCTCCTCAAAAGTTTTGAGGAAAAGGCTATCTGTGTAGAATTCATATACAATATTTAAAATTTGTAGTTTGTTGCGAAAACAGTGAACATTCTAACAGAGACGTACGGAAGAAGAGAAACACCCGCAAAAGATTTTACAGATAATGTTCTGAATGCTTCGGTTTGATATACAGTAGTTATGTTTGAAAGCATCCAGAGGAATTTAGGAAGTTGTTTATGCGTCAGGGCGTCCGTCAGTAAGGAGTGTTCATTTCCTTTTTATAATGTTATGCTTACGAGACACTCATTTACATTATATGGTTGTTGCAGTACGATTGAAGTGAAGCAACCTCCATCTACAATACGGTTATGAGGCAATAACGCTCAAGTCGAAAAGCATGGTCCATTCTAAGAAAGCTAGGAGAGGGGTGTCGGATAGATCGAATTAGTTCTCCAGTAACTCCGGATATGGTTGCAGCACAGATTGTGAACAATTCACAAGCTCCAGAAGATCGGGATCATACTACACGGATAAAACGTGAACTGAAAACATTGAGGGCAACCATTCCAGAAGAGAGTACTTATTCCAAACCATTCACTCCACAAGATATATCAAATGCCTTACAAGGTATGAAGTCAGGCAAAGCCCCTGGGTTTGATGGCATTCACCCTGAATTTCTGTTACACTGTGGAAAATATGCTAGAATATGGCTTGCTAAATTCTGCTCTGACATCCTGCAGAGAGGGTCTATCCCTCGGCTTATGAAACGGACGAAGATCATTGCTATCCTAAAACCAGGAAAATCTATCGATCAACCCAAAAATTACCGTCCAATTGCTCTTATGAGCATAGTATACAAACTTCTGGAAAGGCTAATCTATAACAGAATTAGTTCCGTCATTTTTCAAAATTTGCCTGTTGAACAAGCAGGGTTCCAACCAAACCGCAGCTGTACAGATCAGGTTTTGTCACTAACAACATTTATTGAAGCAGGCTTTCAAAAACAACTGAAAACCTCTGTGGCATTTATTGATTTGACTGCAGCTTATGATACTGTGTGGAAACAAGGACTTATCTGCAAACTACTACGTGTTTTACCATGTAAGAAGATTGCACGACTTATTGATAGCATGCTCACCAAGAGGAAGTATCGTGTAATACTGGGAAATGGCACTAGCAGTGAGAAAACTCTAAACAATGGCCTTCCCCAAGGTTCTGTATTAGCTCCTCTGCTTTTCAACCTGTACATAGCTGATATACCTGAAACTAGCTCTAGGAAATTCGGATATGCTGATGATTGGGCTCTGGCAGTACAAGATAAATTCATGGAAAACACTGAAGAAACACTGACGGCTGATCTTACCACCTTGGGACAGTACTTTCGCAAATGGAGATTACAACTGAATCCAAATAAAAGTGAAGTTACATGTTTTCACCTTAGCAACAAAATGGCCAATAGTGAACTGAAGGTTCAGTTTGAGAACACTTGTCTTGCCCACAACAGATATCCACAATATCTAGGGATTACTCTTGACAGAACTCTGTCCTTCAAGAAACATCTTCAGAATACGGCTGCTAAGTTACGATCAAGAAACAACATCTTACAGAAGCTGTGTGGAACCACCTGGGGATCATTAGCATCTACCCTACGGTCTTCAGCTCTTGGTCTTGTATACTCTGCTGCAGAATACTGCTCATCAATGTGGCTGAACAGCAGTCACACCAAATTAATTGACACTCAGCTGAATTACACTATGCGTATGATATCAGGGACAATTAGATCTACTCCCACTTTCTGGCTACCTGTTCTATCCCATATTCCACCACCTCACCTCCGCCGAGAAAATGCTCTCCTACGAGATTATAAGAAAATAACTAGCAACAGTCAGTTGCCAATCCATGGCGACATGAATGATGTTCTTATTAACAGGCTAAAATCAAGACGCCCACCTGTTAGAACAGCTAGAAACCTAGCAGACGCTAACTTTAATCTGCTTCAGGCCTGGAAGCAAGTATGGATATCCAGTGCTCCATCAGAATATCACTATCTACCATGGCTGAAAAACAAACCAGAGGGTTTTGATCTTCCACGGAAGACCTGGACAACTATCAACAGGATTCGCACTGGCCATGGCAGATGTGGCGACTCCCTCCATATATGGGGAATACTTAATTCGGCAGCGTGCAGTTGTGGTGCTGTGAAGCAAACAGTTCGGCACATTGTGGAGCAGTGTCCTCTCACTGCCTACCAGGGAAACCCAAGAGACGTTTTTCTGCTCTCACGCTTGTGTGTTGAATATGTAAATAATTTGAACCTGTAAATACTTCAAATTGTAAATATTATTTATTATTATTGTATCTATAAGGTGATGTGTTAGCCATACGCTAAATAAATAAATGGATTACTGTGGCATACATTATAAAATTTCGATATAATGGCCATGGAAAATTAAAAAAGCGTCATTCATTTTAAGGAATAGGCTTATAAATGCCCATTTCTTCGACTTAAAAAAGCAGTATGAATATGTCTACATATTCGAAGGTCACAGAAATATTATATGAATTTTCCTCAATCAAAGTTTTGGGAACTGCTTCTAGATTCTTACGTCTAAAATGCAGTGAAGAACATAAACGAAACAATTTGTAGTAGAGAAACGGCGCTTTAACTATGAAAATAAGAAAATCTGATTGACATTTTGGAAATATTACAATATCTAGATCCCGATGATATATATATATGAAATCATATCAATCAATAGCAATTTCTCACAACAGAGCAGAGCAGTTTGGAAAATATTTTCTACATGGGACTTGAACTATCTGGTTCAGTATCCCGAAATACACTGGCCCCTTACAATAATAATAATAATAATAATAATAATAATAATAATAATAATAATAATAATAATAATAATAATAATAATAATAATAATAATAATCTGCAGCTACGGTTTTCCTTTACCTTGGCGGGGTCGCGAGTGCAAACCATGTCCCATCTGTCCATTTGGCCCCGTTTTACGGCCAGATGCCCTTTCTGATCACCTGCATGTAGCTGTGTATTTCTGTGTATTGTGTGTTTCCGTGATGGTTGATAGAGTGTTGTGTTGTATCAAAGATATTCGGACAAACACAAACAACCCATCTCCGAGTCAAAGGACCCGGTCGACAATAGAACCTAGGACTCTCCGAACCGAAGGCCTCAATGGTGAACATTCAGCCAAGAAGTTGTTTTATTTTTTTATATATTTTTTTTTTTTACAATTTGCTTTACGTCGCATCGACATAGATAGGTCGTATGGCGACGATGGGATAGAAAATACCTAGGAGTGCGAAGGAAGCGGCCGTGGCCTTAATAAGGTACGGCCCCAGCATTTTCCTGGTGTGAAAATGGGAAACCACGGAAAACCATCTTCAGGGCTGCCGACAGTGGGATTCGAATCCACTATCTCCCGGATGCAAACTTACAGTTGCGCGCCCCTAACCGCACGGCTAACTCGTCCGGTCAGCCAAGGAGTCAGGAAATAATAATAATAATAATAATAATAATAATAATAATAATAATAATAATAATAATAATAATAATAATAATAATAATAATAATTCCCTGGAGACACAGAAAGCCGGGAACACTGCAGGAGCAACTCTTACGCAGAACTGGCTGAAAATGTTTTAATTCACTGCCACGCAGAGTTTAATATAACAGAGTAATCTTGGTAAGAAATGAACACGCTATATAATTTCATTATTTACCGGAAATGTCTAACACTCTTGGGAAAAGATATCTTCCAGCAGGTCAACAAGAGAAGAGAAAACGAAGAATTTTGTGATACAAGTTAAATATTAAAATAAGAGCCGTGAGACCTCTTTAGAAAAGGAAATACTGTGATTTATGAGGGATGATTTTCTCAGCAAGAGGATCACTTCTTCTTATACTAAAACAAATTGTTTCCACCTTGTAGTTTTCGTGAATTCTTCATTATTTTTATATACTGCACATTACAAGATATTTCATTCCACCTGCACTTTAATCCCCAGTAGTATATTTTTAAACTATAAAAAATGCCTTCTACTGATTTACTATGTAATTTCATGTAATCTTATATTGAGTTTATTTACTACTGAGGATAATATTAGTATGTATCACGTACATAAAGAATGACTCAATTAATCGACTGTTTCAACAGAGTGGAATTGCCTGTGGTACCTGATTAATAGCGGTGTACGAAATATAAGATACTATTTTTCTTGGCTGCACTGTTGAAAATATTACACAGGTTATTCGTCAGGTAATTTTTGTCGAATGATTTTCTTTTATACTTCGAGCGATATTTTTGTTCTTCACTTATTTCACGACTTGAAAAGAATTCAAGAGTTAAAGGAACTCCGAATTTTCAGAACAAAATTTATAATTTCGTAAACAGAATTCACGTCGTTTAATCTTCGAGTCTCGACAGTTCTATTTGGAAATTCAGTTCATAATATGGTACTAGATTGAATAATCTCAGCAGTTTTCATTTAAATAATGATCCCTCTTAAATTTTCGTCATTTCCGACGCATGCATTCTTCAGCAGAAAGTTACAATGAGAAGTATGCTTGGCCAAGTCCTCCGCCATTCAGAATTGAGGAGTGTGTGGCATTCAAAGCTAATACAAACATTCTGTTTTTTAAGTTGTTCAGTTTACGATTTCCCGCTTGACCGAAGTTGGATCATTGAGCCTGGAGAGTAGAGAGAAGTACTGTAACTGGTAGCCTCTATGTGCAATCGGCTTCCGCCGCATTAAAGTCCTTGTGCGACCTCGAGAGGGGAGGAAAGTGAAAAAACTAAGTTGCTGGTTTACTTAGCATGGCAAGCCAACCAAGTTGGCAACATCGTCTTCTGCACCAGGAAAAGTTTATTCATTTAAGTTAGTCGTGCCCTTTCTGAACTTCATGTTCATTGGTTCGGCAAGCGAAGGACCCTTCTCAAAACGCACCAACCTTGTCCCAACTTTGGTAAATGAAGCAGACCTGAGTTTCACCCCAGATGTCCTGAGTTCACACCCTTGTATTATAGCTACTTCGTCTTTCTGTTTGTTGCTATTTACTCCCGCTATCTTCGAGAAATGAAATTAGCCGGAAGATTCTTGTATTAATTCCACACTCATGAGCTGTGGTGGTATACTGGAAAATTGATCACAAACAATTGTATGGTTCAATAAAAGATTTTGGGGACATTGCACCAGTGCAACGCACTCTTGAATAATAATAATAATAATAATAATAATAATAGTAATAATAATAATAATAATAATAATAATAAATAGACTATATTTCCAATATTTCCAGTACCACAGCAACACAGACTATGAAACTACATTTCCCTTACATAAGGCAACAGCAGCAGAACTGCTCACAATTTGCCCATTCCCAAGGGCTTGAGACAAGAATTTTTGAGAAGTTTCGAATTTACGTGCATATATTCTTATTAACGAGCTAAAATCCCAAGAGGCTTATCAGATATAGGCCTAAGGAAAGTACTGTAATTAAAAAAACAGTAGTAAACAAGAAGTGGATAAATTATTATTTAACAGTCTGATTGAGAAGGAAACAGGCTAAGATTATGCGACACCAATTTGCAGGGAGAATGATCAATTCCCATTTGGTGTCCGTAATTAAGATTTGGGGAAGGGAACTTACTTCATCAAATTACGAAACACTTACATAACGTAACCCATCGATTGTCTAAATATCCACAAACCATTTTGTGACGGGGAAACAAAGCTCTTCTCTACCTTCCTGATAAAGTGATAAAAGATTTTCAACCTTTCATTCCCATAACAACAACAATAATAATAATTGTACCGGGCGGTACACCTCTACACCGTTTATTTAAAAGTTGCGCCAGTTGAAACTCCTCTTCTGGAGGAAGGTTGAACTTTATCTACTCTATTAATTCTCTACTTTCTCAGAAGATGTCACCACGTGGAAAATTTTGAGTTTTTGAACTGTGTCACTTTTGATGTGTTTTTGTTTCGCTTGAAGTAAGAAGTGTGAACTTTCTCTTCTAGAGGACACTACTGAAGATCAACAATAGTGCACCCTAGTGCGGAGTCAAAGAACTATTTTGTTGGAGAAATTTTTATTTCAAAAGTTTGTTTCTTGTTAAATTTCTTTCTGTTATGGTTTAAGTTGGCTGTTTACCCCTCTTTTTCCCCTTGTTTTAGATTTATCCAATCCCGAATTTCTTTTAGTAATTTCTGACCAATCTGGTGTATTTTCCCCCAACTTGTGTCTGTTGCGGGGTCCTATCCAATAAAAACATTGTGGGCGGGTGTTTTCTTTCCCCTAACGCCTAGAAACTTCCGCGAGAGTATTTAAACTGCTGATTTTTGGGTCTCTGGGCCACTTCTGTTCCATCTTTCAGTGTGTTAAGTACATAGCAGGGGGCGGGAAGCGCCTCTTTCTTCGGCAGCGGTCAACAACAAGGTAATGGCCGATTAATAACTTCTTTCTTTGCTAGCTCAGCAGTTTAACTTTCGGGGCGGGTTCTAAGCGTTCTACCATGTAACCTTTTCCTAAATGTAACTACTCTTTTATATATTCTCTTTTAAAGCTTCATATTGGGATAGAGAGTGCTAACCCTCTCGAGCTCCCACTCATATTGTTGTGAGGTGAACTTAGTTTTCTCAACCTATTCTTCGATAACGTAAAACAATGTGTTCTCTTCTTAAGTCACCTCTTTAGAATGGGATTAGCCCTTGTGTTAACGGCCTAGTGCCAAGTAGGTCTTAATCAAAGTGTACTAGGAGTGCCAGTTTGCCTCCTCCCAAATTGTCATTTTAGAGGTCATTTAATTAACCTTCTTTTTCATTCAATAGACCTCAGTAGGTTGGGTATTTTACCCCTGTGTATATGTCCTGAGAGGACAGCTTGAAGGTGAAGTTTGGTGTGGCCTGTGATTGGCTTACACTTTGAGAGCAGATTGCGCTTTTGGAATTCAATTTTTGTATGCCTCGAGGAGGCTTTACTGTGTAATTTGGAGCAAGTGCTCCAGGGTTTGATTGGGGTCTTCTGCCCCTTGGTTAAAATTTGTATATCGGAAAGTTGGGCTAGTTGCCCAAGAATTGTGAACTCAGGGCTCGAAGCCCAAATTCTGTAATCTCTGTAATTGTACATTTCAAATTGTGTTTCGGCTACTAAGTACCTGTTCTTTGTTATTACTTAATTTTGAAAAGAAAATATAACCTTGTTAAATTTTACAGTAACTTTGATTCCGTAGTTTGAGACTCATTCACGCCCGCACCTTCTTTCACCTCTACCTACCACCAAAACACGGTAACAAGTGGTAGCAGAGCGTGGTTGAATGGGTCTCAATTTAGCCCCTTTTGACGGCTAAACATTGTTTTGATCCGAACTCTAACTATTTTCCCAGTTGCTGGAATCTTTTGAGTTTTTCTAAATTGTTCTGTCATCATGCCAGGCCCTCGCGATGTTCTCCATCTTAATTATTTGCGCAAAGAGGAGTTGATCTATGAATTAACTATCAGAAATGTACAATCTGGAGGCACGGTTGCAGTAGACACTAACAAGCTTAGAGAGTCCCTAGATTTGCCCATTTCCATCCCCAATTTGGGAGAGAAAGAAATTGATGACTCTCTTTCCACGATCGTCGAGAATATTACTGGGCTAGCTTCTGTAGTTAGTTTTTTTGATGAAAATGATCCGTCTCCTAATCAAATTAAGCGTGTGCAAGGCAGGCTATATCATTTTTCGAATAGGGTTAACGATCTGTTGTCTCTAAAACTGAATGACGTTCAGAGGAAGGAAGCTAGTACGCTCCTGGAAAATATTTCCGAATTATCTAGTAAGGTCACTTTATTGTTGACTGGGGAAGTCCCTCCCAAATCTGATCAACCCACCATAGTGAATGCAGGTAGTGAGGAAGCGCCTCCCAAGGGAGAAGTTAATAGGATAACCGTTGCTGCTCAAACTATCTCTGCCCCATTGGACAACGAGCCTGAACGCCGTGCATCGTTGAGTAACATTCGTTCTGAATTAACTTCTTTGCCATTGAAACCTTTACCTACTATGTCACCCGGGTTTAGCAGCTTGCCTCATCCATTGGCAATGTTGCTCAGAGGGATCTCTAAGTTTTCCGTTAATACCACCAGTGATGTAATTTCTTTTTTAAGATTTCTAGTTGAATTTCAGGATCATGCCCTTGTGTTTTCTCTTTCTCCATGTCAAATTTTGCAAATTATCTATCCGTATGCTATTGGTATTCTCTCTGATAAAATCGTAAGAGCCATTGCCGAGCAATCATCTATTGAGGATTTCCATGCCCATTTGCTAGCTAACTTCATCCCTGCTAGGGCTAGGTCCTCCCTTGTTCAGAAGTACTATTATCGGGTACAGCGCTTGGATGAAAACTTGGCTGATTTCATACAAGACATTAAGTTTTATACCAGGGTGTTTGCTCTTCACTTCCCTGAGGATCAAATTGTACAAGCTATTGTGGAAGGGATTTCACCACCCTACAGGTCATATTTGTGTTTCGCGGCGTGCCCGCAAACTTTTTCTGAACTTGAAGCATTGGCCGTCTCAGCGGAAGGAGTTAGATACGCCGATTCTTTGCGTGTCGCGAAAGAACCCCCTCCTTCGTTTAGTAATACTCGGCCTCCACCTCGCCGACCAGTCACACCCCGTAAATGTTATGCTTGTGGGTCGCCTGACCATCTGCGCAATAAGTGTCCACTGATCAAGTCTAGTAGGGCAAATAATGGAGCTGGTTCAGCACAAGGCTGTTTTAAATGTGGGGCTTTCTCACATATCGCCAAGAATTGCCCAAACTCGAATAGCACCCCCTCCTGCTCAACTTCTGGTGCAAATTCCACCTATGCCAATAATAAAAAGTGACTAGTGGCTTCGGCTGAGTCGACTAATCCATCTTCCCGAGACTCAGCCCCGGGTAAACAGGTTGTAAATTCAGGGAACGAGCAATTTTCAAATTCATCTTTTGAATGCCCCAAAGAGTGCCTTAGGATTGCGGCGGATTCCCCCGCACCTATTCCTTTTCTTAAGATTGAGTTAAATAACGAGCCTATAACAGCTCTCTTAGATTCAGGCAGTGTTTGTTCGATTATTGCGGCTGAATGGTATTCTAAATTGAAAACGGTTTGTAAACTTCCTGACTATGTCTTTTCTCCTGTTCAATACGTTTCGGCTAATTCATCTCCATTAGAAATTCTAGGTTCCTTACTGGTCAAAATTCGTGTTTTTAAGTTTACATGGAAAGTTAAATTGTTTGTGGCCAAGCAATTGTCTAGCCCCATTATATTGGGAGCGGACTTTATTTCTCACACTGGTCTTGTGCTCGATCTCCAGTCTAGGTCGTGCACATTCAAATTTGCTTCTAATTGTAAAATACCACTATTAAAGTGTAATTCCGTGTCATGTTCTTCTATTTCGCCTACCCAGGATGAGATGTTGTTAGACCTTAGACATCTACCTGAGGAGCAGGCTAATAGTATTCGCAAACTGTGTCAGTCGTTTCCCGAGGTGTTCTCTGATACTCTTGGTGTTACTGACCTTATTGAATACAAAATTGAGGTCACGGATTCGATTCCTGTCCGTTTTCCACCTTATAGGCTATCTCCACCTAAAATGAAGGCTCTGAAAGAAATTATCGATCAGATGTTGAAGGATGGTATTATTAGGCCCTCTAAGTCGGCGTATTCATCGCCTATTTTTCTAGTCCCGAAACCCCAAGGAGGCTTCAGGCCTGTCATTGATTACAGGGCTCTCAATCGGAAGGTGGTGTTACAATCTGTGCCCCTTCCTGACCTTCACTCTTGTTTTTCATGGTTTCGTAAGGCCAAGTTCTTTACTATCTTGGACTTGAATCAGGCCTATAATCAAATTCCCCTTGCCGAAGAGTCTAAACATCTTACAGAGTTTGCCACGGACTGGAACTTATACGAATACAACCGCGTGCCTTTCGGGCTCCCCACGGGAGCAGCTGTACTCACTAGGCTACTAGATAGGGTCTTCTCCGACATCAAATTTGAATACTTGTATCACTACTTGGATGATGTCGTCGTATTTTCAGAGACTTTTGAAGAGCATCTAGATCATCTGCGAGAAGTTCTCGATCGCCTTCGTAAGGCTGGGTTAACTGTTAAGTTGTCCAAGGTTGCCTTCGCTAAGCCCTCTATGTCATTCCTAGGGCATATTGTGTCACCCGATGGGGTAGCAATCGATCATTCTAGAACACAGGCCATCCGGGATTTTAAACCTCCCAAGGACATTAAAGGTATCGCCAGGTTCATTGGGATGGTGAATTTCTTCAGAAAGTTCATTCCTAACTTTGCTAATAGAGCGGCGCCATTGAACCTTCTTCGTAGGAAAGGCATCAAATTCGAGTGGGGACCTTCTCAACAAGCCGCTTTTGAAGATCTGAAATTAGCTCTCTGTAATGCCCCTGTCCTTGCTATGCCTGATTTCTCAAAGAAATTCATCGTCCAAACGGACGCGTCATCGTCAGCTGTAGCTGCAGTCCTTCTTCAAGAGACTGAACTAGGGAAGCGCCCCATCGCCTATGCATCTAGGACTTTGTCGGCTCAAGAAGCCAAGTATTCCATCTATGAGCTCGAAGGTTTGGCAGTCTTATTCGCTTTAGAGAAGTTCCGTCTCTATCTGGAACATGTCAAATTCGACCTGGAGACAGATAATCAAGCCTTAAGCTGGGTCTTAGGTAGGCCGCGTCGTACTGGTCGTATAGCCCGCTGGGCCATCCGTATTTCTGCCTTCCAATTTGATGTCAGGCATATTAGAGGTACCGAAAATGTTGTTGCCGATGGACTCAGCCGTATGTTTTCAGACGACGTTGAGAACCATGAACAGGTCGACAGTTCATCATTCCCCGAGTCCATGCTATCTGGTGTTAATGCCATCTTAACAGATGCTCCCATGCTTTTTAGGGACATTGAGAAATACCAACGTGAAGATCCGACGCTGGCTCCGATAATGGAAACCCTTTCTTCTGGGGAACATGTCGTCCCTTATGTTCTGAGGAATGGTGTTTTATGTTGCCCTTCGAGGCATGACAAGATGATGAAGGTTGTCGTTCCAGCTGTTCTTGTGCCTATGATCTTCAAGTACTATCATGAGACCCCATTAGGGGGGCATCTTGGTATTTTTAAAACTCGTGAAAAGATTCGTGAAATGTTCATCTGGAAAGGTATGGACGGTGAAATCCGTGAACTAGTAAAGGCTTGTAAATCCTGTTTGATTAGTAAACCAACCACGTCCACCAAGGTAGGCCTCTTGTCTTCGCATCAAGCATCGCGCCCCATGGAACGCCTGTATATTGATTATGTAGGACCCTTCCCCCAGTCGAAGGGAAATGCCAACAAATTCATCTTTGTATGTGTAGATGGTTTTACCAGATTTTCCTGGTTATTTCCGACTAAGCTGGCTACCGCTCAGTCCACCATTACTTGCCTAAATTCTATTTTTGCTTCTTTTGGTCCGTGCCAATATATTGTATCCGATAATGCTAAGGCTTTTACATCTAATTTATTTCGTAAATTCTGCTTTGACTTATCCATCTCTCATGTAACGACTTCGGCGTATTACCCTCAACCATCTCTGGCTGAACGGGTTAATCGTAATCTCAGGTCCGCACTGATTGCCTATCATCATGATGATCATTCTAGGTGGGACACGTCCCTGCATTGGTTAGCTTTTGCTTTGAATTCGGCGGTTCATGAATCACACAAGTTTACTCCAGCTTCCTTGATGTTTAAGCTTGTTCCCAACACGCCGCTCTCTAACCTCTGGTCTCTGAGTGACATTCTGCCCGAGACAATAGATCCGGATAATATTAAAGATCTTTGGAAGAAGGCTAAAGCCAATCTTAAGGTATCTCATGAAAAGGTTAGGGAAAGGTATGATCGTGGACGGAGACCCACCCCTTTAAAGGTAGGTGACCAAGTAATGGTCAAAAATTTTGTTCCCGCGGGCAAGCTTGCCCCCAGATTTCAGGGGCCTTGTATCATTCTCGATTTTCTTACGCCGGTTACCTTATTGTTAAGTAATCCAGCCACCGAGAGGATATTTAGAGTTCACCTGTCCCAGGTGAAGCCGGTGTAATTTCTGTGTTAACTTGCTTTATATTATTTTGAAAGGATATGAAGGTTATATTTTTTTTTGAGTTTCATTTTTAAGGCATTCTGCACTACCTATAATATTTTGTTTCAGATGTAAGCATTTTTGTAAAACCTGTCCCGACCCGTTAAACTGCCATTCTGTCCTTTCCACGGCCATTACCACGCTCCCGTCTCCTGCTCCACTACACTCAGTGGCTGGCTTAGATGAAATGCCATGGATATCTGCACGCCGCTGGCCCCTCAATCTCTTTACATGCCTGTGCCCTTAAAAGAAACATGATGGTCCAACACAATTCTGCCGCCTAGCTTTAATGTTTCAGTGCCCCCGCAGCCGCGCGGCGCCGTGCAGTAACTGGGGAGGGGGATGGGCCCCCTCCTCTCCAGCGAGGACGACATGTGCACGGCGAGCCGGAGCTCTCCTCCCGGCCAAGGCTGATGTGCGGCGCACGACCTGCTACTTGCCCGCAGCCTGTATATGTTCACCGCGGGCGCGGCGTGCTTCAACACCTCTGCTCCCCTCATAGTGCGGGCGAGCGGTATCTCAGGGTACTTAAGGGGTCCGAGCGGCCTCCTTTTGGACGCAAGCTGCAACGGCCGGTCCGGCCATCCAACTTCATCAACATCAACTACATGGACAGTTACTATAAGAGATAACTACACTTGGGAATTCAACAGCAATATTTGGTGGACATTGCAAATTTTTCCTTCACTTTTAAGTATTAAAAGCTTATCTTCAGAAATTCAACTTCTATAAACATAAAGACTTTACTTCACCTGCAACAACAAAATTTTGGAACCGACTTAAGAAATTTCTCAAATACTTCTGCAAGTTATCTTAATCTCAACATCAAAACTTGGAACTTATTTTCAAACAAAAGTTTATGTTCTTCTGTGTTACCCCTTGGAGGAACTTTTGGGGGGGGAGGTCTGTACCGGGCGGTACACCTCTACACCGTTTATTTAAAAGTTGCGCCAGTTGAAACTCCTCTTCTGGAGGAAGGTTGAACTTTATCTACTCTATTAATTCTCTACTTTCTCAGAAGATGTCACCACGTGGAAAATTTTGAGTTTTTGAACTGTGTCACTTTTGATGTGTTTTTGTTTCGCTTGAAGTAAGAAGTGTGAACTTTCTCTTCTAGAGGACACTACTGAAGATCAACAATAGTGCACCCTAGTGCGGAGTCAAAGAACTATTTTGTTGGAGAAATTTTTATTTCAAAAGTTTGTTTCTTGTTAAATTTCTTTCTGTTATGGTTTAAGTTGGCTGTTTACCCCTCTTTTTCCCCTTGTTTTAGATTTATCCAATCCCGAATTTCTTTTAGTAATTTCTGACCAATCTGGTGTATTTTCCCCCAACTTGTGTCTGTTGCGGGGTCCTATCCAATAAAAACATTGTGGGCGGGTGTTTTCTTTCCCCTAACGCCTAGAAACTTCCGCGAGAGTATTTAAACTGCTGATTTTTGGGTCTCTGGGCCACTTCTGTTCCATCTTTCAGTGTGTTAAGTACATAGCAGGGGGCGGGAAGCGCCTCTTTCTTCGGCAGCGGTCAACAACAAGGTAATGGCCGATTAATAACTTCTTTCTTTGCTAGCTCAGCAGTTTAACTTTCGGGGCGGGTTCTAAGCGTTCTACCATGTAACCTTTTCCTAAATGTAACTACTCTTTTATATATTCTCTTTTAAAGCTTCATATTGGGATAGAGAGTGCTAACCCTCTCGAGCTCCCACTCATATTGTTGTGAGGTGAACTTAGTTTTCTCAACCTATTCTTCGATAACGTAAAACAATGTGTTCTCTTCTTAAGTCACCTCTTTAGAATGGGATTAGCCCTTGTGTTAACGGCCTAGTGCCAAGTAGGTCTTAATCAAAGTGTACTAGGAGTGCCAGTTTGCCTCCTCCCAAATTGTCATTTTAGAGGTCATTTAATTAACCTTCTTTTTCATTCAATAGACCTCAGTAGGTTGGGTATTTTACCCCTGTGTATATGTCCTGAGAGGACAGCTTGAAGGTGAAGTTTGGTGTGGCCTGTGATTGGCTTACACTTTGAGAGCAGATTGCGCTTTTGGAATTCAATTTTTGTATGCCTCGAGGAGGCTTTACTGTGTAATTTGGAGCAAGTGCTCCAGGGTTTGATTGGGGTCTTCTGCCCCTTGGTTAAAATTTGTATATCGGAAAGTTGGGCTAGTTGCCCAAGAATTGTGAACTCAGGGCTCGAAGCCCAAATTCTGTAATCTCTGTAATTGTACATTTCAAATTGTGTTTCGGCTACTAAGTACCTGTTCTTTGTTATTACTTAATTTTGAAAAGAAAATATAACCTTGTTAAATTTTACAGTAACTTTGATTCCGTAGTTTGAGACTCATTCACGCCCGCACCTTCTTTCACCTCTACCTACCACCAAAACACGGTAACAATAATAATAATAATAATAATAATAATAATAATAATAATAATAATAATAATAATAATAATACTTCGAAGTCCGACTAACCACATATTCACAAATGATGCTAAACACTCCATACGGCGTAAAAAAATTGCAACTTGTTCTTTCTCATACGAGTAGATAATATATTTTAACATTGGAAGATAACGTCTAGTCATACAATTATGCTATTAATGACATGTATGGACGCGTTGTTTACCAACAATTTTCAGTGATATATTTTACAAACAATTCTCGATCAATTGTAACAAACTGAATTAAAGAACGTCAGTGCAACACTAATACTGCATTAGAATGATTTATTTGTGAAACAGATGAAATAGTAAACACCTACGCAATAATAATTATTCAACCAGAGAGTTATTTGTATGAACAGTGAGCTTACCAGTTCATTAATTTAAAAATACATTCAACAAAGCGAGGAATGAATCAGATGGTAGTTCGTGACATATTGAATAAATGATTCTGTCGAGTGAAAATATTTGAATGACTAAATGACACGCAAAGTTCGTCAAAACAAATAGTAATAAGATACATTTTTCGTACTTAAATATATGCTCAAGAAGGTTAGATCATCATTCCGTAAGTAACTTGCTTTTGCCGTTAATGCACTTTTTCTCACTGTGGAACAATAGTAGACTGTCGCCTCCAGATCCCAAGATTACGGGTTAAATTTCCTAAGAGTTCGTGATCTAACAAATGAAAATTGCATCCCAGTTACAATAGGATTCGAATCTCGGAAAGGTCAGGTCCAAAATGAGCTACACAATTCACAACCCCACACGTGTGTGAGAAAAGCGGTTTTAGGGGAAGGAGACGTAACAAGGACAACGACGCTACCATCAGAGTTGGTTCATGCGTCCATGAACATACAATTTGTGGCATTTTCACTATTTTCGGTACCTCTTCTACTTGTCTGAATCTATGGTAAATGTTGCTCTTACCTTAATTGTTTTCGATCTGGTTACTTTTCGTTGAATTATGGTAAGTTCCTTTCGACGTGCAATCATGATACATGTTAGAAGAATACTGCTTGCTTATTTCTTTCTCTTACTCCGCTGACATACGTCATTTTCCTTCTTGCTTGTTGATAGGTTACATCACCTTGACGTGACTGTTTTCGTCACCGGCAACTTCATTTCCGATTGGTACCGAGAATGTATTCTTCCGCGCCTTTCTATTTTTTCATTGGTCATTTTTGTTATTTGCTTTTTGCCTTTGTTATACTATTAATTAATATTGGAAATTATTCTTTCTGGACTTCCTTTCTCTCGTTATTTTGTATTTTTATAAGGTTTTTTAATGGACCTTTTAGTAATTACTACTGTTAGTCTTACAGCACTACTTTATGTCGGATCTGGAACCTTCTGCAGTACTTCTTAAGGACTGCCCCCAATCAAGCTCTCCAGAATTCCGCTCCTCACTCTAAACGAGCATCTTATAACTGCCGCTCTGCGACAGCTTATATGCTGACTTTCCGCCTAGGCAGATATTTCGCCGCGATCTGGAGGCGGCACTTGATGGCATGCATTTCACTTCGCCTTGCCTGAAGCCGTTGACTTGAGCCTTGGTCGCCTGTTTGAACTAAACCATGTCAAGTCGAGCGCTTTAGACACTCCTGCAGCTGGCTAGGCTGGCACTTCTATTTTCCTACTGAATTCTACTAATGACAGCCTGGACTTTGCATTCTGGACAAACTTGTGCATTAATCTTATGAATATTTTAATCTACTTTGTCAGCATGTCTTTTTCTGGAAGACGACTTTTTTACTCGACTGGTTTGCCTTCGAAGATATATCAATAGCACTGCAGTGTTGGACTATTTATTTTCTAGTTTAATGTTTGGCAACCATTTCTTCAATTGTTATCTCCCCGGTGGCGAGTTTAGTGCTGCTAAGTCTTGTTTCAAGTTTTGTTATCAAATTTAGAGTCTTTGTTAATCTATTGGACTTGGAGACCGTTGTCTCAACTTTGTCATTGTTGTATGTCTTCAATATCTAATCTCCCTATCAAACTTCAATACTGGTCTGGCTTGGACCGGCCTTCAAGTTAATATTTTTTTTTCAGATATTCTGAATTGTATCAACTTCAATAAGACACTAGTCTTATTTACATTTATGTGCACAGCCGGTGGCCGTTTTCGGCTCAAGGACATGTGTACGCTACCTGATTTTTAGCCGTTGTTCAAATCACTCAAATTGTTTATTGTTAATTTCTCAAATATTCTAATAAATGTTGTGACGGCTGATCCCTTACTTTTGACATTTCCCGTAAAACTTTAAAAACCTCTCTGGCCGTTACTATTTTTCTCTAAGAGTTGTTAATGTAATAACGTCACCTTTCGAGTTCCAGTCGCTAAGCAAACAAAACTTAACTTCCTACAGCTTATCCCAGTAAGTTCTGGTGTCACTGGAGCCACCCAGCCTCATTTTGGTTCTGGACGGGAGTTTAAGACCGCACGCTCTTCCTCACGCCACGTGAATTTTGAGATGAAAATCTCAATCCAGAATCGGCCGGGATTCGAACCTCAGCTTTCTAAGTGGGAAGCCAGCTATTTTTTTTTTTTTTTTTTTTTTGCTATTTGCTTTACGTCGCACCGACACAGATATGTCTTATGGCGACGATGGGACAGGAAAGGGCTAGGACTGGGAAGGAAGCGGCCGTGGCCTTAATTAAGGTACAGCCCCAGCATTTGCCTGGTGTGAACATGGGAAACCACGGAAAACCATCTTCAGGGCTGCCGACAGTGGGGTTCGAACCTACTATCTCCCGAATACTGGATACTGGCCGCACTTAAGCGACTGCAGCTATCGAGCTCGGTGGGAAGCCAGCAGCTAAGCAATGGAGCTAATCACGGCCCCCTCCCACCCTCTAAGCAAATATCACCGCGGAAAGACTTTATTATTTTTCTTTTGGCTCTTGTTGTGAACAATTGTTTATCTGATTAGCAGAAGGTAACGCAGCCCAAACCGTCAAGGCGCCATCACTGGTGCCATTTTCCGTGCAATGTGGATTTATACGTGCGGAAATCCCGTGCCAACGATTTAATTTCTTAATACAAACCGTTCGATTTAGATAAATAGCGAGTTAGGTGATAATCATAAGTTGGAAAACCTAGATCATTTAATAAAACGCATTCGCAGAGGTAATCTTAATTTCTTTACTACTGATTGCAACTGGAATTACAAACTCTTTACCGTACAGAGAGGCAGACAATGGTTCTAATTCACGCTGCACGACTCAGCAAGTTTCAATTTGCCTTCTGGTGAACCTTAAATAGCGTCCTGTATTCAGCCGCAGTTACACATAGCACAATATTCTGCGCAGTTATTCTACATTTTACCACCCATACATACTATGTGCTTTCCTACGTCCCGAAGATCATCTATTCCATTTGTATGCATTTGCGATAGGGTTTAATTAAAAGGTAGTTACATTCTGCAATGGATTACTGTAACTTCAATTCCATTCTAGTTAATTATGAATTACACTTCGGATTCTTATACGGCTATTATTATTATTATTATTATTATTATTATTATTATTATTATTATCATTATTATTATTATTTATGTGAAACCTGAAAATGATGTCAGGATATCGATTGTGTGTGGATATTTGTCCTTTTATCCGGGCAATGTTTGTCTGCGATATTTCTAACTTGATATCAGAATTAAGTCCGCCGCTGTGGTGTAGTGGTTACTGTGATCAGCTGCCACCCCCGGAGGCCCGGGTTCGATTCCCTACTCTACCACGAAATTTGAAAAGGGGGCTGGAATGGGGTCCACTCAACCTTGGGAGGTCAACTGAGTAGAGGGGTTTCGATTCCCAGCTGAGCCATCCTCGAAGGGGTTTCCCGTGGTTTCCCCACTTCTCCTCCAGGCAAATGCCGGGATGGTACCTAACTTAAGGCTACGGCCGCTTCCTTCCCGCTTTCTTGTCTATTCCTTCCTGCCTTCCCATCCCTCCCACCCCACAAAGCCCCCCCGTTCAATATAGCAGGTGAGGCCACCTGGGCGAGGTACTAATCCTTCTCCCCAGTTGTATCCCCTTACCCACAGTCTTACGCTCAGGGACACTGCCCTCGAGGCGGTAGAGTTGGGATCCCTGGCTGAGTCCGAGGGAAAAATAACAACTCTGGACGGTAAACGGACTTTTTTTTAAATCGTCTGGGATATTTCTAACTTTACATCAGATATCGTTAAAAATATGTATTAGTTATTCCAGTGTATGTGAGGAAAGGCTCTGTGCAAGATTGGTGCACTTATATTGCTATTAGTAATTTCACGATGGGAAACGAATGAATCTGAAATAACAGGTTATTTTTGTTTTTCCGATATTGCAACAGCAAAATATCAGTATTTTTCTCCTCCTTGGACATTTCCCAGTTACCTGGGGTCACCATTTTTCAAGGGATTTAGCCCATTTTTGCGTCAGGATGGGAGAGATACTCATAATTGCGTGTTCCTATCGTGGTTTGTCGTGTGATGTGTTGAATGTAAATGAGGTTGTGTACTGAGACAAACAAAAACAGCCGTGGATTAGCCGGTAGCGATTAATATCGCCGACTCGACTAGAAATCGAACCTGAGGCCCTCTGAACTGAAGATCAAATCGCTGACAATTCACCCAAGGAGACGGGCAGTAAAACATCATCAAATCAAAATCTCTTTATTTGCAAATGAGGTGTCTACTTCGGTGGCAAATGGTACACTAAAATACATTATTGTCAAGCACTAAATTTTAAATTAACAAGAGAAGAAGAAAATTTTCCTAGAATACAATATAATACAATATTATACAATTTACGCTAACAATTTTTTCTATTAAACACACACGTCATCCTTAATAAATTTATATTGTTTACAAAATTCTACTTATAATATCTCCTGTACTTACAAACACAGTCAACTCATATACAGTATGTGAAATTACTTCCAATAATACTATACAACTGCTATGAGATTAAAATTAACATTGCATTCATTTACTTAAGTATTTTTTACCCATTTTGGAACCTAAGTAGCATAACGACCTGCTGCGTCTTAACCAGAGCCACTTTTGCCACCACTTTTCAGAGTTCCTGAAGGGCCTTCACAGCTACCGTAGCGGTCCCAGGGCCCTCGAAGTCCCCACTGTACTTCCCCCCTCCAGGCAGTCCCCTACTTCGGCAGTCCAAACTCCACAGACCAGGGGATGGAATTAATTTTATCACACACATTTTTTATTTACAATATCCTGCACTGGTCGAATGCCCTCGGACATTTCTTTTATTTTCTCTGTTGCTGTTTATTCTCTTCTTGAATATCTGTGCAGATTTTGGAAAAGGATCAAACTCGCCACCAAATACATAGGCTGGCTATGGCTGGATACAGAAAGTAGTTCCGCTGTTTATGTCCCAACGTATTCAGGCAGAGCGGATACAACGTATAGAATTCATTAATTGATTTTCAAATGTTCTCCACTCCGACCAAAAGCATACACGACGCAGCTAGGAACTTCTTAACTTGTCGATGTCTCGTAGAGGCAGGCATACAATATCATCCTCTATGCAGAATGACGAACACTGGGAATGCTAATAACGGCGGAACATGACAGCCCACTTGCTATAAAGTAGGTACAGAAGGTTGTTACTCTTCAGGTCTACTGAAAGAGGAGCGACCCTCCATGACCTCTCACCGTAACTTTCGGCTTATAAAAAGGACGCAGATGGCACTTTCCTGCGATCTCTCATAAAAACCTTTCTGAAATAGGCTGAAAAATGGGTAAAGGAAATATGTATTATCTTGCGTTAAAGAGGTGATACAGATGCATAGCTTACGGTGGCCCTTGTGAGATTACAGTGACTATATACCTTGTAAAAATATCATTCTACAGAGCTTGAGGTGTTCCATCCAGCTACTTCTATTATGGATCAGTGGTAGAGTGTAGAGCTCGGGGTCCTACGATCGCAGATTTAAACTCAGCAGAGGTGGACAACACCCCCAGCTAACAGAAAACAGTCAAATTCAGTGGTTCAACATCGCGTGACTAACATGGACAATTACGTACATAAATGATGTTCTTATCGTAATATTAGTTGAGCCATTTCATTTTAAGAGACATTTCTGGGTCATTTCCTTGAAATGAAAATCCACAGCCTGTTTCCAGTCATTCGACCGGGTCAGGAATGGAATGAATGAAGCCCCCATCTAGCGGCGAAGATAGGACTTGTGCCGGCTGCCGAAGCCTGTCGCACTCCTCTGGGGCAATGATTAATGAATGACAGATGAAATGAAATAACATTGGAGAGCGAGGCTCGGTTATTTCTTTATTGTGTAAAATTAGAAGTTTGTCCGAACGTGGTATTGGTTCCTAAAGGACGATATCCTGTACATCCTGTCCATAGGAAGTTGCCATTCTTAACTTGTTACTCGAATATTTTTAACACCGGTGGATCTATCGACATAAATATGTCTTAGAACAGGGAGCCATCCGAAAATCTGTGTACCGGAAATAGTGTGTGTAACAAACAATGTGTTACGGAAGTGTAACCTAGCAACCATGCAGGCTATGTCTTAAGACTGGCGGTCATCTGAAATTAGCAACCTTTGAGGAATGGACAAGGCCGAGAGACATATAACACATCTCTATGATCATTTTATTTTGCAATAGCGAAATTTGAGACCTTTCCATGTTTTTATGCTTTTTGTTCTAAATGTTTAGCGTATGGTTTTTAGTGCCGGGAGTGTCCGAAGATATGCTCGGCTGGTCAGTTTTGCAGGTGAATTTTACCGGTACACCCCACGTACGTGAGCTACGGCGCAGTATATGAGGGTGTCTGTGGATTTCGGTGTACTTGTATGGGCTAGAAAGGGGAAGGAAGCGGTCGTGGCCTCGAGAAAGATACCATCCTGATATTTGCCTGGAGTTGAAAATGGGAAACCACGGGAAACTATTTCGAGGATGGCAAGGAACTGATTACCAGTTCGATGTCTGTCATGCCACTAATGGGGCACATATATGAATATATTAGGCCTACGGCATGTAAAAAAACTCCCTTTTTTCCTCTTCGGTTAAAGGCTATAATCGCCTCAATATATTTATATTATCTGAAGCAGTATAGTTTTTAATATGGGTATTCTTTTTTGATGATCCTGTATAAACGGAGAAATATTACTTTTCCTGTTTTCACCCCCTTAATATCGCTACGCCATTTTGAACTATCAAGTAATAATATTTAGCCTAATGCACAACCCGGCTATCCCTGATATTAAATACCGACTTTCAAGAAGTTCTGATAAGTAGTTTTCCCGTGATGACGTAACAAAAAGACAAAAAAATGTGAAATAAACCCACTTTCGACTTTTGTGTACCGAATCTGAGATTTTTAAAAAAAGCACAAGACAAAAAAGAATACAAAAAAATATAATTTGATTTATATAGGCATATTGCATTCATTAAGTACACGACAACATGGATCGAGTCGTTCAGACTAAAGCAGTAATACAAACCAGTAAGCTTCGACTGTGTTTGTGGATTCCGAATTCAGGACGTTGAAACTCAGCCCGTTTATATTGATCCTTAGCCCAACACAACCTTCTTAAGTCTCTCATAGTTAATAGTGTTTACAAAACTCCACTTGTCAATGGGTTTGTAATGCAATTTACTACCTGGGTCATGTATCATAATTACCCCCTAGCAACTTAGCACCTAATTAACGTGTTCCGCTCCTACATTACCGGGACATGCATAATGCACGCCAGCTCTTACCAAACCGGAGGCATTAAACTTTGACTAATTAATGCACAACTTCCAAGAAGATGACGGTAACGTCTCCCTCGGGAGTACATGGAGCTGTCACCGCTCTGTCATCACATCAAGAGTTCGAACCCAACTCAAGTTACGTTGAACTCAAAAGGAAAGTCGGGAAGACTCTCAAGTAAGAAACTGACAACACAAACGGAGACATCCTAACAAGAAACAGAGACGAAGACGACACGTTCTCGATACAAAGTAGGTCATCAGTTCGATAGAAATGTGTCGTCACTTATAGGTCTTATGGTGACGATGGGATAGGAAACGCCTAGGAGTTGGAAGGAAGCGACCGTGGCCTTAATTAAAGTACAGCCCTAGAATTTTCCCCACCGAGCTCGATAGCTGCAGTCGCTTAAGTGCGGCCAGTATCCAGTAGTCGGGAGATAGGTGGTTCGAACCCCACTGTCGGCAGCCCTGAAGGTGGTTTTCCGTGGTTTCGCATTTTCACACCAGGCAAATGCTGGGGTTGTACCTTAATTAAGGCCACGGCCGCTTCCTCCCCAGTCCTAGCCCTTTCCTGTCCCATCGTCGCCATAAGACGTATCTGTGTCGGTGCGACGTAAAGCCAATAGCAAAAACAAAATAATGTTCCTGGTGTGAAAATGGGAAACCACGGAAAACCATCGTCAGGGCTGCCGAAAGTGGGATTCGAACCCACTATCTCCCGTATGCAGGCTCACAGCCGCGCGTCTCTAACCGCACGGCCAACTCGCCCGGTAATGGAATATTTACCGTAACCAAGAAGTTACTGTAAGTCCGACTCCTTAGTTGAATGGTCAACGTCGAGACCTTTATTCCAGAGGGTTTAAGTTTCGATTCCAGACAGGGTCGGGGATTTTAGCCGCATCTAGTTAATTCCTCTGGCTCGGGGAGTGGATGCTTGTGTTTTTCTAAATGCATATCTTTTCACATGTGCACAGCTCACCAAACTAACATCCACCATAGAAACACATGAATATTTCCGTACATACTGCTTTGAAATCAGGAAGGGCATCTTGCCGTAAGACAGCACTCATACTGAACCCCCGAGCCCAACACGGTATGGAGAAAAGCGGTAGAAATAATAATAATAATAATAATAATAATAATAATAATAATAATAATAATAATAATAATAATAATAATAATAATATTTATTTTACGTTCCACCAAGTACGGTACTTTTATGTATTTCGGAGACAACGAGATGAGGGAATTTTCTTTCGCTGGAGTTTACTTAGGTGTAAATGAATCTACCGACACGAGTGCTATCGGCCTCTCCGAGCACCTTCAAATACCGCTGAACTAAGCCAAAATCGCACTCGCTGAGTCAACTCAGAAGACCAGTGCTCTACCGTCTGAGCTATTCAGCCTGGTGACCACCACCACCACGACTACTACTACTACTACTGTTATTGGTTTCACAGTTTTCGGAGACACCGCTGTGCTGGAATTTAGTCCCTCAGGACTTTTTACATGCCGGTAAATCTACCGACACGTGGCTGACGTATTTAGCACCTTCAAATACCACCGGATTGAGCCAGGATTGAACCTGCCAAGTTGGGGTTAGGAGGCCAGCGCCTCAACCGTCTGCGTCATTCAGCCGAGTGGAATAAGAAAAGGAAGATAATGGTCAGGGAAATTTTCATCACATGATAGTTAAGAAAACCAGAGGACCCCACTGTCGGCAGCCCTATATGGTTTTTTGTTGTTTCCTATTTTTATACGAAATAATAATAATAATAATAATAATAATAATAATAATAATAATAATAATAATACGGTGATAAAAATAATGTTATTGGTTTCTCACGTCCCACTAACTACTTTTACGACTTTCGGAGACACCGATGTGCCGGAATGTTGTCTCACAGGAGTTCAGACCAAATAAATGTTAGGACTGGATCTAAATTAAGGCTAGGGTCAGTTTCTTCAGAGTCCTTTCTTTTCCTTGTCTTATTCCATCGCCGCCATAAAACAAACAGAACTGAGAAGCTCTGAGTTGATCATTTTGATTTTTGAGTTCTAGATTTGTTATACACCTGGTAATTAATTTCCCTTCCAAATCATTAGGGTGTGAAGAAGAAGAAACAAAGAAACAAAGTAGTAGTAGTAGTAGTAATGATGATGATGATGATGATGCTTGTTGTTTATTTTTGCTAGTTGCTTTACGTCACACCGACACAGATAGGTCTTATGGCGACGATGGGACAAGGAAGGGCTAGGAGTGGGAAGGAAGCGGCCGTGGCCTTAATTAAGGTACAGCCCCAGCATTTGCCTGGTGTGAAAATGGGGAAACCACGGAAAACCATTGTCAGGGCTGCCGATAGTGGGGTTCGAACCTACTATCTCCCGAATACTGGATACTGGCCGCACTTACGCGACTGCAGCTATCGAGCTCGGCGCTTGTTGTTTAAAGGGGCCTAACATCGAAGTTCATCGGCCCAAAGTAGTAGTAGTAGTAGTAGCAGCAGCAGTAAAATAAGAATAATAATAAGAAGAAGTAAATGGTCATCTTTCTCTGTGGATCAGTGGTAGAGTATCGACCTCCGGATCCCAAGATAGCGTTTCAAACCCGACATAGATAGTCGGATTTTTGACGGGCGACATAAGTCCATTCGACACTCTCTGACGTACAATATAGGCATGTAAAAGATATCTGGTGACACAGTGGGTTTTTATCCAAAAACATTCATTAAACCTTAGCCATAAACGCCTAAGGGAGATTCTGTTAACTCTGCCATCTAGTAGGCCTAGAGTAAAACGGAACGTCGAAACTGACGAGCAGACAGCCAGATGGAGTCAAATTACAATGCCTGCACACAGCAGCTGAGGCCATACGATTATTAATTATTAATTATTATTATTATTCTCTGATGATAATATTTTAATGAAGATCCCATGAGCAGACACACACCGATTTCTAACAATAAGGTAAAATTATGTTTCTTAAATTGTCAGGTCGTCCTACATGACAGATTTTCGTAGGCGGATAATTGCAAGGAATGCTTACCCACTTCTGTAATAAAGTTATTCAAGATCCACTGTAACTGCTACCGGCTTTAGCAAACATAAGTGTCTGATTTTTTATTTGCTTTACGTCGCACCGACACAGATAGGTCTTACGGCGACGATGGGGCAGGAAAGGGCTAGGAGTCGGAAGGAAGCGGCCGTGGCCTTAATTAAGGTACACCACCAGCATTTTCCTGGTATGAAAATGGGAAACCACTGAAAACGATCTTCAGGACTGTCGACAGTGGGGTTCGAACCCTCTATCTCCCACTATCTCCGGATCTAATGTCACAGCTACGCGCTCCTAACGGCACGGTCAGAATTTTTTCCCCAAGTTAATTCTTTAACGTGTCGGAAGCCAGTGCCATGTAGTTTTCACATTTAAACGCCATTAAATGCCACCACCAACCTCAGCTAGGGCAGAACCCGCTATCCTGGAAACACAAGACAAATAACTAACCGACTGTGCCATTGAGATTCTCTCTCTCTCTCTCTCTCTCTCTCTCTCTCTCTCTCTCTCTCTCTCTCTCTCTCTCTCTGAAGGGTGCCAAAGGCTCAGTCGAATCTCGATCAATGTAAGTTAGATTTTCGTAACATCCGTGAAAAACTGCAGGCCCTGCTGCCTTTTGACTTAAGATTAATAAAAGCAAAATTACACACGCAGTCCTGTTAAGGTTATTAACCTGTTAACATGAGTACCGTCCACCAAGCGACCTGCAGTTTGACAGCCTGACGAGGGCCTCAACTCCAGCATTAGTTTCTTTGACCGATACCGCTGTCTCAGTTAACATCAGAAACGGGAGTGGTACCCATTCCAGCTCTAGTCTAGGATTGAAACCCTTGGACGAGACGGGAATCAAATAAGAGGATCTCTGGATAAGAGGTAGACAATTTACCCCTACACCAGGTGGCTGGCAAAGTAGAAAAATGAAATGGCGTATGGCTTATAGTGCCGGGAGTGTCCGAGGACAAGTTCGGCTCGCCAGATGCAGGTCTTTTGATTTGACACCTAGGCGACCTGCGCGTCGTGATGAGGATGAAATGATGATGACGACAACACACACACCCAGCCCCCGTGGCAGCGAAATTAACCAATTATGGTTAAAATTCCCGACCCTGTCGGGAATCGAACCCGGGACCCCTGTGACTAAAGGCCAACACGCTAACCATTCAGCTATGGAGCCGGACGCTGGCTAAGTTAACAGTCCGGTTAAATTACAAAATTGCAATTATTCCCCCCTCCCCACTTTCGGACTAAGACGCACATGTAAATCAACCTTACACTTAGGTAGCACAATAAATTGAATGTAATTCGTAAGAAAGGAACGTTTTCATCTTAACTAAACTAAAGAATATAACATTAATCTGTTATCTGCTGATTTAATTAATTTTAAGAGGAACAGGATTTGAGAAAGTTGGCCGATACCAGAGAAGAAGAAAAGCGTCGTCACTTCTGTTTGTACGGTTTCTTTCGCCCTTCTTTCATTACATTAAGTGTGACAATTAATCACACAAGGAATGTCGCTGCGAAGTAGCGTCAAGCGAGGATACAATGATAAATACATTATTTTACATCAACGACAAGGCTATTTCACAGTTATGGGACATATGTCGTTGTCGTTTGGAATAAAGCCTGTTTCGTCAACTTTTGGTTCCAATTTAGTTTTATGTGCGGGTGTTATTGTACTATGGGTAGGATGAATCCACGCCAACAAATTGTTATGGTCATGAGATCTGGTGTGTTACAGAAGGTATGGGTTTGGCGGATAGGTTACATTTTACAGTACTGCTGTTTCACTTATTTACATTACTGTACTTGCAAAGAGTACATAAAACTGACGGTGGTCATGATTGGGGGAATATTAATCTGATTTCTCAACCTCTACTTTGCATTACACCCCAGCATGTCGAGACCATTCTCTCTTGACTATTCTCTCTCTCTCTTTTTCCCAGTGCGTGGGGGCGGTAGAATAACACCCATGGTTTCCCTGCCTATCGTAAAAGGTGACTAAAAGGGGTCCCAGGGTCTCTGAAATTTGGAGCGTGGATTGGCGACCACAGGGCCCTTAGCTGAGTCCTGGCATTGCTTCCACTTACTTTGTGCCAGGCTCCTCACTTTCATCTATCCTATACGACCTTCCTTGGTCAACTCTTGTTCTTTCCTGACTCCGACGGTATTAGAGCATTCTAGGCCTAGGGAGTCTTTCATTTCCACGCCCTTCGTGGCCCTTGTACTTCTTTGGCCGATACCTTTATTTTTCGAAATGTCGGATCCCTTCCATTTCTTCTCTCTGGTTAGCGTTAGAGGATGGTTGCATAGGTGTATTTTCTCTTAAAACAATAATCACCACCACCTCTCTCTCTCTCTCTCTCTCTCTACCTCTCTGCAATCTTCCAGTGCCTATTTGGTTGCAAAGCGAAAAAAAGTTGAGATAACGAGTAACTTAGCGTAGACTTCATTCATGTAAATACGATGGTAGTGTACAATGATAACTGCCAGAAACCTCACATTTGATAAAGAAGTGGGTTTGCTGTAGGTGAGAGTGTGTAAAAATAACATAGAAGTACACAACAGTAGAACAGAGTATAGAGCACAGCGAGTGACAAAAAATAAGACCAGAATAAAAAGAAATGTTTTGAAACCTGAATTTTACAAAAATTCATAAGAATGGATGCAACGAGGCCAGAATGGCTAGAAAATAACTTGTGATCAGTTTTTTCCCTGCGAAATGAAGCGCCCCTTGTGTGCTAGAAATCGGGTATTTAAGATAAGTAGCATGTGATATTCGCAGTGCATTTTAATGAGTACCATGAACATAGGTCCCTATTAAGACTTTCTGCATATCTTTAAAGCTAATGTCGTATCTGTTTCCCTAATACGCATTTAAAACTCACTACAGTTCCTGAGTGCAGTTTTAAGAGCCATATAAAACTAAACCGCACTAGTTTCTCCTTTTTCTCAACTTCTACATATCTTTTCTTTCCTGTTTCTCGTCCTCCTCATTTCCTCTCTTCCATTGCTATCACAGCGTCAGTTTTGGCGAGTGTAGTTTAAGAAAGAGAGCACTGGAAATACAGTTCACGGGAAATGATAGGATAGCGAGATTCCCTAAGATAAGGTCGTATGTAATAGGTACTTTTCATTAGGGAGGGGCTGTGTCGTTAAAGATGTCTGATATTTGCGACGATGTAATATCAGAACTGATTCAAGTATTTATATCTAGATTGGGAAAGAAGTCACAGTGGTCCATATTACGCCTGCCTAACAGACTGCCAGTGACGCGTTTGAAGTTTTTTAAAGACACATCGTGTTTCAGTGGTTCCTTAAACATGACCAGACTTAAGCGGTCTGGAAAAATATATTACTTGCAAAGTAACTGAAAGTTGTATTGGTACTAGGGCAAGTCTACTAAGTAATATTGTATACGCACTGTGAACCACCAAGAGATTGCAGAAATGATGTTTACTGCAAGTGTTTTCGAACTACACGCTCGCCTGTTGTTTTTCTCTACTGTTTCTTGAAAATATGCAGTTAATGTTTAATTTCAAAATGTAGCGCAGGAGGAGGGATCAACGGGGGAAGACCTGAGAGATCAATCCAGATGAGCTTGGGCAAACAACACAGTCTTTCAAGCTATCGCAACATGTCTTGAAGAAAATCTGAAAATGAACTATAGGAATAAGAACATTTTCATTTTTACGGACAGCCAAGCGGCCATTAAGGCACTAGAAGCAGTCCGGATAATATCCAAAATTGTCTGGTATTGCCATTCACTTCTCCTGAAGCTCTCAAAGTGCAACATTGTCAAAATAATATTGGTACCAGGGCATGCAGGTATAGAAGGAAATGAAAAGGCAGATAAACTGGCCAGGAAAGGGGCAGAAATACACTTTTAGGCCCAGAACCTGTATGCGGGATTTCCTATGGACAAGCCCGACACTACATAGGAAAATGGGTACAAAAGAAACAAATGGAGAACTGGAAAAATACTTCAGGATGCAGGCTTGCAAAGGAACTGATAAAAGGACCAAACAAAAAGCATACTTGAGAACTGTAGAAACTCAGCAGAGAAAATATAAGATGGGTAGTAGGACTGTTGACAGGACACTGCCATCTGAAAAAACACCTATATATAATTAGAGTAATAAGAGACAATATATGTAAGAAATGCAATGAAGCAGAGGGATCAGCTCAACACATACTTTTCGAATGTGAGGCGCTGGGTGGATTCAGACTTTCCACTATAGGATTACCAGGTGAAGAGAGAGAAAAAAAAAATCTAAGAAGACCCAATAAGAACAACCTGCAGCTTTGTGAAAGGAGCAGGTAGGCCTATATCTAGGTGGGAATGAAGGAAAAATATGGCAGCAAAAGATCTTAGAGGTCAACGCTAATATATTAGGAATTAATATTTAGAGGCCCCATGAAGAAAAGAAGAAGATGATTTCCAAATGTGTCTCTCAATGTACGCTGTTTTTGCCTAGTTTCCAAACGAATTCTGGAATTATGCTGTTTATACATGATTTACAAATGTATTCTTCAGTGTATGCGAAAAAGTCAGTCACAAATTAAACCGAACTACTCAATAGAAAAACATCAATGAATTTTCATTTTAAGAGTTATCAATGAAAACAATGCCTACTTTCCTCGCATGTGCAGCCTACACACTTCATCGTAGGAATAAAATGAGGCCCTTAGTTAATTTCAAATTGGGCAGCGCTGCCTATATAATAGGTACCCACCCAGTATTGGCCTGGAAATCACGATATCAACAGTCCAAACTTGACTTTTAGAAAGAAGTGAAGTCCTACTCCAGCGTTTGTCTTAAATCCTGGCCAGACTCGCAAATCGAAATAGAGTGAACTGATCAGACAGCTATTTTACTTAGCCACAGACCACAGGAAATCAGTATTCCTTACAAGCCCTTGAAGCAAGTCATACAAGCAAAAATTGACTGTGCAATAAGTTTCAAGTATAAGGCTAAGCAGAACGAAGAACATAAAAATGAGCAATAAATACTAAACAATTATCAAAAGAGTATTTCAAAAATGAGAACCGTGAACTAAGGGTTAATATTTCTTTTTACGTGGAATGAATCTTACAATTGTAAATTCATACAAAGCAAGCGACGGACAAGAAATAGGCGAGATGCCAGCATTCTGTGGGGAAGAGATAAACGCCATATTGCGCGCTCATCGCTTAATGAGGCTAGTTATAAGAACAAGGCGACGTAACAGATGAAGCACAAAAGGAACGTTAATACCTAAATATGACAATTTCATTGGAAGATACCCTCGACAGAGATACGTTAAGAGAAGGAAATATTCTTTAATTAAAATCCTCGAGTTACTCTCAAATAAATTATAAATCCTATTCAGGTATTCCTTATTTTGAAGAATGCATAACTACGAAATTAATAATAATTTTAATAATAAAAACTTACTCATTTTACCTCTTAGTAATTACTCTCAAGGTTTTTGAACACACCGAGGTGCCGGAATTCTGTCCCGCTATAGCTATTTTACGTGCCAGCAAACCTACCAATACGAGGCTGGGGTATTTGAGTGCCTTCAAATACCATTACACTGAGCCAGAATCGAACAGAGCAACATACCAGCATTCTATCGTCCCAGCCACTCACAATCATCCCGGTACACACTCTCTCTCTCTCTCTCTCTCTCTCTCTCTCTGTGTGTGTGTGTGTGTGTGTGTGTGTGTGTGTGTGTGTGTGTGTGTGTGTGTGTGTTGCTATACAGTTTGTTGAACGTCGCATTAGTACAGGTATTTCAGGGATCATGAAATGGGAGAGGACTAGGACTGGAAAGGCCTTAATTAAGGTACAGTCTCGGAATTTACCTGCCGAGAAAATGGACCACTACAGGAAATCATCTTCAACGTTGCTGACGTTGGGATTCGAACCCACTATTTTAGAATGCAAGCTAAACAATTACACGACTCGTACCGCATTTCACCAATAACAATCATCACTGATCTGCATTTAGGACAGTCACCCACGAGGCAGATTCCCTATCTGTTGTTTTCCTAGCCTTTTCTTAAATGATTGCAAATAATTTGGAAATTTATTGAACATCTCCCTTAGTAAATTATTCCGATCCCTAACTCCTCTACCTATAAACGAATATTTGTCCCAATTTGTTCTCTTGATTTCCAGCTTGATCTTCATATTGTGATATCCTGCTTTTGTCGTCCATCTCGTACCATTAGCGGCCGATGACCCTACATCTTAGGCCCCTTTAAACAACAATCATCATCATCATCGTTCCTACTTTTAGAAACACCACTTGATCTTATTCGTATACTAATGTCATTCCACGCTATCTCTCCACTGACAGCTCGGAACATACCACTTAGTCGAGAAGCTCGTCTCCTCGTTTCCAACTCGCGATGGGGCTTACCCACTTTCACCACATCTGATCACATGCTTAACTAAGTGTTATTAACACAGCATTTACGGCTCCATTATACATACATATATATTACTAATGTAATGTTTTACGTTGATTTATAGTTCAATAAAGCTCTACAATTTATGTGTGTGTTGACAATCTACTGATCCGGCCTATATAATGCAAGGGATCCATAATTTGAGCCGTTCGGAAAAAGGTTAATTTCCATTGTTTTGCGCTGGGGAACGAGCCTCATGAGGAGGGTAATCGGATTGGGAAACAAACAGATTTTAATGAAGCCTACCCACCTCCACACTGTGTGTGTATGTGTGACGTGGCCACAAACAGGGAGGGCGGGATGGGTGGTGAGTGGGTAGAAACTGTCCGCAACATCATCGTGCATCACTCCATCTCGTGTTAAATTAGCCAAAATATAATGTCGGTTCGTCACAAGGAGCATCACCACCCCACCTATTGATAATGAGCACTTAACTAAATACATGTGCACCACATATACATTAGGATGAAATACTGAATTAATCACTCACAACAGATGAATACAACGTTATGATACAGTATCCGAATAGAGTTATAGAGCAGGGGCAGGGAAGATAATACAAAATTGTCACCCACTGGCGGTAAATTAATTTACTAGGTTACATCATGCCTAATATTTGCAGAAGAGAGTGGAAGCATGTAAACAAGAAAATATTCAACGAGATCAAACGAAACGTTTGATGGAATATCGCACACCGTAAACACCACAAACTAAAATGTGAGGAAAGTAAGTTTCATTCTTTAGACGCCAATGAATGTAATATACGTTATTGAATTTACGCCCCATTTTACGATTTTCGAAGACGCCGCGGGGCCTGATTTTTATTCCACAGGACTTCTCTACGAGCCAGTAAATCTACTGACACGAAGTTAGGGTATTGATCACCTTCAAATACCATCTGATTGAGCCGGGGTCATTGACTCAGAAGGACAGCGCTCTGCCGCTTGAGCCACTTCGCCAGGCCCTTCAAAAATATTATTGCAAGCAACAACGAACTCAGTCCCATGCAATTCTCGTCATTAATACCAGATGGCTCTGAGTGGTACGCAATGGCAGAGTAAAGCAGATTTCCGACAAAGGGGTCGCGTTACAAACATGTCGCAAAGTTTGGGCTGGGAAGACTTGGAAGAAAGAAGACGAGCTGCTCGACTAAGTGGTATGTTCCGAGCTGTCAATGGAGAGATGGCGTGAAATGGCGTTAGTATACGAATAAGTTTGAGTGGTGTCTTTAAAAGTAGGAAAGATCACAATATGAAGATAACGATGGAATTCAAGAGGACAAATTGGGGCAACTATTCGTTAATAGGAAGGGGAGTTAGGGATTAGAGTAACTTACCATGGGATATGTTCAATAAATTTCCTATTTCTTTGCAATCGTTCAAGAAAAGGCTAGGAAAACAACAGATAGGGAATCTGTCCCCTGGGCGACTGCCCTAAATGCAGATCAGTAGTGATTGATTGATTGATTGATTGACTGATTGATTGATTGATTGATTAAAGCTCGATGCAGCAAGAAACAGTTGATATGATGTGGTCCTTAGATGGCCGAATCGAAATAATAATAATAATAATAATAATAATAATAATAATAATAATAATAATAATAATAATAATAATCACAGGTATGCTGTAGTATATTTTATTTAACCTTTGTGTTTGACAGACTGAAAAGCTTTTAAGTTATGTTTAACTGAGTCGACAGTGGAAAGTGTAGCTTCCTCCTTAACAAACTTGCAGGATTGAAAGTGAAAACTGAACATATCATCGATGGATTCAGAAAATGTACACGTTATGAGCTCAAGAGTTGCAGGAGGTAGGATGAGCAGTGAACTGCTGAAGGCAGCCAAACTGCCCCTAATCTCTCTTCATCGACAGAGCCAGCAGACACCCCACCACCCCACTTGACGGCGATCATTTGGCTGCTATTTAAAGTTCTTGCCATTTCTTTTCACAGCGGTGAGCTTGGGCTGATTTCCATCCACTTTGAAATGCAAAGAAAGGACGGATGGCTCCATGCCATAATTTACGACAGTCCCCTGGCGGTGCAAGACGGATCTGCTCGCGTGCCTACCGTCATGTATATTGTATGGCCAAGCTCCATATTGAGACAGGCAACGCTCATAAATCTACATACACATCTTCACCCCGTGCGTGTTTACAGTCAAAATGAGTTTCTCCCAGAAATCTTCATTCTCTACCCCTCTCGACCTAGTGCCGTTGCAGGTCTGCCCATATCGACCCCTCAAGCTAAACAATACATTTAGCATACCAGAAGACAAGCGCTCTACAAAACATACACTATTCAATTTGACAGGGATCAGCGGCATAGCCAGGGAAGGGTTACTGAGGAGTTAGGCATCCTCCCCCCCCCCTTCCCCTCTCCCATCAAAAGAAAATAAACAGAAACTAGCTATAATCCAGTGAAAGTCGAATCATCAGGTTGGTTCTTTTGAACATTCACAGAGACGAAATGTTGTAAAACCAATAGATCTTTGAATCTATTTTAAAAGAAGCCTCAAAAGTTTGATTTTATATTGCAAACTGAACATACCATTCACTGCAAAACTGTTGACCTTCATCATATTTTGATAATAATGTTATTTGCTTTACGTCCCACTAACTACTTTTTAAGGTCTTCGGAGACGCCGAGGTGCCGGAATTTAGTCCAGCAGGAGTTCTTTAACGTGCCAGTGAATCTACCGACACGGGGCTGTCGTATTTGAGCACCTTCAAATACCACCGGACTGAGCCAGGATCGAACCTGCCAAGTTGGGGTTAGAAGGCCAGCGCCTTAACCGTCTGAGCCACTCAGCCCGGCCATCATATTTTTCTTGCTTATGTATTTCAATGTAAGATTTTGTACCGTCTGAATATCAACATAATTTGCTTGTATCACTGTCCTTATAAACAATGAAGCATGCGCGCACGACACACGCACTAGTACCTTCATTAAGTTGTATCATCACTTTGTACCTATAACAAACCCCCCACCGCATCGGTCGATCCTGGCTACGCTACTGACAGGATCGTAATGCGGCGTGTATCGTTTCATACACACAACAGTGGATACCGAATTCGTTACCACAAGATCAGTGTTTCTTTTTTTTTTTTTCCTTTTTTTCTCTAGTGGTTTAACGTTGCACCAGCACATCGAATGTTTTCGAAAATGCAAGATTGGAAAAGAGCTAGAATTAGAAGATAGTGGCCGTGGTCTTAATAGCCCCAGCCTGGTGTGAAAATGACGAAGCACGGAAACCATATTCAGAGCTGCCGACGGTGGGATTCGAACCCACCATTTTCCGAATGTAAGCTCACGGTTACCCGGCACTAACCAGATAGCCAAATAGCCACAAATTGTCCAGGCTAGATGTCATTCGACTGGGATGCGTCACTACTGAGAATTCCATAGCTGGGCTGAGTGGCTCAGACGGTTGAGGCGCTGGCCTTCTAACCCCAACTTGGCAGGTTAGAATTCCGCAGTTTGTATCTAGAAACTCGTATGACTATCGTCAGGTTCCTCAACACCATAGTCACGCTGGGAACACGGTGAGGTGGTTCCTTATTTCAGATATAGTGGCGCCTTGACAACTTCTAGTGCAAGTTTAATTTAAATTGCAAATATAATAACCTCCATACCATGGGACCACTGAACTGGTCAGTAGAAATGTACATAGGTATCACCTTACTCTAAGAAACGCCTGGTCTTTTCGAAACGCAACTTGCAAATCCCTGTCGTTATGCGGACTACAAAACGTAGATTGTGAAGTAAAAGAGCTGCTATTGGCTTTACGTCGCACCGACACAGATAGGTCTTATGGCGACGATGGGACAGGAAAGGGCTAGGACTGGGAAGGAAGCGGCCGTGGCCTTAATTAAGGTACAGCCCCAGCATTAGCCTGGTGTGAAAATGGGAAACCACGGAAAACCATCTTCAGGGCTGCCGACAGTGGGGTTCGAACCCACTATCTCCCGAATACTGGATACTGGCCGCATTTAAGCGACTGCAGCTATCGAGCTCGGTAGGTAAAAGAGCCAGACCCAAAGAAATAAATCGGTAAAACAGAACTGAAGAGAATATAATACCTCTTCACAGAGATACTTCGATTATGAACGGTAAGTCAAATGTGTCCTATTCTTTAATGAAAATTATTTGAACTAATTTCATTTTCTTACTTCCGGAATTCTGCAATAGATCTGAGAAATAGTTCTTTCATGGTGTTTGTTGTTTCCTTAGAGAAATAATCAGCAAAATCGTCATCCCCATGCATCCAATATTAACCAAACATTGTACATTGAGGGAGATATTAGAGAACAAACTTTTTTGTCTCATTTCGATAAGGAGAGTATTGCCGTCTTTAATGAGAAGCCTGAGGTCGAGCAGTTAGATCTATTGGATTATTACACAAGTTTTGATATAGAAACTATCCGACCTCTGGTTTATCAGAGGTAATAGGGCTCCTAATTGAAATAATATACCAGTGAACGATTTACATACAAAACATCGTACTACCGACTACCAAAGAAACACGCAAGAGTGAATACACCCCTCCACATAGGATTGGTGCATCCGGCCGTAAGACTGGACTCAACCCACATTAGTGTAAGAACCCAAATAAGTGGAAAGAAGGCCAAAAAATAAGGAGAAGAAGAAGAAAATATACCTTTTAGGAGCATCTAATTTTTTCAACGTACTTGTGTTTTCTTAAACTGCATTTTTTCTTTCTAATTATAACAATCCAGTTGACGCATAAATGGTAAAAATAAATAAGGTCCCAAGGGTTTCAGCATCTTGAACGTCAATGATTAACATTTAGGTTTCAACTGAAGCCTCATTAATTCTATAGGATGAGATAAGGAAACAAGAAATTAAAGAAGGAAGGAAGGAAGGAAGGATGGATGGAAGGAAGGAACTATGTGGAATTTCTTTCCATGTATAGTCATGTGGGCGCTGCGCCACACAGCCTTAGTCTACACATTCCAGGATAGCGATGCCGTCGAGTAAATGTTGTAAGCAAAGCAAAGCAAAGCAGAGCCCACAAATCTGCTCTTTCATTGTATTCTTCTGTCAGACAAAATACACGGTAAACACTTTGTGTTGGATACAATGGAACGTCGAGACGAGACAAGACGAGTCGAGTTGAGCTGAGCTATCCCCAAACCAAGAGCTCGTCTGAAAAACCAATAAAACAGCCCAACTCCCACAGAGAGACAATCACTTTCTTTTATATTCACTGTTGGCAATTACTTCAAAATGTCTCATCTACAGCTATGCAATATGCTTGTGTTGAAGTTAAAATATATCAATCGTAACTACGGCTTTGTGATTTCAAAAGTGATAATGTCGTAGTCGGTTGGTCATTGCATTGGCCTCCTGTTCCAAAAATAGCGGGTTCGTGCCCACCTGAGTCATGGTCATACGTCACGCCCTTGTCGTTGGCTTCCAGCGCGTTAAAGGACACTTACGGAACAAAATTTCGATTCTCTGGCGTCTCCAAAAATCTACGACAATCGATGGGACGATAAACAGAAATAATGATATCTTAAATATGAAGCTCCACGTCCGTTTTAAACTAATAAAATCACACCGCATCGCGCTAGGAGCCTAAAAGACCTTGGCTTACGACACGACCGTTGCTCAACCCTACATTAGGTGATCAGCGCAACGAATCCTCTCGGCCGTTATTCTTAGCGTTCTAGACCGGGGCCGCTACGTCACCATCAGGTAGCTCCTCAAACTGGTCTCACGTAGGCTGAGAAGAGCTCGAACCAGCCCTCAGAACCAGATTAAAAAAATCCCTGCCCCGACCAGGATTCGAACCTGGGACCTCCGGGTTAAGAGGAAAGCTCGTTACTCCAAGACCGCTTTTTAAACAACTATTATATTATTTTTCCGGGACAGACCGTGTCGTCGTATTATGTACGGTAGGCCTACTTCATGTGGAGGTCACCGAACTTTTGGGTATATTGCAGTATTTTTAATTAAGGGGTTGATGTATTCCTACTCGATCCGAAGTAATCAATCTTCGCACACTGCTAAAATCAAGCGCTTCACCTTATATTATATCTCCAACCCGAGACTCCCATGAGCCCTAGGGAAATTTCGGTTGAAAGCCTAACATACACAAATAACCAGTCTACAGAACAGACCATGTAAGGTGGTGTGGTATGAAATGTGTACGAATGTTAGGAGAGAACAGCAACCAGTCCCCAAGCTACAGAAATCGATCAGACGCGGTTTAAGTCTGCAACTCGCTGGAATCGAACGCATAACCCCACGGTTGGAAGACCAAAAATATTGATCATTCCACCACGGATATTAGTGATGATGACGATGATGCTTGCTGTTCAAAGGGACCTGACATCTAGGCCATCGGCTCCACGGATATTATTATTATTATTATTATCGATATTGTACTTGAATGTACTTGATGTTTTTCCCCTGTGGGTGGGGGAGGTAGAACAACACGTACGGTATTCCCTGCTTGTCGTAAGAGGCGACTAAAAGGGGCCCGTGGGCTCTCAACTTGGTAGCGTGGATTGGCGACCACGGGGGCCCATAGCTGAGTCCTGGCATTGCCTCCACTTACTTGTGCCAAGTTCCTCAATTTCGTCTATCCAATCCGACCTCCCTTTTGTCAACTCTTGTTCTTTTCCGACCCCGACGAAATTACGTATGGAGGCCGAGGGAGTCGTCCATTTTCACGTCCTTATCGGCCCTTGTCTTTTTTTTGGCCGGTAGCTTCATTTTTCGGAGTGTCAGATCCCTTCCATTTTTCTCTATGATTAGTGTTATACAGTATAGAGGATGGTAGCCTAGTTGTACTTCCTCTTCAAACTATAATCACCACCGCTACCCGAGGTTTGGCTACAGAGAGAGAGAGAGAGAGAGAGAGAGAGAGAACACACAGAATTCTCCATTTGAAATGAGAGAGGAAAAAATCCTACGATTGAATGAAAGAAACAAACGATTGTACGCTCGTATACATCGTTACTGAGGAATTTATATTTCCATTCAATTTCAGAATGACACAACTGTTGGTGGTTTTCCACACAATTACGTCCTTCCGGCGGCAACACCTAATCAATAATAACACGAACGAAGAGAGCCAAATTGGAAACCATGTAATCTGGCAAAATATCCTTTCACTTTCAGTCGAGCACAAGGATATGCTTTTAAAGGAAACATTGGACACTGAAAATAAACGTCGTTTTAGCGCGGGTATTCGCTATTCTCTTTATAACGGTAACGCAGGTATAATAGGCCAAACAATCTACGGTAATTATCTACGAAATTAAACTCGCTAACACACAGTTACAGAAATGCTGGCTGGTCGCGGTGACTGCTTTATTGAAGGGCTTCCTTTCATACCACGGTGTCTTACGACCAAGCTGTTCATTCAAATTTATAGCTATATTCGCGTTATTCATCAAGTGAATATAAGAAATGCCTTTAGTCTGATTTCTCTGTATTTCTGTTTGTCTCTCTGTACGTATGTGATTCACGTGCAAACTGCTTAATACAATTGGATTATGTTTCATATTTAATGTCATGTTGAGTCGCTCAGTCGGTAGAGCACTTCTGAGCTAAAGTTGGCAGGTTCGATCCTGGCTCAGTCCGGTGGTATTTGAAGGGGCTCAAATATGTCATTCTCGTGTCGGTACATTTACTGACACGTTAAATACCTCATGCAGAACAAAATTCCGGCACCTCGGCGTCTCCGAAAACCGTAAAAGAACTTAGTGGGACGTAAAACCAATGACATTATTATTCATCGCCAAGTAATGCACCACTTAAAGTATATGATAGTCTGTTGCTATTCCTTGATGAATGTAGTTATTCTCTCTCTCTCTCTCTCTCTCTCTCTCTCTCTCTCTCTCTCTCTCTCTCTCTTAGCACAAATTAAAACGCACTCTAGCTTCCACGTCAGTCCCCGTTTCATTTATAACTATGACAGAATGTTAGCTGCTGGGGTATGAGTGCTGTTGAATAACAAAATTCGAAGCACGGCCGATTATCATGAAAGGCACTATTCACAGGGCCAGTCTTGCTGTCGTAACATATTCTGGCCCAGTGAGGAAAGGAAGGGCAAAGTACCTCACTCCTCAACATGCCTCCTACGCCTCATCATGACACTGCCATCGGTTTTTAGGGTTTACCTGTAACCACATCACGTTGGTGGTGCTTTTTGTGGATCCAACCACTGCGCTGAAGATTTAACAGAAAAGTTCATATCAAACACAGACAGGAGCGAAACATATAATCGTTAGTTTATCATTAAATAACAATAAGGAGAAGAAGAAGAAGAATGAACCCAATGCGATTGACAAATAGGATTTTACCTACTTTCTCGAAAAGAAAACCAAGGGAGCTTGGTTCACCGAGGTGGAAGAATATTTACAAGAAGTGGGAATTACAGACAACGATATCTGGGAACGTGCCTCCCTTAAACAGAAAGTAAAAAGACACCGATGTTTCCAAAAAAACACCTATGCTTCCAACAGGCAAGAAGTGAACTGAAGAAAGGAAGCAACTGCATCGAGAACTAATGCGAAAGTATTGGGAGGATCTTAAGGAGGATGATACGGCTCTTTGCAGATGATGTTATTCTGTACAGAGTAATAAATAAGTTACAAGATTGTGAGCGACTGTAAAATGACCTCGATAATGTTGCGAGATGGAGAGCAGGCATAGGTATAATGATAAACGGAGTTAAAGTCAGGTTGTGAGTTTCACAAATAGGAAAAGTCCTACGTTGCTGGGGTGAAAGTTCCCTTTGGAGATCATTGTAAGTACCTAGTACCTTCATTGGGGTAATCACATAAATATGATTGCAAATAAAAGGGTACAGATCTCTGCACATGGTTATGAGGGTATTTAGGGGTTGTAGTAAGGATGTAAAGGAGAGGGCATATAAGTCTCTGGTAAGGCCCCAACTAGAGTATGGTTTCAGTGTATGGGACCCTCACCAGAATTACTTGATTCAAGAACTGGAAAAAATCCAAAGAAAAGCAGCTCGATTTGTTCTGGGTGATTTCCGACAATAAAAGTAGCGTTACAAAAATGTTGCAAAGTTTGAGCTGGGAAGACTTGGAAGAAAGGAAACGAATAAGTTTGAGTGGTGTCTTTAAAAGTAGGGCAGATCACAATATGAAGATAAAGTTGAAATTCAAGATGACAAATTCGGGCAAATATTCGTTTATAGGAAGGGGAGTTAGAGATAGGAATAACTTACCAAGGGAGATGTTCAATATATTTCCAATTTCATTGCAGTCATTTAAGAAAAGGCTAGGAAAACAACAGATAGTGAATCTGCCACCTGGGCGACTGCCCTAAATGCAGATCAGTAGTGATTGATTGATTGATTGATTGATTGATTGATTGATTGATTGATTGATTGATGATTACAGCTCGATGCAGCAAGAAACAGTTGAAATGATGTGGTCCTTAGATGACCGAATCGAAATAATAATAATAATAATAATAATAATAATAATAATAATAATAATAATAATAATAATAATAATAATAATATCACCTCCCACTGACTACTTTTATGTTTCTTTTGAAACGTCGACGTACTGGAATTTTGTCCCTCAGGAGTTCTTTTACGTGCCGGTAAATCTACCGAAACAACTCTAGCGTATTACAAGCACCCCCAGACGAGAAGACACGGACCCGGTCGCAGAAGCAGAGCACTACAGCTGAGGATGCCATCATGCTGAACACGTAACACTTCATTTCTGCGAGCTGTTTGGCTCGGGAGCAGTCGCTTTGACAAGCCTGTGTGTCCTTTATAGTATTATCATTATCATTAACATACGAAGAAGTATAGTAGTCCTAGTCTCTCAAAGAATATCGCACAAACTGGAGAACTATAAAAAGCGTCAAAATGAAATGCATATTTCTGCGACCATAATGCTATTTAGTTACTTCCGCGGCTCTGCTCTAAGCTTCGACGCCATACTCTGTACCGCCAGAGCTGCTGTCAAGCACGTTAACGCCACTCACTGGACCAGCAATGATGGATGAAATGATGCGGTCAGCAGCACCAACTCAACCTCCACAACTCATTGCTCTCTGCTTCACTCCTCACACTGGCTAGGCGTGGAAAATGAAAATCACCCGCTGGATATCAACGGAGAAATTTTCAATATCCCCCTCTCTCTCCGTCTCGCTAAAGCATTTGACCCAAGCCATTACACATTCACCGTATGACCTCTGGTGTTAACGATGCTACGCAGTAACAGGCCTGCATACAACAGTATGAAAGTACTGAAGAGACTCGATTGAGGCCCGAAATTAAGTTTTGTGACAGATACCTAATGACCGAAGAAATAATAATAATAATAATAATAATAATAATAATAATAATAATAATAATAATAATAATAATAATAATAATAATAATAATAATAATAATAATAATAATAATAATAATAATAATAATAATAATAAGCATCAACATCACAATCATGTATGGCCTCAGCTACTGAGTGCAGTCTTTTGATTTGACGCCACTTAAGGTGCCTGCATGTGATGTGGCAGAGAAACCGGAACACTACTGGGCGACCTATGGTTGAGTTTTGAAATCAATATTGTCAGGTGAACACCAAATATGAGACAAAGAATCTGTTACACCGTGATATCTTACGACAGAATAGAGAATATACTTTTTTCCATCTATTAAAAATGTGACTTCTTCTGCCGGGTATAAATTTGCTATCTTGGGATTCAAAGGCCGATATTCCACTACCGAATACTCGCTTCAGTGCAAAACTTCTGCACCACTCAGCATTACTTAAAACCGTTACAAAGTTAGTAATAATAATAATAATAATAATAATAATAATAATAATAATAATAATAATAATAATAATAATAATAATAATAATAATAATTTTAATTTCGTGTGGCTATTTCTAGCCGAGTGCAGCCCTTGTAATGCAGACCCTCCGATTAGGGTAGGCGGCATCTGCCATGTGTAGGTAACTGCGTGTTATTGTGGTGGAGGATGCTGTTATGTTTGGTGTGCGAGTGGCAGGGATGTTGGGGACAGCACAAACACCCAGCCCCCGGGCCATTGGAACTAACCAATGAAGATTAAAATCCCCAATCCGACCGGGAATCGAGCCTGGGACCCTCTGAATCGAAGGCCAGTACGCTGACCATTTAGCCAAAGAGTCGGACTCAAAGTTAGTGATTTCATATAAATATACTTACATCAGCTAGAGGCACGAGTTATTGGTAGCTCATATTGAGACTAAAACAAGTACGTCACGTGTGTAGTTTCCATAGAGAGAATAGTTAGCTACGTTTTTAAAAACAAAAAAATGCATCTGAGAGACGAACGGTCAGTGTTCTTCTATGTTGTACACTTCCTAAGATAAAGCATGATAGGCTGAAAAGGAGCACATTATCATAACAGATTTCCAGGCTAGTTAACTCGGGAGGTTAATCTACATCCTACCAATAAAAGGATGCTCCTCTACGTTCCTAGAGCAAGTTTTAAATGATAACATTTGCTCCAAACTGCCCTAAACACCGCTTGCCACTTTCCTAATAACAAGCCGGGTTGAGTGGCTCAGATGGATAAGGCGCTGGCCTTCTGACCCCAACTTAGCGGGTTAGATCCTGGCTCAGTCCGGTAGTATTTGAAGATGCTCAAATACGTCAGCCTCGTGTCGGTAGATTTACTGGCACGTGAAAATACTCCCAAACGGACAAAATTCCGGCACCTCGGCGCCTCCGAAAAAACCGTAAAAGTAGTGAGTGGGACGTAATGCCATTATTATTACTATTATTATTATTTCCTGATAACAAAAAAATTACGCAAGTTCATTCCAAAAGTGTCTTTTGAAATAATGCATATTAAAACAGTAAAACGAAATATTTCATCATGAACGACCATCGGAGAAAATATTCCAGAATATTTTCATTTCAATCTTTCTCTATTTCTTAAAAATGTGTTTTCCATTCCTCAGCTGTCTGAGGAAAATGGTAGCTTTGTCGTGGGTAAAGAAACACGTGGGTAGATCCTCAACCTGAGTGAAATAATAGAAAAAGCTCGAGAGTTTTTGTCCCTGATTTCATCTCCTTCCTCGGCTACAAATAGGCCTTAGACTTAGTTGCTTGAGAAAAATTGTTGCACGCGCTAGATCAGTTTGGTGTCCTACTTCATATCATATCACGAGTGAAAGGTCTATATGACTGCAACACTGCAGGTATAAGGGTAGATGGTGAGATCTCAGAATACTTCAGTGTGTCCCGTGGCGTCAAGCAAGGCTGGAACTTGTCCCCTCAACTTCACAACATCTGCGGCGAGTACATCACAACGAATGCACTTGATGGTTGGGTTGGGGGCATCTCAATTGGTGGGAGAAAAAAGCACTACCCTGCTTGCCAGCAATGGGGAAATGCTTTAAGAAATGCCACTAAGAAGGTGAGCTCTGAGTATGGACAAATACTTTAATACACCAATACCGGACAGCTGTATCTCAACAGCATTGAGTGGAGTGCGAACAGCGACGGTGGTGACATCTAGCGTGTTGGTGTGAACTGCATACTTGTCTATGCTACAGCTGAGAGGAATGCACTACACTCATTGGAAGTATTTTGTTAAAATAATTGAATAATCATAATAATTAAGAATGGAATTTTAAAATATGAAATTCCTCCTTCATAAACCTCCAAACGAGCATTATGTTAGCCGTGCCTTTCGCTATGTCTTAAAAATTATAAAGCAGAATCTGTTTGAGGATCCACCCAGCCTCTGGGGAAAATATTTAATAACTACACTCTTCTTTCTAGCCTTTTCTCAATTACATAGCGCAGGATTTTGGATGGACTTAGCCTAGTTTTCCGGCCGGACGCCTTTCATAACACCAATCATATGTGGAGGGATATATACCGTACTCACTATTGCGTGTTTTTATGGTTGTTTTTCGTATGATGTGTTGTATATACTTCAAGATGAGTATGAATACGAACACAAACCCGTAGCCCTCGATCTACAGGAATTAACAGACGCGATTAAAATCTCCGACTCAGCCGGGAATCGTACCAGGGCCCTCTGAACCGAAGGCCAGTACACTTACCATTCCGTGGTGGTGATTATTTTAAGAGGAAGTACAACTGGCCAGCCATCCTCTACTAACACTAATCAGAAGAGAAACGGAAGGGGTCCAACACTCCGAAGAATGAAAAAGGGGGGGGGGGTAGCGGCACGAAGCTAACCATTCAGCCAAAGAGCCAAAGGGGGCAGATAACAACATCCATGATTTATTAAGATTTTGGGAAAGAGAAGAAGCTGTAATTAAGAAACAGTAGTTTAGTCCATTATGTTGACTTATTATTATTATTATTATTATTATTATTATTATTATTATTATTATTATTATTATTCGGTACGGCCGATCTTCCCGAACTGTAAAGAGCAACTCAACCTCACGCTGCTATCTCGGTTTTGCTGTTCTTTGAATTTTCTGTTTTACTTCTGAAGACAGAAATACATAATATATATAACACATATTTGGGTTACGTGAGTGAACTACGATGTTCCTGACAAGGATGAAGCGTTCAGAATTTCCTAAAGTCTCTTTCACAAATTTATGCATGAAGAATTACCATACACACGTATTAAATTAGTTGGACTGGTGCTCAAGCCTATCCCAATAATACTCTGAAATAATCTTCTTACGCAGGGCTGAGTGGTTCAGGCGGTTGATGCGATGGCCTTCTGATCCAATTTGGCAGGTTCTATCCTGGCTCAGGTGCTCAAATACGTCAGCCTCGTGTAGGTAGATTTACTGGCATGTAAAGGAATTCCTGCGGGACTATATTCCGGCACCTCGGCGGCTCCGAAAACCGTAAAAGAACTTAGTGGGACGTAAAGAAAAGTATTATTATTATTATTATTATTATTATTATTATTATTATTATTATTATTATTATTATTTTCTTACAGTAAAAGAAGAGGTGACTGGATTCGAAACCCATGGCCTTCAATTTTCAATTTCGAGACTACCGCGATAACCATTACGCTACAGGCCCACAAGTTTTCGGTTGTGAAATTTATGGCACTGTTTAACAATATGGAACCTCAAGCTTGTGTATCTAGAATTGCATATTTGTTAATATTATTGGTTTTACGTCCCACTAACATTTCTGTACGGTATTTGATTGAATTTCTTAATACAAGGGGCATAGAATGTAAGCTCAACACAGATGCGAGGTCATTACTTTTTTAATACGTGCGGTCCTTATCAGTTCCCATGCTCTTGCTGGGTAATTTGTTCAGCACATAACACTTTTCTTGGAATATAACTGCAATGTAAGATTATTTAGTGACAAACACCGATACATTATAAACAACACGGCAGTGCGCCAAGAATCATAGAGATGGCAATATGTTTTTGAAGAGTTGGTCACACCAAGCCATGTCGGTAGCAACACCATCGGCTTTCTCGCTGAAAACAGCAAACTGTCCGGTATTATCATATTAAAGTATTTGGTATGGACTGGAGTTCAACCTTATTATGTCCAAACTCATGGTGATTGATAGACCAGCACAAGTCAAGCTTACAGGCAGTTTGAGATAGTGCACGACTTCGTATCTTGGGTCAACAATCAATGGTACGGCAAGTTCCTTGAAAGACATAAGGAGAAAGATTTTGCTATTATCTGAGCCACCTTTAGAACAGACTAAAGCGGAAGTAACGTCATTGCTTCGCCACACTCGATGATGATGATGATGATGATGATGATGATGATGACGACGACGACGACGACGATGATGATTCCTTTAAGACCGGACCTTTGGTATGACTTAATGTCACAATGTCCCTGGGCATTACATTTTATCAACCACGTTGTCCGGTGCAGCGCTCTCAGTCCACAATTCAGAGACTCTACGCTAGATTTATCTGGAGGAACAATCTCAAGGTTTTATGAGTGCAATGTTCCCATACATTGACGCCATTAGGAGCCAGGCTTTGTGTCTCGGTGGAGTGCGTCAACCAGCTGCTAATGCACTGGACAATAGCAAGAAACACAGAAAATGGCCCATCAGTTACAAAACTGGTGATGGCTGGAAAGAGATCCACTCTGCACTAGTAGTAACTGTCATACTCAGCAGCGAAGAATTTCTGTTCGTGCCCACTAACGAAGTAGTGAGCGCTGTATCAAACATGTTACTCACTGGGCGCAAATAGATAAATAAATAATTTATAATTATAATTATGAAAGACTAATCTGAAACGGAAATATAATCATAATTTTTTAACCTTCCACCACCGACACGGATGTCTTAATAACGAATTGTGTAGCATTCGCTTCCTACGCACAAGGTTCTCCGATCAAATCCCGGCGCATGCAGTTGACATTACAGGAATTCTACTTCAGGTATAAATTCTGGCATTCGGCGTCTCTTGAAATTTGTATCAATCGAAGAGATGGTAAACTTGATCTATACCCGTGGTTATATATTAGAATCCTGGCGCCAGGATGAGAGGCTTAGACTGTACAGCGCTGACCTTCTGAGACCAATTTGGAGAGTTCGATTCTGGCTCAGTCCGGACATACTTGAAGGTGCTCAAATTTACTGGATTTACCGGCACGCCAAATAAATCCTGGAGGACAAATTTTCGTCACTTTGGCGTCTCCAAAAAATGTACACGTAATTAGTGGCACGTAAAACCAATAATGGAATCCTGGCAGAGCCTGTTTCAAATTTAAGACTGACTCATGTCAATAGGTTTAGGACCCGATGAAGAACGCCTATTTAGAATGAAGTCCATACAAGGTAATGTCTTTAAAAATATAATAGCTAGCTAAAGGAAGTTTGGGACATCACCACCACCACCACCATCATCATCATCATAAATAATCAGGATGACACAATTTTGTATAATACGACAGATATAGACAGATTTTAAACTTGTAAGTGCATGTAATAACAAAATACTTTCGCAGGGTAGTACATACTGTACAGTAATTACTGTTTATTAAAATATTAATGACGAATCTGCTATGATGTAAAGAAAGAAAACGTGGCAAATGACTCAGATACTAAGGCCCACATCACCTTTCCTTCAATTTCTACTTACTCGCATTTTAAAATAACTTTGTCCTGGAAAAGGATTTTCAACGATAGAACACTCCTACAGAGGGTACCTAAGTATGTCTGTGAGACGGACAAGTGGTCTGAAACTTCAAAAGAGTGAGAATATCGGGAATGGGTTAATTTAGGATGAAGAAAAGAGCTCGTGAAAATTACAATGAAACAGCGTGCGCACGAAAGTAACTAGCAAACGAATTAGGGATGACCATTAATGTCATCAAATTTTAGAATTGATCATTTAACGTTGAAAACTAAAAATGCTCCAAGCAGCTAAAATGAGGTTGGATGCAAACAAGCATGGAGATAGAGAAACAATGTATTCGATCAATTTTTCCGACTCTTAGAAATTTCCATTCTACTTGATAGCATAAATTTACAACCGAATAATGCCAGTTTCAGTTTGCATTGTATACTCAACCGCACAAAAACTAGCCGCCGCAAAAGATGACATTCATTCAAAATCATCTTGTTTGAAACAGGATGAACATACTGTGCAGGTTGTAGGTGTCATCCTTTCAAATGTACCTGTAACACACTGGTCGGAATTTGAAGCGTGGTGAATAACCATTATAAATATTTTTCATGTGCGTGTCGTCGAGTCGATCAATGTAACATGTCATTATCTGTAACATTTTCAAAACTATATAATTCTCAAATAATAACCTCCTCAGTGAAGTGGTAGTGTGTCTGCCTTCAATACATGCCTGAACCTTCAAGAAGTAGTCTAATGTTTAATATTAATAATGTAATTAGATTTGCGTTCCACTAACTATATTCGCGGTTTCCGGAGACATTGAGGTAACGGAATTTTGTCTCGCAGGAGTTATCTTGCGTGCCAGTAAGGTTGACATAGTTGAGCATAGTTGAGGTGAATACCACCGGACTGAGCCGGAATAGAACCCGCCAACTTGGCCTCAGAGAGGGCGGTAAAATTTTATTATTGTATAATGTCGACATTGTTATATATTCGATGTTCATCTTCTGTTTCTGCCGCTTTTCCCATACTTGTGCGGTCGCGGGTGTGAACTGTGACGCACATGTGGATCTGGCCCTGTCTTACGGCCAACCCTATATGGAGGGATTTAATCACTATTGCGGGTTTTCTGTATATGAATGTATGAATATGAAGAGGAACGTGTTTGGACAAACACAAACACCCAGTCCCTAAGCAAGATGAATTAATCAGACGCGGTTAAAATCCCCGGGAATCGAACCCGGGACCCTCTGAACCGAAGACCTCAACGCTGACCATTCAGCCAAGGAGTCGGACGGTGTTGATCTAATAAAATTAATTAATACTCAGAAATAGGTCGTTCAATAAATTTCCGGTTTCTCTGCCATCGGGTCGAAAGTTATAAGTAAGCATTATTATTATTATTATTATTATTATTATTATTATTATTATTATTATTATTATTATTATTATTATTATTAGGGAAAGGACGAATAGACTTCCGAAGTCTCCAACCCGTTGATTTAGATGGATAGCACACCTCACGCTACAGGTGGTGCATATGCTCCCAGAGACCAGAATTAAACCCACGTGCCACGGAGGAGACGAGGACAAGAAACGAGCCAGTTTAACAAGTGTGCATGTATCGATTGGCAAGTCAAGTGAAGTCCATGATGAATTGCAGAAACTAAACGACACTTTGCCAATCGGAGCCGTCACTAGACTCGTTCATTAATTTCATTAGCGTTCGGCTCGGTCACAGCCTCTTCGCTTGCTCCCACCAATTCATCAGAGAGTCACTGAGCGCACCAAGTGCCAATCACTTAGTCACTCCTTTCGAACACAAGGCTATGCACACACATGTCACAGGCTGTTTAGTTCGGTAAAAATTTCTTTAGAGAAGGCAAATTAGGAAAATATAATCAAATCCGGTGCTTCGCCTCTTATAATAATAATAATAATAAAATAATAATAATAATAATAATAATAATAATAATAATATATTAATTGATGAACAAAACCAAAGGTAACAGGAACACCAAGATAGAATTAAGAATACAAATAACGCATTTTACTCTATGAGCTCTACATTAGGCTCTACGTTTTTAACAAGGAATGCAAAAATGATTGTCTATAGTACAATCATTCGACCAGTACTTCTATATGGTTCCGAGACATGGAGTATAATCAAGAAAGAGCAGCAGCAGTTGCAAGTCTCTGAGAATAAAGTTTCTAGAAACATATTTGGCCCATGTTTCGATCCTATCTCCCAAAGCTTGGAGAAAAGATCTAATTATGAGATTTACACACTCTCTCAACAAAACACTATAACGGGTATGATAGAATCCAACATACTGCGCTGGGCAGGGCATGTACTGAGGATGCAGGATAAAAGAGCATCTCTTAATGGGAAAATACCTTCAGGAAGACGCCGAAGCACCTGGAAGAAGGAGATCAACAAAGTATGCCGGACCCTCCAAATTTATAACTGATATATAAATATATATTCTAGTTGCTTTACGTCGCACCGACACAGATTTTAGTGAATTCTGTTTTACAAAATTCTCTTTACCCATTTTCTCGTGACTCGGCGCTGATATGGACTTCGCAACAAAAATACACTGTGCTCATAGCCGGTACGGTAACAATATATAAGACATAAATGACCGGAAATATAATACTATATAACTTTAGTTTACTATAACTTTAGTTATGTAGTATTTATCGACAGGACCACTAATAACATAAATGTTTGAGAATTCAATTTTAGGCCTTCCCCTACACTACCATTTCACTCAGCGTGAATACAATTATTTATATCCTATATTGTAGTGACTTATTCCCCGACTTTGCATACCGATTTTCATTAAATTCTCTACAGCCGTTTTCTCGTGATGCGTGTACATACAGACAGACAGACAGACAGACAGACAGACAGACAGACAGACAGACAGAAATTACGGAAAATTAAACAGTGAATTTCCTTGTTAATGTGGACACGACTGATAGAGAAATACCATCCATTTTAAATTCTGAACAATGTACAGGCAAAACTCTTATTTTATATACTAGCAAATGTACCCGTGCTTCGCTACGGTATTCTACATTGTATACGGATATCGACGTAAATACTGTGCATGCAGTAAATAAGATTGTTTTAAAATTGCATGTCTCTTAGCCTTATCCGAGAAATAGCATGGGGAGGTCCCCATTCGTTGTTTCCAATGTAAAGTGAGGGTTGCGGAGTTGTGATGATAACGGCGGCTCACTTGCCTACTGCCATTCACAATCGAGTTGGCAAGTTTACATTATAATTGCAGGCTCCATTGCCTACTGCGCGGTCACAATCGATTTGAGGAGTTTTAGTTACAATGGCAGACCCATTTCCTACTTTCAGACAGATTACAGTTGAGGAGATTTTATTATAATAGCAGGCAACCTCCCTACCACCAGTCAAAATTGAGTTGTACAGTTATCATTATAATGACAGGCCCTTTTTACTGCTGCCAGCCAGCTTACAGCCAGTCACACAGAATTAGTGAGTTTCCATGAAAATAGCAGGCCACTATGCCTAATGCTAGTCAAATTTTAGATTGGAACATTTGTTTATAATGGCGGGCACCCTGACCTAGAGCAAAACACAATAGAGTAGGGGAATTTCGAACAAAACTGCATGATCCTTTGCCTTCTGCAAGACAAATCAAGAAGTGAATTATTCATTAAAATGGTAGGCCCTCCTTACTAATACCAGTTACACAGGAGTTGGAGAAGGACCCCATTCCTACTGCCAGCAGTCAGAGTCGGTGTAGGGAGTACTGATTACAATAGCAGACACACCCTTTCTCAATCGCTACAAATCGACATCAATGAATATATATAGATGGGCATACGAAAGTATATGCATGTTTACAATATTGCAGACCTTCATTTACAGATTAACTGCTGCTAAACGGTACGTCATATTGAAAAAGGATTGTACCGTAAGGTGCAGTATTTAGCGATCAAAATGGCTGGTCCTATGATATTTTCTCGCATCTCATCTATTCATGGGTCAGATTGAGTCAGAAACGTTGAATAGGTTGAAATTTGTGTAAGATTATCTTACATTGCATTACTTTTCGGATAATTATGTGACATAGCATTTGGCTCACATATGGGTACTGGGTGGGCCAATGTTCGTGTAGAGTTTGATCATACTATCTTTCCTGTAAGCGATTGAAAGTATGAATTATATAAGTAAAGAGTCCAAATTTACTTAACATCGAGAAATAGAGACGAATCTAACGTATAAGCGATACAGATACGACGAAAAGTCATAAGACCAAGGTTGAAGATCACTCCTAATTCAACGAGGATTGTGCCATCCGTTATGTGATAGGACTTCCCGTTTATCCCACGAAATACCTCGAAACGAAGGTCTGGACCATCATTAAAATTGCTTCCATATTTCAATATTCTTCGGGGATAAAAATGAAAAATTAAAGATCCGTGAAGTTTTTCGTTCTTTACAGACTGATATGTATAATTTTGCCAAATTTCAATTTTCTTGCTTGTCTGGCAGATTATGCTGCAATCTGGATTTTGGGTGAGGGGGGTAAAAAATATGACTTTCAGGAAATTAAACCAAAAAATATGCAGAAGATCATTATTACCCCTCAAACGGGTATCTGTACGAAAATTTCACCAAGATAGTCAATGTACAGGCACACACAGTCGTTACGATTTTATTTATATAGGTAGATAATGAATCTGCTTCACGTACAACACATTTTGGCTACGTCCGCTGGACTTAACCTGCAAAACCAACCGTTTATGATATCTCACTTATTAATCCTCCTGTCGAAAAATTCACATGAGAACAAAAGTTGTAGAAATGGATTTCCATTAAGGATTGTAGATTTCGATTAATTTCGGATGTGCATATTTTGAGGAAGTGCAAAATCATCGTTCCGGTTTCGGATAAACCCCAAGTAAATTTAGGTATTCAGAAATAATATTGGCCCTAAAACCTACACAAGGACAGGTGGATTCTAAATATCAAGTTTGGTAGAAATATATTCAGTAGTTTTCAAGTTATAAAAACTCATACAGTACAATCAAACCGACAAACAGACACCAAAGTTAAGAAATATGCAGATGGTCATTATTACAACTGAAACGAATAACTGTACGGAAATTCCGCCAAAAGCCAATGTATAGACAGACGGTCGTTGCGATTATATTTATATAGATGACAGATAAGCATGGGCACGTTTGATAGTGCAAACCTTCATTTCGAGATTTACTGCTCCTAAACAGTACATCATACCAACAAACGGTTTGCACCCTCAGACGTCCCATTTATCGCTCTACATGTTTGGTGTTAAAACATTTTCTCGTATCTCACCTATTTATGGGTTCGATTGAGTTACGATATTTGAGTGGGGTGAAATTTGGGTACATTTTCATCATTTTACATTATTTTTCACATACTTATGTGGAAGCTAGAATCATGAAATTGGGTTCGCATATAGCCATTGGTCGTGTCAATGTACGTGCCAAATTCGATGACTCTACCTTTCTTTTAAGTCTGTCAAACTAAGTAATATACGTGTGAAAAGCACAAAATTTACGAACCATCGAAATATACAGCCAAATCTACCCTACAAGGGAGAGAGAGAGAGAGAGAGAGAGAGAGAGAGAGACGACAAAATATCACAGGACCACAGTTGTAGATCACTCGAAATTGAACGGAGATCGTGCCATCAGTTTTGTGATAGGACTTACCGTTTAGCCGCGAAATACCTTGAAACGAAGGTCTGCACCGTCATTAAATTGCCTATATTTCGATATTATTCGGCATAAAAAGTGAAATATTTAAAGATCTTGGAAGTTTTCCGTAGGTTACAGGCTAAAACGTATAAATTTGCTTAATTTCAATTGTTCAGCTCGTGTGGTAGATTGTGAGGCAATCTTGATTTTGGGCAAGGGGGGGAGAGGGTAAAATTTAGGACTTCCAGGAAACTATAGCTAAAAAATATGCAGGTGGTCATTATTACCTCTTAAACGGAAAGCCGTACAAAATTTCGCCAAAATAGTCAATGCACAGACACACGGTCTTTACGATATGATTTATCTAGATAGATAAGGAATCTGCTCCACGTATAACACCTTTTGGGCTATGTCCGCTAGACTTAGCCTGAAAACCGACCTTTCATGTTATCTCCCTTATTAATCCTCCCGTTGAACAATGCACATGAGAAAAAGAAAATAGAATTGGATTTCCAAACAGTTTGATCGATTTCCAGTCAGGTTGGTCTTGTACTTTATATATTGTGGGAGAGTAAAAATAACCATTTCGGTCCCCTATAAAATCCCAGTCCATTCCGGGAATTTGAAATGGTATAAACCTTAAAACCTACCCTTGGAGGGGTGGATGCTAAATATAAAGTTTGGTTCAAATATCTCAGTAGTTTTCAAGTTGTAAGAAATACACTTTACGCGCACCCGCTCTTACGTTAAGTTCGGTGGGACTTGTACCGAAAAACGGTCCGTTAATGATATCTCCGTTAATAATCCTGGTATCGAAATGATGCACATGAGAAAAAAAGGTTTAGAAATTAATATCCATTAAGGCAGGTAGATTTCCATTAAGTTTGGTTGTGTATATTTTGAGGGAGTGCAAAATCACGGATTCGGTTTCGTATAAACCCCCAATTAGTTCAGGGATTTAGAAACAATATTTGCCCTAAAACCTACTCAAGGACAGGTGGATTCTAAATATGAAGTTTGGTGGAAATATATCCAGTAGTTTTCAAGTTATAGAAAAACAAACAGACCAACAAACAAACAAAGAAACAAACAAACTAACTAACTAACAGACACCAAAGAAACCTACCCTTGGACAGATGGATGCTATATATAAAGTTTGGTTCAAATATCTTCAGTAGTTTTCAAGTTGTAAGAAATACGCTTTATACGCACCCGCTCTTGCGTTAAGTCCGCTGGGATTTGTACCGAAAAACGGTCCGTTAATGATATCTCCCTTATTAAATCCTGTTATCGAAATGATGCACATGAGAAAAAAAAGGTTTAGACATTCATTTTCATTAAGGCAGGTAGATTTCCATTAAGTTCGGTTGTGTATACTTTGAGGGAGTGCAAAATCACGGTTTCGGTTTCGTAAAAATCCCCACTCATTTCAGGGATTTAGAAACGATATTTGCGCTAAAACCTACCCAAGGACAGGTGGATTCTAAATATGAAGTTTGCTGGAAATATATCCAGTAGTTTTCAAGTTATAGAAGGACAGACAAACAGACACCAAAGCTAAAAATGATGCAGATGGTCATTATTACACCTGAAACGGATAACTGTACGGAAATTTCGCCAAAATAATCAATGTACAGACACACGGTCGTTACGATTTTATTTATATAGATATAGATTTGTGGCTTTCTTTTCTTTCACAATGTTTACTGTATGTAACATAATGGCAATACATTGCATTTCACTCTACGCTTACTCTTGTTCTAGGGCGGATCGATGATGTATAGTATGTGCAGATCACGAGGGTATGTGTGTAATGTATTTATTGGTGACCTATGTCTGAACAAATCGCTTCATTTAACAAATCCTACGAAGTTTAATTCCTCCACTGTAGTTAGAGTAGGAACTAATGTGGGCTACCTGCCTATCATATCCGAGCTCATTGCATAAAAAACGAACTGACACGCAAATCGTATTTCTCGCTCCTGATTTGTTCGCGCAGGAGCAGATGAAGTTATTTTGACGGCTTTGAGACAGCCGCGGAAATGGACAACCCTTCTCTCGCACGCACCACACTAACTACCACGGGCCGTTTAAAGAAAGAGCATTGCATTAAAACTCCACCACGCTCGTATGAATATTACAGCCATAATAGCCTTTTCTGAATAGAGAATGCCTGCATTAGGAGGAATTCCCGGTACAAAAGGAAGGATATAAAAAAGAAGAGAGGGAAGGAAAGCAGAAGTAAAAATAAAATGGATGAAATGTACTTTGTTTATATTGTAGGCCTGTTTACTTCCATTGCCAATGATAAAGAGGATAATTCCATGCGCAATCAGTTTCTTGTAATCTTCGCAGTTGAAGTTAACGTTTTACAGCATCTTCTTTACAAACAAACTTACTTAACCATTTTGTTCACTTTAAGAGGAAGATTTTTCTTGGACTAGAAATATCTGGCATTTAGGGTCGATTCTTGGTTTACATAATTTTCACATTCTTGGAGTACGTGAATCTGGATTATCGCAAAGTTCCTGAACACCGCTAAACATTCTTCGACTTACCAAGTTACTTCCCATTCCTGTCAATGCTGAGACAGTCGTGTCTGAACTTTTTGTTCATTATACTGGCTGTTTCACTCTAAGATAAGGTAAGATAAGTTAATATAATACCCGTCTCCCATAATCTCGGTAACAACAGATAACCTGTTCTTATTTTGATACATGAAGTATACAAAAGGTGATATCCTATAACATAATTATTAAACACAAAGAAAGCATAAATAAAGGAGTGTCCGGAAAACATCACAAATCACGTTTAATACTTAATAATGATTTAGGAATTGAAGAGAGTAGACGTATAACTCACTGTGTTATTTCCTGTTCTTTAGTAAAGAATATTACTGATCGACGTTATCTTTCACATGAGTTGTCACTTGTTCACTGCTGCTACAGATACTTGAAACTGACATACTTCTACACAGTGATCAGATAAGCTTTACTCCGGCGGACGCGGTGTTTTTCCTATGAGCAAACTTCACGCTCGTTCCTAGCGCTTGGGAAGGGGATGGCGCGGTATGCAATCACATGTTTTGTTCCCTGACCGTGGACTTATTTTTGTGGGCGTGCCCATCCCGGCAATAGCTAAGCTTGTACACATGTCTGATGTCACAGTCGTATTTTAGATCTGAGTGTGTGTGTGTGTGTGTGTGTGTGTGTGTGTGTGTGTGTGGTTTTCTTTGTTCATTTCTTAATTCTGTAATAGTTATAAAGGTGTTGCAGTTCGTAAGTTTTCAACAGCTCAGCGTGTCTTTATGTACGATTCATATTTGTTCACTCAGCTCGTGAAGTTCAAACACGGTTTCAAGAAACACTGCCTGGTGGATACGTTCCATGTCTTTTTTTTTTTTTTTTTTTTGCTAGGGGCTTTACGTCGCACCGACACAGATAGGTCTTATGGCGACGATGGGATAGGAAAGGCCTAGGAGTTGGAAGGAAGCGGCCGTGGCCTTAATTAAGGTACAGTCCCAGCATTTGCCTGGTGTGAAAATGGGAAACCACGGTAAACTATCTTCAGGGCTGCCGATAGTAGGATTCGAACCTACTATCTCCCGGATGCAAGCTCAGAGCCACGCGCCTCTACGCGCACGGCCAACTCGCCCGGTGTTCCATGTCGTAATACAGTCCATAATCTTCAATCCTGCCTAAGAAACTGTAGATGACAATGGTCACTGTTTGGAAAATTCTCCTTAAAAAATTAGTTCGTGGTCTTGCACAACTGGGAATTCCAAGTGAGTCTGTGCAAAAGGATACTAAATTATCACACGTAAAGCCGTATAAAATAACTGTAGCATATGCTCTGCAATCAGGTGACCCTGCGCGTAGGTGCACATTTTGTGAGTGGAATCCGGAAATTGTTTACTATGAGCAAATCGAGGAGACATGGTTCCACTTCCATGATTATGTGTGTACCCAAAGTAATCGTTATTGGAGTGCTATAAAATCTGACTTCGCACATGAGTCAGTGCCCCTCCATAATGCAAAATTCGGTGTATGGTGCGTATCATTGGTGAAAGAAGCATAAGACCATTTTTATACAATAGGGCTAATTATGTTACTTGTGTGACTATCATACTAATCCCATCATCCAGAGAATTTACCGACATGGAGAGTGATTTTGCATATTTTCAAGAGAACCCCGCCATTACTCACGCTAGGAATAATTCCATCAGAGAAATTCACGAAGCGCTTCTATGGAACAGAGTTATTAATATAAATTTGTGGCCTCATCACTCCCCAATTTATCTGCCGGCAATTATTATTTCTTGGGAAAGTTTAAAAATGCCGTGAACAATACGAACCTGCACACCGTACAAGAAATAAAACAATATCCGTCAGGAAATTGCCAAGACTTCTGTACGTGAACTTCAGCGAGTGATGAAATCTTTCCTGACAAGGTGCCAAAAATGTACGGAGCGTGAAGGCGGTCATTTTCTGCAACTTCGTTCATAATATGGTAAGTAATGAACTACCTAACACTGTGTTACGAAGTCCTAGTCTCACCCATGGCTGTGACAATATGGAAACTGCTGGGGTATGGGCAGTGCTGAACAATATGACATTCAGAGCAGAACATTGCACTTGGTTATTATCGTGCGGCAATATTTCTGGCCCAGTGAGGAAAGCAATTGCAAACTAACTTACTCCTCATCTTGACTAGAACGCTTCATCGGTTGTTGTGGTTTCACCGTAACTCATAACCTTAGGTGGTGCTGTACGAGGATCCAACCAGCTTCTGGGCTGATGACCTAGCAGACAAGACAGACAGACAGACAGACAGACAGACAGACAGACAGACAGACAGACTGTTGTATGGTTTACCTTCTCACTATTAACTTAGACTCATCAGCGACAAACGAGCGCGCGTTCACCCATAGTAAAAAAACACCGCGTGCCGGAGTAAAGCATACCTGATCACCCCGTATGATAACTTTGGAGCATACGTAACATGCATTTCTTTGCCGTTTCTTGTTCATTAGTATACGTATTAGTAGATGTTTTCTTCTTCACTGTAGAAAATCTCTTAATTATGTGTATTCTGGTCACCGGCGACCATCAATCTTCTATACTCTGTGTGTGCGTGTGAATTTTTTTTAATATCGCACCAACTCAGACAAGTTTTATGGCAACCATGTGATAGTAAAACAAGGACTCGCAAAAGAAACGACTGTGGCCTTAATATATACAGCCCCAGCATTTGTCTGGTGTGGAAAAGGGAAAACGGAAAACATTCTACAAAGCTGCCGATACTGAGGTTCGAATTCATCCCCCCCCCCCCCCCCACCGTGTGAATGTTATCTACTATGCTGCGTTACCGGAGTGTCAGTACATCAAAGTCTCCAGTCGCACCCATTGGAATGTGTGGGATGATATCATTTGTCCGAATGATGACTCCAGCCTCCAGCGTTTCTCCATTCTAATCTGTAATATCCGTGCCTCCACTGTTCTTGCCAACCGCATTTCCTTCAAAAACTACCTGAAAAAGTCCTGGGTGTCTCAAGATGTGGACTTTCGATTTCTCTCTCCTTCTAGTCAAATTTCACCAAATAGTTCTATTTTCATCAACTTCTTTATGATCCGATCAACCTGTTTTATCTTTAGCATTCTTCTGTAACACCACATTTCAAAAACTTCTGCTTTATGTTTGCATTCCACAAAATGTCATGCTCCACAAAAGCAAAAACATCCTTCTGATGTGAATATTTATGTTTGATGTGAAAAAATGTATTTTGTTAAGAGAGACCTTCTTTGCTTGTACTAGCCTGTATTTCATGTCGCCCTTACTTCTGCCATAGATAGATATTCTACTAACCAAGTAGGCGTAGCAATATTGATCTACCTCCTTTAAGACTTAATTTCTTATTCTAATATTTTCTGTATCATCGGACTTGATTCGACTGTATTCCATTACTTTATTTGAGATTCTTTTTTCTTTCAACGTGCACTCCTTCTTGAAGACCGTGTCTATGCCACTCAGCAATTGAAATGTTCTAAGGGCAATAAAAATCTTGGTCGGTTCAATTCATTACATCCCAGAACACTCAAAGGCGATATCGAACCAGCGATTTCTTAGCGAGCGAACATATTAGGTGAGCATGTACTACGTGCTTTCTTTAATTAATCTGGCTCACGCCGAGGTGGTTTCATTACACCCTCAAGAGCGCACATAACGCCGAAAGGAGCCATTACGGAAGAGAGTTCAACTACAAAGATGATCGAAAGTTCTGCAGCGCACTGCATCGGAATGACCACATTTCGGCAGAAAAAAAAGAAGAAAAAGGGAAAGGAAAATGAAGCTATCATGCAATAACAAAACGTCTCTCAACTATAAATGTTCGAAAGAAGCCTGCATTGCAGATACCGTCCGCAAAGAAAAGAAACCATACATAGTTCCCCTAAGTAAGCTGAGTTAATGCTACCTCTACATTTCCTTATGCTATTTGCTTTACGTCGCACCGACACAGATATGTCTTATGGCGACGATGGGATAGGAAAGGCCTAGGAAGTGGAAGGAAGCGGCCGTGGCCTTAATTAAGGTACAGTCCCGGCATTTGTCTGGTGTGAAAATGGGAAACCACGGAAAACCACCTTCAGGGCTGCCGACAGTGGGGCTCGAACCCACTATCTCCCGATTACTGGATACTGGTCGCACTTAAGCGACTGCAGCTATCGAGCTATGAAACTCTCCTTAAGATATACTTAAAGGTACACAAAGGTAGAATTCGACCCAGTAGCTTACAAGGATTCTCAACCGTCTTTAATGATGACAGTATAAGAGGTTATTCTCTTTCAAGTGATGCGTCTTAAACTACAAAACGGGAGATGCTTGTATTTTATCCGACGACGTTAATGTAATACGGTAAACCTGTATTTATTGCCTAGCAGAAACACCTAAAAACAAAATACAATCTGTAAGGATAAATACATCAATGTAAATTTTATATTAGCAAATGAATGCTAGCCAGTTTGTGGTGAAAACACATGGGTCCCCACATCTAATTGAAAGGCTTGGTTTCCATTCTTGACTCACCGGATGATTTTAATCCTGGTCTATCGAGCGGAACGCGCTTCAATCAGCCTTGTCAAGTCAACTGAAGAGCTGTCTGGTACGAGAGGCAGCGAAGAAATGCGGCCAAGGATTCGCGATGCTGACCGTGGGAACGCAGGTACTTCAGAAATCATGACTTTAACCTTGATAAATACAGCATTAGCCCCTTAAGTCTAGCCCTATACGTAACATATTGCACATATTTTCTCTCCCTCTCTCTCCTGAAATATAACGGCTGAAGTTTCTTCAACCTTCCAATCTTTTCCCTGACCTTTTTCTCAACTGCCATTGGCACTTGATACGTACATTTGGCCTAGACATACAGCCGGCTGCCCTTCCTAACGACAACCATATATGGAGGGATATATTGACTAATAAATGTTTCCGTCGTGATTGGTAGTGCGGTGTGTTGTATGTGGGCGACGACAAGTGTATTAAGACGAACACGAATACCCAGTCCCCGAGGCAGAGGAATTAACCATAGGCAGTTAAAATACCAGTCCCGATAGGAAATCGAACCCGGAGCCCTTCAACCTTTTATAATGAACTCAAATAATCGCAATGCTTGTTCTGTCAACTGGGGCTAGGGTTGTGAAGAAAGCAACACTGATATTAGAAACAATCACGACATTCAGTCGAGAGTTGAAGTCGACGAAAAACATTCTCAGTTGTGTCCACGACGTCGAGTGAATCGCATTTCTCATTTCCAAACCTGTTTTCAATTCGTGACGGAGACGGAAAGCGATCCCGGTCAACCAGACGGTAATTGAGCCTA